>NC_086153.1:145935613-146560613 GCF_035149785.1 Candoia aspera
GTTACAGGTAGTCCTTGCTTAATGACCACAATTGGGACTAGAATTTTGGTTGCTAAGCAAAGCGGTCATTAAGTGAATGCAACCCAATTTTACAACCATTTTTGTGATGGTCATTAAGCGAATCACTGTGATTATTAAGTGAACCACGTGGTCTTTAAGCAAATCACACAGTTCCCCATTGATTTTGCTTGCCAGAAGCTGGCCAGAAAGGTCAAAAATAGCAACCATGTGACCATGGGATGCTGCAACAGTCAGAAATGCGAACAGGTTGCCAAGTGCCCAAATTGTGATCACATGACCGCAGGGATGGTGCAATAGTCGTGTGAGCACCAGCTGTAAGTCATTTTTTTCAGCACCATCGTAAATCTGAACCATCACTAAACGAATGGTCATTAAGTGAGGACTACCTGTATCAGGTGCGAGGCTGCTGTGGAGGCTACCAGTAGGAACAGCAACTTCTTGGAATATCTTCCAGGTGGTCACTATTTCTACCTGAGCCTAAACAAAAACCAAAAAACCCCAACACCTTTGGTTGCCGGAGGAATTCCGTTCTCTCCAGCAGCCAAGGAACAAATGGCCATGAAAGCATAGTCCCACAGGCAGATGGGTGGGACAGCCCTGCAGAGGTCAACTGGTGCCCTGCAAAACCCTTAGGCTCCTCCTCAAGGCAACTCAGAATGTTCGCAGGAGAGGTTGGATTGCATCTTCTGATGGAAAATGCCACTTTCCTGCTAATCGCTTTGATTCATTTTTAGTTTGCCTCAAAGGCAGGCTGGCCCCAAAATGGAGGTTCTCTTGTGAGGTATTCCCTCCATCCGTGGTTAGCGCGTTGATGCCAGGGCAAGGAGGGCATGAGGATGAGATCAGTGTGTGTATTTGAAAAACAGAAGTGCAAGGTTTGCAGAGAGGGAAGGAGGACAATTACCAGGACAATTACCATTTTCCCTGTAAGCCCTTGAATTATGCTAATTTTGGAGGGACTGTAACAGCCACTATGTAGGACAGACAGGCAGAAGACTAGCAAAGTGCATCCATGAACACCAATTAGCAGTCGGAAGACACGATGAAAACTCCTTAATCTCACAACACGTGGTCAGACTCAACCATACTTTCAACTGGGAAACCGTGAGCATCCTAGGCCAAGCCAAATCCAGAAACTCTAGGGAATTCCTGGAAGCCTGGCACTCAGACACATCAGCATCAATAGATACCTGGAGATAAACCACATTTACACACCATTCAAAAGAGGCAATAAAAAAGCTAAGAAGGAAACAAAAAGACCAGAACCCATCCTCTCCAGCAGCCAACACCCAGATAAGCAGGGATTAACACCAGACAAACAGTCAAGCAGAAAACAATACCCTAATCAAGGAGGGAGCAAACCCCACACTCACTCGCACTGGTGATGATTACTGGTTGGGTAATGAAACATCTGCAAGCAAACAACAAAGCTCAGAGGGCACCAAGGACTCTGTTATTCTTTCTTTGTAAATCTCTCCTCTGCCTTATCCATCAAACCAATGCTGTCTGAGTTACCAGGTTGCGACCTCAGTTTCCCCTTTACATACTTGTTGCTGAAATAGAATGTCCAGCTAGTTGAGGAAGCAGGACTTTCTCAGTGTTACTTTCACTCACATTCTGGTTTATTTGAATCTCAAAATCTTTCTGCCCTCTTTATGAAGAAGAACCTATCCAAATTCGTAGACCTTTATCAAAAACAACTCAGCAACAGTCACAAGCATCTGCACTCTCCAGATTCAAGAGATGCAGGTGTTCATCGAGAGATGAGTTTCAGTTGACTCTCATGTTTCCGAAAATGGGGGACAGCCATTTTGGGTATAATCTGGTACCTGTAATAAATATTGGCAAGGCACCTACTTCTGTCAGTCTGAATTTTCCATGAAGACTGAAGTTCTTCAAGGCCAAAATCTCTGATTTAATTTATGAACTCCCCATCCTCCTATCCCTCTGCTCTCCCCCCTCTTTTTTTTTTAACCATCATGTTGATTAAGAATTCTGGATGACTTAAAAGCTTTATATTTTGAGGAGGTATCCTTTTTTTTTGGTTGTAATCAAAATATTGTCTAATTGGATTCTGCATTACCAAAAAGTTACTAAATAATGGTGTAGAATGTGTGTGTATGTGCAAAGATAGGAATTCTGATGCCCATGGTCATCAGTAGGACCATAGGAACCTTCCTTGAGGTCTGTTATGCTTCCAGCTCCTTGTGACTTTATTTTTATTCCTGTGTTTAGATTACTTTAATGACATAAAGAGAAATCCAGGCATGCTACAAAGCAGAATTCCTCTGGATCCCATATAGACCCCAAAGGTATTGTCAGAAAACAAGAAGGATGGATGGCCCAGCCCAATTTTTTGTTTTGTTGGGAATTTGCCCAAAGATAAAGATAAGGGAGGACCTAACCTGACAGGACTGGTGGCTAGGGAAGGTGGCAAAAATGCTTCCTGATAAATGAGTATGTTCAATATGTTGTGACTGCTCGCCAAGGTACCCAAGTCCAAATGTTCCCATCACCCAAAAAGGTAACTTACCAAACCTTCCTTGTTCTCCCCCTCTCCTGCCATTCTGGATCTTATGTGAATTATCACTCTCTGGTATATTATGTGGAATAATATGGATTAGCACCCTGTGTGGGTGTGTTGCTTTGCAAAGTGATATGCTCTGGGGAACTCTAGTCCTCCACGAATCCATTCAGCAAGAGAGAAATACGGTAATACTGCATGGTGTGCTCTCTCACACTTTTGTCAGTGTGTCTATGGATACGTTACTGTCGTCAAGTCCTGTTCCTGTCCAGAGATCTGATGTTGACCCAAAGAGGTCCAGGGACAAATCTCAGTAGTGATCAGATGGCTGACAATGGTTATACCACCAGATGTCAGACCCAATTTCAAGCCAAGCAGGGTGTGCCTTTTGAACTGCCCAGAGCAGTTGCTGTTCTAGTTTGTTATTTAGAACAAACACTCTCATCCTTCCTTCTTCATATATAGTTTGAGCACTTATTGATGTTAGAAGAGCTCCACCTGGGCTTGGTGTTACGGATAACTGGGCATCTTAGGAAGTGGACAATGATATAGTAGCAGCAGCAGCAGTAGTAATATTGATTTCCACCATTCGCTACACACACTGAAGTTATTATTAGGAGCTATGGACTGGGGTGTGTTGTAACTCATCTCAAGTGACTAGCTCAGCCTCCATGGCAGAATTTGCTTGTGGTTAGAAGCCTTGCTCAGTTTAGGTTCTCTTGACTATGTCAGGACTGGGGAGACTGGCAACTGTAGCTCTTAAGTCCTTTCTGGGAGTCACCAGATTCTGAGAGTGATGGTGGTAGCTGGATAGTCAGAGACGGGGCATGGGTAGAAGATAAACTTGCACTGTGGCTTTTGGAAGCACTCGAGTGGCTCGAGTCAACCCTGAGGGCAGCTCCTTGTCAGAGTCTGTGGCCTCATTCCCCAAATGCAGTGACAGGACCAGTTTAAATTCCAGAACTTATGGGCTGCATTGACGCACAACACTGTGCCCTAATTTTTAACAAAGGTTTGTTGAACAATCCAGAATGTCCTGGTTCACTGGTAATGCATTTGATCTAAGTCAAAAATAAACAAATGGTTATCGTGGTGTAGGATGATGTCTACATCCATCCCTTTTGTTCACATTTGAAACATGGGAAAGGCAGAAGGCTTCTCCACCCTTATTTGTCTGCTGGCCTGCATGCCTATCTGCCTATATTATACCACCAATTGACTGGCAGTTTCCTCAATCCTTGTATGACCTTTACTGCTGATGGGGACTGTGATAAGGACTAATGCTATCTCCTACTTCCGACCTCATTATTATTCCTTTCTCTAAATGGTAGGCAGAGCAAATACAGAAATAAACAGTTGCTGGCATGTATTTTAATTGGCCCATTAATGTACAATAAAAATTTCAGTTTGCTCACAAAGGCATTGGACATAGCAGGATTCCAGGCAAATCCAGTGTTCTAGGATTTCTTACTAGAAACTAAAAAAAAATGGTCCCATTATGATCAAAAGATTTTGATGATGTCTGAATCCACTTCACCACAGAGAGGTTTGGGATCACAATTAACTTGTAATTTCTGAATTGCTGATAATGATCAGCATAACAACTAATAATACTTCCAGTATAGAACAACTGGGAAAATTTAAGCAATGTGAAATCCTTTGAAATATTATTTATAAATGTGCAATATCATTAAATTGGGGGGGGGGGTTAAAAAAAACTTCAGGGATTGTAAATTTGTATTTCTGTTATGAATATTCATTTTTATAAACCACGTGTAGGCAATCTGCCCTTCAGATGATTTGGATTTTGTACAATCCACCAGCCAAACTACTGGGGTTACTAAAGTTCAGCTTCAAAATAACTGGAGGGCACCAGATTGCCAACCACCACTCTGAACCATCCATTGAACATGAACCTAAAACAGAAATTGGCAGGAAGTCAAAAGGTGGCTAATTCTGTTTAATGGAAAGAAGTCCTTTATTAAGCTGAAAGTGCAACTGAGTAAAAACCACCCATGAGCTCTGCCAGACTCAGCTGGTCTGTGCGAACAGGCTTCTCTCAGATGACAAGCAAAAATGGGGAAAAGTGCTTAGGTTGCCTATACTCCAGACTGACAGAATAGTCATGCGGCACTTTAGAAGCCCATACAAACCAGAAGCTTGCACGTTTATTCAAGGGTGTTGCAATTTTAAATGGCCAAATCCTAACTTATTTTTCTGGGAGTGTTACAACAAATCCTTCTCTGTAAGAAAATGCTGATGTATCCAATCATCTATCCAACTTGGATTGTGCATTCTTCAGATTGTTTTAACCAAGGTTCCTCCACACTTAAGGTCTGGTATTTGTTTAATTGTTTAAAACTCCCAAATAATCCAAGTCTTTACAAACATGGTATTGAATGTCAGTCTTGATGTTTGATAGAAAAAACAATTGGAGCTCTCAGATGGATTCATCTTTTTCCTAAAAAAACGGCTCAGCCACCTCAGTTAATACAGCCACTTTATTTGATCAGTGCAGCAACCATGGAGGGCTCAGATTTCCAAAGCCCTGACAGCTGCAAGTGGGCAAAATGGAAGTAGGAATGGACAGATATTTGCATCCCTCCATCCGTCCATCCTCTTTTCCTTAAATCTCCACCATTCCTGTTGATTGCAATTTATCATCTATTTACTGCAACACTTTGAAATAAATGCCAGTCAAAACAATCCTTTCAACACATTTCTGGCATGGAGAGGGGAAGGGCTGCTAAAAGAGCAGTCCATGGTCCTATTGCCCCCCTGTTTTGTTAGGGAGCCTTTTTCTTCTTTACTTCCATAGACCACAGTACAATGGAAGGAATTAAAAACATTACCAGGTTGCCATAGAGATGGGCCATTTCAGCAGGTGTCAGGGAAAACAGTGACCCTTTGCAAGTGACAAGAGGCATGTCCACCACAACATATCCTTTTTTCCCCTGTTCCACTAGTGGAACACTGTGTTGGTAGATCATTTGGTCAGCATGCTGGGGAGTTACTTGCAGCTTAGTTGTCATTCTGATATACCTTCTACTTCTACAACAAAGCAACATGCTGTCCTATGGCCCCTTAGCCTGCATTTATCAAGGCTTGAATAAAACACTTAATCCATGTGCAATTTCAACTTTACCTTTCTTAGGAGATAGAGGAGGACAGCTTGAGACCCCAAGGCCTTATGTGGCTGTTTACAAGCCCTGAAAATTCCTTTAAAAGTTACCATCAAACTGTAACTTTAAGGTGAAAGCTCATCATAATATCCATATTTAAATAGCTTTAATTTAATTCCAATTAAGTTAAGATGTCATCAAATGTAGGTCTGACTCTGTCCGTGACCACTACTTGTTTGCTTTACCTATTTCTTTGGAGTACTAGAAGTCTAATGCACTTGCCTTGAGCAGAAGTTACTCTGATGATGCTGAGACTTTTCTTCTAAGCCCTTAATTGCTTGGGTGGAAACAACCCTTCACTGGATTCAAATGGGGGCTTTATGGTTTGTGGTAGATTAGGACTGCTGTCTCAGGAACCTTCGATCATGCTGCACAATGGGTCATTGTCTTAGCATCTTGAAGAATGCCTTGGGAAATGTTTAGAAGCCAGAGGCTATGGAACCGGGCAAGTTTACTGGTAGACAAGCAATTGAAACACATTGGGAGCATATTGGATGTATTGTTGCTTGCTTTAGGAAGACTGGAGCCTCTTTCAAGTCATTTCTTCACTCACTAGTGATTTATAGTACTAACGTCATCCAATCATTGTCATGCTGTAATGAGGACAGGCTTTATGTTCTTTCAACGATGGCTGGGTAATGCTTTAAAGATACTATAAGTCCCTGGTGAGGAACTGGCCTAAGATTAGTACTAGCTTTTATGCACCTGCTTGCTTCCCAGCTGCTTACTCCTTGCAGTTGTAAATCTAACAGCTTGTTCAAAAATTCTGTCTTTCTTGGGAACAATCTCTGTTCTAGGAAAATGATCCTGTAGAAAAGCTGTTTGCCCACTTGGAAGAATGTCAGGCATAATCGTTAATGAAAAGCAAGCAAAGATGAGAAGATGAGGCTGTGGAGGACTGTTCTTCATTTTGGAGATGCAGCAGTCTGTTGAAGCATAGCTATTGCCATTGCAAGCCTGGTAATGGAAATACAACTATGTGTATATCACACCTGAATGTTCAGAGCAGATATCCCTGCTGCAGGGATCCTGCCTTCTCTCATCTCATTCATTTTGAAGGATGTGCTTTGTTTGCCTCTTTGGGGGTACCTTCAGATCAGTGTTGACTTCTAGCAACTGCCTGGACAAGTCCCTGAAGTTTTCTTGGCAAGATTTCGGAAGTGGTTTGCCATTGACTGCTTCCCAGACCTGAGAGAGAGGGACTGGCCCAAGGTCACCCATCTGGCCTTGCACCTAAGGCAGGACTAGAACTCACGGATTCCTGCTTTCTGGCCTGGTGCCTTAACCACTACATCAACCTGGCTCTCTTGTTTGCCATGCACAGTGTTTATTTAGACCTCAGTCCTGCATGTAATGATCCTGCTTCTAAATCTTGTTGGAATTAACCCAACTGGGTTTTTGCTTTTTAAATCAAATGCTTAATACCACAATTATTATTTTTTTTTTTTTAGGAGAAGAGGTAGGGAAGAAAATCTACTCTTTTCTAGTGCAGGACAAACTCAGGCCATTTTGGTGTCTGAGGCAAAGGACAAAACAATGCCTGTCCTTCATGTTATATAGGTGACTGGATTGGACTCTCAGCCAAATCTTAATTCAGTTTTGGAAGATATTGTCTTCTTGCCTAAATATTGATGCAGAATGGGCTAGCTTAAGAGAGCCATGGCCCGTTGTGTCACACACACTGTTCTATCCTCTTTGCACCTTGCTCCTGTCCCCACCCGCACCCTCATCTGCCACCAAAGCTGCCAATTCACTTTCATTAATAGTAGGCACAATGGGCACACCATACAGGGAATGTTGGTTTGGGCCCTTTGCCTTCCACAAAGGAGTCTCTAAACTCTCCTCCCACAATTCTACTGTGTCTTTAACAACTTATGGGGAGAACCTGTTTGATGGTGCAGCTACTGTGATTTTAGTTCAGAGAAATCCCTCTCTAATCCCAGTTTATTCAGAAGGAAACAAGTGACAATCCTCATGCCCTTTCTTCAGTAGCTGACTGGCCAGGTAGTGTGTACTAAGGCTGCCTGCCTTTTCTTCTTAATGAACATCACTATTATTAAGAATTCAAGTCTTTAATATGTACATATGTCAAGATCAAAGCACTAGAAGGGAGTTGGAAAAACAAAGGAGAAAGGAAAAAGAAAGAACTGAACAATCATTTCTGAAAAGGCTAAATTGAGTCAGCCGTTCCCAGAACACACATGTGCACACAGCAAAAGTCTGAACACTCAGGTCATAGTTTTAAAAGAATCAACTCAAATTCTAATCCACATCTAGTCCCACTTGTTCCTATCTTGTTGAATATCTCCACTCCAGGTTTTTTTTTAAAGTCCACCTGAGAGAGGAATCTTCCATTCCTGATTGGTTCCTCAGAGTTTGTTATTGGTGGACTTCAGATATCCTTGTCCATTTATCTGGATAAGTCAGGTCTGATTGACAATACAGGTTTTTCTTCCCTTTAATTCTTTCAATGTCTGAGCCCTATTCACTACAGTAGGCTGACCCTGGTTTCCTACTATATCAATGCTCACCTAGCATTTTTTAAAGACATCTTCCAAATATCCCAAGAAGCAAAGTGGGAAGAGTGATTTATCAGGCATAAGTGTCAAAAAAATGCACCCACTCTGATCTACAGGATTAGCTAGAAGAAAACAAATATTTCATGAAATAGCTTTTGTCTGGTATGATTTTTCAATTCTTCCTTTTTTGCCCATAATAAAAAATACTTTCTACACTCCTAAAGTGCTCTTTTTCCATCACTATATGACTGATCTGGGGATCTTAAGCAGCATGATTTATACAGAAAGAGACGCTTACGTAAATCCAACAACTAGTAAAAAACCAAAAGTCAAGTGACACATGAGTGAGGGAGTTAAAACTGTTTCTAAAGTCTCAGCCCTTAGATCATCCAAGGATGTCAGAAATATGATCCTATTTTTCTCAGACAATGTTTATCCAAAGCTTCTGCTATTGGCCATTTTTGGAAACAGGTTGAGAGCTGGGAGGATTATTATTTTTGCTGATTCACACCAGTAAGCCTTATGGTGAAGTGTTAAAAAGGACCAGAAATGGCTTTCCCATCATGCAGGAAGTAATGGTCTTCTCCCCCGCACTTTTTTATTTATGTATTGCATTTATTTTTCTATTTGATTTATACCTTTCCTTTTTCTATGACAAGTAGGCCTAGATGAGGTTCTTACCTAATTTTATCTCCACGATAACTTGCAAGGTAGATTAAGCAGAGAGTGACAAGGTTGCCTCAAGGTCACCCAGAGAACTTTAGGTGAATAGGGCAGTGTTTCTCAACCTTGGCAACTTAAAGATGTGTGGATTTCAGCTGGCTAGAGAATTCTGGGAATTGAAGTCCACACATTTTCAAGTTGCCAAGGTTGAGAAACACTGGAATAAAGACTTGAATTTCCTAGTCCAAGTCCAGGATCATGACCGCTATTCTACATGATCTTCTATCTGATATCTGACCCCAGCATACACAGGGGAGGCGTCAAAATGTGCAGGATGGTGGGCAGAGCATTGTGATGCAAGCTCAGACCCTTGAACATACATGCAACATTGACAGGTGCACAAGGGCAGGGTTTGCCTTGTGATGCTCCATTTACCATCTTGCTGACCCACCTCTGCAGACGCTGCTGTTTGACACTAAATGTAGTTCCAATCTTTCAAACTCACATTCCATCCTTCCATCCTCTATCCTGTTTTGGCAGGCATGTTTGGTTATTTAAGAGGCCAGAGAGCACAGAAAGGTAATGTATTTCTTTCAAGTATATACTTCGAAAGAGTGGGCAGTTTGCATGTGGCCCCCAAGCCCTTCTTTTGGGCCCTTGGAGCTCCTTCTGAGAATTACTGAAAATCCAGAATAGACAAGGAATGCATGAAAATCTGGGACGTAAGCCCTAAAATAGGCTTAACCTAGTTCTAGACAAGGGAAGAGACAAAGGCCTATCTTTCCACCGTGAGGGAGAAGGCCTTGTGTGTGGAACAACACCCTCCCTGCCACATCAAGATTTGGCTCCCACTCTCTTGGCACTCAGAAAAACTGTACAGACAGATTTCTTTTGCCAAACTGATTAATTTCAGTAATAATTTTAATTTCTGGTTTTTATCTTTTAGACTCTGGGTTTTTGAGTACTGCCTAGAAAGTAGTACTCAAGTCAAATAAGTTAAGTAGTTTATTATTGAACAGATAATAATTAAATATCACACATACCCCTGCCCCAAAACCCAAAGAAACCCCAAATCCTTTCTCAAAACCAATGGGGGAAAAAATGAAGATCTCATTCCTGGTCATGAATATGATGTGGCTCTACCTATTTTGTAGCATTCTTCTATTCATCTCCTCGTGCTAACCTAGCAGTTCAAAAACATGCCAATGTGAGTCAATTAATAGGTACCGCTTCGGCAGGCAGGTAACAGCGTTCCGTTTAGTCATGCCGGCCACATGACCACGGAGGAAGTGTCTACGGACAAACGCCGGCTCTTCGGCTTTGAAACGGAGATGAGCACCGCCCCCTAGAGTCGGACACGACCGGACTTAATGTCAAGGGAAACCTTTACCTTTACCTCTATTCATCTCAGATCTTGACTTCCTCCAAAATGTTAAATGTTGCCCCCCACACCCAGCCACCAAAAGATCTACCTCAGCTACATCCCTTGTAGAATGGCATACTGTATAATAAAGAACACAATTAAAATCGCTGAAAGTTTTCCAGATGTTCCCTTGTAACGTAAACCTGGTGCCATTGGCAGAAGTCCCTTAAGATCTTCTGCCAGCATCTTGTTTCCCATCACAGCTGACCTGTGGCTGCACTATCAGAATTGGAACTGGGAGAATACCATGCAGAACTGTTATTCTCAATAATGGACATACTGTTTCCTTAATTCAGCCTTCCTGATCTGGTGCTTTCCAGATGTGTGGAATATCAATTCCTGTAATTCCCAGCCAATGAAATCATGAATATAACAGAGGATCACTGAAGGCACTGACACAAATACACTTCTAACAATAAGCATCAGAGGACTATGTAGGAATGTGTAAGTCCTGATCAATAGGAGCTCTATGTACAGTCAGTTGAATGGCTCGCACAGCTGGGCTGCGAAAGCCTGGACAACCACTAGGTGGCATTAAAAGAGAAAGAGAAAACTCTAGATATTTGCTCTGGATTTTTGCAACCTGGATTTGGACGCCATAGTGTGGGCTTTATACTAGGAGTGGCTAACACAAGGCAAATAAATTAGTCAATTGAACAAATAATTAATAAATATCACACATAGGATCTAGCTCTAGGATGATATTCAGTTCTCAGCCTAATTTTATAAGTCCCTGGCAAGCAATGAAGTCAGAACCCTTCTAAGAACACTCTCTTCTTTTCCCAGTAGCCTTTGAAGAAAAACAGGGCAGAAAATGGATGTGAGAAAAGATGGTGCCGGAAATGACAATAGTGAATGGCTTTACCCACTTTTTATTCTGACCCATTACAGACCGGCATCAAGTTACACCTGACAGAATGTTACCCTTAACTGAAAACAGAATATTGTCCATCCCCACCTTAAACAAAGATCTGCAGAAGAACCAAGTCTGAACGTGGTGGAGAAACAGCTTGCCCTAACACAAACTTAATGCTTGATTGTGAACACACAAATCCAAGATTTTCGTCTGGGCACATCAGCTTAGCCTACATTAAGAAAAGCTCTGGGATAAGCAATCTAGGTTTAGCCACTGCCACATCCTGTTCATCTCAAACAATATATAAATTGTATGAGATCCATGTTTATCAATAAGCTAACCAAACAGGATTAGTGTTAGGCAAAGGCTGCAAAGTGTGTTAGAACACATCAGCAAGCATGTGGGAAGACAGGGTTTTCAAAAACCAAAATAGTTAAAGGATAATAATTTGCTCTGCTACAGTGACCAAGAAGAGTCTATTTCCCATTCTTATCACTGCTCTGTTCATATTTAACTAATAGCTTGTGGGCAAAACATTTCATCACTATGAATTTTTGTTTTAGGCTTTACATTCAACGAACCCTCTGTGTCAGGGGCACTGCATTCAGAATTCTTTGTAATTCCATGCAATGGACTTCAAGTCTTCATATTCTAAGACTTTGCCTTTAGTCTTAACTGCAACATATATTTGTTTAGTATCAGGAAGGAAGCATGTAACCTCCACACTTTTTTAGGGTTTTGGCACACCAGGCCACATTAATTTCAATGTGTTGTGCTAGAGGTTAGAACAGGGGCCTCCATGGGGTGGGGGGAGTCTCTTCTTTCTATAGGTCATTCAGTACTAGCATTCTTCATTGTGATGAAAGTTGATGAGTGAATGGATAACTTTAAGATAGTTTTATCCATGCACTATGGATGCCAAGGCACCACAACATCTCCAGATGGTATCCACAGAATGACAATATTAAATTAAGAGCTGGCGGCAGCTGTGGCCAGGGGAGCCTTTGCCCAACTTTGTGTTGTGTACCAGTTACACCCCTTCGTGGATTGGGAAGCCCTGTGGTAACTCACTCATGCCCTAGTCATCTCCTGTATAGACTATTGCAATATGCTCTACATGGGGCTACCCTTAAAGAGCATCTGGAAGCTACAGATGGTTCAGAATGCAGTCACGGGAGCAGTTTTAGGAGCCCCAAGGATGGCACGTGTAACACTGCTGCTGCGTGAGCTGCATTGGGTGCTGGTTTGCTTCTGGGTCCAATTCAAGGTGTTGGTTATCACCTTTAAAGCCCTACATGGCATGGATCCAGGTTACCTGAGGGACTGCCTCACCCCCGTTACATCAACCCATCCCACCCGGTCAGGCAGAGAAGGCATGTTCCGGACCCTGTCCATGAGAGATTGTTGATTGGCAGGGTCCAGGAGGAGGGCCTTCTCTGCCGTGGCCCCTGCCCTGTGGACCATTCTTCCCCCAGAGGTGAGGCAAGCCCCCTCTCTCCCAGCCTTCCAAAAGGGAGTGAAAACCTGGGTTTGCCACCTTGCTTGGGGTGGGAGGGGGGATAGTCAATCATGGGGGTGGTTGGCGCTGTGATGTGGCCCCAAGGAATTTTATTGAGATTATTGTTTGTCCATCTAGGATTTTACATATTATATTTATATTTTTATTTTTATGATACACTTGTTTTTATGATTTTAATCTCTTGTTATTTTAACTGAACTGTAAACCGCCCAGAGTCACTTGGTGAGATGAGCAGTGAAGAAATGTGAGAAATAAATAAATATTAAATTGAAATGAGTGGCCAACTTCCCATAGAACTGCCAAATCTTTCAAGATTTCATTCCTGATATCTCACGAGTCTTCAGCAGTCTCACATGAGTCTATGGAGGATCCTGGGGGTTGAGATGGTCAAAATCTTACAACATCTGGCAATCTTATGAAAATTTGGGCAATTCTTGCAGAGCTTTATAATATCAGCCTCCCCATTCCCAACTTGATAGTTGGTTCCAATGGGCACTTTTTCCTATCTTGATTGTTATCCAGGATTGGGAAGGATGGAAAAAGAGTGAGAATACAAACATACAGTATATGAATGAATGTGTGCATGTTTCTGTGTGTTTTTAAAAGGTCAATATTTTTTTGGTGAGAAGTATGTGTTTATGTGCATAGATGTGTGCAAATGGGCGTATGTGAAATATGAATGTGGGTATGTCTTGCACTATGCCATAGGATTTTCTTAGTTTTGGCTTGGTGTGTTCCATGAACCCAAATACTGTAGTGGAGAAAACCATGATTTTTAAATATGTTTTGTGAACCAAGCAAATTACTGTTTATTCAACAAGTCAGTAAGCAAATCAGGTCTTAGTATGTGTGATTACAGCTTGTGTTCATGTGTGGAAGTAGGCATATGTGCTAGAGTGCATGTCTAAGAATGTGTAGCTGCCCCTCACCATCTTTATTTGTTCATCTGGCTCCTCGTTCTCAAAAATATTTTGATTAGCTTGCAACAGTTGCTTGTAGCTCCATACTGTCAAGAAAATGTATAGTATAATTAATACTGGCATTATGCTGAAGTTAGTTTGATGAAATAAGTAGATACTATAATGCCAGCAATATGTGATATACCTGCCCTTTAATAGCCTTCAGATGATGTGGAACTATGAAAATTACTCCACATTATATGGATATTTTAAAATAAAGGTTTACTGTGCGCTCTTTTCCACTCTCTCTAACTCAGGGTTGTTGTTGTTTTTAAATCTTTTTATTGAAAGTCTTAAAAATAATAAAAGATAATACAAACCAAATTCAGAAGAGAGAGAAAAATGAAAAGAAAAAGAATGGAAAGTGCAAGGAAAGAAAGAAGAGAGAGAAAGAGATTAAAGAAAAGAGAAAAGAGAAAGAGTTAAAGTGGCTTCCGATCTTCATCACAACAAGTACAGGCAAACTTAATATTTCTTCTCCCCTTATAAGGTTGCATGAATATATCTCTTCTTCCCATAGCCCATTTGCAAATCCATAAATCATTAACATTTCAGTCCAGTTGTCAGCAAAAAATCTGTAAAGGGGTTCCAGAACTATATCAAATTATATCTTTTTTTAACCCTGGTGAAACAAATCAGGGTTAAATTCCTTGCTTTTACTTCTAACACTCTTAGTCTTTGATCCATTCAAATGCTGTCATAGGTTTTGATCTTCCTTCCTTTCTTTCTCCCATCTCTGAAGTTTTTTCAAGGCTTTAGCAACCCTTTTTTGTTAATCCATCAAGAAGTTGTAATTCAGTTGTTATCAGTGGCTTGTCATTAGTATTTCCACTTTAACTGCTGTCTCTATCTTATAATCCACAATTTCTTTATTTTCTAGTAAATCTGCATAAGTTTGTTTCACTTCTTCTGTGAGAAGCGAAAGACCTCCTATAGGTCTTTCAAGACTGTCTGGAGAATTCTGGGAGTTGAAGTCCACACATCTTAAAGTTGCTAAGGCTGTGAAACACTGCTCTAGCAGAACCTAGTAATACTATCTAATGTCTGCATGGGGCACCTATTTTTTTTTTTGATCAATCCAAACATTAGAACAGTCAGAAAAGTTTATTGCATCTCATGAAATGGAGAACACTGGACATTTGATGAACTGATAGGTTTAAAGAACTCATTACAGCCAGAATGCATTATCAATATCAATGCTCTGTTCTAGAACCTATTACAAGTGATTTTGGCATGCGATTTCCCTTAGATTTTCAAGAAAAGTCCCTGCTAATGACAGTGGAGGCTTCCCTTTTAATGAAAAGATGGATTTCGTCAAGAACACAGCAAAGGAAAGTGGAAAAAAAAAACCCTTTCCTGATTTCTCACAATCCTAAGACTGCTCAGATTTGCTCTCGTAATGACAAAACTCCATGCTAATTGCTTTTGTGCAATCCTACCATGTCTAGTTTGGCCTGTACTACATCCCATCATTTCAAAATTTACCTACAGCAAGAAGAAATGACTGGGTCTATAGCATTTTCTTCAGACTGTCCTACACAAAGTAGATCTCTTTGCTGGAAGTTGCAGGCAGAAGGCAGAATCAGTGCATAAGAATCTATGATCAAGACTCAGAGCTGGGAGTTTGCACAAACTGAGCAGGTGGAATCAGGAGACACAGACATAAATCAGTGAAACCAACCAAGGCCAACCTACAGGAATCCACAGCTCAAAATGCAAGTGTAAGAAACTGAAGTAATGGAGAATGAGTTTTGACTTGTTAATTCTGGCACTTGGTTGAGTTTTGAAAAGACGTATGTTTTATTTCATGCATCTCCTGCGGCTGTACCTCCTCTGTTCCAGCTTGTTCTGATTTGAATGAACTGTCTCCATCTGGCTCATTTAGCTGACTGCAAATTTTCCATCTTTGGCTTTCTGTGTTTATTCAGATCTATGTTCTTATGGACTTTGGGGCATCCCACACTTTTTTCTTTGGGTCAGATATAAGCTGATTGGAATCCTCCTCAGCTGTTTCCAGATCAGACAGCAATTTATCTTGAGCGTCCTTTCATCCTTCAAAGTGGAGTTGTCAGAGTGATGCTTGAAACTGGCACAGGATACACTTATAATGGCCTCAAAAGTGTCCTCCAGATGTTTTTTACTTCAACTCTCATAATCTTCAGTTGTCATGGCCTGTGTCCAGGGATCTGGAGACTTGTGGTCCAAAACATCTGGAGGCCACAAGGTTGCCCATCCCCCATACTACAACTAAGAAGGTATTATTAGGAATCACCCTTGTGGGTTTCATGTGGATTGCCATATTCCAGAGTGTTTTGACATTCTCTGCAGAAATATCTGCTGACTTCAAAGGAGGATTTTCCAGAGCCCCCTAGTCATTTTTAAAAATGGCATGGGCTAAACTTTTGAGCATGTAAAATGAAACACTCAACAAAGGTGGTCAAACAAAGGTTTAGCTCTTGCAAGTTATTTGAACATTTTCTTTATGTGTAGGCATAAAGAGCAGAGAAGAATGAGTAATCCCCTGCCCCCCCTCCAATATTATAGTTCCATAAAATTATGGTTGGCAAAGGAATAAATAATACATCTGTTGGGATCATCAAACCAGTGTCAAGAACTTCATAATTGCACTCTTAAGTTCCCACTGAACACAGCAGGGTGCATTTCTGGGTAAAAATGCTATCATAGGCTATGCAATATTCCATGCATGCAGAAGAGTTGTGAGCATAAACAGTATGACTAGATTTTATCATGCTTCCTTGTTCTTCCTAAGTTTTCAAAAGCTGTATGTCACTGTTATTTATGACTCTTTCCAGTTTTCAGGTTTGCAGTTTTTACATTGGATGATCATTTTCTTATTTCTCTCACAGCTTTTACAGTATCAGTGGAACAGAATTTCTGAGGGTACAGAAAACCAGCCCATATATTCAAAAATGAACTATTAGAATGCACATTTGCAGTGGGGAGAGTCAAGAAACTACGAGGGGAGGGTTTGTGAAAGTCACTTTCCTCTTTCACTGATGGGAGCATCTCATGAACAGAACTCCACTCTGATGACTTTTCAGAAGGAAGAAATTCAAGATCCTAAACATTTATGCTTTTTGCTCAGACAGGAATGGGCAAGCTGTGACCATCCAGATGTTGTGGGGCACATCTCCCACCATATCATTGTTATGCATGCTGGCTTGGACAGCAGACTTAAGATATTATTTGCTGTCCAGAATGGTAAAGCTGAGCAAACCCAGAAGTGTTGCCACTAATTTTGATTTATTTCTGAGCACCATTTATGGCTTAATTCCACATCTGCTTAGTCATAAGTCATTAGTGTCAGTGAGCCACGGGGGCTTCTTTGGATGCCAGTAGATATAACTTTAGGGAGCTCTATTCCATTCTCAGCTCAGCAGTTGTGGTCTTGGGAAACGGCTTTTTGGCCTCAATTCCCTAACTGTGATCTTAAAGATATATTTTATAATTGTGTTAGCCAAAAGGGCTATAACAGAAAGGGAATTCAGGCATGAAAAATTAAGCAGTGTTTGATCTTAGAAGGTCTGTTTCTCCTTATTTAATGGGACTAAAATACTTTGTGGGAAAAAGGCTCATAAATAGCTAGTGAACCTCCAGCCCTACATTTGCTAAAGAAAGTCCTGCTGAATTCAGTGGCCTTATTTCTAGTGGGACTTGCAAATTCTAGTTGTTTCACCACTGTTTGCTTGCTATTATCACTGTGCAACACATAGAGTAACAAACCACAATGCTTAGTATCACCCCCTCCCCAACTACTTTTCTGTATTTCACTTGCTTTGGAGTTTAAAATTGCTGTAGTAATTAGCTGTCACAGAATTGTTCCTCCCATGTTTTATTTTAGTTAGTTGCCAAATAAGCAATGTAATGCTATTTAATTATGCTTATCTTTTAAGCATAATTAACTGAAAGTCATGAATGATGCCTCAAACAGATGTTAGTATCTTTTTTACAATATATGAGTTAAGAACCTAAATGAGGGAAGGAGAGGTTGATGTGGACACATTGTGTTTTATAGAGTTAAATAATTCTTGCTTTGTAACTGTTACAACAAAGTTCCTTTTGCCTTTATTACATGGGGATAGGGAGAGAGAACCTACAGCCAATGCTATCCACAATACCGAATTTGTATATAGCACTTTTTAAAATAATTGTTTCCTCCAGTTCAGTTCAACAGTTTTATTGTGTATTTAATCCATCTCATCTCTCAAAGGCAAAATACAGCACATAAATATACATTATTATGTAAAATGTGTTTCCAATGAAATCTTTAGGGCATTACACTGTATGTTGCGCCCTGAATGTAAATAATTATTTTAAAATTACAAGCCATTAATAGAAATTACGGTGAAAAACAGGAAAAGTTAAAAGAACAATTGCATGGTTATTGTCAAGTCACAAAAATAAACTACAGAGAGAATCTGTGGAATTCTATGTGGCATTTTAGTATTAATGACATAAAAAGTACAAAGCAGATACCCTGTTACAATAGGAAAACAGGATTTTAAAGATTCTCCAGGATATCAAATATTTGCAAGATTATCACAGCAGATCAAACCCCAATTACATGATGTTGCCACTAATGCATACATCTGCTATGCTTGTGTGATCAACCGTTTCTACCTGTGACTCCTTTGCTATTTTTATTTGATCATTTATCTGTGACTTGGTTCAATTTTGACTCTCCTCACCTGACAGGAGAGCAGGCAGTAGCATAGGGCCAGAGAAGCGGGTGAGCCTCATTTTGGCACAGCCAAACCCACAGGATCTCTTAATCTCTCTGGGAAGGTCAGGGCCCTATCCTGTCTATATCCATCTGCCTTCTTTCTCATCTTGCAGGTTGCTCCACCAACCGGCCATAAGCACAACTCAACTGCAGTCAAGACGTTTCTCAGCACTTACCATTTATATTTAGAAAACTACAGCAATGTGCTCATGATACCCAATATCTGATACTGTACTGCCTGTAATATAACATTCCTAAATTAAGGATTGTTTTAAAGATAACATTCTGTTTAGAATAAGTTTGATGTTATACAGCCCTCCTAGGACTAACGTCTAAAGCACTTGAAAAGTGATGCACGTAGACCTTGGAGAAGAGTTCGCTACCACTGGCATGGAAGAAAGGGATGTTTGAGAAAGAAAAAGGGATGGCGAAAAGAAGGAAAATGGGTAGGGCCACCCTTTTGTGTGCATTTCTTACCTCTTAAATTCATCACCAAGACACTGCCCACTCAGAACAATGACCTTCAACAGAAGAGAGTTGTCCATTCCAATTCCAGATGAGAAAAGATAACAAATGGTACCCATCCTGCACAGCTGACTTCCCTTTATTTTATTGCATCATCATATATCTTGTTCCAGTCATCTTTACTTCTTTCTCAAATGAAATGTTTAATATTAGTAGTGCTTAATAATTTCATTTTATTTAAAATAGAATGTAAAGCATCATATAATTATAAATGGAACACCATGCATTAAAAATGTAAATATTTTAAAGTGCTTTAAATGTTTTTTTGCATTCACTCAGTTCTATATTCAAAAAGCAATCCAAGTAAGTTTTCAAATATTTAATATGGCTTAATAACTTTGTGGGGCTCCATCATCTGAGTGAAAGGACTGAGAAAAACACAGAATAAGTTCATATAAATAGAGAACACTATCAACTAATTAACTAACTAATGTATAATTCAACTATCAAAAATGCAGTGTTGCTGTTCATTTTCCTAATCCTGCCACAAGCATCAGGGGCTTAGTACCTATCAAATGATAACAGTTTCATCCTGCTGAACAGTAACAAGAGATGTGAGTCTTTAACATCAAAAAGAAGCACGCTTCTTGACACTGAAGATGGGACCTTCTCCAAATTATAAAGATATTAAAAGTAGCCATCATTCACATCATTATTCAGGAATCTCTTGCAGACTCTTCCCCTGTCTTGTTCCCCAGTCTGCAGATATTTCAAGGTGGCTCCAGTCTATCACAAAAAACTATCATCTGATCAGAAAATTGAGAGACAAATAGGGCATTCATAGAGAAGCACTTAGGCAGGCTCCCAAGGATCTAGACTCATTGCATTATAACTCTTAGAAGAGAAATATGATTCTGAAAAATGCTTTTATGTGTGTTCCTTGACATTCAGTAATATTTTCCAACAAGTTTGGAAACTGTCTGGAAATAAACAACTTCCATTCAACAACAACAACAATTCCAACTCTTTGTCAATATTTAACCCAACCATGTTAGTTCCTTTTATTAATTTTGACCTCTGATACTTTTCAGCCAAATAATCCATTTGCTCAATGCTAGCAACTTTCTTTTTATCAACTTAGTTCTGGCCACAATCTTTTACATTTTTAAAAAGAAGGCATTGTTAATTAAATCATTGTTGCTCTGTGGCAAAAACTTCATAACTTTTTGCAGAATACTAACTCAAATATCAAGTTCCATTGTTTTAAAAAAACTGCAGCCAAAGGACCACCAAAAAGGCAACTGAGGACAGGAGCCAAGACTCTGGACATCCAAGTTGCAGATGGCTGATGGAAATTCTTCCTGAGGAAAGTCCACCAGTAGCAGTGTTTCAGAAGAGGCTTGGTTCTTCACTGCTAAGGGATTCGTTTTCCTTGATGTATTTGAGAATGTCCATCTCATCCATGATTTGGATCTTCTCTCCCGCTGGCTGTCCTGTTTGGGCTGGGGAAGATGGGAGCTTTTTCTTAGGTATCACTGGCTTCCTAGGTATTACTGGCTTAGATGCTACATTGGGCTTGGGTTTAGGCTTGGGTTTACGGCTCACCTGCAACATTTTTTCAAAATCATCTTCCATTCTGAAAGAAAAAAAGGAAGTAAAGGCATCTTTTCTATTTGAGCAAGTCCAACATGATGGTGCACACCTGTCTTTTCTGTACCCGTTACAAACCTGGAGAAGGGCCACATTTGCTTTGTACATGGGAGGTCACAATTTTAGTCCACAGTTACAGTATCTCCAAATATGCCTGGAAAAGACCCATCTCTGAAACCCTGGAAAGCCACTATCGATTGATACAAGCCAGGAATGAGCAACCTGTGGCTAAACAGTGTTGAACATAAGCTCCTAGCACTCCTAGGCAGTACAGCCAGTGGTTTTTATCGTACTCAGCAAAAATGGAGGGTCGCATTTGCCCACTCCTGTCGTAGACAACAGAAACTTTGATGGACCAATGATCTGACTTGGTATAAGTCAGTTTCCTATGTGAAATAGGTTTTTTAATATATATGAAGTACTAATTGGGCACATGGGCAATGCTGAACAATATCCCGTCTTCCACTCTCCTAAACACCATCCCTTAAAAACAGTAACTCACTATCAATACTAACAATGAGCTAGACTGGGAAATAAAGCAGCTGCAGATGTCAACATGTTCATAGCTCTTCAAATTGCACATCCTTCTATTTGCCATGCAGCTGTGGGACTTGGGTCATCATCACAGGGCCAAACTACACAGGGCTCAGGAGCATGAAGTTCACTATGTAATCCATTTTGACAAGTTTGCATGAACTCCTAAGAACACACCTCCCATCAATCTCCTACAAACACACACATACAGCAATATCACACTACCTTCTCTTTCCCCTTTTCAGACCAGTGTTAGGAGCTGAATTTCAAGGTACCATGAATTGCAGTGGTACCATGAATGGACTGATGCTAATATTATTTCAGAAAAGTAAAATAAATTATTTGAATGAGCTCTCAAAGATATTTCCCAATCAATATGAAAAGGTTGAATCAAAACCAAGATAGCCCAATTTCAGTCACACTGTATGACGGGTACAGCCATTTTCCTGCAGTAATGCCTATAGCAACATTAGTATATAGTGATGTATGGCTATTCTCATGGGACACTTTGTCTCTATTAATTAAAGAATACTGCTGGACTACTTAGGATAATCCAAGTAATTGTCTGAAATGACAGATAAACCATGAATTGCCCTATCTTTATGAGACCTTCTTCCATTTTTCCTTAAACATTAATCTAGTCTTTGAGGGTACATTTTCCATCACACTAAAGTAATAGAAAAATCTAGGCTCCTAATTTGGCCAGATATTAATACCTAAACATACAAAGATAAACATCTATCAATCTCTGGAAATGATGGCATTGTTCTGCCCATGGCAAAGGAAGAGGAAGAAAAAGCATTTTATTAAAACATTGACTTATCACCTTAACTGCAGCAGTATCACTAAAGAAGTTTCTATAATGTTCACAAGTTGTGGCTACTGGGCGTTAGGTGTCTGTTCCTAATCACGATGATGCCAAAATCACGATGATTCACAAGTAAACTCTGTCCTTTCATACTTGCATCATGACATTTTGTCATTTGCCCTCTCTTGTTCCCCCAACACTTATGCTGATGGCTCATCTTAAAACTAAGTTAACTATATAAACTAGTTCTATTTGCTATCATTATAATTAATAGTATGGGGGCAGCGGGGTTATTACCCTTCAATAGAATTTTCAGTGGTGCAGAATTTCCAATGGCAGTTTACAAAGAATTCAACAAACAGCAATCAAATAAAAGACATAAACTAATAATAAAACATGAAGACATCTTACTCATTTGGAGATAAGTAAGATCATAGTACTCTTAACTGGTGGTGAATCAAAGGGATAATACTGTGTTGGAATGGATTTATTATGAGTTTGGGTGTGTATTGTACATTGCATGGAATCTTCAGAAATGGACTGACATAAAACAGAAATGTTTAAAAATAGATGTAAAGCAGTAAATGAATTGGTCACACATGAATTATGAGCCTGTGCACGGCCCTGTTTAGAATTTTCCCCTTCCCCACCCAAGGCATACCTCATGCTAGATATGGGCTCTGTCATGAGTGCCGTTGAGCTGAAGACATCAGCACAACGGCACACATGACAATAACGAGGAAGCAGAGGAAAGGACTCAAGATAAGCATAGCACGCACAACAACAGACACAGACCCTGGCCGGAGGATGCAGCCATCAGAACACAAAAGAGAAAGAAGAAAAGACAAAGACTAGGCGGATCGCGAGGCACACCCAAGCTGTTAGCAAAAGCGCAACGGAGATCGCCCAGCTGACAGCAATCACCGGCTGAAAGAGGAAACCGATGATGGGCGATCCCGAGGTACCAGCTGGGGCCTCGCAACCCTTCACCTACCGGCACGACAGCATGCAGGACAAAGGGGGGATGACGTAACCCAGGGTAAGGGGGCGCTGACCGGCGCGGGGTATTTAAACCCCGCACCGGCGCGCTCCCCTCACTCTCAGCTTTTTTCGCAACTGACACTACGCACGAAATAAACCGGAACCTGCTCTCCTTTGAATCAGCGTCTGTGTTTTACTCTGCGGTAGGCAGTGCATGACAGGCTCCTACCAAACCCCATCAGTTCCCCATCAGTTCCTAAAATGGACATAATGAATTAAAAGGAACAGTCAGGACACCTGAGACCAAACTGGATGGAAAGGCATGTTGTGAGAATTCACAGATGACCACCAAATTGCAGTTACATGTAAGTAACTAGTTCTTCATCATAATATCTGATTCATACCAGCTTCTTTTCAGGAGGAAGATCTGATTGTCCTGAGGAGCCAGTGTGTTATAGTGGTTAAGAAGTTGGACTAGGACCAACTGACCCCAAGTTCAAGTCCTCCTCTAAACATGAAAAGATACTGGGTGATTTTGGGAGAGTCACTCTCCTTTAACCAATCCTACCTCATCAGGTTATTATTGTGGGAATAAAAAGAAGGAAGATCCCCATGAAAGCTGCCTTGAGGCAGGATATAAATCAAATCAAATCAAATCAAATCAAGATCAAATCAGTCAATCAAGGTGATCAAAGAGAGGATGGATCTTCTGAAGTCTGCATTTCTCTGAGATTAGAGATGCAGTCTATTGCGCAAGAGGAAAGTGGAGGGCCGAACTCATGTGGTTACCTGGCATAACTCCAGTAGGGGGCTATTCCAGAGGAAAGCTGCTGATTCTGCCATCACTCTTTTGGAGTTAGAGCAACTTTGTTTGTTTATTTGTCAAATTTTATTACCACCCATCTCCCCCCCCAAAGGAGGGATTCTGGGCAGTTTACAAAAACAAGTTGCTGTTTGACCAGCTCATAGAAAAACTTGATGGCTATCACTATATATTTGGAGGCAGTGACAATTGTGCTCTGTGGATTGGTCATGGAAATTCAGGACTAAGCATGGCACCAGTAAAACGATGTTGTGAATCTACTTTAAAAAATGGTCTTCATAAAAGGCAAGACCATGACCGTCATCCAAAACTGAAGTGGTATTTCCAGTGCTGATGAGCAGTTGAGCAAAAAGGTAGGCAGTAAGATGGCTTCATTCAAGGGAAAGGTTGAGACTGCTTTGGAAGGGAAGGACACATCTGAGCAAAGCATTACTTTGTCCCTATGAAATATAAGGAAGGGAGGGTTTCTTTGTGGAAGGGATGGGAAAGTCCTCAATTCTAGACCTAGCCTTCAGTGCCAGGTCAATGGAGTAGAGCTCAGCATGGCAACACAAGGCAATAGAAGATGCATAATTTTGGCTGCTGAGCCAGCTGCACAATAAGTCCTATTTAATTCCTGATTGGCAAAATGTGCTGTTTTTGTGTGAAAAACCTGTGCTAAGACAGAGCTAGCATATTGGGCCCTCCAGAGGTTGCTGAACAACACTTCCCAGTGATTCCAGCCAACACAGTTCATTCTAAGAAATGTTGGGAGTTGTAGTTCAGTATCATTTGGAGAATCAAAGATGAGAGCAGATTGGACTAAGGGAAGGCTCTAACTACAGCGATTAGCTAAAATTAGCTGGGTGGCTCCTATACCTCGCATCATGCTTCATCCTTAGGGAAGGCTCCTTCTCCCTGGATAAAGTGCTGGAAAAAAGTACATAACTTCATAATCTGGTAGTCTTACTGCTCCATGTTCTATGGCCTTAAATACCAAATTGGAATTACTATAGTAAATGAATCAAATGCAAACTGCTTATTTAACCTTCAAGTAATAATCTAGGATACTTGAGTATACTTTTAGGATACTAGCAAAATGGGAAAAAGCTTTCTCCAATATTCCTGACTGTAGCTGCCTGGAATGACTCTAATAAAGGGAGCATCAGATTGTGTTACCTTTCCTACCTCATGATATCACAAGACCAAGAACTCCTGTCCTCTGTAAGATTTCACATTGTAATACTTGAGACACCCTCCTACCCTGGCACCAGAAGATGACCATAAGACCAGGCAATTTCCTGGGCATTTGAATCTTGGCAACTGTCTAAACCAGGGCTGGGCAATCTTTTGGTGGTCATGAGCTTTCTATCTTTTGAAAGGTAGAGAGCTGCACTCAGAGCAGCTATGCAGCAAAGTGAAAAAAAGGTCTCAGTGGCACCTAAGTGGGACCACAATATTCACTTTACTTTTTCCGAAATGTTGTTTTACTTTTCCCCTCTGTTTTTAAAATTATGTCTAGCTTATTTCAGAACTTACATGATAGCTTTTCTGTATATTCCATCTCCAAATGGCAGAAAACCATGCTGCTGACTTTTAGGGGCCATCGAAAAGGGAGTTCCTGAGGTTGAATGTGACCACCAGTGTCTCAGATTGACCATCCTGTCCTAAACAGAGGAAGATGTGGGCTAAGATGAGGTCAACTCTTTTGCCCATCCTTAAGGACAGTGCAGCAGCCAAGGAGCATTTTTTCAATTAGTATATCCAGGTGCTTTTCTATTTCTAGCTAGTGCAGCCATGTGGAAATATTGCACCATCACAGTTGACCAGGGTATTTTTGGTGCATTGCCTTATGCTCACATATGTGATAGTAATAGACAAGAAAAAGCATCACCTGTTCATAATGGTTCAATTATGTCAAAAAGCATAATGAACATGGATATTATGTTACTGACTGCTGGCATTTAGAAAACTCTGCATGGATTAATTACAGAAGTTCCGATGAATGGTTAATCTTATGAAAGAATGAGATCTTTAAAAATCCAGGCCCAATATGGAAGCAGGGATTTCAGCTTTTGGCAAGAGAAATGCACCTTTAGAAGGCATGAATGCCGCTATATTTTATGGAATCAAAAAACAAATGAAGCATAGCAGCTATCTGAAAAATTAAGCAACGTCATCCTCTGGAAAAAAAAATGTGCAGCTGTATTTAAAAGAGATTTATAAGCAGCTCAGGCATCTATAGACTATTTTTATTTAAAGGTTTCTAAACAAAGAAATCCACATTCTATTTTTAAATTTAAACACATTAAGTCCACTTTAAAAAAGGAAACACATTGTTTGAATATCTTGTCATAATACTATCATGATTTAACTTCAGCCTGCTCTTAATGGAAAAATACCTATGGCATCTAAATATGCCAGAAAAAATGGAAACACACGATAATTGCCATGTTAGGTCCAAAGAAGATAACATACCATAGATGTGGTGCTACTCAGCCGAAAGTGATCCTGCAAAGGCGGGGGTGGGGTGGGGGGGGAGAGGACTGAACCTTTTCCATAGAACAAAGAATCTTTATTCATCTGTACTAAGCCACTATATCTAAAGTATTTATTTAAGGAGCAAAAACAGATTTGGTAAGCAATTGCATTTCTGATATGAAAGCAACAAGAAATGATCTCATGCAATCAGCAATTTTGACACAAAATCTTGCAGTGTAAACACAGAAACTTATCTGTGTTGCAAATGTTACTGTCAAGCCTCTAAAGGGTGCTTATAACCATGAAAGAAAGATTCTCAATCTCATTAGATTTATTACAGGGAAAAAGGAGTTACATTACAGAGTCCTGCAAACTGGATATCGGCCCCCATTTATATTAGCAAGTATTTTTAAGGTGGCGCCTTAAGCAATCCTATTCCTAACTGCTTCTTGACACAAGTGAGATGTTGCTACTTACTTGCCAGATAAGGAGGAAGGAATATACACTGTTCTGGTCCTCCAATATTTTGCAAACATCCATTCCCATTCCCAGGTTCAGAGAACTCCATTACATTTAATATGGACACCACCTGTTCCATTTACTTCCAAAGACAATAATTTTTGCTGACATGCTTACTCTCCACGAGGACTTTGACCAATTCTGCAATTTCACCTTCATTTTGAATTGCTACAGTCCTATGAGGACTATCCCAGATAAATTCTCTGAATATCTATCTGGCTTTGATGGCCTTTATATCAAAGGTCTCCTGATCTTTCTTGGTAGTTAAAGCATGAGTCCCTTCTCCATTCACAAAATGTCCCCTGCTCCTGGAAGAGAAAAACAACATCCTGAACTGTACTGTAGATGTGCCTTAGCTAGCAAAACAGTAAGAGTGATTTCAGCAGATATAATTATCTCCTCACTCCTACAGCAACTTGACATTATAATCTTCTGTACTGAAATCCTTAATGTAGGCATCTATTTGTAGTACAAGAGCTATGCTGTTTATTCATTTATTTAATCAATCTTTCAAGGCCATTGTCTTTCCCTGCATCCACCTGTGTTTTTCTGATGAGAGAGAAGGCAGAGAAAATTAAAGTGCAGAGCACTGAGGATCTCATTCAGAACTGTGAGATCAATAAATGCGTTCTCGCTGGTCTATAACCACAGTGGTCAGCCTGACCTATCAAATCAATTGATGCTTGTAGCCCTAATTCCGGAAAAATTGTTGGCTGTGCTTTAGAGATTGAGGTTTGTTTTGACTCTTGCAAATTATGTTCAATCGAGCACTTTTTTTGAATCCCTGCCATGCTTGCTCTGTAATTGCTAAATAGTATCTGACAACAGGCAAGGCAAATATTTAACACAGATCTCGTTAAAGAAGCCGGGATGGGGTGGGGTGAAGGCTCCAGTCAAGTCCCTGGCTTGAACATTAATCCTGCAAAAAATGTTTAAAATTGCAAACACAGTGATGATGATAATTGCAGTTGTCAAGCAAATATCAGTCAGAAAAAAGCCAGATTCAGATTAACTATAATTTCCTGCTAAAATAGTCAATTGAAAATTAAAATTAAATTAATCCCTTCTTTGAATCCATGATCTCTGTCACACAAGGCTGCATTTCTTAAGTAGGACTGAGGTAGAAACAGAAACTTGGGTAAAGGATACAAGGAAAAGTTAAAAATGAAATCGATATGCTTTAGGATTATTGTCTTCTGGTGCCAAGTAATGTCTGAACAAGGCCAGAGGATCTGTTACATTCATCTTTAATCAGTTAATGATCTACCATGAAGAAATAATTTTCTGAGGTAAGCTAGTTATGGTCAGTTTCTCCAACTGGGTACCCTCTAAATGTCTTGGATTATCAAAAACCTCATCCAGCCATTTTGCTTCTCCAGAGGCCATGGCTTTTCACGTTTGAGCTGAACCTGTAATCTTGAAGAGTCAGGGAGTATGATGGGAATCAAAGTGTCTGTGGACACCATGTTAGCAGCCCATGATTAGAAAACAAGAACGTCTATTACTCAGTTTCCTGTAAGGATCAAACTAGATGCATATAGAGAATCCACAGCTGAACAAAAGAGCATGACTCTCCCTTATTGTGGATCTTGAACAACTAATGTTCAAAAATATGCTGCTTCCACTTCTGGAAGTATTTTATAGCTATTATAACTAGTAACCATTGATAGCACTGTTCTCTACAAATACAGTTAAATTGGAGAGCCAGTTTGGTGTAGTGGTTAAGGCACCACATTAGAAACCAGGAGACCGTGAGTTCTAGTCCCACCTTGGGCATGAAGCCAGCTGGGTAACCTTGGGCCAGTCACTCTCTTTCAGCCCTAGGAAGGAGGCCATGGCAAGCCCCTTCTGAAATCTTGCCAAGAAAACTGCAGGGACCTGTCCAAGCAGTCATACAAAATTAAACAAACAAACAAACAAACAATTGGCGAATATCACTATATTTGGGGAAGCAATTTTCATATCAAATGTCATTATCCATTGTGTGAAGAAGGGCTTCCTTTGCTCAATCGGCCATTATCCAGTTTCCTTAGATGACCCCCAATTTCTGTCATGAGAAAAGGGCACAAGTCCCTGTTCTTTTTCTCCATCCCATGTGCAATTTTATAAATCTCTATCATGCCCTCACGTTTTTCCTAAATAAAAAATCTGCAAAGTAACTTTTCATCTTGGGGGAGCTGTTTCAGCTTCCAGAAAAAAATAAATTATATAATATAGATGCTAGTATAAATCAACAACTAGCATTAATTCAGGATGTCTTAATTTCCAACTTTGTTAGGAGAATATGGCTCCTAACTTCTTGATCTTCCAGGTAGAATTGGAATCTCCTAAAAATATTTTTGCTGCACCTATTCCAGTTTTAATTTATCCATAATATCTAGGTTTGGAGCAATATTCATGGAATCAGCTTTTTATGGCTCATTCATCTTAACTCAGAAAGGTGACACATTCTATGTTTTGATTAGAGGAAGCACAGTGTAATTTTCCTGAGAATGCTGTATTAAGAATGCTGAATTTGAAGAGTATATAAATTCTCTGAACTGTGCAAATTCAACTTTATATACCTTCCTTATTTATGGGGGGAAGGGATGACATGCATGAGTCCTTCATTCTTGAATAAAAGCTCCATGTATAGCCACGCTGTGGTCTAATGTTTGACCGACTCCCCTAACCAGATATATCCTTTAAGAGTTCTCAAGGGGAACCTCATTTTCAAGGTACTTGGATTTTTATTAGAGAACATTTTATAGTATGGACTATTTATCAATGCTTATTATTGTCCGTCATCACCATGTTAAATATATTTAATACTGAGTTGAAGTATTTCCTTTAGACTGGTATATACTTTAAAGAGAGAGAGAGAGAGAGAGAGATTCCACTATCCTTTGTATACAGTCCTCCTTTCTTTAAAAGGAAAAACGTGTATATACTATTCTAAAGAGTCTCCATACATTCCTTCCTGTAACACTGCTAAATTCCAGCACCTCAATAGCTCCTACAGCTAATGTACTGTACATAGTCATGAGTTCAATTCTCGACAGAGTTTGAACTCCATAGAAAGATCTGTGGCAATGTATGTCTGATGAATCCCAAACAGGAAAAATTGGTTATGCGCTGCCTGCTGGTAGTCAATTCAAGTAAAAACGCCACAAGTATACACTGGGTAAAAATAGGGAAATCCCACCCTGGGGGTCGGAGATGGATATCATGTAAAATCTTGTACATGAGGATATGACATAATGTAATATCCATATATCTCTAGTCTGAGACCTTAAGAAAAGGAATGTCGGCTGTATATACCATTCTAAAGATAAACATTATACATTTGGGTGTGTATATAATGTTCTCATGATTAGAAGTGGCCAATACAAGCTTCCTAAATGGTTTTCTCTTTTTTCCCAATCTTGCTGAAATACAGATTTCAGTTGCCCCCTTTCTTTGAGTTACTCTCTTTCTTAATCAGAAATGGAAACATGTATTGTATGACTAGCCTACGCACGCTTATCTCTTCTTTTGCTCTGCAGGTATCCCATTTTTGTAGAAACCACTACAAATGTCTTGTAAACAACAAGATAAAATAAGGAATTGGAACATTTGTCCTATTTTATCTGTGTCAGTGACAATTCAGAACAGGTTCTCAAGTTTCCTACCCAGGCTAGCAAGTGATTATTCCTTCCATTCCAAGCTACATAAAAAGGTAGACTGCAGACTTTGAGGCTTATTTTACTTGACTTTTTCAGAAATAATTTGACATAATAGACATCTGATTGGTGAATGAGCTGGTCCCAGGAATTCATGTTTAATTCACAAGCTTCAAAAAGTAGGATTTTCTTACATGAACAAAACATCCATCTCTGATTATTAGGATGAAACATAAGAGGAAAAAAAATCACATGTGAGTGTATATATTTCCCAACTATGCTATTCCAATAAAATATACACTGGAGACATCGTGTCTTAAAAGATCAGATGTGCTCTTAAGCATAAAAAAGCATTAAAAATTTCCTCTGAGTAAATTAAGGTAGGTGTCTCTGATACGACATGTTATTACAAAATGTTCCATTATAAACAATGAAGAAGAATCGTGTTTCCAGGAGACCTCACGCAGTAGAGTGTTTTTCTTATTCTTTCCATTTGGAACAGGTTATTAAAACTCTAAAATGTTACTAACAGCATGACTTCTATTCCCCCCCCCCAAATTTAAATGCAAGTGCATCCCTACCGTTGGTACTATGTGATCCTACAGAATTTCAAAGAACTCTAATTAAAATACGCAGCATAGTTCAGTAAACTGAAACTGTAATGTAGATTATACTATGGGTAGGATGCAGTCTTAGTCATATTATGAGCAGATTCACTGAAATCAGTAAGACTTAAATTAGTTGTGATTAATTTTTCCAAATGATTTCAATGGATCTGCTGTAGGAATAATTAAGTCTGAAAGCAATCTAATGTTTTTTAGAAAGCAAAGAACTGCTAGAAAAATAATTGATCAAAAGGGTTTGATTTATACCCCTATGAAATTAATACTAATAAGTAACTAGCTACTTATAACTGTAACTAGATTTCCTATATCAAAATGCAAGAGTTTATCTGACTTCATAAATACCCCTAGCTACTCTCCAGTTTCTATCTACTTCAGTTACCAGTCTAAGTGTAGAGTTTTGGAACTTTAAACACTTAGTAGAGAGAACTGCTACACATTTGTATTTTTCATACTGTACATGGTTTAATTCAGAAGTTATGAGAATCTGCCTACATGCATTCTTACCCGATTTGTACCCAGGTAATAGTATCTTTTTAGCACTGAGTACCTATATACCTGAGCTGAATGACAAACTTATGCAGGACAGAGAACAATGATCTTAAGTTACAATAAGACAGATTCTACCTGAATTGTAGGAAAAACTTGCTAGGAATAGTTAAGCAATATAACCAGTTACTGAGGGAGGTAAAGATCTCCCTTTAGTGGATTTGTTCAAGCAGTGGCTGGACAAGTATCTGTAAGAAATTCTTTAGCCTGGATTCCTACCCTGAGTAGGGACTTGCACTCAGTGTCCTAAATGGCCTTTTCTGTTTCTGTGATTCCTATAGCTGGAATGAACTGATTATTTCTTTTTTTAAAATATTTTTATTATTAATCACCTTTATATCTTGAGCAATTAATAATGAACTGATTATCTCTTGACTGCACAATTCCTTTTGGCTCTGAGGAATTCCCTAGGAGAAGGGTGGATGGAAGATCTGTAGAGGGAAGCATGACCATAAGAATAACTGAAGAACTAGAAACAGTGGAGGAGATAACTATAGCTAAAATCCATGCCCACTCACACATATTTATACAGCCCCAATTTTGAAAACAGAGTGACCCTGGTAGGCTAAAGCCTGGAAGCTGTCTTCCAGTCCCGGGCTGCAGAGCAACAGACAAGTCTGAGGAGGGACATCATAAGCACTCAATGCTAAATTTATTATGCAACTGAGATGAATACCTCAGTAGTTCCTCCATGTCCTCAGCAGGGCTAGCCTTTAACACAGGTTCTCTGTCTTCGCTGGCTGTCAGCAACAGCAGTGGGTCTCCAAGAGTTACCACTCCACCAAGATCCGGACCTTCAAATAATTTCACGTCTAACATTTAAACAAAGAGACAAACTGCATCAGGTCGGAATACAGTAGTAAATAGCAACAATAACCTAAATGAGTTGGGTGGGCAAAGGACCTACTGGAGTTGCATGGGTACAAGAAGAATAAACAGAACTGTTTTCACGTGATCTGGCTTCATGTAGACCTCACCCAGATAGAAGAATAAAGATGTCTGCAAGATGGGGAACATCAGATTTGGTTGATCTATGTCACATTACACATGGATCTTGAATTATGCTGCGTTGTATCATTGGCTTTCACAGCCAAACTAGTTTAAGAGGAAATCAGCTTTGAGAGAATAAGATTTTATGACACCAGTTCACTTCTGAATAGAAAACAGAAATACTAACCCTTATTCCTGTTTAAACATAGAATTATTTCATTCATTAGATATACTAAATGGAGCATGGTCTACACCCAGGTTTGGAGGAACCTGTGGCCTTTGAAATATTGTTGCACTACAATTCTCTTCAGCCTAACCAAGCATGACCAATGGCCCATTCCAGTTTATAGAGTAAGCTGAAAAGTAAGCAGAGATATCTTACAGAAGGGATGGAAGTATTTTTGTCTTTCTTTAAAATATCTCAGTACTTTTAATCATTATACATGGAGAACCTGTGTATAGTAATAGTTAAGATGTTCAACAAGGACTCAAGTTCACGTTCTCCTGTGGCCATGGAAGCTCACTATGTGACTTTGGGCCAGTTACTCTCAACATACCACACAGGGTTGTTGATGTGGGGATGAGATGGGAGGGTAGGGTGATTCCAAGTCATTGACTTGACCTCTCAGAGAAAATACATGATAGAAATGCACTCAATAAATAAACCTATCTAAAGAAGCTAGTTAAAGAATTGCTACCGTGAAATAAGTAACTATATCCAGAATCTAAGATAGAGTTTTACAACCAAAGATTACATGCTTTGTGGCACTTTTTTTTCATTCCTACAGAGTACACATCACGAAACTGAACATTCATTTATTACCTTCTTTGACTGCCAATATCTTCTTGTTGCCAGGGGATGAAAAATCTTCAGCCATGCCAAACAGTTCTTCACCCGGATCCAATTCTCCATGAAACATCATTAACATGGTTTTATCTTCTTTAGCAGAAGAGGACGTGGGCTTCTTGATCTTCTTGGATCTAAATTTTTAAGTAATAAAAAGAAATTACTAAGAACTTTCTGGCAGGAGGGATTTGAATTGGGGGAGATGGTACTGAGCCCTTTTTGACCATACCTTGACTTTGATTTTATTAGCCATGAAAGAGAAAACATGCTGCCATAATTCTGAATTGTTCCACAGCTCTGAATGATTTTTGAAAATAGCATGACAAGTTCCAGTCCTGCCATTCTGCCCCAGTGTTTAATTTGACCCTTGGTCTGCATGGCCTAGAGCCAGTTTGGTGTAGTGGTTAAGGCACCAGGCTAGAAACCAAGAGACTGTGAGTTCTAGTCCCGTCTTAGGCACGAAGCCAGCTAGGTGACCTTGGGCAGTCCCTCTCTCTCAGCCCTAGGAAGCAGGCAATGGTAAACCACTTCTGAAATCTTGCCAGGAAATCTTCAGGGATTTGTCCAGGCAGTTGCCAAGAGTCAACACTGACTCAAAGGTATGCGCACGCGCACACACACTGCATGGTCTACCCTATAACTATGAAGCAGTTGACATAAGGAACTCTTTCTATGCCATCTGCTTTAAATGTGGCATATGAAAGATATAAATGGGAAGAATATTTATAGTTGATCATAAAATACTGCAAAAGAATATAAATAGCAATAGCCAAACTTGTCAAGCTTTTCAAAAACAAAACTGGCAACTTTATTCTGCCTGAAAGAAAAGGAAAGCAATACAGATCCTGGAAAATATGTTGTCATGCACTCCAGCAATTCATAAGGAATGGAAGACAATTCCAAGAAGGATGTTTTTTCCATGTCTTGCGGAAGTAATGGTAGCATGCAGTTGGGGAGCAGGGGGAAGGCATAGCTTAAGTTAATTCAGCAAACCATTAGTTAGACCAGTATTTCTCAACCTTAGGACCTTTAAGATGTGTGGACTTCAACTCCCAGATGATTAAAACTGAATGTTATACCTGAAGTCCAGACAGACTTGAAGCTTGTGAAGCTCTTTTCTTTTTCTTTTTCTACTAGAACCACAAGATCTAGTGAATCCTGGTGCTACATAACTGAATTGAACTACTACAGACATATATTTAAAAATCAAGGAATGTTGAACCTGGGAATTTATTCAGAGTACAAGTACTGAACAGAGCTCAAAGTTTTTGATTAGGATGATTATGTGCCATGATGTTGGTGGTGATTCCTAGAGACCATACTGATTATTTCCAGGATGATCTGTTTGATCCAGCCTGGTCCTTCAGGTCTTCTAATGGTGCATTGGTTCACTGCTGCTGTAATTGAATCAATCCACCTTACTGCTGGTCACCCTCTTCTTCACTTGCCTTCCACCTTTTCCAGCATTAGAGCCTTTTCCAGAGAGCTGGGTCTTCACATAATGTGTCCAAATTATGATAATTTGAGTCTGGTCATTAATGCCTCAAGTGAGAACTCTGGATTGACTTGTTCTATGATCCTTTTTTTTTTTTTTTTTGGATTTTTGGCTATCCATTGTATTTTCAGGAGTCTCCTCCAACACCAAATTTCAAAAGCATTAATACCCTTTCTATCCTGCTTCTTCGAAGTCCAACTTTTGCTTCCATAGAGTGACACAGGGAAAACCACTGCCTGCACTATTCTGATCACTGTAGGTAGAGATACTTCCCAACATCTAAATATCTCTTCAAAGCCTTCCTTGCTACTCTATCAAGTGCTAGCCTGCAATATATTTCTTGACTGCTGGTTCCTTTACTGTTGGCAGTTGATTCTAAAAGGCAATAATATTTTATTAAGAATTTTTATTATAATAGTAAAATCTAATACAAACTAAAAACTAAAGATAATAGAAAGTGCAAGAAAAAAAAAAGAAAGAGAAGAAAGATAAAAGTAGGAATATAATAAAGAGAAAAGAAATATGTAAAGAAGTGACTTCCAACCTTCATCACAAGTGTAAACAAATTTAGTGACACTTCACCACCTCTAGGTTTATAAACATTTATCTCTTCATATCATATCCCATCTCTTATCTATAAATAAATCCATAAAACATCATCTTTTCAGTCCTGGCATCAGCAGAAAGTCTGTAAAGGCTTGCCAGAGGTAACAACGTATCTTGTTTTACCTTGATCTAATAAACCAGCTTTATATTACTTCTTTTTACTTCTAACAGTCTTAATCTTTAGTTCATTCAAATATTGTCATACAATTTGATTTCTCTTCATTTCTTCTTTGTCCCGTTGCACAAGGTTCTTCAAGACTTCAACAAGTCTCTTTTGTAAACTCAGTAGGAAAAAATTATCCAGGTCACTTTCTTGGTTTGTCATTTGTATTTCCCTTTTAAATTTTAAAGCCTCAGCCAATTTCTTTTGTAGAGCCAGTGAAACATTCTTTTCTAAGCCATTCTCTTGACCTGTCACTTGTAAATCCACTTTTGATAACACCTCTATCTTGTCAGATAAAACTTGTTCTACATCTGACATTTCTTCAATAAGGTCTTTTGGACATAGTCTATCCAAAGAAGCAGATATCTTTACTGACATAGTTGATATTGTGGCTACTATTCTCTGATTCCATTCTTCAAAAATCTCCTTCAGTATTTTCATTGTTAGAATGTTTTGCAACATTTTGCAGATTTGTAAATCTTTCCTCTACCTAAAAACCTTAGTCCCCTCTAGTGTCCAGTTTTCAAAATCATGAAATTGCTTATCTTTGTTTTTTCTTGTAAAAATGAAAGCAGAATCTATTTCTCATCAGAAGCTGTTTGTCCTTTACAATTAATTTCAAAATCTAACTGTAAAAGTTTCAATATTCCAATTTTATCTGGACCCTTAGTCCATCTATAACTTTCTAAGATCAAAATCTTGCTTAGCTTTTTGCTGTTTATTTCAGATTCTTTAAGCACTTAAGCTTATGATTAAATTTTTCTTTCATTCAGGATTGAAGGCAGGCTCACCCAATACTCTCAGACTTGTTGTTCTGAAGATTTCTAATAGCTTAATAGTTAATGAGCAATTTCCAAGTAATTAGAAAGTGAGGTTTGTGAGGTTTGTCCCTTAAAAGTCTCTGCGGCGGTTGTGAGCAAGATGGCTAATCCCATCGTCTCCCGGCACTTAAACACATGGAAACCACTGTCCCATGGTCCCCTTACAAGCAGCAGCCATCCAGAGCACATGTGAGTGATCTCTGTCCTCTCCTTAACCAGAGAGATTCCAAAGAATCGGTCGACTCACTGGTTCCCTGGTCTTTGCTGCGGCTGTCAGCTCCACTTTCACAGAGCTGCCTTCAGTTCGCCATACCTCCCCTGGAAGTCCTTCAATATCTTCATTGTCAATTCTTGGTTGCTATACCTATTGCCTTTGGTTTGTCTTCTTCATATTTAAGGTAAGTCCCATTTTTTCACTGTACTTCTTGACTTATTAGAGCTTGCAGATCATTTGCATTTTCAGCTATCAGGGTAGGGTCATCAGCTTAACACAGGTTACTGGCGGTTCTTTCTCCAATTTTAAAACCACACTCATCTTTTTCCAATCCAATTTCCCTCAACACATATTCAGCATATCAGGTGAATAAATCAGGAGAGTATACAGCCTTGTCTCACTCCTTTGCCAACCTGGGGGCAGTCTGTTTCACCATGTTCCATCCAGACTGTGGTTTCACACAAGAACAAGATGTTCTGGGATTCCCATTTTCCTAAGCACATTCCACAGCTTGACATGGTCAACACAACTGAAGACCACTCTATTATCAATGAAGCACGTACTGACTTATTTTTGGTATTCTTTGGCTTTCTTAATTATATGGTATACATCAACAATAATGTCTCTTGTTCCTTGGCCTTATCTAAAGCCGGTTTGAACACTTGGCATCTCTCTTTCCATGTAGGGCTCTAATCTGTGTTGGATGATCCTAAGCATTATTTTGCTAGCATATGAAATTAAGAATATTGTACAATCATTTGTACACTTTATTAAGTCTCCTTTCTTTGGTACTGGTATGTAGACTGACTTCTTTCAATCTTTTGGCCACTGTTTTTTGCTAGATTTGCTGGCATAGTCTGCTTGGAACCTTTACAGATTCTTTTTCTGATGGTTGCCATATTTCTGTAGATACTTCATCAATTCCTGTAGCCTTCTGACTTGGTAATGACTGGAGTGCTGATACAGTATAACTCATCTTCCAGTACTAGAGGTTCTTGTAAATAGTGAATATCTTCTAAGGTATTTTGGATGGTGACATTTCTACTGTACAAAATTTCAGTATACTCCTTCCTTGCTTGATCTTCTTGGAATCAGTTTCTAACTGAAAGTCCTACTGCATATAAATTGACTCCAAGTCATCATCCTTTCAGCAATATAATACTGGGAGTCAGAAATTCATGTTGCTCAATTGTCGATTAATGAGACATCAGATAGGAGATCCAGATTTCTAATTTCTGCCCACTCCTGTTGTTCAGCTTTACTCCATCCAACTATTTCAAATAGGAGAAATCTCAGGTAAATAAAGGAAAATTAAAAGTGTATTTCAATATGGGTATTCAATCTTAAGAACGCTAACTCTTAACATAGTTCCTTCCATCATTGTGTTTGTCCAGATGGATATAATTCTGAATTAACAAACACCAAGATTTCTCTCATTTAAGTAATCAATAAAAGAGGCTTTATAACAGATTGCACTGTTTCACAACCACTATCTATTCTAGTGTTGAATGCAATTGTCAGAAAATATTTTGAAATAGTGCAATGATCACACTATGGCCTTTTCCAAGCAGGATGGTGCATCTTTGTGACTGATAATGACATGTACAATTAATTCCTCTTTCTAAACTGGATACAACCAGATCTTTCCAGAAAATACTAACAGTGAAAGTATTTTGCTAACATTTCATCTACACTGTTGACCAATCGGCAGGTTAGTTCCATTTTTAAATTTACTGGAATATCAAGGAATTCTGGGAATCCCAAAATGATGAACTAATCTTAACCATTACGGATACTTAGGCAGAGTGTTGTTGCCAGAGTGTTGTTACAGCTCATTTTTTTTCTATAGGCGCCACTGATGAACAACTTGTTGACTGACATAACTAGCAATGCAAATTTCCTAAGGTCACTTCAAAACAAGGAGGCACTAGGCTTCTTAAATCTGTATTTAGCAAGCTCCTGCTGTCACAACCCATCGTGAGAAGAATATCAGCCAGTGGCATAAAATGTACAAAGGCAAGAACGTATCATATTAAGAATATGTCCAACCCCAGTCAACAGCAGTTGAAAGAATGTCTTCTTCCAAATAAGGATGGTTATGCTGTCAAGCTCCAGTAATGGGGATTAAGTTAAGGAAGAGAACACACAACAAGATGATTGAACAGAAATGCTTGTATACCCAGCATGACATCAACAGAAAGTGCTGAGAAAGCATAACATGTTCTGTGGGAAGAGACAGATGCCTACCCAGCTGTCTGGGGTCACTCACATAGCACAGTTTGTAACTTCTCTGAAGTGTCAATTCTTTTTTTTAAACAACAAAAATTTAAATACAGATGCCTATTTCTAGGGGTTTGTTGCTGGTGGGCTAAACAAGTCATGGGCGTCCCATTCATCAGTGTCATTCTAGTCATTGCTGGTTCATTGCTAGTACGCTGAGTAAATAAAACTGCAATGTTCCCAAAACCTGTTCAAATTCTGTAGAAAAATGATACTCTAACTCTAGTACTAAATAATGTTTAGAACAAATACTGGCACAGATATTTCAGTTTGCTGAATAACTTTTTCATTGCTTTGGGGATATAAAAAAATATATAGAACATATTCTTCTAATTTGTGTCACTTTATACATCACATATGTCCTTATCAGAAGAATGAACAATAGTTTTCCAACATCCTTTCTCACTGCTTTTATCCAATTGCTCTACATAAAGCCAATACAGATTAGAGTCAGTTCATAGTACAATGCATATGGAATTTCTTTTGCTAAGGTCATCTCTGTTTGGTTCATAACCCTTGTAGAATAAAAAAGAATAGATAAAATTATTTCGTAAACTACAATATTAGTGTGACTTTGCTTTAAGGTTGATAGGAAATACAATTTGCTTAATTACGATGATTAGAAATTATAGCTGTAACATTAATCAAGCCCTTAAGACTCAATGTAAGGTAAAGTCTTGTCCTAAGCAGGGACTGCATCTCAGTTATCTTTTTACTTACCTCCTCTAAATGTTGCAATATTTTGTATTTGTTTTCATAAAGTAAGATTAAATCAAGCTAGCTGACAGCTTCTTGGATGTCCTTTGTCACCTAAGCATTTCTATTAAAAATGACATATAGGTTAAACGCCTCTTTCCTGTTGAAAGAGAGACTTGAAGAAACACAGGACTCTTTTGCATTTCTTTGTGCTTGCTGCCAGTCCCATGATACATCCCTCACTAGAAAACAGAAGGTTCCCTGAGTCCTCAATAACATCATCAAGGAGAAGTGGAACAATATGTTTTGGCTCAAGAAGACATGAAAGAAGTAGGGACTTGCTTTTTGTGCACAGCAACAGGTAATGAAGGGAGACAAATATTGTCTAAACTAAAGATAATCCCTACAGATGACAAAATTGCCAAGGGAATTTTCAGTGCCAACTTCCATATTTACACAGAAGTAGGTCCTACTGAGCTCCATGAAATCTATGCCTAATCAAGAGAGAGCTAACCTTTGTGGTGTGTTTGTTTATTCGAACCAGCTCTTTTCAAGCATTGCTTTAAATCATAGGGAAAGAGGATGCTACCATAAGGAAGTTTGTAAATGCATCATTCAGCAAAATTTACTAGAATCTCATAGTTGGGACAAATAAGGGTGCAACACAAAGCTACTTGCCTTCTTATTCATGGTTTCCAAGTGGTTTGGAGTAATGCTTGAAAAATGCTACAGCACCATTCAAGAAAGGTGATGGTCCCCATCTGCAATATGAGGATAACAATACTATCACTGAATTATTCACAGGAAAGGGAGCCCAGCACATAAGGAGGCAGCACTAAATCCTTGAAATGGGAAATATTTATATTGTTCAAAGAAACTGATTTGGAAAATGTCCTTATGCAGCCATTTATTATATATACAGTGTGTATGTGTGTGTGTGTGTGTGTATATATATATATTTATAGCCGGTCATTATGTTACTTTTATTTTTATGTATAATTTGTACAAATCTTGGGTGTTTTAGGAATATTCTATTGATAATCTAATAAATAAAATTCATATGGTTCACATTTAATAAACTAAATGACAGACCTGTTAGAAATAACAGCTGGGATCCAAAGGGCTATCAAACTGAAGAAAAGGGCTAGCCTGACTGAATATATTTTCACCTGGTGGAAGTTGGGGGCCTTTTTTTCTCTGAAGCATAGATTCCTTGGCCAAATATCAGCTAGTTGGTTTTTATGCTCCCCTCATTCCACATGAGGCTTATCATGAGTAGCAGAAAGAGGAGAAAGCAGCTGGTCCAAGTAAACAGGTCTAACTTGATCCTGTCCCTAGACTTTCAGAGCTAGTTTCACTGTTCCTTGAAATCTGGCCAGGCAGTCAAAAAGACATTTTAAGTGTCTACATATTTTAAAAGGACTGGACAGACACAGAGTTTGCTCTTCAATCTTTTCTGTACTTGGGCCTACCCTTTGTTACTATTTTAGCCAGGCAGTAAAAAAAAAAGTAAGGATGGAACACATAATATCCTATTAAAAATATACATAACTGTGTCAAGGAACCAGACCTACTTATTTTAAGGTTTTACAATGTAAATTAAGCCTGTGTTGGAGCATAGAAACCATGGGAACTACATTGTACTTAGGCTGTAATTCTAAGCATGCTTTTTTGAAACAAGACAAAGGGAAATGGGCAACACAAGGCTTGAATGGGCCTGTAAATTTGCAACCCAAAAGATGTTTACTAAAGGGTAAGTCATACTACATTCAGTGCGATCCCCTTTCGGTAAACAAGCACTGAAAAGTCAAGAAAACAGCTTATGCCGGAGTTGTTCCGTTGTAAGAACAGTGGGGAAGCAATGTGGGGTTAGTTAGGTCAGTATCACATTTCTAGTTGACTTTTGGTTGGATGTTATTATCTGACATTGGGTACCTGAGTGGCAGCTAGGTAGCCTAAAGGATTGGAGACTGACAGAAGGAATTATGGTGGGAGATGGGACATGAACTGTTCCAAGGTAAGAGAGATTGCCAATCTCTGCTTCAGGACCCCAATCTCACATGCCAGATATCCAAATCACTGGGTACACTGGGCTCAGGCTCTTGAATGCCAGCTTTGTCTGCAATAAATTTAACCTCTCTATGATTTATCTATTTAGTAAAGCATTTATTTGCACTTTGCAGTGTATTACTGCTGGTGTGCTGCTGCTGCTGCTGCATGATGGATATTGCTTGTCCAGCAGCAGCAGGAGGGCAAAGCCAGTGTAGCATGGCTCAAACAGTGAGCTAAAGTGGGCATTCCAATAACTTCTCGCTTGAGTAGCCGTGACAACCAGCAAATGATGCTTATACATACCAGAAGAACACTGGCCACTTCAGTACCAATGTAGTTTAGTGACTTTATTTGCAAGAATGAGGGCAAACATTCACAATCATCTACATACCATGAATAAGGCTGTTTAAAGCCCAACCCAGATAAAGCTCATTAGAAAGGGAAAGGGGGGGAAATGAACAAGAGGCAACTCAAATCCACTCCCATTAACGCTTTCTACTGTCAACAAAAGAGCTCTGTGAATCGAATGATTCAACATTTCCTGTTCCTCAGGCAGCAGCTTGGGAGCATTCGATGAGGTAATGCACATTTGGAATCCTTAGCGGAAGAGCTGAGTCACGCTATTATTATAAACCCCTCAGACAAAAGATGCTTCAGTGTCTCCCCTCCCCAGCATCCAAGCTGGAGAAGAAAGAAGGCACGGGTCAAACTAATTTGCTGCAGCACATGTCCTTCTGTACTTTTAAAAAGGTGCCAGTTTTATTGCTCACAAACTGCAAAGGAGCTGCTAACACTGTTCCTGGCTTGACCTGCTTAGAGCACAGTAACAGCCACATCTCAAAATTCAACTTTTTCTTTTCCCATCACCTCTCCCAAGTCCCCAAACCATCGGTCCTTCTGACTAAAAACTCACCTCATCAAAGATCAGCTTTTCCCAACATACCAGTTTTCTATGTCTACGAATGAGGGCTCAAAAGGGCTACATTCTGGGGGGGGAAACAGACTTAACCATTTCCTCTGTATTACCAACTCACTCAAAGCAACTCTTTCCCAAGGTCATTTGCTCAGGCTTCACTGAATGTGGTATCACACCATCTGATTTCAAATGCAGCTGCAAAGCACTGGCTGATAGTTGCTAAATATACTACAGTAAAAGGAGGGGAGGCAGAATGCCTACAAAGGCAGCTGTAGAATATAAGCTATCAGTAAACATGAATATGTGTGGATCTAGGGCAGTGTTTCTCAACCTCAGTGACTTTAAGACGTGTGGACTGCAACTCCCAGAATTTCTCAGCTGTCATGACCTCGTTGCAAGGCACAAAGAGCCTCACAACGTGGATCATGATCATTAAGGAAAGGAGGAAGGAGATAATCAAACCGAACTACAAAGTGGGAGATAGGGTCTACCTCCCCACTAAGTTCATAAAGACCTCGCAACCCTCAAAGAAATTGGCACCGAAATTCATTGGACCTTTTAAAATCATACAAGTAATCAACCCAGTTACCTTCAAACTGGAACTGCCTTACAATTTGAGACTGGTCCACCCAGTGTTTCACTGTGCACTACTGATGCCAACGAGCACATCTAAATGGCATACGGAAGAACCTCCACCCCCACCCATAATGATAGACAACCAACAACATTTTGAAGTAAAAGAAATACTGGACTCAAGAAAGCAAAGAGGAACACTACAATACCTCATGAAATGGAAACATTTCTCACACCCAGAGTGGGTCCAGGCACGACACGTCATGGCTAGACAACTAACAAGACAGTTCCACGAGGCATACCCAGAGAAACCAGCACCATAAGAACATCTTTGGGGGGGCAGCATGTCATGACCTCGTTGCAAGGCACAAAGAGCCTCACAACGTGGATCATGATCATTAAGGAAAGGAGGAAGGAGATAATCAAACCAGGGATTAACACAAGCACCCAAAGGCACTCACACCCATGGACCCATCAGCAGCTGAAAAGAGAGACGTCAGAGGGATGAAGATAAGACGCACATGGTGCCCCGGAGGACACAACCGTCGCAGGGAGACAAAAGAAGACACCGGGGAAAACGCCCCGGCAGCCATCAAGGGTCCCATCAAGAGGGATCGGGGCATTGAGGGGTGGGGAGGCCCGGGGCAATACAGGAGGGTATAAAAGGGGCACCCCCACACTACCTACCCCGTTCCCGTTTTTCGTTCTGTCAGCTATCATTTCAATAAACCAGAAATCCTTAATACCCATTAAGTGAGTCTGTGTCTTATTGCGAAGCGAGGCTGGCCCTGACATAAAAACGGGAACCCAAACATTTTTTTTTCCACCTGGTACCTATCCAACAAGCTTGTGAGGGACCCAGCCAGGCATGGAGAACCAGGAACCGAGGAGGCGCAACCCTTCGGCGCCCAGCGACGAAGCCCCGCTCTCGCAGGGCGGGATGCAGCTGAGGTCCGGGCGATGCAACGCCCCGGTAAGTATGGGACCCAGCTGGGGGGAAGCGGCGGGGGAGGGACCCAACCCGGTGCCCCGGAGCCTGCGAGGCACCGGGGGCGAGACGAGGGGACCCTCTCCAGGCCCGCAGGCAACCCCGGAGGAAGTGCGAGACGAACCGCCACCCTGGGCACCCGAAGGTGAGGGCACGCCTGGCACCGCGGAGGGACCGAGGGACGATCCGTCCTCCACCACGGCCAACGGCGAGGGCGAGCAGAGCGGCGAACACCTCGGTGGGAAGCCGGGGACGGCGGTGAGGCTCGACGCGCTGGAGGAAGGGATGCAGGCGATGCGGCTGATGCTCCAACAGCTGACGGCGGCGCAGGGACTCCGCAGCGGAGGCGGCGCAGAGGCACCCCCGGACGAACGGCGGCGGGGCGAGCGGGGTGGCGGTGACGGCGGAACCCGGCCCAAGGAGCCCACCCGACGATCGGAGGCGCGCCGGGACGAGAGACGGGGCGGAGACCCAGCGGACGGCGGCGACCACGGCGGAACCCGACCCCAGGAGGCCGCCCACCGATCGGAGGAGCGCCCGGACGTGAGACGGCGGGACAACCTCGGCGGCGACGGCGCCCGGTCCCAGGAACCCACCCCACGACGGGAGACGCGCCAGGCTGAGAGGCGGAGGGACGACCCGGCGGGCGGCGACGGCGGAGCCTGGATCCAGGAGCCCGACCGAGGGAGAACACCCCGCCCTCCCCCCCGAGCGACGGGACGACGACCTTGCGAGGAGACCCAGAGAGAGGCACCAATGCCGCAAGAGAACTGGAGACAACCCGACCCGCAGCAGCTCCCGCAGAGCCCGAGGCATGACTTAGAGGGCGCCAGGAACCAGACCAGAACACCTGCCAAGGACTTTGGCATAAAGTTTGACGGGGACCCCTCTAAACTCTCCTTTTTCTTGACTAACGCGAGGTACTACCTCGAAGAATGGGGTCCCTGCTTCAGAACTGAACGGGGCAAAATCAATGCCCTGGCCATAAAACTAAAAGGGCAGGCCGCCGATTGGTACGTCCAATTGTGCCAATCAGGCGCCCGGGCGCTGCAGGACAGCACAGAATTCCTGCAGGCGCTGGAACGGCACTTCAGGGACCCCCTGGAGCAAGAAAATGCGAAAAGGGCGCTAGAGACACTCAGACAAAGCCCGCGCTCCGTGGCAGAGTATGCCATGGAGTTCCAAGCCCTAGCCGGAAAAGTGGACACTTGGTCTCAATCGACACTGATTGAGAAGTTCAAACACGGACTCAACTTAAACGTCCTCCGGTGGGCACTCGGCCGCGACAACCCCAGCTCCCTGACGGGTTGGATCCGGCTGGCAGCGGAAGCGGAGAACGCTCACGACACGTTCCTCCACGCAAGGAGGGAAACGCAGCAGATGGAGACAGCGAGACCCCCACGCACCAGCGCAAGGCAGGTGAGGGCGAGACCCCAACCCTGGAAGGAGGAACGGGACAGACGCTTCGCAAAAGGGCAATGCTTCACGTGCGGCAGGGAAGATCACAAAGCAGCCGCATGCCCCAAAACGACACCCAGAGAGAGCCCGAGGAGGGCACAAACAGCACCAACCCCAGCGCCAAGAAAGCGACCAGCGGCGAAGGGGGAGTACCGACGCAGACACGTCCCCTACAGTTCAGAGGAGGAGGAAAGCAACCCCGATGAGCCGACGGGAAACGACAACCACCTGGCCTAAGGGGCGCCGAAGGACAGGTGGAGGACACTGACAGGCGCTACGACAAAGGGGTGAGTGAGGAATGCCCCACCCTCTACGTCCGTGTTACCCTCACCCTTCGAAATAAAACTGAAAAGGTCTGGGCACTCATTGATTCGGGTTGCTCCAAAAGCCTGATGCACCCTGACCTGGCAGCCGCACTTGACCTCCGCTGCTATCCACTTCAGCACCACCTGGTGTTCTCGCAGCTCGATGGATCTGCAGCGGGAGGGGGCCCGGTCACCCAATACACCGGAGAAACCGCGCTACGGCTCGGCAGCCACAAGGAAAAATTGGCGTTCATCGTGGCACCGGTGGGGCAACCCCGACTCATACTGGGGATCCCATGGCTCGTGCAGCAAAACCCAGTCATCAACTGGAGAACCAGAGAGATTAAGTTTGCTGACGGGCGTTACCAAGCACCTTCAGGGAACAGGGTTCCCCGAGCAGCCATGGGGGGGGGCGACGACTGCGGAACACAGAGGGACGGCACTGCCAGAGGGACTGCCAACCAAATACGGGGATTTCGCCGACGTTTTCGGCGAGAAAGAGGCGGACAAACTCCCCCCCCACAGAAAGACGGACTGCACTATTGAACTGGTCCCGGGGGTACCCCTACCCAAACCAAACATATATGCTATGACCCAGCGAGAGCTAGCAGCATTAAGGGACTTCATAGATAAAAACTTGGCGAGAGGTTTTATCGAGCCAGCAAACTCTCCAGTGGGAGCTCCAGTCCTCTTTCGCGAGAAAAAGGACGGGTCATTGCGGCTCTGTACAGACTACCGCGGATTAAACACAGCAAGCATTTCAAATAAATACCCCTTACCCTTAATAAAGGACATTTTGTCCCACCTGGTAAAGGGTAAGGTATTCTCCAAACTGGACATAAGGGAAGCCTACTACCGCATACGGATACGGGAGGGGGATGAGTGGAAGACTGCTTTCAACTGCCCATTGGGGGCGTTTCAATATAAAGTACTCCCATTCGGACTGGCAGGAGCACCGGGGGTATTCATGCAGTTAATTAATGAGGTCCTGCGTGACCACCTTTTTAAGGGGGTTTTGGTTTACCTCGATGATGTATTGATCTACACAGAAACAGAACGTGAGCATGAACGATTGGTAAAAGAAGTGCTCAAGAAACTTCGCAAGGCAGAGCTGTTCGTTAAGCTCTCCAAGTGCGAGTTTCATAAAAAACAAATTGACTACCTAGGGTAGAGGATTTCAGCTAAAGGGATAGAAATGGACCCCAGCAAGGTCCAAGCCATCCTGGCGTGGGAACGCCCACGCACGAGGAGACAACTGCAAAGCCTCCTTGGATTCACTAATTTCTACAGGGGGTTCACGCCCAGGCTGGCAGAGACTATCTTGCCCCTAACTAACCTGTTAAAGACTAAGGGCTTGGGGGACACACGCAAATTGAGAAACCCGGGGGCGCTACTGAATTGGACAGCTGACTGTCAAACGGCATTCGAGAGACTGAAAACCCTCTTCACAGCTGAGCCAGTGCTACAACACCCCGACCCCACCAAGCCTTTTGTGGTGCAGGCAGATGCCTCCGACTTTTCCATCGGAGCCATTCTGCTTCAAAAGGACTCCGACAACCACCTAAAGCCCTGCGCCTACCTTTCCCGCAAATTCTCCGAAACAGAGCGGAGATGGCACGTATGGGAAAAGGAGGCGTTTGCAGTAAAGACAGCCTTGGAAACATGGCGGCACCTGCTGGAGGGGGCCACCTGCCCCTTCGAGGTCTGGACGGACCACAAGAACCTGGAGGCACTCAGCACGCCAAAACGGCTCAGCCCGAAGCAGGTGCGATGGGCTCAGTTTTTCAGCCGGTTCAATTTCACGCTGAAATTCATACCGGGCAAGAAAAACTTCTTGGCAGACGCCCTTTCCCGAAGGCCACAGGACGACACGCAAGCCTCCGACATCGTGGGGACAGTATGGACTGAGAAACAGCTCGGCTGCCCAGCTGTCACGCGTAGCCAGACAAGGAATCAGCGCACGCCAGCACGAACGGCGGGGAGCGATCGGAGCCGGCGCTCAATTTCACCGAACTGGCAACAAAGACTCACACAAGCACTACAGCAAGATACATGGTTGCAAAACAACCGACAACATGTATCTTTCAAAGACAACATCGCCTGGAAAGAGAAAGCCTTGTACGTGCCCAAATCACTGCGGGGGGAGATCTTACATAGATCGCACAATGACAAATCTGCAGGGCATTTTGGGTTTGTAAAAACCCTCCACCTAACGAGGAGGCAATTTTGGTGGCCAAACCTCAGAAAGGACGTAAAAGACTACGTGGCCAACTGCCCCATATGTGCCACCACCAAACGGAAAGGAGGGAAACCCCACGGGCTGCTACAGCCAGTAGCCAGCCCCTCCCGCCCATGGGAAGAAATTTCCATGGATTTCATTGTGGACCTCCCACCCAGCCAAAGAAAAACTGTGATATGGGTGGTAAAAGACTATTTCTCGAAACAGGCACACTTCATCCCGTGCGCAACTATCCCCTCCGCACAACAGCTGGCACGTTTGTTCCTAACACACATATACAGGATCCACGGCGCCCCCTACAGGTTGGTGACTGACAGAGGCACACAATTCACGTCAAAGTTTTGGTGGGAATTTTTAAAACTAATCGGAACCAAGCAAGCACTGTCCACTGCGTGGCATCCACACACGGACGGATCCACAGAGATCCTAAACTCAACACTTGAACAGTTCCTGAGGGCATTCATAAATTATCAACAGGACAACTGGGTAGACCTACTACCTTTTGCAGAGGTGGCCTATAATAACGCGGTACACCAGAGCACTGGCCACACCCCATTTAAGGTGGTCTACGGAAGGGACTTTGTACCGATACCAGAATTGCCGCAACCCGAAACCCTGCCCTGCTCACCAGACGATTGGGCGGCACAGCTGGCAACAACCTGGCCAATCATCCAAACGGCCCTAGCAGACGCACAAACCACGTACAAAAAATATGCGGACAACCACAGGGCGGAGGCACCGAACTACAAAGTGGGAGATAGGGTCTACCTCCCCACTAAGTTCATAAAGACCTCGCAACCCTCAAAGAAATTGGCACCGAAATTCATTGGACCTTTTAAAATCATACAAGTAATCAACCCAGTTACCTTCAAACTGGAACTGCCTTACAATTTGAGACTGGTCCACCCAGTGTTTCACTGTGCACTACTGATGCCAACGAGCACATCTAAATGGCATACGGAAGAACCTCCACCCCCACCCATAATGATAGACAACCAACAACATTTTGAAGTAAAAGAAATACTGGACTCAAGAAAGCAAAGAGGAACACTACAATACCTCATGAAATGGAAACATTTCTCACACCCAGAGTGGGTCCAGGCACGACACGTCATGGCTAGACAACTAACAAGACAGTTCCACGAGGCATACCCAGAGAAACCAGCACCATAAGAACATCTTTGGGGGGGCAGCATGTCATGACCTCGTTGCAAGGCACAAAGAGCCTCACAACGTGGATCATGATCATTAAGGAAAGGAGGAAGGAGATAATCAAACCAGGGATTAACACAAGCACCCAAAGGCACTCACACCCATGGACCCATCAGCAGCTGAAAAGAGAGACGTCAGAGGGATGAAGATAAGACGCACATGGTGCCCCGGAGGACACAACCGTCGCAGGGAGACAAAAGAAGACACCGGGGAAAACGCCCCGGCAGCCATCAAGGGTCCCATCAAGAGGGATCGGGGCATTGAGGGGTGGGGAGGCCCGGGGCAATACAGGAGGGTATAAAAGGGGCACCCCCACACTACCTACCCCGTTCCCGTTTTTCGTTCTGTCAGCTATCATTCCAATAAACCAGAAATCCTTAATACCCATTAAGTGAGTCTGTGTCTTATTGCGAAGCGAGGCTGGCCCTGACATCAGCCAGCCCCTGATCTAGGCCAACCCCTGCTCCCAAATGGGCTGCCAATGGGTGTGGCCTAGCAAAATGGCCACCTCCTGAAGTACACAAGAGAGGAACTTCAGTATGTAGAAAAGGGGTGTCAGGAACAAGGTTTCTGTTTGACTTGCCTTCTCCCAAACACACTTGTCTTTACTGTGAACTTCTCTTAGGTCTATTTGTGGGTGCAGGGAAAAATCAGTGTGTGTGTGTGAGAGAGATCCCTCCACCATTGGAAATTTGATATGCTGTAACGGATGAACATTTTTGTAAACTCAATTGTTTTTTTGTTGACCATAACATAATTATTTTGACAGGCAAACTCCCTGACCTGAGCAGATGGTATAGCTTTGAACAAGTGACTGGTATCTCTCAATTTCACATTTCCCTAGTTTGTACAAGTGGAGTAGCAGGCTTGCAACACAATTGATGCAAGGACAAACACAATAAAAACAGTAAAAAGAGTATGACAATAAGGCATTTTGCACGAATGGAGTTTTTGTTTTTGCTTTTTTTTTTTTAACACCAGTGACATAGAGAAATATTTTTCCCCCACTAAGGATTTGAAATTATTGCTATAAAAATGCTTGCTGGCAGTTTTGGTAGATCTTGAAAATGAGATTGATTTTGAAACTTAAGTAAAATAGTTCATATAGAAAACTTTTGGGGGAAAATGTAATGCTATACTTTATATACCTTTATATACCTTTAGCCCACTGTATAATTATGTTCAGATATACTAGTTATAATGGAGTTATTATATATATATATATATATATATATATATATATATATATATATATATATATATATGAGGGACGCGGTGGCGCTGCGGGTTAAACCGCTGAGCTGCCGATCGGAAGGTCGGCGGTTCGAAACCGCGTGGCGGGGTGAGCTCCCGTTGCTAGTCCCAGCTCCTGCTCACCTAGCAGTTCGAAAACATGCAAATGTGAGTAGATCAATAGGTACCACTTCGGCGGGAAGGTAACGGCGTTCCGTGTCATGCTGGCCACATGACCCGGAAGTGTCTCCGGACAATGCCAGCTCTAAGGCTTAGAAACGGAGATGAGCACCGCCCCCTAGAGTCGGACACGACTGGACTTTACGTCAAGGGAAACCTTTACCTTTACCTATATATATATATATATATATATATATATATATGTATATTCCTGCTGATTTAGGTTAAAAGTTCAAATAAAGCAGTTATATATGACATTTTTCCTTTCTGAACACTTAAAAAGGATATTCACATACCCACCAGGCCGTAGGGTTGCCACCTCTCCTGGTTTGACCTAGAGACTCTGGGTTTTAGTCCCTTATTTCTGGACTGAGCAGCTGCGGGGGTGGCGCAATATGTGTCAATGAAATTCCCACTGCACCAACCAATGCTTGCAAGGTCATGTGTCAATGTGGGTTTACTGCTCCTTCAAAGCAGTGCTAGACTTGTGATTAAAAACAGTCTACCTGATAAATGATCTATTCACTTCCAGGCAGCTGTTAATAAGAATCATTCTTCTTTCAAAGCCAAGTCTCATGCAGATACAAGGGAAGGGCACAGGCCCTCCTGCTGCCCACAGCAGAATAGCCATGGAGAATAGCACTTGAAGCCTAGGATGGAGTGGCCATGCCTGAATCAGCCTAAAGTAGCCAATAGCAGCTGGGTTGGTCACACTCACTGATGACGTATTTAAGAAGCATGTGTACATTCTATCTACAGCAGCAGCAGCAGCTATAACAAATGCACTTGGATAAGAAAGAAAACACCAGTACGATTATGGATGACTTAAAGCTGCTTCAAGTATGTGTTGTGGATCAAAGATGGAAAGATTCAGCATTACTCACCATAGAGGAATTGTTGATGAAATTGACAGAACTTGCTTAGATGGACAAACCAACTTCTTTGATTAGAGAAAGGTCATTACTGACATTCATCAATTACTGGCAACCTCTTACCGACTTTTTGCGTGAGAAAGAAAATGACTTTGTGATTTATGGTTTTGATAATTAGAAAGAATAGGTTATAGAAAGAAGGGAATTATGTTGAAATTGGAGAGAGTGGTTTGATTAGAACTATATATACCAAGGCATACAAACTTAGTTTTATTTATGCATTTCTTCTCCCATTTCCTCACCCTGCATACATTCTGACTCTTAAACTCTAAAGGGATAAATCCAGAAAAATAAGATATTAGTAACTGGAGCTGAGAGTGTTTGCCACTGTAGGAACAGTCTTCCCTTGAGACCAAATCAATAAATAATTAATGAAAGTTAATTGGGGTTAAAGTACTATTTGGCACTGCAGGAACAGACTTCCTGCAAGAGCACTCTTAATAATTTCTTATCAGAACTACAGTACCATTTATATTCAGGGAAACTTTTGTAAAATCACCATAACTCTGTGATAATTGCTTTTATCTGGCACCTATGTTTTCTTTTCCAACACAGTGGGAAAGATTATTGGTTTTTGTGTATCAGCATGTAGTTTTTGTTTTTGCTGTTTCACTATCAAGACACATTCTGCCTATCAGTTTACAGAAACTGTCATTTACAGTAAGTGGCAAATTGCACTGTAAGGGGGGAAAAATGCCTGAAAAGAAGTACTTCTATATTTGCTGGTCTCTCACTGAGCTGTGTAAATTAGCCTAATAGCTCATCAGCACTCAGGAGGACTTAAACTCTTCTGTCTTTCCACATTTGTCTGACACTACCTTGTGAGAAAATCCAAGCAAGGCTGGTTGATACTTGGATGGGAAACTATCCTAAAATCTCAGGGCGGTAGGCTAGATTGGAAAATAGAAGAATCTTCCTAAAAGAAGGTAATAGCCAGCCACTCTTCTACTGTTCCAAGGGTCAGTGTGGCTCTGGCCATATACCCAACAGGAGTTGCGCTTGACACAAAGGGGACTTTGCCTTTACCTGATAGTACCTTTATGTATGTCCCTTCCCATCACAATCCCACCAGGGAATATACAGAAATCACAACCCATAGTCTCTGCCCAGCCAATTTGATCTCGGGGGGGGGGGGGGGGTTGGCAGACTCCATTAAACAGTGCCATCTATCAGTAGCCTGGAAGTGCACCTTCTCTGTAGGCACGCCTGTCCTATGGAATGAGGTTCCCCCTCATGGCTGCCAACCTGCTGGTGTTTCAAAGGGACTTGAAAACCTGGCTCTTTTCCCAGGCCTTTAGCAAGAATGAGTGAAGCCCCCTTGGACAGTGTGGGCCTGTTTCTTTTCTTTATTTCCTGACCAGTTTTTGTCATTTATTCTTTTTTTGTTTGTTTCTTATTGATGTTTTTTATATGTTTTTACTTGTGAGCCGCCCAGAGTTGTTGGGAGGCATACAAATTTAATAAACAAACAACTACACGTTTCATAAAAGGCATATATGTTTCCTTTTCAGCATAGCTTTATAAATCCCATGTCCTCTGCAGAATACAAAGAACTGAATGTACTTTCACAATGTATTCTCCTTGGACTTCTGTTTGGTCAGAGTGAAACTATCAGTTTTTTTTTTAAAAACTGCTCTATGCCAAGGGGGAAAAAAACACCCTAGTCTGACGCAATACAGTCCCTTTTGGAAACATAAGCAGTTTGGGAAAATAAAACTCTGGTTATATCAGAAAAGCCCTAGACTGGAACAATAGCAGGTTTTGGAAATAGAATAGTGTCCAGAGAAAATCTCTTCACTTTATACCAGTGACCCACACAAACTCCAGACCGCACCATACTTTCTGACTACATTCACACCTTCCCCCCCCCATTGCTAGTCCTTTCTAACTTGCTCTGATGCCAGTGGTGATGTCCCCAGTTAGGGAACTAAATCAAAGGGAGGGACAGGACATCAGTGCAGTGGTTTTGTTGAAGGGGCAACTGCAGCCTCCATCACTCCTACTCCTCTTGCCACCACTAAGCCAGCCAAGATCAACCAATCAGTCATAGCAGCTAGCCAGGATCAAGGCAGAATTTGGGGGAGGGCGGTGGGTTCAAGTCGGATGGCCATCCAGAACCTTGAGTGTCCTGACAAAAATGGGATAGATACATATGTCTGAGTTTAGAGATATCTTTCACTCTGAATAAGAAGTGTTGCACTGAGTGCTTCATTATTGACATCTAATGTTTGATCAGCCTGCAGAACATTTATGAAACCAGCCTCTCTTTCAAATTGAATACAGGATAAGTGGGCCTGCTACAAAATGTTCAGCATTCCAATATTCTTCCATTTCATTCCCCTTTAACCAAAGTTTTCTGCCTTTTTCCTGCCCTCCAACATTCATTCTGCATTCCATGGACAGAGAGTGTGTTTAGTCTTACAGCCTTTCTTCGTACTTCTGCAAACATGCAAACATTAAATAAATAAATATAAATAAATAAACACCATACTCTCCTGAATATACTGATACCAAATTCTCATGCATGAATGGGCCAGCTAAAAAAACAATTTTAGAGAACTCTCCTAGTCCTATTGGTACACAGTATTGTATATCAAGTTCCTTCTCAAGTTGATACCTGCTCAGATATTCATTTGCTCTTCCCATCATCCCCAGCCACCCTGATTATTGCAGCTGGGAACAGAAGGAGTTGTATCTCAATACATCAGCAAAGCATCCAAGTAGGGAAGAACTGCTAATATGTAAAAGGAAATTCTGACTACTTTGATAAATAACACGGGGTATATTGAAATAACACTGAATACTTAGGTACTTTTTCTAGTGCCTTTTGCACCCATTTCCTGCAGCATTCATGTGCAGACAATCAGCACAAAAAAGAATAAATCCATCCTGATAAAACTGCCATGGGTGAGGTATACCCATGATATTCAACTGTCTTAACAAACACAGAAAAAAAAACACAAAAACATTTACTTCAAAGATTACAGCTGTACACTAAAAACTTTAATAAAAAATAAACAAATGTTGGGCCCCTGGGGAACATCACTGTAAACTTACCTTGTCCATCTTGATGAAATTTTCTGTTATAATTTTTATTAGGATTTTTATTGTACAGCTGCCAGATAAAAACATATGCTTGGAAGGGAAGAGAGAAGCCAACATCAAGTGAATGTCATAGTATTGCCAAAAGCTGCTATCTAAAAATGGTGGCTTTGACAAATGGCTGAGGTTGGAAGCATGGCCAAAGCTGGTGTCACTTGGCCCTATTGAATGGCCAGGCCAACTTTCAGGACCTGGCTTGGAACTCGGCTGTCAAAAGTAAAAATCTCAATGGCTGTGCAGCAATGTACTTGGACAACACAAGCATGTCTGAGCTGGTGGTCAAAGGAGATACAGGCTTCAGTTTACACACCACCACAATTATTTTTTTTATTTTTGTTACTTATGGTATCATCCAGGCAATTCATTTCTGACTGTATTTATTACAAAAACCTGCTCTCCCATTTCCTTCTACCATTTGAAATGGCTTAGGAATTAATTCAAAAGCCAAAATTGCTTGGAACAGCACGATGGCAAATGTCAGAATGCGCCATTTAGAAAAGCGAGACATTTGTTCAAAATGGTATTGACTGATATTAATGCAATGAATTGCTTGCCTTAAAGTGAATCATGACTTTCATACTGTAAAGAGGCATGCTAAGGGCTTCCTGAATCACTCCCCCAAAGCCTCCCGGTTTCACTTAAGCCCTGTCCATCGGCATCCACAGGATGTTCATCAGAACGATGACAGCAGCACTGCAGCATTGTACCGAAAGCTTTGCCCCTTTTGTACATACCTGCAATGGTGTGCCACATGTACAAAAGGACGGGTCTTGTAGCACAATGCCACAATGCCGCTTTTATCAGTTTGACACACACACCCTTGCCTCATGCCCTCAGAGGTCACTAGCCCTGCCCCTCAGAAAAGATGGAAGAAAGTGTCTCCATTGGGAACATCTGCTTCAAGGCACCTGATGTGCTCTGAAAGGGCAGTTCTTGAAGGCTTCCCTTGCTGCTCCCTACATCAGTAGGGAAGATCATGGATGCATGTTCTGTACCTTCTTCATGGTGCCCAGAGTATCTTGGACAGCTGCTCCTGATGCAGCTGGGAAAACTGAGAGCTGAACCAGATATTTAGGTATTTGAAAAGTTTCACCATCTATATGTTATCTGCTGGCAAAATGGGCTGATTTAAACATTTTCAAATAATTGACAAGGCCTAAATGTCTTCTTTCAGGTAACAAACACTGCAGTCTGAATAAAATCTACTTTGATACAGTAGCATGCAAATATTCAGCCTCTCTGGTCAAACAGTATGTTAAATAGACATATTTCTACAAATCTGAATCTGTATTCATTTATGTGCAGCTGTTAACAGATTCAAAAGGTAACAGTGAATATGTAGATGCAGAAGTTTGCATACCCTTTCAGTCTGAAACACCTCCTAGGGAAGAGGTAACAGCATAAAATGCTTACCTGGAACCAGGTAACAGACTTTCTATTCTTGATTTTGAACTGTTTTCCCACTCTTTCTTATAAACCTCTCCTAGATCAGACATACTCTTAGGTCTCCTTGTATGCACTACATGTTTGAGATCTCCCTAAAGATTTTCAATAATATTCAAGGCTGGGAACTAAAAGGCATTCCCAAACCTTAATCTTTCTTTCTTGTAAGAACTTTATAGTTGATTTGGGGGTGTAGTTCAGATTGTTGTCTTACTGAAATACCCAATCTCTTCTCAGCTTCAATTTCTTCACTGACTGTGGGACATGAACTTTTAGGATATGTCAAAATTCAGTTGACTCGGTTCTTCCTCCTACCCTCACAATATTTTCTGTGTCACTGTCTACCACACAACCCAAAAAATATTTGAGTCAAGCTTAACAGTTGACAAGCTACTCTTACCTTCAAATGCTTCACCCTTTTTTCTCCAAATGTATCATGTATGATTGTGGCTGAATCATTCAATTGTTCAGTTGCTTCATTAGTCCAAAGCACTTTGTTCCAAAATGTTTCAGGCATATCTATGTTTTCTTCTGCAAACATTAGACAGTCTTCTTTTGATATAAGAAAAGGTTTCCTTCAGACAACTTTCCCATGCATGTTGTTGTTCAATAAGCAATGTTATATAGTGATCATATGGACAACTACTCCAATGTTTGCTAAACTTTTCAGCAGGTCATTTGCAGTGACCTATGGGTTCAGTTTTGCAAAACAGACTGGTTTTCAATTCTAGTGGATTTTTTCTTCCAGATCCTGCTTTGATTTTAAGAGTTCCATGCAACTCCTATGTCTTAGCAATGTTTTTCACAGTTGGGACTGCTAGCTGGAAGTTGAGAATATCTGTTCACCTGTGAATTGTCTTCTCCTGGCTAACTGCAGGCCTAACAAGTTAATCATCTTTCTTGGCCTCCCTTATTAATAATAGAAGTAGTAGTAGTAGTAGTAGTAGTAGTAGTAGAAGAAGAGGAAGAGGAAGAAAGTCAACTGCAAGGATGACAAAAATTCTGCACCTACCATATTCACTATTTTCTTACTTTGAATCTGTAACAACTGTGCCATAAATAGTAAGCATGCCTTCAAATATGCAGGAAGTCATCATGTTTAACTGCTCCACATAGAGCTTCTGTCAGCGTCTGTTCTATTACAGTAGTGATTTATTGAAACATACAATGTGACCAAGAGTACCTGAATATTTGCATGCAACTATATCATTTGGTTTTATTCTCATTGTAGCTTTTGATACATTTACTAGGCCTGATATTATCAATTACTTGAAAATCCTGAGTTCAGAAGAGAAAGTTTTTAGATTTTATATTACAGGAATATGCATCCTATTGACATTCTCTGGAACATTATTTCTATAACCCCTATAGCACAAGAATGGATAATATAGATCTCGCGAGCACCGATGGACATTGGCATCATCCTTGATGCCAACCAGATTCCCTTCCCTCACCCATTTAATTTTTTAATGTTCTAGGTTTTATAAAAAAAGAAAAGCTGCCTCCAGTTTCTTCTTTATGTACAAGACTAACCTTGTACTCCACAAAGGCCACATAGGTATTCTTAAGTAAAATTGTGGGCGACTTCAGCCCATTCCTCTGCTCTGCAATATGCTTACTTACCTAGTCAAAACAACAAAAGTAATCTGGAGGAGCGAGGAACAACTAGAAGGGAGCAGCCTTTTAGTAACCTTTGGCCACATCATAGGGTTAGCATAACTGGGCTGCCAACATCTGGATCATCACCCATTGGCAGCAGAGAATATACTTCTAATAGAAGAGAATATACGTAGCTCAGGATTGAATTGTGGTGTCTTTGGTGTTCCCTGAGCTTGGTTGTTTGGTTGGTTGTGAAGGAAGGAAGGAAGGAAGGAAGGAAAAAAAGAAAAAGGGGGAAACATTTTATAATATATATATATGAAAAGAGCTTAGTTTTTTAAAACAGCATTAAACCTTGACCCTACAGAATATTATTGATTAGTCTTCTCATTACATTGAACAAGAGCTACCTCATAAATAGAAAGTAAATACATCCATCCATTCAGGATTGCAAGTCCAGGATGGAATTGTCTTTTCATAATAAAAGAATACTCTTTTTAAATATGCCCCATCTCAGAAAATGCATACTTCTTCATACAGTAATAATTTCCCAATTTTTATACAGATGTGCATACCCATCACTCTTCTTCCTTTCAGGATAAATAACATTATACAAATTACATAAACAGAATAATAAGCATCATCCAAAGAAATTAAAGACATGGGAAAGAAAAGGACAGCCAACTAAATCTAGTTTGCACCAACACCATTCAATATACCTTTTCATGTCTTTCTGCTCTTTCAATCCATCTTGCTTCCATCCATCCATGTACCACTTTATAATTGATTTTTGTTCTTTAACTTTTCCACCTCTCTTTTTTTGGAGATCTTATCAACTCTCTCCAACCACAGCCTCCTTCATTTTTCTCTTTCCCTCACTTTATTCTTCCTTCATATAATTGCTTTGTGTTTTAATCCTCATACCTTCTCCTTATATGACCAAACCATCTCAAGGTACTTACTGTATTTTGTACTGGGTCAACATTCATTCATCACCCCTTCATTCTTAACACTATCTCTTCTTGTTTTATCCTACACACTTAAGTACCCAATTCCCACTGCAGTTAAATTAATGTTTCTCCTGACAAAGCCCAAATCTCAGTTCCATATAACAAATCACTTAGGAGTGAGATACTAAAAAATAATCAAATGGGGAACAAGTCTGATGTGAAGCTGAATATACACAGAGACACACACACCCCATGCTGTGAAGGATTAATTGCTGTACAGCCATCAAATTAAACTCCAGAATATCAGCTTATAGCATTTTCCATGTGTGGAAATTAAATTTAGCTAGAACAGCATTAATGAATAAAGAGGATCTAAACTTGATTAAAGTTTTAGCCATTATTATCTGATCCACAGATAAATTAAAAACATACTCAAAACACTTACGTATGGAAAACATCAAGATAGCATTCAGTAGAATTATAATAATAAATGTAATTTTTTTTTAGTCCGTTCAATCGTGTTTGATTCCTGGAGACTGCCTGGACAAGTCCCTGCAGTTTTCTTGACAAGATTTTCAGAAGTGGTTTGCCATTTCCTTCTTCCTAGGGCTGAGAGAGAGGGAGTGGCCCAAGGTCACCCAGCTGGCTTCGTGCCTAAGGCAGGACTAGAACTCATGGTCTCCTGGTTTCTAGCCTGATGCCTTAACCACTACACCAGACTGGCTCTTTTAAATAAAATATTTAATCACAACTATTAAAAATATCCTTCTGGCTCAGTTATTTCTCATTCCACTACAAATATTGGAGATTTGTTAATCTAAGTTATTCTATCCCTAGCAGATTTTGAATTTCCATGAAGATATACTCAATATATACTTGTTCTTCCAGAGTAAAGATTTTTCTCATGTAGGAAACATATAAGCTCCCTGTAAAACAAACTGACTTCAATTTTAAATTGCCCCATTTAGTAAGCATCTATGTCCACCTAGAAGGATATCTAAGGCCTTTTACATTCTACAAAATGACTAAATGGAAAAAACTGCATGTTAACAACCCAGTATTTCAAGAATAAAAAAGGAAAAAGAATGTTCATTTAAATGAGACAAACTTTTTTTAAAAAACCAAAAATTGAAAAGCAACAAATAAAAAAAATTAACAAGGAAATAAGAGACTTTACAAGAAACAAAAGAAAACAAAGTTAAAAATGGAAATAATAAAAAAAGAAAACTACTGCTACTTGGGACTTCTGGCTGAGTTATATTGAAAATACAGCAGAACATGTTCCCCCCACCCCAGTCAAGGAGGAGTCCCATCATTCTCTAAAAATATGAACTAAAATTAAATTCTGGAAAAGACTGCTACTTCTTTGCTTCAGGTGATCCCAGAATAATAAATTTTTCTGTACCTTCTAGATCAAAAAGTTTATTTGGACTAATTGTTTAAATTCTAATGCTGGGGTCTGGAAGAGTTCTTCATCTAGAAAATACAGGGAGGGAGGAAGAAGAAGGTATATGCAAAATCAAATCCAATGATGGATAAGCTGGTTCCCTTCCAAAAATTTTGGATTTTGATTCAAGCTAGACTCAGCCAGCATGGCCAAGGCAAGCGATTGTAAATTATAATCCAAAAAATCTGGGAGGTGTCAGGGATGATGAACCTGTAGCCTTCATGTTTGCTTTTCCAGCCTAATCACGGGAACTTAAACAGGCTTAATTTTGGCTAAAGGTTCTCTGGGAGGCCCTGGCAATAGCAACCCATGCCCCTGTCTTCTCCCAATTAGAGTATTGCAATGCACTCTACACAGGGCTTCTTTTGAAAATGACTTTGAAACTGCAACTGGCCCAAAATGCATCAGATTGCTTCCTGGTGGATGAGATCCACTGTTCACATATGAATACCGACACCTTACCAGAGCACTTCCAGGTACAATTCAAAGTGCCAGTATAAGGATGGCTTTAACCTTTAAAGCCCGACATAGCTTGGCATTTGGAAACCTACAGGACCATTGACTTCAAGTAGCTCCTACAGATCCAGTCACATATGGATACTTAAGGTTCTTTCCCCATGTGGGATCCAGGAGAAATGCCTGGTTTTTTAATCAATGACCCACCCCTACCAAAAATCCAGATAGCTCTATCAGTACTGACCTTTTAAAAAGCCTTAAAAACAGAATGGTTCAGAAGGCACTTATTTAAGACCTGTCATCAATATGTCTATTTTTTTTTGTTACAGAAATGGGTGATAGAGTTTGACAGTTTCAAAAATTATTGTTGTTGTTGTTGTATTTTTATATTACTGTTACCTTTATTTTGATTTATTGTATATTGTCATGAGACTGGAGGTGTGGGTGTGGGTGTAAATAAATATATAAATATTTGGCTGGCAGGGATGCTGTCATAAAAATATGGAAAGCTACCTTGTTTCATATATCAAACGTCTGACCTCTGGAGGTTCAGGCAATTCCCTTCCTTCTGGCATTTTGTACAGCTGTTAAAACAATACTATTCCACTGTGCTTTTGCCAAGGAGCCAATGTTTCTCGTGGCCATCTAGAGGATTTCTATTACTTGTATGTCTTCCTTTTTGCTTCTATTCTGTATTTTTATTCTGTTGTCCACCATCCAGAGACTGTGGATTGGGATGGCTTACAAAAATGGTGAAATATACAAAAACCTGGCCAATTTTCTCAACTGTTTTACTGTGTGAACTTTCGCCTGTCTGTATGTAAAGTACGTGCTGCCCCCCTTACTTCAGTTGTTTTGCATTTTTTTATAGTCATCCTCAGACCAACTATTGGGAGCTCTGAAATACTTTTTAAGAAATAAATTCTGAATTCAGCTTGGCTATTTGGGCCACAAAGATTCAGAAGGTCATGTGATGACAGCAAAGAGCTGAAGAAAACTAACACTTTGGTGCTGTCTGTTAGTTATCTGGAGTTTTACAACCGCAAATATGGCAGCTCTCGGAGAGGAAAAGCAAAATTGAAAAGGCATACTTGAGGACACCAAGTGGATCGACATCATTCTCCTCTTCTTTTTCCTTTTTAGCATCTTGGTCTTTAAATGAACTGAACTGAGAAATGACATCAGGTATCTTTTCCTCTTTGAAAAAATCAAAGCCTTCGGTTTCTTCCTCTTCTTCCTTCTTGGGAAGGTTTTTACTCTTGACATCAGTGATACTAGTGGATCTGGTTCCTGTAAAAACAGGCAGAGCAAAATTAATGCAGTGGTTCAAAATGGACAATTATTATTTCTCTACATCAGTAGCACTAACTGCTAGCAGTGTTCTTATACTGGATGAAAATGGGCCCTTATATGTGAAAAACAGTACATTTCTGCACTATATAAGTAATTTGTGCCAATAAATATATTTCACTTAGGGTACTTCCAAACTATAGTTTTCTATTTCCAAATCCCCCAGAAAACAATTTGAAACTAACATTCTCACACCCAGATAACATTGTACTACGGATTTGTAGTATTATATTTGTAGGAAAGCAAACCGAAAGTATCATCCATTATATATTTGTGACAATGTTGGCATGAGAATTTAACACAGACTTTAGGTGTAGAATGAAAAACGCAGTTGATTTTGCAAAGTTCCAAGACCTGATCCATGGCCTATTTATTGAAATTCCACTTAGGGTAAGGAATGTGCTTTTAATTTACCTAGAAATTCCAGTAACTCAGGGCTTGTGGCTAGAGCCACATCTTTAGAAATCGATCTCATAATCTCATTGAAGGCTGCTCTTCTTTCTCGAATATCAGATTCTCCAACAAACAGCACTTTTCTTGGCAAGGGTGGCAGGGAGGTTTCTGGATAACGCGTGACAAGTTTTTGATAAAACTCATCAATATCACTGTACTTCTTAGAAACCTGTAACGGAGGGGAAAATATTCATTCTTTAAGTGACAGGCATAAAGAAACAGGTAACAAATCAGACTGGGCCGACCAAGGGCAAGATGGATGGATGATATTCTAGAGGTGATGGACTCATCCCTGGGGGAGCTGGGGGTGTTGACGACCGACAGGAAGCTCTGGCGTGGGCTGGTCCATGAAGTCACGAAGAGTCGGAAGCGACTAAACGAATAAACAACAACAACAAATCAGACTGACTAACCATTTTGAAAGAAAATACAGTAGTTTCCCACACATTATATATGGGCAACTACCTTAGGCCAGGAGCTGCATATTATTATTACTGTTGTTGTTGTTGTTATCCTCCAAAGGTTTCCAGGGAGGATTCATTATTGATGAATATAATTCATATTCATTATATGGCAGTAATGAATAACTGGAGTAAGTAGAGCCAATATTTTCAGCTTTTATTTTGGTGACCTTGGGTAAATTACACAAATAAGTGTGTTAAGCTTCTCAGAAGTTTAATGGACATCTTTCAAAGCTTACATCTTAAAACACACAACTAAAAGTACCAATTTACTGCCAAATTTTAGTGGCCCAATCATGGTTGGTTCTGTGGATGACAAAACTAGATCAGTGGCACTACCTGTGGGATTGCCATCCCTGCAGAAGGTGAACTTAGTGAACCCCAGCATACTGGGACATTAATATATTCAAAATGATTGTATTATCTGTTTAATATCTTTTATAACACTTTCAGTGTTCAAAACAACTTGAAGTTAGAAGTTGAAAAACATACTTAAAATTATAGTAAATGAAAAACAGATATAAACATGTTTGAAAGATGGGAAGAGGGGGAAATTTTAACAGAGGAAAGGCCTGAGAGAAATGGGTCTTCAGTAGGCATCTAAAAGACGAAATAGTAGATGCTTCCAGATATTGGTGATGCGGTGAAGAAATTATTTTAAATATTGGCAACTTGGGGATGGAACCATTCCAAAGAGTAGTTACCACTACAGAGAAAGTCCACTTGCAACTACAGTAAGACGATACTCTGTGAAAGAACATTACTGGATTTATGCCCCTGTGCTCATAGGAACAGGACATGTTGTAAAGGCACAGTTAGACCTGGATTTAAAACCTCCTTCAGCTATAGGTGCCTATAAAATTTATAATATAATATAATATAATATAATATAATATAATATAATATAATATAATATAATATAATATTATTTTTTTAAAAATTAAAATTAAAATAAACATTCATTCTGGAAATCACCTACCTTATTTGCTATGGCAAAAAGCAAAACCAAAATTATTTAGAGATAGAGATAGAGATAGAGATAGAGATAGAGATAGAGATAGAGATAGAGATAGAGATAGATAGAGAGAGAGAGAGAGAGAGAGAGAGAAAGATACACACACACACACACACACACACCTCCTAGAGTTTCTTCCATGCACAGTTCTCAAAACTCAATAGCACAATTTCCTACCATTTAAAGGCAGAAACACCTGAAATCTGCAGGAAAACTGAAAATGCTGGTCTTGACTATATAGATGACATGGATTCACCCACTAAGCTTCACTGTTGTACTTACTGTAGGCCATTCCTTCCCCAAAATGTCAAACGTGGCCCTCAGCCATGAGAACTTCGCTGATCATTTTCATAATAGATGCGTGTATGGTTAGCAGAGCTCCTCCTAGTACAAAATTAACTGATAATATTTTGTGCCTACCAGTCTGGAGCTTAATTTCCTGCCATCACAGAAGAATGCTATAAGATAATTACACGTTTCATGACCATAATAACTCAATTTGCAGCTGGCCTGGAATTTCTTTGCAAGATTTAGGTTATACAGAAACAAGGAAAGGATCAGTTCCAGGCTTTCAACCAACTACAAGCAAGTCTGCCATAGGATCACACAAAATACAGTGTAAGAACCAGGCAGACGTTCAGTAGGCAACAGGCTACTTGATGCCAGAGTGAAGGGTAAAAGAGAAAATCTGGGCAGGAGCAGATAGGCAAAGCAGAAAATATGTAAAAACATGAGGAAGAAAAGGATTCAAAATAGCTCCCACTGGATCCCTCCAGAGAGGTGGGGAATGTGAACTGTTGCCAACCCCATAAAGCAGAGACAGGCCATTTTTCTACAACCCCTTTTTAATCCTATTTTTTCAAATTTTAAATGCTATGAGAGTTGTGATGGGGTGATCTGGTATCATCAGATAGACTAATATTTTCAACCCCCCTCCTTTTTTTTCTTTTTATTGGAGAATTTGCTTCTCTTTTCAAAAGAAAGGATATCAGAGGCATAACAGATCTATTTGACTGCTTTTTAAAAGCATCGTAACTTTAAACCATATTCACCAGCCTTTCCATGGAATCTTGGGGCCTCTGGGAGCTACAGTAAAGGAATCGTGTGGGCTATCTATCCTTGTCACAAAAGGTGGGTGATCTCCATTAAGCATCTCCTGGGCCCAGAAAAGACAGTGAAAATGGAACTAATTACTGTCTCTGCATAGATCCTAGTCGGGGAACATGCTCTAGCAAACAGTCTTGGTAGGCCCCACAAATTCCATCAAGCAGAATGAAACAAAGGACAGGATAGGGTGGTGCATACTTGCACATGTTGTTGTAATGATTTTCTGAAACATAAATTCTAGTGACTCCAATTTGGCCTCCACCAGTTTTATACGGTCAGGGGTTTGGGAATCCTCCTTTCCCTCCTGCCTCACTGCAGTTGGGGACATCGGGTATTCCTCGCTTTCCGTGGTTTGGGGATTTGGTTTGCTCATCGCTAGCACTTCTCCCTCACAAAATAAATCTGGAAAGGGCTAATGGAAAATTTTTTGAGATTCTCAGCTTTATGTAATGATTGCCTACTCTAATAGACTCAGACTCACAAGCAGGAACTTAACGATATCTGATTTATTAAAGAATAGTATGCAAATACAGAGAAAGCTGAGAATGAGCAAAAGCGCGCCAAATACAAACTAAAAACCCTCGGCTTAAACGTAATCCCTCCCCTCGCCCTGCCGTTGCAAACTCCCCCCCCCCCCGCCCCAGGTGCTGGTAACCGTTTCTGCTGATGTCCTGGGAAAGGAACCTTGAACACACGAGATAACCCAAACACATTCCAATCCAGCTGCTAACATATAACAATCCCACGAGATGGAATCTTCCTCCCCTCCCAGACGAAACACGCATCAGCCAAATGACATGCGAAACGTTATGATGTACCGGCAACATTGGAACGGTGAACATGACAGTTGTAGGTTAGAAAAAAACAATTATTGCCCAAAAGGCCATTTTCGCCTCAATGACTGAAACATAGCTTTATACAGTAAATAATTTACAGGTTGGAATGGAAGGGATACTTAACAGCTTTTCTGACTATAGCAATCTACAGGGGTTTTGCCTTAGAGGACAAGATTACATTTCAAAGTTTCCTTGACAGATTAAGCCCTGAGTCTGTATGAAGTCCTGCATTTGGGTAGGATAAATTAAATGCATGTTGGAGGTATCAGCAAATCAAAATGCCTCATTAGCATGTGGATGAGTTCGTTTTAGGATGCAAATTCTCCACATGCTTCTGGAGGAAGCTGTTTGTTGCCCCTCCCACATTCCTCACTTCCTCTTCCTCCTTCTTCACCCATCTGGGAAGGAAGGAACCATGAGGTTGTGTGTTCCTTCCATCTCTGGGCCACATGCTTGGGCCTAGAGTCACGATTTTGCCCCTTTCTCCATGCAGCCTTCAGCAGCAATGAGGGCTGAGGGTAAATTAAGTTTAGGGAACAGAAAGAAGAACCAGAATAATCAACTTTTCTTCTGAGATGGATGTAACTAGACCAAATAAATCAGTAAGACTTCTTTTTACTTACTGTTGAACCTACTTTGTCTAAGTGTGTAATTCTTTATGCTTGGGTGGGCTAAGTGTGTAAGATCAATAACCTGTGTTTCTCTAACATGCTCATCAATGATATTTTAGATAATATTCTTTTTCTGTGCACAGCTTCTCCTCTGTGTTAAGCTCTGCTCCATTCAGTGGTCCTAGCTGTCCACTAATGGCTTCAATGCATAGGTACAGAACTGTAGAGGTGTGGTTTGGCAGTAGTATATATGAGAAAGACCACCAAGTGAACATGAGCGAGCATGTAATACAACAGCTGAAAAGGCTAATGCAAACTTGGCCCATAGAAACAGAAGTACTGCATCCATCACAGGAGGTAGTAGTTTTATTGTACTCTGTGTTAGGAAGACCTACCTTGGAGTACTGTATTTAGTTCTGGGAACTGCACTTTGAAAGAGATACAGAGATGTTAGAGTGGGTTCAGAGAAGAACAACCAGGATAAAAAGGGGTTCAGAAACCAAACTCTATAAGGAACAGTTAGATCAGGCACATTTAACTTGCAAAAGGGAAGACTAAGGGGAGAAACAACAGTGGTCTACAAATATCTAAAAGATGTCATGTGCAAAAAGGGGTGGACCTGTTCTCTGCTGAACCTGAGCAGGATAAAGACCAATGGCTTGAAATCTTTTTTAAACAAGGAGATTCACGCTGAATACTGAGTAATTTCCTTATAGTAAGAAGTGTTAAGCAGTAGAACTGCCTATCTAGAGCAGTGGTGACATCCCCGCCCCAGGAGATTTCAAACATGGGCTGGATGGCATTTGTTTGAGATGGTTTTGTGGATTCCTACACTGAACAGGGAATTGGACCAGAGGCCCTAGACCAGCCTTTCTCAACCTTTTTATCCTGGAGGAACCCTTGAAATAATTTTCAAGTCTCAGGGAACCCCTGTATAAAAGTTATTATATATACAGCTCACGGTACATTGGCATGATAAATAAGCTGAGTTGGAGCAAGTAAAAATTCCCACCACTGCGAGCTCTAGCATTGTGTAGTACACAAAAATTTAAAAAACAATGCCTTTTTTTTCAATCATGATTTCTTGTGGAACCCTAGGGTTCTGCAGAACCTCTGTTGAGAAAGGCTGTCCAAGAGGGTCCCATTAAGCTAAGACATGGTTTGATTCTACTACCTCTTTCTGAAGTTTGATCTGTTACTACTATTAACTCCAGCAATGTTCACAAACAATACTCTGAATAAAAAGCATACACTTTTTATTTGGTTCCATTGTCAGCTGACTGTGTACAAGCTAACTGAAGGAGAAAAGCCATCTTGTGGCTAAAAGACAACAAGACTGAAAGCAAAGATAAAGCAGCCTTTTAAACATTGTATTGAACCATATTGTGTCCTATAGCTTAGAGCAGCATTCATATCATTAGAGAGACGGAACAAACATCCAAACTTCGTTTCAGACATTGAATAGTAGAATTAAAACTTGCTCCATCACATTATAAACCTCTCGTTCACCTTCTGTTATAGAATAAACTTAAGTTACATGCTAATGTAGGAACCCTTTGGTTTCAAATGAGAGTGAAATCCTTCACAATTGTCAAAGAAGTGTCAGCTGTTCTATCTAGCCTGAAATCATTATTTCAGATTTTGAAATGACATCCTGCCACAGTTTCAACAGTGTTTGAGTGCCCTCTACTGGAACTGCCCATGGCATACATATCAAAAGAATGGAAATCTTCTCAGTTCCTTCATTTTGCCTCAGAAAATCCATGTCAAATTAATATCAAAACATCTGAGTTGCATAGCTATGCAGAAGATATTTATGGTCTGAATGATGTTTCTCAAGCTCTGTAAATCTGGAAGCCATTACATTACTCTGCAGTGTTGCATTGTATTAGGTATTCTGAGATCTTGCACTACTACTGAAGCAGCACTTGAGAAGTCCTTCCTAAGTTTTGATTACCTGGAACAATGTAACTTCAATATTTCTCCAATTAAACAAAATAAACCCAAACTCTCATTGCTCGTTAATTGGCTTAGGGAGGCATACAACAAAACACAACCCCATAGGTTCCCACAGCAAGGACCCTACTATCCCTTAAATGAGCTTTGAACACCTGGCTTTTCCCCCAGGCTCTGGGTTAGGCAGGGGCGTGTGTCCATCTGAATAGGATTGTCTTTAATATATTTATAGTATGATTGTTCCCCCCAATTATGACCCTCTTTTATTTTCTTATTTTCTTTACTGATGCAATTGTTTTTAATATGCACAGATTTATAATTTAAATTTATGAGACTGTCACTATGTATCTGGCCCTTTTTTCCCTATCTCTTGAACTTATTTTCAAGAGATAGGGTCACTGTGAGTTGGGCAACCTTATAAATTATTAGTCTGGCCCGCAGTTACCAGATCTGGTGGGATTTAGTGCAGACCCCAACAAGATTTCACTTTAGAGGGTCTCACTCGTTCCCAGGACTGTCTTTTCAAAAAAGTATGATGAGCCACTGATTTCTTGACCCTCGATGACTGACAGCTTTTAATGTAATGAAAAGAATACCTTTGGAGGAATTAATAAATGATTTTGAGAACAGGGGCTGGGAACGTATGGCAACTGCTGGAAAACTACCAATAAATACTGAATATAAAATATTTAAGAAGGCTTTCTACACTGTTGCTGCACTCTGGCTGGCCGAACTCCCTGAATTCTTAGCAATGGCCATGCTGGCTGGGGAATTCTAGGAGTTGAAGTCCAAATAGCTGGAGGACTCCCAAGTTAGGGAAAGTTAACTTTGGTCTTTTAGTTGACCTACTTGTTATAGCACCTACTATGTCAAGAGTAACACTGAGTCAGCTTTAGCTCTTACATTGGGATTTAAAATTTCAGACTTAATCTTACAGGACTGAGTGCTCCTCCACTAAAACAAGCAAAGTCCTTCCACATAGACTGCAAGATATCAGAGGAAACTCCGGTTCCCCCAACAATCCAGTATTCCAGGTAGTAAAGCATCCACTTGTCATCTGCTGGCTGATACAGCCCAGATCCAATTTTACCCTTTTGTTAAGAACTGGACCAAGACCTGATACCCTAACGGAAAGTTCCAGCCTTCTCCAGAGATGGCACCAGGCATGTGCATCCTTTGGATGGTCTTCATGGGGAAGGACTTTTGGTGGCACTACCATTAGCTATGAAGCTTCAAATCATGAATAGCTTTATTCATATTCTCTCCTACCCACAAATAGGTGAGTGATTTTACTAGGTTTGGGTTTTGTGTTTTATTTCTTTTCCCCCCTTTTATTTTATTCGTTTTCTTTTTTCTTGGTCTGTATTTAGTATTTTTTAAAGCATGTTGTCTGGAATGAAATTAATAAGTTTGGTTTCTCATTGTTATGATGTGTACTCTTTATAAAATTCAGTAAAAAATACATTTTAAAATGATTACGTTACCATAAACTGAACGTTGTCTTCGGGTTTGTGCTTGGCAGATTTGAACGCAGCCAGGTGGGTAACTACTAAAATACTATATTCCACATGTCCAGACATCATCTTTCCTCGTATTTCTTGGTACTCTGGGACTGATAGATCTATTCCTGTATGGCCATTCTGAAGTGGTCTGCAAAGGTTAAAAACAGGAATTTCAAAGATAGGCCATACCTTCTTAATGCTGACACCAGTTTTTGGCTCATAGGTTTTCAGAGTTGGGGGAAAAAATGAGATGTTAGCATTTGGAGGTGAAAACTACATAATAAACTGGGATAGTTGCCTAAGCCAAGCAGACTTCAAGAGAGGAAGGTAGAAAGAGAAAATGTCAGGCTATTTTATACAAGACAAAAGTTAGTCTCTTTGGTGCTCCACAATAATACAAAAATGATACTTTCTGCAAATACAAAGCATCTGATTTATAAAAAAAGGTATCTGGCAGGTCTCTAAATAATTTTAGTTTCACAGCCACCAGGCAAAGTAGGACATGCTAAGGGACAAGGATGCCTCTGTGATCATTCTTTCTTTCCACAGAATCAATATGTAGGAATATAGTTGCATGTGGAAGCATTCAATATGAACTAAGTAGCAGGAACTGTCCAGCAACAGCTTTACACCAGTTCACAACTGTAATGGCAACAAAAAATCAGAATAATAAGAGGTATTATCAAGGGAAACCTAAGATTTGTTTCTGACGCACAAACCCACTTCCTTACCTTTTTCACCACACTTTGCTTATCACTGACATGCTCGCTTTTGAGAGTCTCTTTCCTGTGTGTTAAGCAAAAAACCATTCAACACGAGCTTAATTGAATAAATATTTTAACTTAATTTGGCTGTATATTGTGCTCTTATTGTTTTACTGTCTTGTTTAATAGGAGCTTCTTTTATTTTTACTGTTTTATGGAAGGCATTGTTGGCTTGGGTACCCTGTTCTGGACTCCTTTGGGAGGAATAACGGTAGTTGCAATAATTCACATTTTAATTGTTGCAATAATTCACATTTTAATTGTGTCCTTATTTATGCTATCTTGCATAGAACACTCTCCAGGAAATTCAAGGGTATGATTTTTGATTAAGTTAATTCCCAGTTCCATAGCTTTTGGTATATTTGGGGGGTTTCTGTTGAGCCAGGTACATCAAATCTGACCCCAAGTCAGATTTCTATCTCCCCTCATCAAGCAGAGATAGACTGCCTATGGGCCAGAGGCAGGTTCCCAGTCTGTTTTTGCACCTCCAAAATCACAATTGCTGAAATTCAGTGGTAAAACACCAAATAACGGCAGCATATTTTTACGTTTTTTTCTTTTTACAAAATGAGAAAAAGAACAACATAATGCAACCAGCCCCCTCCTCCATGAGTAGGATCTGATCAGAAGAGGACCATTTGGGTCAGGTCGACAGGAAGAGGAAGGAAAGGTGTGTTACACCACCTAGCAGCCTGCTCATTACTTTGCTTCCCTGCTCTGCTTCCTGAGGAAAACAGCTTTTAGAAGCTCACTGATGGAATGCTGAAACAGTGGAGAACATTTATAAAGTCATTCTACCAGTTTCCCTTCCTAGGTCAGCTGACAGAAATAATGGCAAAATGCTGGTGTTTTCTTTTTCTTCTTTTAACCAGTCTACCAGTGGACCCATTGGATGGGAAGGTGTGGAGCATAACAGGAATCAGCAAAAGGGGGCTCCTACAAAAGATTGCATCAGTCCACAGCCACTGAAAGGAAAACAATTGATGTTTGGTTTCCTGGTATGGGTGGGAGGGATAAAGAAGCACAGAAATCATCCAACTAGGGCAGTGTTTCTCAACCTTGGCAACTTCAAGCTGTGTGAACTCCCAGATTCTCCAGTCAGCATGAATGGCTGGCTGGGGAATTCTGGGAGTTGAAGTCTACACAGCTTGAGGTTGCTAAGGTTGAGAAACATTGAACTGTGGGCTATGGTAAGCCTGCTTTGGGCAGAATACCATTGCCAAGGTGAAAAAAAAGGCTGAAATCCAGAAAGGGAAATTTTAAAGTTGGCTTCCTTTACAGCCACTTTATGCACAAGAGCCAGTCGGTTTATCGCTGCAGCAGAGAAAAGTCCCAGGACTGGGAAGGCCCAGATTTCAATCCCCCTTCAGCTACAGAGACTCATTAGCTGGCTTTCAGCCAGTCACTCTATTTCAACCCAATCTACCCCACAGGGTTATTGTTGTGACAATAAAATAAAAGGATATCTTCATGAAATCTGCCTTGAACTCCAGAAGAAAAAGTGGGATATAAATCTACTAAATAAATACATACATACATTTTAAAAAGAAAACAAAATAACAGGATGAGTTATTCTCTGTGATCACGGATTCCATGGGGCCCCTTGATTTATGGCCGGGCTCAGGGAAATGAAACGACACAAGAGACACCTAGAGCACTGCTGGAGGAAGACGTGGGATGAAGCCGACCGAGCACAGGTACGAGCCTTTATTAGGACTTACCCTGTGGCAGTAAGAGTGGCGAAGAGCACTTATTTCTCCGCTCTTATTGTGTCCACAGATGGCCAGCCAGTGGCCCTATTTCACTGACCAGGGCCCTACAGGACAAGGGGGGCCAGTGAGCCCTTGCAGGGTCACTGTGAGGACTATTCTAGGCATCTGTTGGATAAAGTCACTAGACTTCATTCGGAGTTGGACTCTGGCTGGGCAGATCCCATGGAAGTGCCTGAGGCACATCCTAGCTCGGTTACCTGGGAAGAGTTCGAGCCAGTCAATCATGAGGAAATGGACAGGGTCTTTACTGCTGTGAGCTTGGCCATCTGAAGTCTGGATCCATGCCCCTCCTGGAGATGGCATGTGGTTGAGGTCCAAATGGTGGTAAATGCCTCCCTGTGGGAGGGAGTGGTTCTGCCAGCCGGTGGTTTGCCCGCTCCTCAAGAGGCCATCCTTGGACCCTACAGTTTTGGATAACTTCCATCCAGTCTCCAACCTTCCCTTTTTAGGGAAGGTAGTTAAGAGGGTGGTGAGCTCCTAGGTACAGAGGGCCTTGGATGAAGGGGATTATCTGGACCCTTTTCAGTCAGGACTCAGGCTGGGCTGTAGTACTGAGACAGCATTGGTCGTGCTTGTGGATGGCCTTTGGAGGGGGTCTTTGCACAGATCCATCTTGTGTGCCAATTGCATCCATTCCTGGACTGGGAGGCCTTGCTCACAGTCACCCATGCCTTAGTCACCTCCTGTTTGGATTACTACAACGCACTCCACATGGGGCTGCCACTGAAGATGATCTGGAAACTGCAACTGGTCCAGAATGCAGTGGCACGTGCAGTTTTGGGTGTCCCACGGTTCACCAGAGTAACATTACTTCTCCATGAGCTGCACTGGCTTCCAGTTGCTTTCCAGGTGTAATTCAAGGTGTTGGTTATCACCTTTAAAGCCCTACATGGCACAGGGCCAGGTTACTTGTGGGACCACCTCTTCCTGAGGGTATCTGCCCATCCTACTAGGTTAGATAGGGTGGGTGTTCTCCTGGTCCCCTCCTTAAATGTTGCCATCTGATGGGACCTCAGAGGGATGCCTTCTTGGTGGCTGCCCTAGTCCTTTGGAACAGCCTCCCACTGGAGATCAGAGGGGGGATCCCTACCCTTTTAGCCTTCCAACCTGTCCTATGACCTCTTCCAACTCAGGAGTCAAGGTTGAGATAGATCTGATCAACTTTGTATAAAAGTGATGTCAGGTTATAAACTTCAGAGAGGCTGTTTTGAGTGCACAGCCCCTGATCCCTAGATTTTTAAATATTTATTATTATAATCGGGTTGTTAAGACAGAAATGATTCAAAACTATTTCATCCAAGTCAGTTTCTAGAATGTGTATTTGTTATGGTCACTTGAAATTATAATGAATTGCACAATCTTGTTTTTTAAATGAAAATAATTATTTTAGAACTCATAAGGGATAACCCACCAACCATGACTCTATCATACAAGTGAGGCTGTTTATTTTTGAGCTGAAGAAGTATATAAGCTGACTCCCTTCTGAACATTCATTAAATAAGGAATTGGGAATCAGTAACTAATGTTACTTTCTTAAATCCCTTCTCAAGCACAAACTACATGTTTACCTTCATGATCCTGCATCCCTCCACATACACATATCTTGTGATGCATAAAATCTCCTGCTCCCTCTATGGATGCTGTCATTTGGACTGTGAAGCTCTGTCTTCCACAACATCTGCATGTTTTGTAATTCAGTACATATATTTCACAACTAAGCCTCTTTCATGCCAACATGGTTAGTGCTTGGATGAAAAGTACTGAGAAAAACATCTCAGAATATGCAATGGCAACCTTTGTCCATACTGTTGCCAAAAAAACTAGCAAACTTGATTCGTCCATATACATCCCCAGGAGTTTGACCTGAGGCATCTTCACCTTAAGCCTAAACACGTGTCATCCGCATTCTCCACTCCCTGACCAATTTTCCCTCTTCCTCCTTGAGAGACTGCAAGCAGAAGTTCCCATTTGCTTTACACTCCAACAAATATTGAGGGCAGTACAGTCTAAGTAGTCCTGAGGAAGGGATGCTTGTGAATTACTTTGCTGACACGAGTGTCCTATTAATTTTTGTCAGTGTTATAAGCAATGCAGATACCATATGCATAAATATCATCTGAGAACTTTAGTAGAGTTGGCTTCCAGATACAGACTATGTTTGCAACACCATAAAGGAAGTCCTTTGACTGAAGGAATCAAGTAAGTCATCGCTGGGAAGGCAAACTCCAGGCCCTACAAATACTGTACTGCAGAGCATGAATCCCCATCATTCAGTCCAATGGTGAGGGATGCTGGGAACTGTAGTTCAGCAAACAGGGAAACTGTTTCCTTAAAAGGGATGGTCTGGTGAGCCTGCTAGGACCTCACAGGCGCTTTCAGGAGATTTCTGAGGAAGCTCAATCAAGAAACCGCTAGACGGATGTCAAAGAAAAAACTCGAGTCAAATTGTAGCAACAGGGTTACCACACATATTTACTTGGGACTTCATCCAAATGAGCGCACGTTGGAAAGGCAGCATAAAAATGACAAAACCTAGAGCGGCTTGCTTGTTTCCTTTTCTGGCCTTGCACTTTTTAATAGTGACCTGAGAGACAAAAAGCTAGTGGGCAAACCTGCGGGGAGCCTGGGGAGAGGTTTAGGAGCCGGGTGAATCTCTCCTGAGCAGACAACAGTTTAAGACTTTTTCAAAAAGAAATAAAATACTGGGCAAAGGCTTGCCTGCCTGCCTGCCTTTTCCTTTCGTTTTAAAAGAGGCAGGCATTCGTAAGCTTTTGCCTGGGGGAATGGCATGGCCATTACGAGGAAAAAAACTTCTCTGAGCGGGCTTAGCGGAGGGCAGGGCAGGGAATCTGCAGGGAAGGGAAACGGGCACGAGCGGGCACGGCGGGCGGGCAAGCAGACTTGCGGTTGGGGAGGAGGGAGCCGCGGTAGCAGCCCCCCCTAGCGGTGAAAGTCACCCCAAAGGAGAGGGAGGCGCCCCGCCGCGGTAGAAAGGAATGCAACGCGGGGCGGGCGAGGGCGGTTTTCCTGGTTAGGAAAGCAAGAGCAACAGAGCCCCTCCGCCGCCCAGGGAAAGGGTGGGCTGGTCCTCGTCCACTCGGCCGAGCCGGCCCCTCTGGGCTTCAGTCAGCTGTTCCCAGGGGCGGTGCCAGGCCGAGAAGGTGCGATTGATGGGCATAGGTGGTCCTGAGGTGGTTAGGGCGCGCTCTGCAAGTTGCCAGTCTCTCTCTCTTTTTTCCTCCCTGGCCCCCGTCTCGAAGGAAGCCGGAGAAGCCCTTCCAAAAACCTATGGGAGCGGGGAAGACGATGCAACTGGGTGCGTCCTCACGACGCCCCCCTCCCCCCCGCGCCTTCCTTACCTCGTGGTGACGAACACGGCAGGCCCTGGGCCCTGTTGCATGGTGTCCTCTTCTCCGTGGCTCCTGGCCTGCCAGGCAACACGTACGATTTCGCCTGCTCTGCCTTGCAGTTGCTTCTGGTGCAAGCCTGGGGAGGAGATCCCGGAAGAAATGACACAATCCCTTCCGTCTTTCTTTTCCAAACTATTGGCTGCAGAGTCCCGTTTTTGACTCCGTGCCCTGCTTTCTGCCCGCTGTTTCGCCCAACCAATTAAAAGTTGGCAGGGTTAAAAGAGAACGCTCGTAGTCGGCAGGATTCGAACCTGCGCGGGGAGACCCCAATGGATTTCTAGTCCATCGCCTTAACCACTCGGCCACGACTACTCCTACCGGTGAAAGCTTTCTGAGCAAACATTTTTAAATTCCTCCTTCTCTCCTGGAATTGGCGTTTGCATCTTGAGAAGGAAGGAAGAGAAATGTATAGAACAAAAGGCAATGAATGAATGAAATTTGTATGGACGTGGCATAAACCAGGATGGTTTGCAAGGCTAGAAAAGTCTGAAGAAGTATAGGGAATGGGGTTGGTGTTGAGACTTAACTGCATTTCCTTTTCTTATTTTGTGCCTTTAAGTTATGTCACTTAGTAATTCATCCTGCTTTTCTGCACTTTGCATTGCATTATTTACTTCCAAAGGTAATAGGCTATTTTAAATACCATAATCAGAATGTACAAAAATATATGCATTCCTCTAAAAAATTACACATTTTAATCACTAATACCTAGTGACTGAATTGTAAAACTAGTGCTATTTTCCTTTATTTAAAAATTCTATCAGGCCTTTTCTTACAGAAACTGTATGATCATTGTAGATCTTCTCCTTTGCAGTTCCCAGGGAAAGATCTGACTACAGGGTGCTTGGCCTCCTTTGCCTCAAGCAGCAAAGTTTTTTGAGCCAGTCCTGTTGTTTTGACCACATCACCAGAAGAAGTACCCTTAACGCTTGACGACCTGAGGGCTTTCTCTTCATGCTGGAGTACGTGAAATCAGGCAGTTGGAAATCCTGCTGAATTTACTCAGCTAGGATGGAGGGTTTCCTGGTATCGCCTCCTTTGAAAATTAACTTGCCTGGAGGAGTGAAAAAATTGATTGATTGATTGATTGATTGATTGATTGAACTCAGCTTGGAGACCATCTGACTCTGGGCAGCTCACAAATATAAAAAAGCCTATAACAATAGTAATAACCAGATAGCAGAACCCGTCAACAGGACAAACATGTCACCCCTCCACCAGGGGCTCCACCCCCCCCCCCCAGCCCAAAGCCTGGGAGGACAGCCAGGTCCTAGCTCTCAGGGGCCACCTCATTCCAGAGGTAGGCACTGCAACAGAGAAGGCGTATTTCCAGGGTCCCAATAAATGGCACTGCTTGATCAAAGGGACTCGGAGCGTGCCAACCCTGTCAGATTGAACCAACCAGGCTGATACCATGGGAAATAGCCAGTCCCTCAAGTAACCAGGCCCTATGCCGTGTAGAGCTTTGTAAGTCATAACAAGACCTTGAATCACATCCAGAACCAAACTGGCAACCAGTGCAGCTCTCGAAGCAGGCATGTCACATGGGTGTACCAAGCCATGACCATCACTGCCCATGCTGCTGCATTCTGGACCAGCTGAAGCTTCCAAGTTTATTTATTTATTTAAAATATTTGCATGGCTGCCCATCTTAGAACACAACTCTGGGTGGCTCACAGCCACAATAAAACTACAAAAACCATAAAATATAAAACTAAACACCCAGAAACTAAACACCCAGTGCCTCAATTGTCCTCCCAGAATGCCACAGCAGCGATCCAGAGTCTCCCACCACTCTACCCCAGTGCCTGGGTGAAGAGCCAGGTCTTTATGGCCTTCCGAAAGGCTAAAAGGGTGGGGGCCTGCCCAAATCACTGGGGGGAGGTGTTCCATAAGGTAGGGGCAGCCATGGAAAAGGCACACTTCTGAGGTCCCACTAGATGGCAATATTTCAGGGAAGGGACCTGGAGGGTGCCTACCCTATCCAATCTACTGTAATGGGACAGGCAGATACCCTCAGGGAGAGGCTGTCTTCAAGGGCAGTCCCATGCATAGTGCATTGCAGTAATCAAGCCATGAGATGCCTAGGATGTGAGTGTCTGAAGAGCCTCCCAATATAGGAAAGGGTGAAACAGGTGCACCAGATGAAGCCATGCAATGGTCTTCCTGGCCATAGCTGACACCTGCACATCATGCAGGAGCTACAAGTCAAGAAGACCCACAGATTGTATACCACTCTTGAATGGGGAAGTGCTACCCCATCCAAGGTTAGAGATGGATTATCCTTGGATCTAAGAGGCCTTAACAAGCACAGCCATTTCGCCTTGGTAGGATTGAGTCAGGAACGGTTCCTCCCTATCCAAAGCCACAGAGCTTCCAGGCCCTGGGACAACCTTGACAACCTCATGAGGGGTCAAAAAATGGCCTGGGGTCAAAAAATATGAGATATCAGTATATTGATGATACCAAACCCCAAACCAGCAGATGACCTCACCCAGCAGTTTCATGTAGATGTTGAATAAAAGGGGAGAGTGAGTCAAGCCCTGTGGCACCTCACAGAGGAGAGGCCTAGGGAGCAGACTCTCCCCTCCAACACTGACTGAAACCACCCCAGAGGAAGGAAGAGAAGCATCATGAAATGGTGCCTCCTATCCTTAACCTCCAGAAGGATACTGTGGTCAGCCACTGGAAGATCAAGGAGCATAAAGATGGATGTATCACCTCCATCCTAGCTTAGCCACAGATCGTCTACAAGTGCAACTTCTCAGTATGAAATTCTGTCCTGAAACCCAACTGAAACAGGTTGAGATGATCTGCTTCCTCCAGGGTTCTTATCAACTGCAGACCAACCACCTTTGCAATAACCTACCCTAAAAAAGGAAGGACAAAGACAGGACAATAGCTGTCTAAAAGTGATGGATCCGAGGACAGCCTTTTAAGGAAGGGTACAATTACTCCCTGAAAAGAGAATATTCATACTGACATCGTTGGCAAAAACATAACACTTTGGAAAAGACATTTTCTTATAATGTGTAATTATCAAGTGATATAGTGAAGTTAATAGCCTGAATTTAGATCTTTTCTTAAATATACTGTATTAACACCCTTCTGATTATTAGACTTCAATAGATGTAAGATTAAGTCTCACTTTAAAAAAACTAATGAGTCATCTTACTGATATCTGATTTCACCTTCATGACATATGAGTGAAGTGTCTTATTTGAAGACAATCATTATTGTTGCTCTTAAGCATAATCCTTCTCACATGGTGGCTCTTAAGATTGCCTGGTATGCACAGAAAATAAGGCCTTCTGGGTGCTGTGAATTGTGCCAAGCCTCTTTTATGCATGCCTTAATCAAGTAATAAAGGCCTTTCTTTGTAAAACTGCCTTCGGTTGATTTTATAATTAGCTTGTGTGTCAAATGAAGGTTGTTATGCTTTCTTGCTTGTACACCACTTTGTGAGAATAAATTCTTTTTTAAAACAGTGATCCTGTGCATGACAGGTATTCAAATCTGTTTCTTAACATGAATTTCCTTATCCACAGTTTGGACAAATCTTCATTTAGATACACATAAGAGGTGACACAAAACTAATTCGTTGCTGCTATCTAGTGGGCATCTGGATTTTTGCAGCCCAGCTCTGGTAGTCCTAATCTAGAATGAATCCAAAAGTGAGGTTTCATTAAGAAAATATCAGACTTTAATCTTATATTAAAGCCTACTTAACAACCAACAAAGCAGAAATGAAGAGGTTTAAAATGCTGGGATCTTTTTAAAAAACGGAGGAAAGAAAACTACAGAAAGCTAATGAAAAACATTGCCAAAACTTGGCTGCTAGTAATTTCCTTTGCTGGCATTTTATCAGAGAAGCTTGTGTTATGAATTCTTCCATTATTTCTCCTCCTGAAAACTTCTCTGCATTTGTGTCCCTCCTATTGCCTCTTCTTTGTCAAATATGAGTTTGGAAGCTCCTCAAGAACGGAGCTACTTTTTCAGTGTTCCGCAAAGTAAGGGCATAAAGTGAGGGTCTAATTGTGAAGTCCTTACTTCTTCTTCCCAGCATGCCTTGCAAGAATCCTTAGTCCAATCTGATATTAACTCTGTTCCTAGTAGGAACCAACTTCCGTGTCTGGATGCTCTCATTCACTCCATCTAACAACGTATACATTGCAAAAGGCACAAATTAAGCATCAGCAAAAGCTCTTTCCCCCCATTCTGGATTTTACCCATTTTGTCTGATAATGAAATCTTGAAAACTAAAAAGTTTACAACTGTAACAGTTGCAATGGAATGAAACAGCCTTCTAAATTTAATTCTTAATCATCATCATAACAACAATAAAGTTAACTTAGTGGGAAAAAAATGAGGCCATACTTTTATTATCACCAAGGTAGCTATTATTTAACATTTTGAAAGTTTTTTTCCTGATTGTTCACCTGGATTTTTGTTGTTAAAATATTTCTTAGTTATTATAACTCCCAATTCATCACAACAAATTTCTTCTTTTCTGCCTGATTTCTAGGCCCTAAAGAACAATTAAACAGAGAATCTGTGGGTATACTTTAAATAATGGTCTGAAATCAACTCTATGCACAGAAGGTATGATTGGAAATGCAATATTAAAAAAAACAAAGCAACAACCAGTTTTTCCTTAAGGCTGTAGTCCTATCTGAGAAATATGTCCCACTGGCTTCCATGATAGGTATTTCAGGAATTTTACCTTGGAGGTTAAACGAATACTGGAAGTATTTTCCAAGAATTGAAAATGCTGGATACAGGTAAAATACAGGTAAATGCTGGATAGGTACATCTGGAGTTACAAGGATAGGGCAAACAGCATTCATATGCTTGGGTTTTGTCAGAATCTTTAACCATTAGAAAAATAAGGATGTACTTGTGAAATAACATTCACTAGAATATAGAAGCTTCAGCAAAGGATCGTTACCTTGTCATGGTGCTGGAGCTTGAACACCTCAATGATGCCATGAGCTAAACCGTGAAGGGCCACCCAAGACGGGAAGGTCATGACATAGAGGTCAGACTAAATGCGATCCCTGGGGAAGGTAATGGCAACCCACCCCAGTATTCTTGCCATGAAAACTAAATGGATCAGTACAACCAGAGATATGTCGGTATACCATCGGAAGATGAGACCCCCAGGTCGGAAGATGGTCAAAATGCTACTGGGGAGGAACAGAGGATGAGTTCAACTAGCCCCAGACGTGATGACGCAGCTAGCTCAAAGCCGAAAGGACGGCTAGCGGCCGACGGTGCTGGTGGTGAACGGCGAATCCGATGTTCTAAGGATCAACACACCATTGGAACCTGGAATGTAAGATCTATGAGCCAGGGCAAATTGGATGTGGTTATTGGTGAGATGTCAAGATTAAAGATAGACATTTTGGGCATCAGTGAACTGAAATGGACTGGAATGGGCCACTTCACATCAAATGACCACCAGATCTACTACTGTGGACAAGAGGACCACAGAAGAAATGGAGTAGCCTTCATAATTAATAGTAAAGTGGTGAAAGCAGTGCTTGGATACAATCCAAAAAATGACAGAATGATCTCAATTCGAATTCAGGGCAAGCCATCTAACATCACAGTGATCCAAATATACGCCCCAACCACAAATGCTGAAGAAGCTGAAGTAGAGCAGTTCTATGAGGATCTGCAGCACCTACTGGACTACACACCTAAAAGAGATGTTATTTTCATCACAGGAGACTGGAATGCTAAGGTGGGCAGTCAAATGACACCTGGAATTACAGGTAAGCATGGCCTGGGAGAGCAAAACGAAGCAGGACATAGGCTGATAGAATTTTGCCAAGACAATTCACTCTGCATAACAAACACTCTCTTCCAACAACCTAAGAGACGGCTTTATACATGGACTTCACCAGATGGACAACACCGATATCAGATTGACTACATCCTTTGCAGCCAAAGGTGGCGGACATCTATACAGTCGGTAAAAACAAGACCTGGAGCTGACTGTAGTTCAGATCACGAACTTCTTCTTGCACAATTTAGGATCAGACTAAAGAGATTAGGGAAGACCCACAGATCAGCTAGATATGAGCTCACTAATATTCCTAAGGAATATGCAGTGGAGGTGAAGAATAGATTTAAGGGACTGGACTTAGTAGATAGGGTCCTGGAAGAACTCTGGACAGAAGTTCGCAGCATTGTTCAGGAGGCGGCAACAAAATACATCCCAAAGAAAGAGAAAACCAAGAAGGCAAAATGGCTGTCTGCTGAGACACTAGAAGTAGCCCAAGAAAGAAGGAAAGCAAAAGGCAACAGTGACAGGGGGAGATATGCCCAATTAAATGCAAAATTCCAGAGGTTAGCCAGAAGAGATAAGGAATTATTTTTAAACAAGCAATGCGCGGAAGTGGAAGAAGACAATAGAATAGGAAGGACAAGAGACCTCTTCCAGAAAATTAGGAACATCGGAGGTAAATTCCAGGCAAAAATGGGCATGATCAAAAACAAAGATGGCAAGGACCTAACAGAAGAAGAAGAGATCAAGAAAAGGTGGCAAGAATATACGGAAGACCTGTATAGGAAGGATAACAATATCGGGGATAGCTTTTTATGGTGTGGTCAGTGAGCTAGAGCCAGACATCCTGAAGTGTGAGGTTGAGTGGGCCTTAAGAAGCATTGCTAATAACAAGGCAGCAGGAGATGATGGCATCCCAGCTGAACTGTTCAAAATCTTATAAGATGATGCTGTCAAGGTAATGCATGCTATATGCCAGCACATTTGGAAAACACAAGAATGGCCATCAGATTGGAAAAAATCAACTTATATTCCCATACCAAAAAAGGGGAATACTAAAGAATGTTCAAACTATCGAACAGTGGCACTCATTTCACATGCCAGTAAGGTAATGCTCAAGATCCTGCAAGGTAGACTTCAGCAGTTCATGGAGCGAGAATTGCCAGATGTACAAGCTGGGTTTAGAAAAGGCAGAGAAACTAGAGACCAAATTGCCAATATCCGCTGGATAATGGAAAAAGCCAGGGAGTTTCAGAAAAACATCTATTTCTGTTTTATTGACTATTCTAAAGCCTTTGACTGTGTGGACCATAACAAATTGTGGCATGTTCTTAGTGGTATGGGGATACCAAGTCATCTTGTCTGCCTCCTGAAGAATCTGTATAACGACTAAGTAGCGACAGTAAGAACAGACCACGGAACAACGGACTGGTTTAAGATTGGGAAAGGAGTACGGCAGGGCTGTATACTCTCACCCTACCTATTCAACTTGTATGCAGAACACATCATGCGACAAGCTGGGCTTGAGGAATCCAAGGCTGGAGTTAAAATCTCTGGAAGAAACATTAACAATCTCAGATATGCAGATGATACCACTTTGATGGCTGAAAGTGAAGAGGAACTGAGGAGCCTTATGATGAAGGTGAAAGAAGAAAGTGCAAAAGCTGGCTTGCAGCTAAACCTCAAAAAAACCAAGATTATGGCAACCAGCTTGATTGATAACTGTCAAATAGAGGGAGAAAATGTAGAAGCAGTGAAAGACTTTGTATTCCTAGGTGCAAAGATTACTGCAGATGCTGACTGCAGTCAGGAAATCAGAAGACGCTTAATCCTTGGGAGAAGAGCAATGACAAATCTCAATAAAATAGTTAAGAGCAGAGACATCACACTGACAACAAAGGCCCGCATAGTTAAAGCAATGGTGTTCCCCGTAGTAACATATGGCTGCGAGAGCTGGACCATAAGGAAGGCTGAGTGAAGGAAGATAGATGCTTTTGAACTGTGGTGTTGGAGGAAAATTCTGAGAGTGCCTTGGACTGCAAGAAGATCAAATCAGTCCATCCTCCAGGAAATAAAGCCAGACTGCTCACTTGAGGGAATGATATTAAAGGCAAAACCGAAATACTTTGGCCACATAATGAGAAGACAGGACACCCTGGAGAAGATGCTGATGCTAGGGAGAGTGGAAGGCAAAAGGAAGAGGGGCCGACCAAAGGCAAGATGGATGGATGATATTCTAGAGGTGACGGACTCATCCCTGGGGGAGCTGGGGGTGTCGACTGACAGGAAGCTCTGGCGTGGGCTGGTCCATGAAGTCACGAAGAGTCGGAAGCGACTAAATGAATAAACAACAAATAATATAGAAGAATGTCCAGTTAAGTATTAAGTGTTCAGAATAATATGCTTGGTTACAAAAACAATTATATTTCTAACAATGGAGGATCTCCAGACCAAGCCAGTCCAATATAGTAAATTAGAAATGACTTAAACTGTGTACTCACATCGAACCAAACAAGTCTATTCTGTGTGCACAATGATCGTTTATTCTTTACAAGGAACAGATCTGGAAGATGCAGTAGACAGTATGAGACACCAGATGATGCTGTTTTACAGTATATGAATAAAGCCAGACTTCTGTCTGTGGTCTTTTGTATCCACTCTGCCAATCAAGAGTGAGTCATTGATATTCTGAAGCCTTCTTGGTTGACTTGTGTGGAAGTAATTGTTTTCTGTAGACTTCTTCTCCATTGTAATGAGAGACTTGCCTTCTTCATCAAGACAATGGAACAACTAAGTTACATTGCAGCTGAACGTCCGGGCTATGATATCACTTTCTAACAGCACGTAGGTCATACTGAATTTTTATCTTTGACAAAATCCACCAATAATCATTAACACCCATAGTTCAGCACAATTTCCATTCAGATTCGCCCTTCACTTCGAAACAAAACACATTTTAAAAATACAAGGATTGTCCAAACAGAGCAGGACCTTTTCTCCAACATCTGTCAGTAGGATGACTTGAAAAGCAAATCACCTTCCCCAAGGCTTACTCATAACATCTGGTCATCAGAAGTGCATAGGCTTTACTTCAGGAGGACAGCTCCTAGAACCAGCTGTCAAAAGGCTTTAAATCTTCTTCTTCTTGGTAGATTGGTGGAGACCTTGCTAGTCAGCAGGAAAGTGCATTTGCTATTGATTTATTCTGGGGAAAAAAAGATGGCAAAACATTATGGATGAGCACAATATCCTAAGCCAATTAAATCCAAAGATGTTGCATTAAAAATACCTGTAGATTTTAATTTCCAAAAAATAGATGACCAACAATAATTTGCTTCTTTTCCTTCCCAGCAAGCTTGAGACAGTCTTTGATACAACTTGATACAATCTAGCATTACTTCTGTGCCTAATTCTAATTTGTATGCTTGGAACTGCTTCCTAGTTCCATCTAAGAATATATTATTTTTATACATAAGGCTTAAATATTATCACCACTACCATCTTTCCCCTTTTATTTCAAACACCTTGTTGAAGATTTTTTGGAAGTTCAAAAATTTGCAACTATTATGTTGTTGTTTATTCGTTTAGTCACTTCCGACTCTTCGTGACTTCATGGACCAGCCCACGCCAGAGCTTCCTGTCGGTCAACACCCCCAGCTCCCCCAGGGACAAGTCCGTCACCTCTAGAATATCATCCATCCACCTTGCCCTTGGTCGGCCCCTCTTCCTTTTGCCCTCCACTCTCCCTAGCATCAGCATCTTCTCCAGGGTGTCCTGTCTTCTCATTATGTGGCCAAAGTATTTCAGTTTTGCCTTTAATATCATTCCCTCAAGTGAGCAGTCTGGCTTTATTTCCTGGAGGATGGACTGGTTTGATCTTCTTGCAGTCCAAGGCACTCTCAGAATTTTCCTCCAACACCACAGTTCAAAAGCATCAATCTTCCTTCTCTCAGCCTTCCTTATGGTCCAGCTCTCGCAGCCATATGTTACTACGGGGAACACCATTGCTTTAACTATGCGGGCCTTTGTTGTCAGTGTGATGTCTCTGCTCTTAACTATTTTATTGAGATTTGTCATTGCTCTTCTCCCAAGGATTAAGCATCTTCTGATTTCCTGACTGCAGTCAGCATCTGCAGTAATCTTTGCACCTAGGAATACAAAGTTTTTCACTGCTTCTACATTTTCTCCCTCTATTTGCCAGTTATCAATCAAGCTGGTTGCCATAATCATGGTTTTTTTGAGGCTTAGCTACAAGCCAGCTTTTGCACTTTCTTCTTTCACCTTCATCAGAAGGCTCCTCAGTTCCTCTTCACTTTCAGCCATCAAAGTGGTATCGTCTGCATATCTGAGATTGTTAATGTTTCTTCCAGAGATTTTAACTCCAGCCTTGGATTCCTCAAGCCCAGCATGTCGCATGTGTTCTGCATACAAGTTGAATAGGTAGGGTGAGAGTATACAGCCCTGCCGTACTCCTTTCCCAATCTTAAACCAGTCCGTTGTTCCGTGGTCTGTTCTTACTGTCGCTACCTGGTCGTTATACAGATTCTTCAGGAGGCAGACAAGATGACTTGGTATCCCCATACCACTAAGAACTTGCCACAATTTGTTATGGTCCACACAGTCAAAGGCTTTAGAATAGTCAATAAAACAGAAATAGATGTTTTTCTGAAACTCCCTGGCTTTTTCCATTATCCAGCGGATATTGGCAATTTGGTCTCTAGTTTCTCTGCCTTTTCTAAACCCAGCTTGTACATCTGGCAATTCTCGCTCCATGAACTGCTGAAGTCTACCTTGCAGGATCTTGAGCATTACCTTACTGGCATGTGAAATGAGTGCCACTGTTCGATAGTTTGAACATTCTTTAGTGTTCCCCTTTTTTGGTATGGGGATATAAGTTGATTTTTTCCAATCTGATGGCCATTCTTGTGTTTTCCAAATTTGTTGGCATATAGCATGCATTACCTTGACAGCATCATCTTGCAAGATTTTGAACAGTTCAGCTGGCATGCTGTCGTCTCCTGCTGCCTTGTTATTAGCAATGCTTCTTAAGGCCCACTCAACCTCACACTTCAGGATGTCTGGCTCTAGCTTACTGACCACACCGTCAAAGCTATCCCCGATATTGTTATCCTTCCTATACAGGTCTTCTGTATATTCTTGCCACCTTTTCTTGATCTCTTCTTCTTCTGTTAGGTCCTTGCCATCTTTGTTTTTGATCATGCCCATTTTTGCCTGGAATTTACCTCCGATGTTTCTAATTTTCTGGAAGAGGTCTCTTGTCCTTCCTATTCTATTGTCTTCTTCCACTTCCGCGCATTGCTTGTTTAAAAATAATTCCTTATCTCTTCTGGCTAACCTCTGGAATTTTGCATTTAATTGGGCATATCTCCCCCTATCACTGTTGCCTTTTGCTTTCCTTCTTTCTTGGGCTACTTCTAGTGTCTCAGCAGACAGCCACTTTGCCTTCTTGGTTTTCTCTTTCTTTGGGATGTATTTTGTTGCCGCCTCCTGAACAATGCTGCGAACTTCTGTCCAGAGTTCTTCCAGGACCCTATCTACTAAGTCCAGTCCCTTAAATCTATTCTTCACCTCCACTGCATATTCCTTAGGAATATTAGTGAGCTCATATCTAGCTGATCTGTGGGTCTTCCCTAATCTCTTTAGTCTGATCCTAAATTGTGCAAGAAGAAGTTCATGATCAGAACTACAGTCTGCTCCAGGTCTTGTTTTTACCGACTGTACAGATGTCTGCCATCTTTGGCTGCAAAGGATGTAGTCAATCTGATTTCGGTGTTGTCCATCTGGTGAAGTCCATGTATAAAGCCGTCTCTTTGGTTGCTGGAAGAGAGTGTTTGTTATGCAGAGTGAATTGTCTTGGCAAAATTCTATCAGCCTACGTCCTGCTTCGTTTTGTTCTCCCAGGCCATACTTACCTGTAATTCCAGGTGTCATTTGACTGCTCACCTTAGCATTCCAGTCTCCTGTGATGAAAATAACATCTCTTTTAGGCGTGTCGTCCAGTAGGTGCTGCAGATCCTCATAGAACTGCTCTACTTCAGCTTCTTCAGCATTTGTGGTTGGGGCGTATATTTGGATCACTGTGATGTTAGATGGCTTGCCCTGAATTCGAATTGAGATCATTCTGTCGTTTTTTGGATTGTATCCAAGCACTGCTTTTGCCACTTTACTATTAATTATGAAGGCTACTCCATTTCTTCTGTGGTCGTCTTGTCCGCAGTAGTAGATCTGGTGGTCGTTTGATGTGAAGTGGCCCATTCCAGTCCATTTCAGTTCACTGATGCCCAAAATGTCTATCTTTAATCTTGACATCTCACCAATAACCACATCCAATTTGCCCTGGCTCATAGATCTTACATTCCAGGTTCCGATGGTGTGTTGATCCTTAGAACATCGGATTCACCGTTCACCACCAGCACCGTCGGCCGCTAGCCGTCCTTTTGGCTTTGAGCTAGCTGCGTCATCACGTCTGGGGCTAGTTGAACTCATCCTCTGTTCCTCCCCAGTAGCATTTTGACCATCTTCCGACCTGGGGGTCTCATCTTCCGATGGTATACCGACATATCTCTGGTTGTACTGATCCATTTAGTTTTCATGGCAAGAATACTGGGGTGGGTTGCCATTACCTTCCCCAGGGATCGCATTTAGTCTGACCTCTCTGTCATGACCTTCCCGTCTTGGGTGGCCCTTCACGGTTTAGCTCATGGCATCATTGAGGTGCTCAAGCTCCAGCACCACGACAAGGTAATGATCCTTTGCTGAAGTGCAACTATTATATAAACCATCAATTAGCCTAAAAATATATATATATACTGCCGCACCTTTTTCCTTAAAGTCAGCAAAACCAAATAACAATACTGTTACTGTACTTAAAAAAAAGCACAAATATACACAATAATGCAGTATAGAAATTATAGTGATGGATTTGAATGGGGGAGACTCAGGTTCAAGTCCACACTCAACCATAAAAATGGTGTCACTTTTATTCCTTTCTCCTTTTAATCTTACCCAAGCAGAATTTCTGTTCATGAGTTTCTGTGAAAGTTTATTTACTTATTTTATGTACAGGGCAGTTGTGAGTCACCCAGAGTCATGTTTCTTAAGATGGGTGATCATAGAAGTCTTTTAAATAAATAAATGAAATAAACACCCCCATTCTTTTTGTTGGGTTAGTTCCTTTGAATAAGCTGAGTAAGTTCTCCAGCACTATGTGCCAATCATGAGTATCATCCCACCAAGTTTGTGATGCTTTTCACATTATATTTGTCTACCTGAGCTAGGATCTTGACTTCTGCGTATTTCCCATGCTCTGTGCTTCAGTATAGAAAATCAACTACTGGCATCTCTGTTGAAGTATCTGGTGAACTCTGAGTCCCCACCTGGCCTCCTGTTTCCCCCTTTGTGTTCCACTTTTTTGGCTCCAGTCCTTGGCTGCATATTCAATGTTGGGCTTTTGCCACTCTCCCCTTTTGTTCTAGTTTAACAGCACCACCCATTTCTTTTCCAAACTTTGTAAGATATAGCCCATCTCTTCCCAGGAATCCTTTGTGAAGGTAGCATTTCCTTACTACTGATTCATAGCTACATACAGTGTCATCCAGCCATCGCTGTGTTGATATAACCATAATGAAGATGAGTTTATATTATCAAAATGTTGGCTGCACAATGCTAGAAAATACTAGAAATCACTTCTGAGGATAATTCTTCATTCATTCATGAAGGTTATTAAAGGGGAGAGAAAAGGAGGAAAAGTTTACATGGTCCTAAAACCATGAAGTCTGAATTGGTCATAGGCTTAACAAAGAATTGGGGTGGGGGTGGGGTGGGGGTGGGGTGGGGGTTTGAATTTAGTTGAATCAGACTTTCCTAATTGTCATGGGAGTTTCAATTTACAGCTAGGATGCTGAGACAGAGACACGTAGGAACAGGTTGATTCTTCATTTCTGAAAATGCAGGTGCCAGCAATTACTGGGATCTATCTCTCAACTTAAGCAAAACTCTTAAGTTCCTTCCTGGGAAGAGAGCAGAAAAAAAGAGAAATGAGGCAGGTTTATTATTAATGAAGGGGAAATTAATATGGGATAGGGTGTTCTAGGGGGAAAAAAAAGGATACTGTCAAGTGTTACTCCATGGCTCAAAGGGTAAAACTCCTGTTTTCATGTGAGTTTTATGATCACTGCATGTCTACATTTGCTGCACCAGGCTTACAACAAAGCAAATACATTTATGGAAAACTATCAGAAAAATTCCAAAGTATGGCAATATTATTTTATTTTTTATCCATTTAATTGTGTCAGATTCTCGGAGACTGCCTGGACAAGTCCCTGCAATTGTCTTGCCAAGGTTTCAGAAGTGGTTTGCCATTGCCTCCTTCCCAGGGCTGAGAGAGAGTGACTGGCCCAAGGTCACCCAGCTGGCTTTGTGCCTAAGGACTAGAACTCACGGTTTCCCAGTTTCTAGCCTGATGCCTTAACCACTACACCAAACTGGCTCTCAGTACATTTATTATTTATATCCTAATACATTTATTAGGACCAAACAAAATGTCACAACTAAAAAAGCAGGATTTCTACATACCTTCATTGATACATACCAATCATGCTTTTCCCTTTCCAGGTAAGCCTACAAATGAAAAATGTGCTTTGCTTCAAAAAGGTTATAGCCTGGCTAAAGGTTGTTCCTGATTTTGGCCAAAGCAAATAATGAGGGATCTTAAGGGGCAAGTAGGGCATGGCTGATCCATCTCACCCCGGTTTCCCCTCCTCTGCGTGGCTGTGTGCTAGCCTGCCTGCTGAGCTTTCCAGAGTCTGGAAGTGAACAGGAGAGAGAAAGAAGAATGCCAAGTGCCAGCAAACACATATTTCAGACATGTATTCAAATCAATCGTGCTTTTAGATTTATACTCATTTCCTTTGCCATGTGTACATATAAATAAATAGATTTATGCTAAAACCACATATTCAAAACAAGCCGCCCTTTTTCTAATCAGATGCTCACCAATCACCACTCTCATTTTTTCTTGGGCCTCTGAGAATCATTTTTCTGTACTCTTCCATCTTCCTCCCACCCATCCATTCAGGTGACCTAGCAGAGCAACTTTTCCCCTGAATCACATTCATTCAGAAGGATGCACAACATTCCAGCACCCTCTAAAGACAACATGATTAATAATTAGTGGCCGAATTTATAGCTTTTAACACTTGTAAAGATCAACTAATTCAATAGAAATCAATATATTTGTATTACCATCTGAAACAGCTTGGCATTCAGATAGGAAACAGATTTAGAAACTGTATTGATTTTAACTGTTGAGAGCAGCGGTCAAGGAGCCCCTGCCCCCTTGGGTTAAGTAGATCATCTTACTCCAGGCACTAGAAATCTAGCATGCTCTGGACAGCCGGTGCAGGCCAGCAATTAAATCTTAGTAGAGAGACTAAGTGTTTCTACTGTGTGTGTGTGAAGATGAAGCCCAATTGAACTTAAATAATCCAAAGAGACACTAATAACAAGCAGTGGCAAGGAGTGAGGATACCACACTGAGATCAAAAACTTCCTGTTTAATTCCATCCTGTTTGAAGACTAATAGGAAGAAAGCTAAGTGATTGCTCATCTGTTGCAGAGTATTCCAGAGGATGTGTAAGTCTGGAAAGAAAGACCTGGGCACAGGCTTGGCAGCCCATGTAGCTACAGCTGGGGGCATTTGCCTATAAATAATTAAGGACAGGTGTGGGGGATTAAGTCTATGATTGGCACCTCCTTGGAGTAGAAAGGGGGGTTGTACTTAGCTGGAACTCAGCTCTGATTGTTGGCAAGATCAGATGAGTAAAAAAGAAACATCATACTTGGCAAAAGATATCCTTTTTTAAATGTGAGCATTTGGGGGGTTCTGAGAAGAAAAAACACAGCAGCTTTTCCTCTCCAATTTCTGCTATGGCAGTCTGGTAATTAGGTCTTTGAAAAGGGGTAGATCCAAGGAAGTGGTTTGCCAGTAAAATAGTATCTGCACACAAATAAAAGCAAATGCTTGCATTTTAACCCAAAGAACAAAGCAACAATCTCTCCAAAGAAAAGGAGCTGGGAGAGGGAGAGTTGCTTGAGGAATTTTTAAGATATTGCAACACTGGAAGATCCTGCAGTTGACTAGACTGGGCAGGACAGATGGAAATGCAAGGAAAGTGAAAAGGGGTTTTGACAAAGTTGCATTGTAGGACAGATGGGGGAAACTTTGCATTTGGAGATTTCCTGGCAGACACTGTGGGACAAAGGTGGCCAAATGTTCAATTATAATGTGCACCTCTTAGACCTGAAAGGCTGAGGATGGAAGGGGCTGGTTGTCAGCATAATATTCCATTGGGATCCATGGGATATGGAGTAAAAAAAGGTGTATGTCATACATCATGTGACAGCAAAGTGCTTCCTCAATACAGTAGTCAGCTGGCAGACATCTGTAGCTCAAGACTTAGGTAGCAATTCTTCCCACGCAGAAAGTCCAAAGTCAGTTCTGTAGTCCAGCATTTCCCAACCTTGGCAACTTTAAGATAGATGGACTTCAACTTCCAGAATTCCCCAGCCTTCTGGGAGTTGAAGTCCACCTACCTTAATGTTGCCAAGGTTCAGAAATGCTGCTTTAGCCTCTCCACTGAAAAATATGCTCAGATTGGGCTGAATAAAATCTCTGCCTAAAATCAACTCCTGGTGAGGGCAAGCAATCCTAGGACTAACACACCAAAGTCTTGACTCAGAATAAGATGACTTCATATATTATCTTAAATATAATGTAGTACACTCTTTGTGCTTAATTTCAAAGGTGCAGCTGATGCTGAACACATCAGCCAGGTTGCTCAGTGGTGGCTCCTGGCCATGCACATTACACCTTTGTAGAAATAACTGCATCACTGCCAATTAGCTATCTCATAAGGTTCAAGGTTTTGGTTATGACAGACAAGATCTCACCAAGTTGTAATCAGGATACCCATCAGCTTTCACTGTTATAGATCTGGTTGGTCAAACAGATCTTCAGGGGAGATCCTGCTAAATATAACAAGAAGCACTGAATACTTTCTCTGTAGTGGCACCCCAGCTCTGGATCCTTCCCCCTGAAATTTGGGAGGTGTTTACTGTAACATCTTTAGGTGCCTGATAAAACTTACCCCTTCACCCAAGCCTTCCCAACATGAATTCTGGGGGGGAAAATCCCTCCCAGCTTTTTAATATGTTTTATGTGTATTTTATTTTTCATTTCTTTGTACATCACTTTGAGATGCTTCAACACAGTGGGCAGTATATACTGTAAATAAAAACCAGGCTGTTTGATGAACAGGGATGCTCTTGACCAGCATGCCTCTTCACTTATAAAGTATCAGAATCGTAGCGTAAGACAAGACAGTGGCTAATAGGGTGCAGGTGTTTAAGGTCAGAACACTCCCAAGGGATGACTAACATTTGCTCTGCTTGCTTCAAGCCTACAGCCCACTGTTAAATTCTTCTTATTCTATCTCTTAATGTTCAGCCCAAATCTACCCTCCTTTGAGACCCTTAAATCTGGTCCCCCTGCCCTTGGGTGATGGAAAATATGTTTTTCTTTCTTTTGTGAGAACCCAGTTAGTTTCTGAAGACATAAACATGTATTATACCCTGCACAAATGTGCTCTATCTTAATGGCCAAAGAAAGGCGAGCAGACACACTAATTTCCCCTTATTGTCTTAAAATGGCAGTCAGGGTTTAATGTAGCCTTCTTCACCATGGTGACTTCAGATGCCAACATCTGCAGTCCAAGTGGCATTGGTGCGGACTGGATAGTTGAGGTCCCTTAAGATCTTTAAAAGTCCACACTACCATACTACATCTCTGCCAGAGCTCTGCCTCCTTGGTGTTGATTTGCCCAGTGAGGAAATAATGTTTGGAGCACTGCTTTTGTGAAGCTTCCCAGAGTTGGCATTTACTTCATTGTGGAGTCATGCAGAAGAGTACTGGGTAGCCTTCCCAACAACGAAGCTAGCAATTGTAATACAGCTGTATTAGAAAGGCTACTGCTTCCCCATCCCTGATAGTTCATGGTAATAGATGGGGTGGGAAAGCAGAGTATTTACTCTGGGGAAAATAAATTATTTGAGAGTGGAATAGCATTTCAGCTTCAGACCCTCTCTCTGTTCTGTACTCAGTTTGCGGCACAACAAGTTACCTGCTTCAATCTAGTCAATTTCCACCGTACCGCCAGAAAGCTTAAAAGACAAACTTTTAGCTACTTCTCTCACGTAACTAGGGACGCCCTCTTTACAGGCCGGTTAACAGCATTTATTTCTTCCCATAAGCCTCGCCTTACAGGAGGAAAACAAAGGCGCTTTCCTGGGGCGCAAAGGCCCAGATTTCACAAGATTTCAGGCCTCGCCACTATATCAGCAGAAGTGGGCCTGGCCAAAAAAAGGACGCTCGCGGCCAGGTGGGCCAGCGTGGCTGCGCAGAGCGGGTTTTCACCTGCCCACGGCCCAATTTCGGGCTTTCCCTCTCGCCGCCGAGCAGCCCCTTCTCTTGGCAGCGACCGACCAGGCGCGCAGGCCACCTCGAGGCAGGCGAGGAGCGCACGGCGGCGCAGAAGAACCTCGCCCGAGGAGAGGCGCGCCCGAAGAAGTTGCTGAGGTTCTCGGAGTTCCTCGCCTCCATGCCGGGATTCGGAGAATGGAGCATCTTCCCGTCGGTTTCACGATCAGCCTCCAGGAAGGAACGGAACGAGGGAAGCTGACTTCAAAACCCGCGAGACGGGGTCTCGTCCGGGATGCAAAGCACCCAAGGGCTGGTAACCACCGCACTGCTCAGCCCTGCCAATATTGCCAGTGAACCCAGACCTTAAGCCACCCTCTGGCAAATCCTCGTCCCAGGAACGCCCCTTCTCCCTTCCGATTTTCATTGGTGCTCGGTTGACAGGTGCTTCTATCCCGGAGGAAGGAGCGTGTAGCGAAGGGAAGACAAGGAGTCTGTTGCCCATCTCGCGCTAAGTCATGGTTGCTTGGTCGTGATTCGTTGTCTGAATCACAGTGCGATGAGTTTACATAGCAAGCTAAGCCATGAACTTGGTTTATGATCCACAGTGATGCAGGACTGGATTGGTGCAATATGCTTAAGGTACATTCTACTTGGGATCCATGCGCAATGCCTACAGTATATCCAATTTCAAGAATGAAAAGGATTTAAGCTCTTCTGTGATCTAAACCAGATTGAGAACAGCATCGCTAAACTGCATAGAACTGAAATGACAAGGATTGAATTCCTTCTCTCCCTGACTGAGCTCATATAGTTCAGTAATCTGTAATGGGAGTATTTGTTTTCATCTTGTAACTTGTATGAATCTGGCATTTACAGATTATGAACTACGATTTTTGTCATGAGTGATTCCAGTCCTCCATTTCTGTCTGTAAGCATATAGTTGGCTATATATATTCCAGTTTAATAAGAGAGCCAGTTTGGTCTAGTGGTTTTAAGGCACCGGGCTAGAAACCAGGAGACCAGGAGTTCTAGTCCTGCCTTAGGCACGAAGCCAGCTGGGCGACCTTGGGCCAGTCGCCCTCTCTCAGTCCTAGGAAGTAGGCAAGGGCAAACTACTTCTGAAATCTTGCCAAGAAAACTGCAGGGACTTGTCTAGGCAGTCTCTGAGAATTGGACAGGATTGAATGGATTAGGAAAAAAAAGCATATTTCCAGCTACGGTGTACGTAACAAAAAGATTTATGGTATCTCAAAAATCAAGCTGGTAATTTACTTGGAAGAGTATTCCACTAATGGACAGCTTTGAGGGGCCATGTGTTGGACTGATCCAGCACTTGTTTGGGGTGGGTGGGAAATAACCTATTTCAACTTGGTGGGATTTATGTTTGAGGAGACCCACATAGGGCTGCACTGCAAAGCTTTTGCTGTATCCTTCCTTGGAAGTCAACAGAACTTAGTTTTGAATAAATGAAGAACTGAGTTGCAAGAGGTTTAGTGTGACAAAAAGTGTGCAGCCAATGGAGGTCCTCTCCTTTCTCCATTTTTAACTGCTGTGATGTTGGTCACTTTGCATCCCTTTCTTCAAATGCTCAACAATCTGTTCCCAGGCACTGTAGCTCTATTCTTAGTGTATGTTAAATCAGCTTTATTCCCACAGCAGCCTTGTCTCACCTGGTGCCTCCATATGTTTGATTATAACTCCCAGATTTCGAAACTAGATTGGGGAAGGGCAGCAGGCAGATTACCACTGATACTTCCACCTTTCAAAAGACTTTTGATGAAGAACTCCTATAAATTCAGGGAGTAATCTCTGTCGCCATTGCTCTACTACTGATTTAAAGCACTGTTCACCTGTTCTTGCCTTGGCCAAAACAATCTTATTATAAACTTGGTTAAAATAAAATCATATCTTGCCCCTCTCATGATTCCCCATTGATACGTTATGTAGATCTGCAGGCTTGCCAGTTAATATTGCAGTGTTTCTCAACCTTGGCAACTTTAAGATGGATGTGTGGACTTCAACTCCCAGATTTCCCCAGCCAACATGGCTGGCTGGGGAATTCTGGGAGTTGAAGTCCACACATCTTGAAGTTGCCAAGGTTGAGAAACACTGCTATATAGAATAGGTTTCTTTTTCCTTTCTCTTTGCTGCTATCCCCCTCAGTGTATCAACAGCTTCGTGAAAAACATCCACAACTGGGGCACTTCAGCATGAATGGGGTGGGCCTGGCACTATCACTTATTTCTGTAAATTTGGGACTCCAGTATGGCTTCTCTAAGGTTACTGTGTTGATTCCTCCCCTTCACCCCATTCGGGCATTTCCCAAGATTTTTCTTAGAAAAAAGTGAAATGAAATGCAATGGTGGTGGAAGTTCTCAACCATAAGGGTGTGTCTATGAAATGTTTAATTCAGCTGAGCAACTCGAGAGAGATTCTACGTTGGAGGAGCATAAGAGGAGGCACCAAGAGTGAGCCCAGAGCCCCAGCCCCGGGGAATTATTACTCCCAAGAGTAACAAAATCCAGTAAAATAAATGGTACAGGACCGGAATGAAGAGCACTTCCTCTTCAAAAGGCCCCCAACCCCACCGCTCCGTGACTGCTCAGCTGGTCTTTGTTTGGCCCGGAAGCCAACCAGGTGCCCCACTCGCCCCGTCGACGTGCCCAGCGCGCTCTATTAAAGGCTGGTCCTGGCCGCGCCAGCCAATAAAGCCTCGCCGATCTAGCGGCTTGTGTGCTATTTGATTATTTCCGGAGAAAAGACGGGCGTCCTGCCCGCCCTCTCCCGCTATTACAAGAGCTGAATTAACTAGCCTTGAAGCGGGCTTGTGATGTGATCAGGATCCAGAGAAACGTCTGGATCGGTCAGAATTTGATCGAGGAAGTCCTCAAGAAAAGGGGAAACGTTAATACTCTTGGTAACTGGAAAGCGGCCGAAGGAAAGAATGGGATGGAATAAAGAAAGACTGGACTTGTTCGCATTTTGCTTTCGAACAAGATCTGAAAATCATACACGCACTTATTTTATTTTATTTCATTTTATTTATTATTCAAATTTTGTTACCGCCCATTTCCCCCAAAAGAGGGACTCTGGGCGGTTTCCTGTTAAGGTCAAAGTCACCATATATTGTATTTCCTTTTCAAATATTTTATTAAAAAGCATGAACATTCGTGAACTACAGCTCACTTCTCAAATGCATCTCAAGAAGCGAGCAGTAAAGCTTATACCTTTTACAAAATTACCAGACTCCCAAATTTTGGCTGCCGTAGACTAACACGCCTTTTGTCTTGCACAGATTTCCTAGGGTTTCGCAAAGCTGCAGTTATCACAAACTTAAACCCAAACGGAGGTAATAATTGGGAGTAAGGACCAATGAATTTAACGAGGTTTATTTCCAAATAAACTTGCCTAAAACGGACTGGAAACGGGAAGCCGGATGTAAAGACCTTTTTTCAGAATACGTAAGTCTGGGGAAAGCCAGTCTAACATGGCGGGGGGGTCGAGCCTGGGACCCGCTCCCCCCCGTTGAATTGGACTTACTTTCTTATGAAAGGGAGGCCGAGAGAAAAGAGATTTAGAGCAAAGCCCACTAAAATGAATGTATTTTACAGGTTTTCAATTGACCTCCAGCCCCTCGAAGGCTGGATACTTCCACTCCCTTGTGGGACTAATTACGCAGCACCTGACGATGCCCTAAGACGGGAACGCTGCGGTCTTTAGAGACGAGCTGTCACCGAGCCAGCTGACTGGCCTAACTGCTTAGGGATTTGCTGGGAATCAATATACGACCTGTATAATAATACGCACATATTATTTAGTACATCTATCTAGACCATGTGTTTTATACGTACTTACTAATGACTAATAATACTATCCCATTCTGTGTGGTCAGTAGTGATAACAGATCACTAGTAGGAAAGTACGGCAATAGCTTCAACACCACAAACGGCCCTATTACGAGTAGTAGGAGTAACAGAGGTGCCATTTTGAAAACGTGTCTTTGAACTCCCAAGCAGCCCAGATTTCGACATGGTCGCTCGAAATGAAATTCCACTCGGTTAAATGGGAGCCGCGGGACTCCTATTTACATGCCGAAAGTTAGCCCAAACAGCTTAATAAATATCTTAATTGCAGCTAGCTGCTACTGCTTCGATCACTAACATTGCTACTGCTCCATTTACTGCTGTGACTACTGTAGCAATATACTGAATTGTCCAGGTTTTTTTTTTTTGTCTTCCTCGCTTCTTAAACCCTCGTTTTTTGTAGGGGGGGCTACACTGGATTTAAATGTGCTGCCTATCGGAAAGAGCAGGAAAGTTGAAAACTGGTAATCGAAGAAAACGCATCTACTCTCCCGAGTTTGCCCATCAAGTTGCACACCAAGCCAGTGCAACTTCCTGTCGGGTAAATCCAATCCCTCTCTCCCCAGCTCGAGGTGAAAATCGGCACGGCCAGCCGGTCCCTTCCTCCCACAGGCGGCTTCGCTGCAGCGTCCAGGCAAGGCAACGGGGTCCGGGCTTCCAGCTGTCAGTCCCCTTGGCAAAGCGGAGCGCGCTTGGAGCCCCGGCCAGCTCTCTCGGGCTGGTGTTATTTCCGACGGGTTCGGTTAAAAAAACACCGGGAGGGGAAGTAACAGGAAAAGGGGAAGGAGGGAAGAAGAGTTTGTAAAAGCAAATATGTGACTCAGCGAGGCTGTTTATATTGGGGGCTGTATTTTTCCCCGCTTCTTTTATTTACTTCAGGCCTCCACTCCGCCCGCCTCCCGTTTCCCCGCCTTCGGGCGCAGCGCCTTTGCCAGGCGGCGGCCGGCCGGCAGGGGGCGCTGCGAGGGTCCAGCCAGCCGCTGCCACCGTGGTGGTTGTCCTGGTTGGTTCGGCGTCGAGTTAACACAATGTTAAAAAGCGGCCGGGGAGTCCGAGGAGCCCTCAAAGCCCCTGCGCGAGCCGCCCGGAGCCCGCCGAGCCGGGGCTGCCACGAGCCGGAGAAGGACGGCGAGAGCATGGAGCTGAGGGCGGCCGCGGCGCTTTGCCTCTGCTGCTTCTGGAGCGCCTGCCGCCTCCGCCACGGGCAGCTGGACGCCGCCGCTGTCCGGCCCCTGGCAGCGGCAAGCGACGCGGCGGTGGTGGCCGCCCCCGGCCTCGGGAAGTCAAAGCCCGGCGAGCGGCTGAGCGGGGATGGCGGCGTCTTCGGTAACGGTAACGGCACGGTGGCGCCGCATGACTACATGGTCGCACTTTACCACCGCCTAGCCGGCGGCCAGGAACCGCCCCGGCCGGAGGGAGAGACCGGCGGTGTCCCGGGCAGCCTCGCCAACACCGTCACGGGCTTCGCAGACCAGGCGCGGGCGCAGCCGCGAGGTGAGCGAACCAACCGCCCGGGGAGCCCTCAGGAAAAGCGCTGCTGGCCGAGCTCTTCGCGAGCGGGCCGATTTGCGCACGAAGCTGGCCAGGAGTGCTCTGTATCCCGAACCGTTGCGCAGGATTCTGCCGAATCAGCCCTCTCCTCCTCCTCTTCCTCTAGGAGGCTCCGGGAGGGCGAGGTGGATTGGCTCGGTCGGCGCGTCTTGATGGAGAACAGAGATGTCCCCCTTATGAGCAAGCGCTCTTCCTACCTATCCCGGGTGGTTTGATGCTGGGGGCGGGGGGCGCTTGGAGGCTTGCAAGTCGCTTCTGCTTAACTCTGCTGGGGATCGTCTCAATGTCGGGAGTTTGTTGCAGATGTCACGGGCAATGAATTCGGGGACTGAAAGCCCCGCCGTCCTGTTGGGAAATAATTCAGCCCTGTCTGTTCCAATCGCCGTCTTCTCCCCAGTTCGGCGGCGGGGGGGGGGGGGGTTCTTTCTAACAATGAAACGATTGTTGTAATAGCGACAGATCCCAACGAATCCGACTACAAGGAAATCGACTCCTCGATACTAAAACCCAGACGGGAGCCAACTGAAAAGTGACCTTCCGTTCGCCTCAAATTCGTCCCCAGTTCATCGTATCTAATCCAAAAGATCGATAGGATCCTACCTAATCTAACGCAAACTAACCGTGTGGTCCCATTAGAGTCTAAGATTTAATGATTCTGCAGGATGGCCATTTTTGTGATCTAGACATTGAGACTGAAAATTGATTTCACGGCTTTCAGTTTTCATATCATAAATGATCTTGCAGTTCTTTTCAACATCAATAACCCGAGGAGAAAACGTACTGCAGACACAGTGGAGCTTAGCCCAAACTGCTGCATTAGTTGTAACCTGAAGGAAGGGGTTATAAAATAGGGTGCGGGTTGCAGAAGACTGGCCTCCGCTTCTAAGGGAACCGCCGAACAACTCGCACAAAGTATGAGTGGCGTTTCGGTCCCGTCCCAGAGTCGAATCAAATTTGCAGATCCCTTCGGGGAATCGCGGGGTTTGGGGATCTGCGAGGCGCCCGGATGTGGTAATGGCATCACCCCAGAAGCAACGGTGGGCTCGGGTGACTGAATTCCCGGTTTCGTGCCTGGGAATCCGGTTGCTCTTGAGGGAGGAAAATTGCCCGGAGAAGGTCAGGAAGACCCAAGGGGAGACGAAAAGGCGAAGCTGAGGAAAAAGAGGAAATTGGGATTCATTGATCCAAGGGAAAATGCAGTTTTCACTGTAACGTTTTTCTTTGTGGGGGGTGTTCTGATCAGATGCAAGACGGGCGAGGCGAGGGTGACTCGCAGCCTCCCTTCCCTTCTTGCCCGGCGGGCGGGCCGGCCGCTGCACCGAGGCCACCTGATGGCGGGAGTGGAGGTGGCGGGAGCCAGGCTGGCTGGAGCGATGAATGGGGCGCGCGCGGGGGCGGGGTGGATATTAGCAGGTGGAAGGCCGCGGGAGAGAAGCGAAGGCCGGGGCGGCCAGTTTGAGGAGACTCCTTTCAACCCCCACGGCCGCCAGGTCTGCGGGATGTTCGATCGCCGCCCCGGCAGGGCTTCCGAGGCCGCCGTCTTCCCGGATGGCTTGGCCTGCCTCGACGGGAAGGCGGCAGCAGGGAGGGGCCCTTCCCCGCTTCTTTGGCCACCGGGTCAGGAAGAGCGAGGGCAGAGTTCCCTCCCGCCCCTTATTTCCCTCGGCTCGGCTGGGGCCCCTCTCGGGCGGCGGGTCGCTTTTGCGAGGTGTTCTTTGGGTCACCTCAGCTCCGTCGGAGCCCTTCGCGGGAAGAGGGAGGCGGGGAGGAATGGTAAGAAGGGGCGGCGCGGCTATCTCGCTTCTTGACCTCCCCGACGGCGGCGGGAGTCTTGCGCCGCCAACGCCAACCAGGAGCTCCTCACCTTGACTCGAAACGGCGAGCCAATAGCAAAAGTGTCTCGGAGCGCCGATCCTCGATTGGCTGGTCTCTTAATTAGCCGGAACTGCAACCCAGTATTAGAGCGCTTTGCAGCCCGCAAGAAGGGAGCTCAGTAGGGGGCAGTGGAGGCTGCCCGCTCTGAATGTCTCCTCCTAAAGGACCGCGCACCTTTTTGCGTTTTAATTTGGCTGCCTTGCGGACTTCGGTGATTCATTGCTACGACTTTGTGGAGGTTTACTTTCCAGAGTTGGACGCCGCGGGTGACTCAAAATCACAACATATCAAAAGACAAGAAGGGGGTGGAAAAAAAGAGAAGGGGGATGAGGGAATGAGAGGTTAAAACTGCAGGAGTAGGGGGAACTCTCCAATTAGTCTGAGTACTTTTCTCAAGCGTCGCCTTTCTTTTCCTTGGCCTGCATTGTTAACCCGAAAAGACGCCCAGGGCCGAGAAAACACTCCGAGAAGATCTGCACTCGCCTTAACAACTTCCCGGTCCATCCTCCCTTTCTGACAAATATTTATTCTAGTGTCAGCGTTCGACTTACACTCCTTTGAATACAGCGGGGGTGTCTTTCCAACTGATCTGTGTAGGATCATCCTATGAAACACCGTGTTAGAACAATGGAAGAGGAGGAGGGGAGAGATAGCCCGCCAGCCCTACCGATGAAGCTTAGTCGCCCGTTACTTCTAGCTGAACCCAAGTAACAGGGTAACCAGAGTAACAGGGGCAGAGAGCACACCGCCTTGTAAAGATGTACTGCTGGGGAGGGAGAAAGGCACTTTTAAAGCAGGTTTAAAAACGAGTCCAAAAGAAAGGTTTGGAGCGGCTGCCTCCTGGTTCTTTGTGCTAGGCGAGCAAGGGTTTCCCCCTGTTAAAGACGAGATGCCTCAAGTGAGGGAAGCGGAGTTGTCAGCTCTCTTAGGGACGCGGGACACGAGGCGTCCTTGAAAGGTCAGCCCTCCAAGGTTGACATGTGCCCATGCTGCCATCTGATGCACGCGGGACCTGCGAGCTTCGGGACAAGGCAAAGAAAATTAGTGCACGCAGAAAATTCCTAAGGGATAGGGTTGGAAAAAGAGCCTTCTTCGTATCGGAACGCGGGGCTGCCGCGCAACGTTTTGCCTCGGCAGTTGGAGCAGCTCACCCGATCTGCATCTTCCACATGCCGCTCGATTTAATCTTAAGAGTATTGTAATTGGTCGTCCCCAGGGAAACGTATCGTTCACTCCGGCGGGTACGCGTGGGTTGGAATCTCTGCCGAAAGGATTTTCAGTTTTATTGTTATTTGTATTCACAAACGCAGGTCCCATGAATTTGCAGGCTGAGGCGCACAGGTATCTACTGATGAAGTTGATATTTCAGTGTTGCGAGGATACCACCGAGGATAAATTTGTGGATTTAGGAGAACTTGTGACAACAGAGTCCATGATGGGGAGGTTGCGGAGTTCCCATTAGTTAAGTTTGGTTTTTACAGCTGGTTGAATTACTCTTCCGATAGGCTATGATCTTTTAAAATACGTGCTGTTTTCTTTTTTTCTTTGTAAGTCGCACAGAATAGTTGAGGCCGGTGGCCTCAAACTGGATTTAAAAAAGAAAGAAAGCAAATTTGGTAACATTAACTTTGATTCGATCTAAGCAGGCTCCCTAAATCAACGAAATTAAACTGAGTTGTGTTATGCTTCTTCTAACAGAAACAGCAGCAGCGTGACGCGTTTTATTTATTTTATTTTTTGCCCATCGTATCTTCTTTATTTTTAACCACGCGAATTTTTCTCTGTTCGCTGCTTTTGGAATAAGCGTCACTAAACTTAGTGAGTCGGACTTTCCTCATTGCTCCTTGCTGTATTGCTTTGCAGACGAAGAAAACAAAAGAAAAAAAAATCACATGTTGCGTTTAGACTTCGCACACTGCTGTGCCCGTGGCAGGCCCCTTCAAAAACAAAACAAAAACAAAAAAACCCACTCTCTAATATACCAGAATATCCCTTTTAGGACAGCAACTGCAGCTACCTACAAATCCCAAAGCCCTTGTATTAAAATCAGCCGATCTTTAAATGCAGAAAAATTATCGGGTGGAAAGAGGAGAGGAGTCCTGTCATCAAATATATAAATAAATAAATCTAAAGCCGCTGCTGTTATACTTAGCTGCTTATATATTATTAGGGAGCTGTTGGAGGACTCCAACTCCCATTGAGCGCCACCAGGACGAACAATGGGACGTGTGGTCCTGCAACACCTGCCCGCAGGTGGCAGGTGTAGGCGTTAAACCTTTCCACCCTAGACGGTAAGAAGCAATTTGTTTTCTGCTTTTCGGGCATAAAGGGCTGCAGGCGGCATTGCTTTTGGGCGAACTGTGAGCAACACGGGAAGAAAGTCGGGGTGTCTTAGAGGCGCACCAAGGGAAGCTTTAGTGGGATCGAACAGCAGGGGAAGGATTTCGGGGCTGGATTGATTTGAGTTTTGGTCCCAATCCTGCAGAGGTGGGAGCCGAGGCTCCAGGGGCCCTGAAGGTTTTGAGATGCCGCGGAGGCCTCCTAAGGCCGCGGCTGCCGAAGAAACGGTCTGGGATAGCTCAGCATCTGAACTGCCGCGTGGGGCCGCTGGAACAGGAACGAGGCAGACTTTACACCGCACCAAGGGTGACTGGGTGACGATAGAGATCGCAAGTCAGGCCGCCAGAAGTTGAGATAGTCGTCGGCCGGCTTCTCCGGACTGCCGCTGAGCTTGGCTGCAGGTGCAGCGAAGGCAGAAGACGCTTCCTTGGGAGGGCTGAGCGAGCGGAATAACATTCTGTAAATGCTCTGAAGGGCGCTCGCTGGTTCTTTGCTGCCGCTGCCTCTGCAGCGCCTCCCCGCCTCCCCCTTTTTCTCTCGGGGTGGCCGCTGCAACAGGGAGAGGGGACTTCCGAAGAGCCAAGAAGGAACGCGATCCCTGGACCGGACCTGAAGCACTGAGTTCAGTGGGGGATGCGAGGAGCAGGCACAGGACACCCCTGTTTCAAATCAGTTGAGAGCTGCTATCTCAAGTTGGCTACCCTCCTGCAGTATCGGGAGTACAATTCCCAGAATTCCCAGCCAGCAGGCCTAAGTCATGCTTCCTCAGTACACCTAGAGGCCCATAGATTGGGGAAGGCAGATTAAGTTCCTGGTCTGCACTCAGACGTTCAAGGCTTTCTGTGACCACTTGCTCCAAGGGCTCTATGCTGGCTCCATCAGGAGTGGCAGACACTTGATTCCAGTTATTGGGAAGAAAGAAAAGAGAATTAGGTGCTTCACTAATAAATCAAACCTTTATTACGGCCTATGGTCCAGAGACCACAACAATAAAATACAAAGACCCATAACTGTTAACAAAACTTTAAAAAAATGCTATCAAATTACATAAAATGCATTATAGTAACTGTAGTACAAATAGCAGTGGCCATCACCAAAATTTGTGCTAAACATCAACCTTAGGTAGGACAGACCCCACAAATGATAGCACAAAATCGGGCAACCTGGAAAGATATGCCAGGGTTCTGGTCAGATAGAAGCAGTGACAAACAGACATAGTGCTCTCTACCAGGGCAGTTCTTTAAAATGGGATAAATATACAGTATATCTTCCTTGATCCCCTATAGAGAGAGCAACAAAGGAGCATATGGCTTAGGGATTCCGCAGAGCCAGCTCCACATAGACATAAGCACCGCTGATCAGGGATGTTTGTATACCATCCCCACAGAACTGCAGAGGGTAGAGAATCCAATCTGGCCAAGGTGAAAGCCCAATGAAATTTCAGAATCAGAATTGAAGACAGATAAGATGATGGCACAGGCCCATTTGAGAAGAATCCATAAACTGTAGGATTGGATACTAGGCTTAAACTGGTTTGAAAATCAATATCCCAGATACTTTAAGATGACTCCTGGCATTTTCGAGCCCTAACAGACAGAGGCTTTCCAAAGAAAGTCCTCAGGACTGGAGTTTGCTATTAGCTTCCCAGAAGCATCCAGTTGGCCACTGCAACTGGTCCAGAAAAAGCATCTTTTAATCAACTCATTAACAAGCCCATACAATTAATGAGTGCTGTAGGACCCATCCTCCTCCAGCTATGAAACATACAACCCCCTTCATGGACATATGTAACTCTGGCTATGTGGAAGGGGTTTGCCATTACCTTCTCCCAGGATTCCCACCCCACCCCCACCTCCATTTTCCAGTCAAGCCCAAACAGTTAGAATTTCCTGATAGTATCCCCTATGAATACTAACCAGATCTGATCCTATCTAGCTTCAAAGATAAACCAAGGTCAGGTACTGCCTCCAGATACTGCTGAACTAGATGTATTTATTTATCAAACTTTTATCACTGCCCATCTCCCCCACACGGGGGACCCTGGGGAGTTCACAATAAAAACAATTAAAATTCCATAAAATCATAAATACAGCCATTCATCAATCAGAATAAAATGCAATAAAATCCAAGCCGTGGCGGATCTAATTCAAACCATAAGGGCATAAAACTGGTTCCCGCAGAACTAGGGAATCAGCCAGCCCCTAGCAGCTCCAGCTAGGATGCTTAAAGTCAGCCTTCTGAGAGTTGTAGCTCAGCAACACTTGGAGGGCCAGACACTCCCTGCTTCACTGTTCACCTTATTTGGCTGGGGGTGATTCATTTTGTCTAGCATTTGGGGGAGGTGTCTGAGGGAACCACATGGTACCATTCAGAAAGCCCATATGAGAATCTTTTATTTTTCATTCTGTTTATTTTGCCTCTTCCTTCCCTTTATTTATTTTAATGTTATGGTGTATATTTATTGTCACATCTGGTTATTTCAATAAATCCCAGGAAAAGTTCATGTCTGGTTTCTAACATAAAGGAGCTGAGACGGGAAGGGGATTCATATGAGTTACCCCCATAAGGGATTAACTCACTCAGCACTATTCTCTTCCTCCACCTTCACTCCTGGAGCATTTAAATGAAGAAAATGTGCAAGTAGGCACACACGTGAACAAATAAAATGATCCTTGACAGATTGGGGAAATGTTTAACTTGGCGCATAGCAATGAAGAGGGTGGGTAGCGTGGGAAGAAAAACATGGGCCCATTTCTCTCCCCCTCCCCAGAATCCATTCCTTCCCTGGGCTGAGAAATAAATTCAGACGCTTGCTGTAAAGACCCTTCAGTGTCTCTTGTTGACCTGACAGGGGTTGGAGGTTTTAGGTTGGTCTTTTCCATGGACAGATCTTCTCCACCTGTACTTTTGAAAATTAGATAGATTTCAGCTCCCAAGTTACCCTCCCTATGTGTTTTTCAAAGCCATCTTTTGAACCCAAGAGCTTTCCCCATGCTGTGTTGAGACATTCTACACATGCTCAAAAGTACAATTTTAATGCAATTTCACAATTGGCCTTCATGAGTTTTTTGGGAGAACAGTGGATTAAACTTATTTTACAGCAGGCACCGAATGTGTGATCTGGATATCTCTGAGCATGTTCAGAAGGTCTTGCCTTTATAGATAAGAAGCAACAAGGGCCACACTCCTGGGAGGCGGTGAGGGTCCCTATCAGGAAGAACAGAGGTTGGGCCCCCAAAGCTTGTCCAAACAGCAACTGTCTCCAATTGATCAGAAAAACGGGGGAAGAAAATTGGGAAGGAGAAAATGGGTTCCTCAGCTGGCCGTTTCAGGCGTTCCCAGACAGGGCAGCCAGAGAGGGAATCCCTTTGGGTAAGCGGCCGGGGTGACGGAGCCGGCCTGCTCTTAGGGCACTGTAAAGCAGCCTCTGCCCATCCATTTCTCTTCTCTTCTCTTCCAGACGACTCTTCCTGGGAGGCCGGGCAGCGATACCTCTTCGACATCTCTACCCTGGCGGAGGCGGACGAAGTCGTGGGGGCCGAATTGCGGATCCTGCGGAAAGCCGCCGAAAACAGGAGCTTGGCTTCCTCCCCGGAAGGGCTGCTCCACCGCCTGCTGCTCTCCACTTGCCCCGACCAGGCAGAAGGCCGGGAGCCGGGCCTTTTGGACTCCCGAGCCGGGGATCTTCTGGGCTCCGGCGAGGCCGCTGCGCCCCAGTGGGAGGTCTTTGACGTCTGGGCAGCCGTGAGGCCCTGGGCCGAGCAAGCGGGCCGCCCCCAGCGCCCGCCCGCGCTCTGCTTCTGGCTGAGGGTCGTCTCGGGCCAGTCTGGGAAGCTGCTGCCCCCCCGGCAGCTGGGCTTCGGCAGGGAGCAGCCCTCGCAGCCCCACGAGAGGGCCCTGCTGGTGGTGTTCTCTCGCACCAAGCGGAAAGACAACCTGTTCAAGGAGATCCGCGAGAAGATTCGGACTCTGAGCGGCGGGGCCGAGCTCCTGCTGGGGTCCCACGGGTCAGGCCAAGGCTCTCTGGCCAAACAGAAGCGGCGGCGGCGGCGGACGGCGCTGGCGGGCCGGGCCGCGGGCGGGCGAGGCCAGAGCAAAAAGGTGAAGAGCCGGTGCAGCCGCAAGGCGCTGCACGTCAACTTCAAGGAGCTGGGCTGGGATGACTGGATAATCGCGCCCCTGGATTACGAGGCGTATCACTGCGACGGCGTGTGCGACTTCCCGCTGCGCTCCCACTTGGAGCCGACCAACCACGCCATCATTCAGACGCTCATGAACTCCATGGACCCCGAATCCACCCCGCCCAGCTGCTGCGTGCCTTCCAAACTCAGCCCCATCAGCATCCTGTACATCGACTCCGGCAACAACGTGGTTTACAAACAGTACGAGGACATGGTGGTGGAGACGTGCGGCTGCAGGTAACGGCGGCGACGCGGGAGCCCCGTCTTCTTCCCGCTCCGGCCTAGCCCTCCGGGCGCGCTTCCCGCGGAGCGGAGCAGGCGCGCCTCGCCCTGGCAGCTTCGGAAGCCCACCAGACTTACGGCTAGGCCTGCGGGGCGCCGCGCCCTTTCTGCAGATCTCCGGCAGGAAAAGGCGAGGATTGGCTTCAGCAGTTCCTAGTGGAGGCGCTACTGACTTACTCAGGCCTGAGTGATGGGGCTTGCTGCATCCCTCACTCCGACGGCTTCCGAGGTTTGGGTAAAAATGCCACCAAACGGGCACTTTAAAGAAACGGGAGAAGAAAAAGCAGGGGGATGTTCTCTTGGAATCTAGTCTCCAGAAGACCTCGGTGACCGCTTGCCTTTTCGCCTGCCCTGGAGGTTAGCTGAGGCAGATGACTTGTGGCAAACTTCTTTCTGGTAGTTTTCCAGCTTCTGATCTTTGGTGAACCAGTAGCAACATATATCTGTCTGTGTGATGCACACACATAAACACAGTATCTACATATACACACATCCTATACTTTCCTCGTGATTCCGGAGCATATTCTGAAAGCCCACAATCCGCACAAGTCACTGGTCAGGCTGGTGAGACTCACTGGTTCCCTGGGCACATTGTCAGCCACTGGGGACATTCCCTGAAATTCACCAAGAGACTCCCTATTGAGTGGAAGACTGGGAATGATGGATCAGCTGTGCTTCAAGGGGTGGGGTCCCACAGGATATGGTTTTGCAAACCACTTCCTGACCCTTTCATTTCCAATGCCCTCCATTGCTCCCTCTTGATGATCCCACTTTTACTAATCTTGCCATCTTCCTTTCCAAAGACAGCTTATTAGGACCATGCAGTGATTTCGTTTCCTTTCCAAGAAGGTGCTGCAGAAGCATGAAAGTAGAACCTATCTGCAGCTCTTGAAAGAGTTTGTGTCATTTCCTGGAATGGAATGTCTCCCAATATACTCCAAAGCACTCTTCCTTTAGTGCCGTGTTAAAGAAATACATTTCACTTACCCACCAGCAAATCCTCAGCATTTTTATTAAGAAGTAAGAGAGACTGGCCCTGTTCTCACCACCCTCTTAATTAGGTTGGAGTGGGGTTCTTGTGGAAACACCATCAAGGTGTTAAGTAACACCTTGTTGGTGTTACCTGCCCCTGCCCCGGAATTAAATTTTTATTTAAAGTTTAAACTGTATGAAAAGTGGGCTATTTCAACTTGGAAAGCATTTTTTCCTTTTCAGATTAGTTGGGGGTGTGGTTGTGTATGTGTGTTTACAAGCACGCACATATACATAGCACATCCTGATAAAAATTGTGCGGGGTCTGGCTTTGGTCCACAAATTGTCAGTTGCTCATTCCTGCTTTTAGTCTTGGCACACATTGCCGTTTCTCCATGCAGATGAATAATGAATAAATGTTGACCAGGTATTTAATAATAATAACCACCACTTTGGATTGAATATCAAAAGACATGTTTCCCACCCCCACAAAATTTTGCTGACAAAATTATATACTAACTTGCACAATGCTACTTCTTGTGACTGCTGGAATATTATGCAGAGGGAGGGAAGAAGAGTGTGCTTGCTGCTAGAACAACTTAGTGAGGTGTAGATTAAGGTGATGTCCTTCAGATGTTTTGAATGTTTACTCCCATCAGCTCCAGACAGCATGGCCAATGGCAAGGGATTGTCAGAGCTTTAATCCAAAACATCTGAAGAGCATCGAATTGTCTACTCCTGATGTTCTGCTTGCAGCTTCCCCTTTTTGCCTGCTGTGTCCTTGTCAGGGCTGTCTTTATCTTCATAGAGCATCTCCAGGAACAGAGAGTAAATAAGTCACCTGAATTCATTTCAGAGAAAGTTAAGTGATGTGCTCAGGGAAACATCATGGCAGAGCTAAATGGTGTTCAAAGTCTGCTAGCGACCTCAAGTATTGATATCAAGGTTGTCCTCAGTTTGCTTAGCTTAAATCCAGGGATTTGTTTTTGACTATGCAATGGAATATGTTAGCCAATGACTCTGAACTACAGACTTATTCAGGTATTACAGAAATGACTAAATCAACATGAGATGGTAACAAAATAGCACTGCTCCTAACATTCTACCTACAGTTATAGGTGCATAGTCCTTGGTGCTCTCTGAACTTGGTTGATTGCAGACGTTTCATTACCTGACTAGGTAACATCATCAGTGCACGAGTGGAACCGGCTTTCCCTTGAATGTTGTGAACAACCACTCCCAGCATGTTTCACCATTGGCCAGGGGCTACTGGGAGCTGTAACTCTCTTCCAGCATCTGCTCCCCATTGCTGGTGAAGGTAAAACTGAATTAGAAGGCATGTGCCATATTGTCTGGCTGTTACACTCTTTTCCCTTGCCTTTAGTGGTTAACAGCATCTACTATATCACAAAAAGTCATGCCATTTTTTCTTTTAACAACCCAGCATGTTCTTTGATTGGTATGCTCAGCTGCCAATCTTAAGTAAAATAGCTGTTGTTCTTATTCACCATTTACTCAAGAGGCAGAAAACAAACACTGAACTTGCTAGATCGGGCTCTCCTCGTTGTGCTGGGCATTTGGAGGCTTTCAGTGGGCAAATCCACTCAGGCTGAAGTGGCCTAGAGATGCCATCTCAGTTGTAGCCTCTCTTTCCATTGGCAGGAGCATTCTGAAGCACAGAGGGAGGTCGAATTGCTTGTTTGTTCAACTTCTGCTTCCGATTATGATCTTTTCCTGCCAATTCGGTGTCTTGGTGATTGAAGGCTTGTTAATAACACACTGCCAGGGAAGGTTACAAGAGGAGAGAAATGTGTTGCAAGTCCTTCAGCTGGACAGCTTGCTCATTTCTTTGGGGTTTCAGAGTGCAGCCCAGTAAAAAAAAAGAATACAGAATGCCCATGTCCTGAATAGATCAGAAGATCATAGTATTCCATAGATTCAGGACAAATTGGAAACTTCTGTGCATCTTTTATATTTGTATTTAATACTCTGAATGCTATAAACAATCCATTTTCATCCCCCACTTTTTTTTTAAAGAACAGATCACCTGAAACCACAGCTGGAACCCTTTTTGCCTCATATTGCTGGTAGAAAATTAAGTGGTTCATCATGTTTGCGCTACAGCTGCATTGGCAGAATTCTGGGAAGACTCTGTTCTAGCAGGAGAGAATATAGTGTAGATTTAGTTGGTTTTCAGCATGGAGGTGTTAAATTCAGCAGGTGGTGCTTTCTCCATTCTTGCATCTCCCTTTCACAGGGAAAGTAATAGCTCCTTATAGCCCATATGCATTTTAGAGACAAAGGACAGCACCTCCCAAATTTATCTAGTCAGGGATATTTGAGGATTTAATTGAGGTGTGAACTAAATGGAAATTAGACTGGGAAAGTATTGAAGTAGACCTTGGCAGGTCCAGGTGATGCTTTCAGTTAGACATATGAATATAAGCCTCTGCTGTCCTTGAGCTGCCTGCTTGAGCAATTGGGGACATGCTCTGGCTGGACTGTAGCCAACTAAAGCCGAATCTGGACTGATATGTAGATGTTCCTACACTCAGTTCATTGTTCTCTCTGACGCTTTACGGTTAAAAATATTGCACCGAGCTTAATGCTGCTCGTATATTGCATTTTAAAAGCTTTTATCAGAATATTATTGACAGGAATGTGCTGTAAGTGAGAAATAGGTAGATGGGTTAGAAAATGTAAGGCCCCATTGCCTACCTAAAAAGGGAGGTTACTCACTAGATGGCCTTTTGATACTTTTGTACTAGTTTTTTTCATTAGAGTTTAGAGTAAAATAACAGTGGCTTAAGGAAATACAGGATACTTCCCTTTCCCTTTCTCTTTCCGTTAAATCCTTTTGCATGGATGTTTGCTCTAATCGTTCACAACCTCTAACTGAACTAGAAATGGTGACACATTTCATTAATAAATACACTTCCAGTTTGCACATTTTTAGGAATTTGAGGTTGGACACTTCGTGTTACTGCCTTTCATCTCTCTCCCACTCTTTATCATCATCTCTGTGTGACAGAATATAAAATGCATCAGAATTAGGCTCCTATTTTAGCAAAACATTCATTGTAAATATATGGGAGGATACCTGACACTGATCTGAAAATCAGTCGCATCAGGCTTTACGGTTCAGTGTCTTTTATACTTGTCTGAAATAATTCAGTCTGATAGGGTACAGTGTTCTTTTTTCAAAAAAGCTGGATTGTACCCCATCCCCCCCCCCCAAAATGTCATCCTTGAAGAAATTTTCATTCTCTAGCTATAAAATGGAACCCTGGCTTGGCACACTTACCAGACTAATAACATTGGGACAAATCTCCTTCTGCTCAGACATAAAGCTACATGTACTGTACATATAAAACACAGCAGGAGAGGCTCTGGAATCAGTATTTAATTAGGGAGATGGTACAGGGGAGGATAGGACAAATGCAGCTGAGATAAAATGTGGTGTGAAGGTCAATTTGAAGGAGATTTAAAAAAAAATGATAGAAAAAACAAAACCTCTTAACATAATTTTCTGTTTTGGAGAACCACAATGGAAGAGCAACAATTCTGGGTTTTGCCATAAAAGATAAAGCTGTTGTAAATGAAAGTCTGCTTTTGATGAGTGGTGGGATCTGTAATGACGTGGAAAAACAAGGAACTCATTGAATTTGTATCAGTATACTTCATCCACAAAACTTTGCTTCCTATTCAGAAAATGTTTACATAAAGCTGCTTGATACGGGCATGTATAATATACATGCATATTTATTATTTCCCTTCACCTATGGAAAGCAAGATATGTATTTTACACTATGGTCTTTATGTGATTTGTTTTGAAAGCAAGCCCAGCTATGCTTAACTTCTGTTAATTGCAACAATTTACATTGACAGGAGATCCTAAAGAGAGGGTGCTGTGTGCTTTCTGAATGCCGTTCAGAAGGATGGCTGTTTGAATCCAGCTCCCATTCACTTTCAAAAGGATGAGCCAATAATCGGGTATTATAGGAGCCATGGGCCAACAGCATCTTCAGGTCCAGAAATTCCCTGCCCCAGTTCTAGGGTGATGATGACTAATGGTCTACCCATCCAATAAACTTAGTCATCCTGAACCACAAACTAACCAACCACATTTTAATCTAGCATATTGTGCGTACTCAGCCCCTGTGGTTAGTTTATGATTTGGCATAGCAGTGTGAACCCCAGCATCGGATTAATTCCATAAACTATGGTTAACCATAATTTGGTTAGTTCAATTAATTGTGGAGGGTAAAGCTTGGTGTTATAAGTAAACCAGGCAAAGTTCCCCCTTTGGTATCTGCAAGAGCCCCAAAAATGACCAGATTGTAGCATGCCTGTGACATAATACTGCCTCTGCTATGTTAAATGCAACCATCTAAAGGGCAGATTTAAAGACACATTCTCCAGCCAGATGCAGTAGAGACCCATGGATGCACAAAGACTGATATCTGCACCTTCCCCTGCTCTCTTCTCCCCCAACATTCACATTGGTTGGAATCCATCATAATTTTATTGACTTTCAGGAGATACGCCTGATTTACTGTGGGATTGGACTCAGGTCCCGTGAAGGTAACTTATCTCGAAATATGGCCAGAGGGAAGCGGGTGAAAATATCTAGAATTAAAAATAGTGTTGCACATTTTGACATTTTTTACATTGTTGGGTTGCAAATAGTTGAATTAACTTTGGTCAGACCTCAGGAATGCCCACACAGTTCACGGCTTTTGGTCTTCGCCTGCTTTTCTCATCGATATTTTCTCTTACATCAGCTTAGATGTTGATGGTTCCTTTCTGCACTTTGTGCAGCCTCCCTTTCCTTGAATAGCTGCAGAAAGAGCTAAATATATGTGGAAATCAAGCCATTGGTAATTATTCTCTAAAATACAGGATTAGGAACACCCAAGCTGTTAACATCAGATCCAAAAACTCTGGCTGCTCTGAAGCTGTTTATGTATGTATTTCCTTTCCTCATTAACAAGAAACTGGATTTCGTTTTTTCTTTCTTCCCCAGGAAACCAGCTGCTTCTTCCTTACTCCATATTCTGAACAACCCTGAGAAAAATGTTGGAACATACTTATCTCCCTGGCTAAGTGAATGCAATTGCTTTCTCCTTATACTAAAAATATCTGCAGTTTTACCCAAAAACCAAGGCAACATGCTTCCAATTCTACATCTTAATTTATAAGGTTACTTCTCTCTTGTGTCAGAACCCCCAGATAATTTTCTTGGTCTTTCTCTTTTTCACTTTGTAGAACTTTTATTTACGGTGTTACATATATCCCTGTATATAAAAATAGATGCCTATTTTGGGGTGATTAAACTGTTACGTGGGTCTGAATGTGTGAAATGTTCTATGGAAGATAGCTCTGTAAGCAAGGGTGTAAATGCATTGTATGTATTCTAAAATTTAAATAGATTGTACATAGTGGATTGTAAATCAGTTGTAAACAAGCAATATATATTTTCTTGAATATATTATATAGTGGTATATATTTGTTAAATAAGCAATTCTGTATACTCTTAATTAACCATTTAAATATTTTGTACAGATAAGTTTATTAAATATTTTATTGATATGTGCTTCTCTGCATTTTTCTTTAGAAACTTTTTTTTTTAATATTGGAAGTTGGGATCTTCAACTAGGAATATTTCTATTATTAGTTGGAGGTTTTTGCAAGAAAAATCCAACTCTATGTCAATTTATTCAGCACTTTTTCCCACAAGTGCTTTATTGCCGTCACTGGATTTTTCCTCCCTAAAACCTTGTGCATTAGGATACGCTTTTCTTACTTGGCATCTAAGGGACAGAGACAAGGAAAGTATCACCCAGGTGAAGTAGTGACAAAGATGTTTCGCTCTTTCAGGAATTCAACTTCTAAACCAGCCAGTTGTACAGGAAAGATAGATGTACAGTGGTTGTCAGGAAATGTATTTATTCAATAGATGCCTTCAGGACACAAAGGCAGTATATGGAGCATTTCCTTCCATTCCCCCCTCCCCCCACTCACTTTGTGAGGCAAGTTGGGCTGAGAGATGGACTTCAACTTGTTCTTTCTAGACCTAGTCCAAAACCTGAACCCTTACCTCACACTTTTAACCCCACCTTTCAGGCCCCCATTTCACAGCACATATCACTACGTTTTTGTTTTTTTGCTTTCAGGTCTGTGTTTGACCCCTGGCATCTGCTTGGACTAGTCCCTGCAGTTTTCTTGGCAGGTTTTTCAGAAGTGGTTTGCCCTTGCCTCCTTCCCAGGGCTGAGAAAGAGGGACCGGCCCAAAGTCAGCCAGCCAGCTTTGTGCCCAAGGTGGGACTAGAACTCACGGATTCCCAGTTTCTAGCCTTGTGCCTTAACCACTGCACCAAACTGGCTCTCTGCCATGTCACATTATGTCCAAATATAGCATATCAACTTCTGCATCCCCACTTAAGCATGCCTGTTGCATGTTGGGACTTGGGGAAGAAGCTGCTGTGAGTGCTTCTAGATCATCACGCTTCTAGACCAGCATTTTAGAAGATTGAAATAGAATGGATATCTCTGGGTAATGATGATGGAGAACGGTATTTCTTTTAGGATGGCCCAATCCTAATCCAGCTCTGTGTAGAGGCAAATACTTTTGATCGCTTTTGCCTAAACAAGTGCCTATGATTGAAATAGGATTTGCTTCCAAGTTAAGTTTGCTTGAGAATATTTCATAGTTTTTAAGTTTAGGGATTGTATTACAGCAGAAGTGAGTCCCGCTATGTTTACTGGGGTCCGTGACCTAATAAAGTGATTTCAAGATCCCAGTGTGAACATGCATTAAATCCTCTGTAACTTAATTACATAGTTCAAGGCTTTAAAAAACTTACAAAAAATCTGATTGCTTCAATTTGGTCCTTATTTTGGATTCATTCCTGGATTCCAAAGAATTATAGATCCTCTCAGTTAAATGTATTTTGGACAACTAATTGAAATTAGTATTTCAGATTTTATTGCTATATTCATTCCCATAGTCAAACATTTTATTGCCTTAAAGGAGCAGCCAAAATGCCATTTCCACCCTTCTGCATTTTGGATACTAAAGCTGACAGAACTGATAACTGAATCTTATTTCCACATCAAAAGATAGCAGTGCACCAGCATGCATTACAGAATAGTGGTTTGTATGCTTGATGGACGCTGGATTGTGTAGCTGAGAAGGACTGCCTTTCTGCCTGCTCCATTGAGTATGGTTTTTCTCCACTGGCACTTACCTGTGTCAGAATGGGCTGGTGCTTGGACCAACCATTGCATAAGATAATGTCCATTCAACAGGTGGTAAGTCAGCTCTGGGGGTCCTCTGATTAAATGGGATCCTGGCCTTCTGCCTCCAGGTTCTATCAGGCTTCCAATGAGTAAGCATCACCTTCCTTACCACAGCAACTGTATGCTGAGGGAAGATAATAAGGTAGGGGAGGAGGTTTCCACTATCTGAGGTAATCACCTGTAGAGAGTAAGGAAGATGATCTTGATGGAGATACACAAGCACCATTGCCAGGGCCACGAGGGGTAAAACATATCTTAAGGACACAATAGGCAGATAATATTGGGAAGAGGCTCAGACAGACACCTCCCTAATTCACCTAAGTATAAGAAGGGGGAGGAGGGACAGCACAATCAGACTTGCAAGATCCTGTTAATACAGCCAATTTCAATAACTAGTTTTAGCCTTCCTGTGGAGTTGATTTCTTGGTCTGGTCTACCTATTAGGGCTGACATCACCTTGCTTGCCTAAGTATAAGGCCCATCTAGAAACAGCTGCTCCTACACCAGGCAATTTAGGCCAAGCTGTGTGCCACCATTCTTCCAAACTGCCTATATCCCACATTAGATTTCTATTTCAAACTTCTGTAAGGACATTCCTGTTATGGCAGCTGTCTCTATCCTCTTTCCTGGTATGTCCAAGTCTTGTTAGAAACCAGTCTCCTGGCTCATTTATTAGAATGAAATCAATGAAGAGGGTAACAAAATGAAAGAAGGACACCACCATAGATCCCCTTCTCCAAGTGTATGGGCAGCATTTTAGTATTTATTTCATCTTCACTGGGCTATGGAAGAGCGTTAAGACCTGGCTCTGCCAACTAGCTTGGGGATTCAATAGTGTTAGGCAGCCCTGGGGGTGGTTGGTGGCTTGAAGAAGCTCTCTCCGCCTTTTAATTTTTCTCTTAACTTTCTTGTATTTCTTGTACTTTTATAATGGTTTTTATGACCTTTTATTTGTAAGCCGCCCAGAGTCACTTTCATAGTGAGATGGGCGGTGTATAAATTTAATAAAGTAAATCTTCAGTCTGCTGCCAGTGTTTTTTATAACATACAATATGGAAAGGCCCCCTCCTCTCTCCCCGTCAAGGATAGAATAAAATATCTCAGTGTCTGAAGAAGAAAATCCAAATGGTGATGAAATGACTAGGAAGAACCAAATACACAGCAAATGTAAGAAATGTTCACCTGAGGAGTTCTCTTTATCAAGCAAGGTTAAAGAGCCCATGTCGACTGCCAACACTTCTTGGCTATGCCTTCTTTCATGCAAGGACAATGGCCTTCTCCCTCCATGGTTCCATTGTATACATGAGTTGTCCTGCTCCATAAATTCTGCACAATCACTGCTTAAAGCCACTGCCACTTTTGGGAATCACTCTATATTCCCACTCTATAGCTTTCTCTTTCAGGGTTATCTACTGCTTTAATTACTCTTGGTCACTAGGAGACTCTCGGTGGGTTCTTACGTTGCCTAAATTCCAATAAAGAGGCTTTGGGGCTCACAGTAATCCCAAGTCTTAACTTGACCCTGTGACCCTGAAAGTAAAGTGAGTCTCCAGGGTACAAGCAGGTTTTTATCATTCCACATAAAGTGTTAAGCAACTTTACTAACAGCCACATTCTTCACTTCTATGTTATTCAAACAAAGTGTTTTGTAATGGAAAAAATTGAATAGGAGGAAGATGAGAATGGAATTGTAAATGGAAATACAAATGCTAAATTATCTATTGGTCATACCTTTTGTTGTGTGGATGTATAGCCAGAGACGAATATTTAGAAATCTTACAGCTATGCGCTGGATATGGAAAGTCTGGTTCATCATGTGCAGAATGTACAGCCTTTCTACCATGTGGATAACATTTCTCACCCAATTTATTATAATCAGGAATTGTGTAAAGGAAACCAAGAGCTGAAGTTTTATTTATTTATTTGAGTTACAACCTGCCTTTTGTTCAGGAGCTTGAGGCAGCATATAGGACACTTCCTTCTTTATTTTCCCCCACATCAACAGCAACCCTGTCAGGTAGGATGGGCTGAGGGAGACTGACTGCCCAAAGTCACCCAGTGAGGTTCTGTGGCTGAGGATGGACTTGAACAAAGTCCATGGGTCTCCTTACCGCTTCTTCACCAAGTTTTATCTGAAAACTCACAAGCAGGTTAGGATAAGCAATTATCCAACCCTGTTATTTTACCCCAGCAGTTGATGATCAATTCTCTTTGAGTATGGAAATTCAGAAATTCCTTTATGAATTAGTATAATTCCATTTTACATGGATATGTATCAAGACTGGGCAAATCCTTAGAATGAGCAGAAAGGATAAAACGTACCAGTTTTGGAATCATTAAAGCCACTGTATCTTTTGCAAGACTCCCCCCTACTCTGCCCCATACACACACACACGTGCACATACAATCCATCCGCTTTGTAAGGTGCCCAGGGAAGCTTCAACCCAGGAAAAAGACCTGACTATTTCAGTGATTCAAAAACGGGTGCTTCTCTTTCAAAGGATTTGCCCAGCCCTCATCTGTACTAGCAGGTTTAATTGAACAGTTGCTCTGCTTCAGGCCAACCAAATTTACAGAGTTCCAAGTTTTGGCTTCTCCAATGGTGTATTTTTTGTTCTATCTGCAAAGAATGGAACATGAGAGCATTTCTTCAGGAACCGGAAATGTGCAAGTGAAACACAAGGGAGAACCTAGAAGATGTGTTGGAGATGTTTTTTTCTTACCATTTTTGCTGGGCACTCCCAATGCAAACCCCTTTTATTTCCTGCAAACTGTTACGAACTGTTACAAATTTCCTTTCCTCCCTGCAAACATCTCTCCAACCTTACAAAGCAGTGAACAGTGTTGTGTTTACTTCCGAATAAACATAGGTAGAATCTGGCCGTAAAGCTGCACTCCTGATACTGTCTCTTGTTCAGTTTTATTTATTCCATTTAATTAAAAATTAAAAGGAGAAAGAACATTTATTAATTGCTTATCAATTTCAGTTTTCTACCATTGGGAGAACAGCACCCAGAAACAAAGATCAAAAGAGTATTTCAGATGCAGGAAGAAACAAGAAGCTAGCCATATTATTAATGAATGACAATTCTTAAGAGTAAACTAGTATTTTACATTAAGCAATTATCATAGTTTACAAAATTTGTTTAAATTAAGACAATCTCATATGCCCATGTGAAAACTACTAGTGAGACAAACATTTACGTTTCATGTAAAAGCAGGCAATGAATCCCTATGATTAAAACTGTGCTGGGAAATACTGCAATGGTTCCAAGATAGGCTTACTGAGATGAGTAGGACAAGCAAGGAGGACAGCAGCAAAATTAATAAGTATCACATTCTGGAAATAGGCTGTCACTGTTACAAATTGGTCAGACTTCATCGCATTAAGTGTCCCATGGTCTATTGCTGGGTGTTTTCAATTAAATATTGATTGTTAAAAGATCTGGACTTCCCTTTTGGTAGGTAACATAGTTACTACCAGGTTATAAATATTCCTCTGCCTGACCACATTTACACACAAAAGTATTGTAGGAATATATATTTTTTTAAGATCTACAAAACACTAGGATCAAATGAGACCACATAGAACAGAACACACAACCAAGTTATGCAAATATCAATACTCACACAGAATATTTTTTTACACTCCAAAAACCCTCCTTAAATTTTAGATACAATGCTAGTGATGCTTATGCCCACTTGGATTCCCAGCAATATTAATATCTGCCCAAGCAATATATATGCATACATAAATACATAGATCAGAACACTTAATACATCTACTGAAGTTCTATAATAGTTCAACAAGGTATCCTGCCAAGGCCCTGGGGCAAATATCTTGTGGCTCTGTCCACACACACACGTAACTGGATTGGGGGGATGGAGTTACATTGATATACTAACCCAGGCAATAGTGGAGTTACAGAAGGTTAGCTTTCACATGAAATGGTCTCAGGGTTGGTTTGGATTAAACTAACTTCCCCTGATCTGCTGTGTTGGGAGAACCTGCAAGAAAGAAATGCACAACTTTCCCTCTCTTCCTGCTACTGGCCCTCAGGCTAAATTAAGATTGTTTTGGATAGGCCACCCCTCCAATCCTTTTACTTTTTGCCCCTTGCAGCCACAAGGGTGGGATGAAGCAGGGTCAGAAGGGAATGGAGCTGGTTAAGCCTCTGTGCCCACCCTGCCTGCGATGGCTTCAATCATCAGATGAATCCTTCCCCGTATGATGAAAACAGCCACCATCAGCCTGTTGCCATCAAGCAGCAGACAGGGACAGCCTTCCGGGCACCTTTGCAATGCCTGGGCTTCCTGCCAAGATGGCTGCTCTCTTTGTTGTCTGCTACCAGCTCAATTTTTTCCTGAGGATGGGTGGGTGGGGGTTTGCATAGCACAGAACCAGCCAACCTGATCATCAAAACACAACTCCAAAGTTTGCAAAAATGTGAACCAAGTGACAAACAGCTTCCATTTTTTTCCTTGCTAACACAAGACAGTACCCTTCTCATCCTGGCCAGCAGCAGATAGCAGTGTTGTTGCAAATAGGGCTTCTTCCAAGAATGAAGTCCAGTTGTGCCCTGGGCTTTTTTCAGGGTGGGCAGAAAGCAGAAAAGGAGACAGATGCCTAGCACGTCCATGTACACAACTTTCCATCAGCCTCCCTTTACAATTACATGGCTACCTGGGTTTAGGCAATGGTCAAGATTAGGGAGACAAGGACAAGCATACAACATGGCATTTAGCGCAGGGTACTGACCTGAATTATTGGGCAGACAAATGAGAGAGCTGTTCCAGGATCAGCCTGCTTAAGCTTACGGGGCATAGGTAATCCCTAGCCTCTTTTTCCTCTCAAATTCCCAAAATATGAACAACAGTCTTAATGTACCTGCTTTTGTTTAAACAGAAAAATCACAAAAAAATGAAAAAAGGAGGTGAGGGTAATATTCCATACCCATTAGTGGCTATGCTAATTCAGAGTTGTATTTTTCTGCAGCCTTTGGTTGAGAAACAAATTAATAAAAATGGATCATGTCACCAAAGTTGTCTGTTCTAAAAACAGTTGTAAAATAACATATACCTCAGCAATTATTCTCACTGTCTGTGGCAAAAGGTTGTCCGTATATAGAAAACACCATTCCACAGGCTGGGTATTGAGGTATCAAGGGCTTCGAATGAAGTGGAGTGGACAAAATGCACACAAGTCTTTTTAACCTTTGCACAGCTCTAATCAATGTGCTCACATCTTTTTGAATAAGAAGTACACACTTTACAAATTCTTTGTTGGCCCTGATTGAGAGCAACATTGTTCTTTTTCTATTTCTGCACACCAACTATATCTCATCTGTCACAATGGAAGTGGAAATTTATTTAAGCAATAACCACATATTGCATAGTGTTGTGAAAAGAACAGCTATTTTGTAGTGATTTGCTATTCTAATATCATAGCCCTAAATTAGATGCCATTTTACCTTTCCCCCCAACTTTTGCACATGCCAGGAACATCATTTGAATGGTTTTAACAGTGAGTGACAGTAGATTCTAGCCATAACCACCTCGACAACAGTATGGGACACAATTATGGATGCAAGGCTATGGCAATGTTGTGGTACAATGAATGGTGTTGATGAGCAGACTGGGGTTTGTAAGTTGCAAGAGCTAAGTGTTTGATGCACCAATTCATGTAACATTGCAAGAGGCACCATGCTGGCTAGACACAGAATTAATGGCTGACTAATTCATTCATTTGGGTAGTCAAGATGGCACATGGGGGGTGGGTATCCTCTCATTTTATTTTTAACAACAACCCTGTGAGGTAGCTGAGCTGAGAGGTAGTCAGTGGCTGTAGAGGGAGGCAGATTCTGGCTTAAAGGAATCCAGGGGTCTCTACAGTTCAAGAGAGGACTTGAATCAAGGTGTCCAGTACCATAATCACAACATATGGTGGAGTAAGCAGTTGCAATAGTTTAAGTAGTGAATGAAAGGAACATTTCCACTTTTACCTCCACAGGAGCCTAAAATTGTACTGAATCACAGCCTACTATTTCAATGCTGTAATTGCAAACCTTTTGCAATCATCTTCATTCTTACCACCTTTTTCAGCATCATAATTCCAACAGGCCCACATTATCTTCCTCCTGTTTGATGACACCTTTTGGGGCTTAGCAAACATATTTACAAGGCGCTGTCAGCACAACGGCTAAGACTTCCGATGCTAGAAATAGCAAACCAAAAGAAATTAGTCTCAACCTGCCGTGCACCCAGGGAATACCTTTTAAGTAAGATATTGTGTCTTCTCCTCAGCTACACCTGAGCAATACAGGAGTGACATTAGGAACTGGAATAAAATACTCCAGTCTAGCATGCCCTTGTTAAGGGTTCTGGCCAACTAGCTGGCCAGGTCCTTTAATGCGTGCTTCATATATTCTTCTCCCCATTTTTTTGTCTCCACCACTAATGGCCAACCAATATTGTTAATCTGCAGAGAATGAGCAGACTTGCTTTCAGTTACATCATGGCACGGAAAATGTACCTTGCCCAACTGGTTTATGTGGCCCTGGTTTACAGCACAGATGTTGCTGCCTTTGTGTGAATACCTTACAGTTCTTGATAAAATGAGCTCCATGTGTTTACAGCCTTACCGCGGGTATTTGTTAGGAACCTTGTCAACAGGAATGTAGTTTGGGCCATCAGGTCAACACCAGAGCTTCCAGAAAAAAGCAAGCCATAATGCACAGACAAATTCAAGGCAAACCCAGCAAGGAACACTACACAGCTACAATACAGTCAATTCCTCCCACTATCTACTCTATCTCCATTATAGCTTGGAGAGATCATCCTGTACCCAGCCTATTATCATTTCAGCCATTTCTTTGCTGGCATCCAGCACAAAAGCATGGCGGATTCCTTTCTCACACAGTCGAATGTCTCCATCTGGAAACTCCATCTTCATCTCTTCATAGTACTGCAGAGGACACCATACATCGGCAGCTCCATAGTAAAAAGTCAGCTGAAATAAAAATAAAGAACTATCTTAAATGGAGGGTAGTGGGAAAAAAAAGACCAGAGATAATCCAATTATCAGACAGAAAACTAAGACATGGTCCAAGAATACTATCCAAATTCCAAGGACATTCAACAGCTTGAGCCTATACCACGATACCATAGTGGGATTATGAAACAACTTATGTATTAGAAATACCATAGAAAATAAATGTTGATGATCAGAATTCCTTCAATGAAGATTACTGAAGTTGTAAGACAACAACAACAACAGGCTCCAATCAAGAGAGGCTTACTGAGAATTATCGTACCACCTAGTAACCCAAAGTGATAGGCAAGGGTAGCCCTTTCTTTATGTTGCAGCACAGACTGACTTGGGATGATGTATATCCACAACCAGCAAGACAAGTGGAAGTGCAGTGGAATCTTTACATCTGTTGTCTATCCAATCTACAGGCAGAAATGTTTCCTCTGCCAGGGAAATCCAGGAGGTGTAGTCTTCCTGCTTCTTCAAGCTGGACGCAAAGCAAACACTTAGATGTACAATCTGGACCCTGAGGATCAATAGAATATGTTTCTAAGCAAGCAACTTAGAACGGGCTGTTGCACTTTCCAGTGCATTTGTTTTTTACTTTTAGGGCCAAATCAGACATCATACTAAATGCGTCACTTGGAATTCTGTTGGGTTTTTTTTTAAACGTTTAAATAAATAGCAGCTGCAGATAGGGAAGGATTTTCACTGGGATCTCAGCATGCAGGGAAGGAAGGTGAACCCTTTCCTCCAAAACAAGAACTGGGTGTCACAGCACAGAAAAGTGAACAAAGAAAATAGAGTAGACCCAGACTGCCCAAGGAAAACATCCTGACATCTTTTGCTTTGCTTGCAGGTTATCTCTATCTGTATACTGAAAAAACTTGTGAATTCCCTGTCATGAGTGCCGTTGAGCTAAAGTCATCAGCGCAATGGCACTCATGACAATGACAAGGAAATAGGTGAAGGGGTACAAGTTAAGTAGCCATCAACCCACAACGACTAACGGCTAACAAACAATAGCTAAACGGATCACGGAGCCACCCAAGCCATCAGCGGCAATACAACGGGGATCGCCCAGCTGAAAGCAATCAGCAGAAGAATGAAAACCTGAGGATGGGCGATCCTGGAAACCCTCAACCAATGGCAGGGCAACGCATGGGACAAAGGGGGGTGACGTGACCGAGAGCGAGGGGGCGCTGACCGGCGCGGGGTATTTAAACCCCGCACCGGCGCGCTCCTGTCACTCTCAGCTTTTTTCTACCAACGTTGTACCTACCCTGAAATAAACCAGAGCCTGCTTTGCAAACCAGTGTCTGAACGTTATTCAGAGGTAGGCAGCGCATGACATAAAGCTGAGAGTCATAAACTCAGCCTCGCCGAGCCCCACCGGACGACAACGAGCCGCGGGAGGAGTAGACGGCGAGAAGACCAGCAAGATGAGGCCGGAACGACGCGGGCAAGGAGGGCGAGCCGCGCGGCAAGAGACAGAGGAGGACCGACCGAGGCCAGAGGCACCGCGGACTCCCGGAGCCATGGACGCCCACCCCACCCGACCCGAGCCTCAGCTCCAACCCCAAGGGGAGATGGCGACGGAGGCAACCCGACCGCGGGAGGGAGCAGCACGACTTCCGAAACCAGCGGAGGACCCCGCGCCCCACATCGCACCCCAGCAACGGGCGTGGAGCGACAGCCCCACGATGCTCGACACGGAGGAGGACGACGGAGACACCCATCAGACGGAGGAGGAAGCGGACCCGCGGCGGAGGGACGATGAACCCCACCGGCAACCCACCCCCGAGGACGCGCCAACGGAACCGGCCCCAGCGGCGGCGCGGGCTGTGGACGAGGAGGCACGAGCTGAACTCGCGGCCATGCGGGCTCAGCTGACGGAACTCCGGACCATGCTCCAGGCGCTCATGCCCCCCGCGCCACCCAACGACGTCCCCGCACAAGCCCACACCCCGAGCGAAGCACCGAACCCACACGGGCCAGCGGAGAGCCAGCAGACGGCACAGGCGGCCGACACCACACCCCGGGAAGCGAGAGGCGGGGCCGCACAAAACGCCCGGTCCCCAAAGGACTTCCCCATCTTCTTCGATGGGACCCCCTCAAAACTCTCGTTTTTCGTGACCAACGCTAGGGAGTTCATGGGGAGGCACGGACACTCCTATGACTCCGAGGCCGACAAGATCGCCGCCGTGGCGATCAAACTCCAAGACAGGGCGGCGGACTGGTACGTCCAACTGTACGAGTCCAGCTCCCCCGCCCTCGCCACCTTCCCTGCTTTCATCAAAGAGATGAAAACCTACTTCGAAGACCCCCTAGCTAAAGTACGGGCGAAAAGCGCACTCCAGAGACTTAAACAGGGCACACGCACGGTCCCTGACTACGCCCTGGAGTTCAAAGCCCTCGCGGGAAAGGTCTGCGACTGGTCTGAGACCACCCTGCTGGAAATCTTCAAAAGGGGGCTCAACCGCGACGTTCTCCAATGGGCCCTCTACCGCGACGACCCAGAAACGTTACACGGGTGGATCCACCTCGCGGGGAAAGCCGAACACGCGCACCGCACCTTCCTGATGACAACCACGGAAGACACAAACTATGTCGGGAAAAAGGTACCCGCACCACACGGGGGGATGGCCGGCCCCATATACCCAAAAAAGAAGTTCAACCGGGAGCCCTGCGGGAGGTGTGGCAAATTAGGGCACAAGACGGCGGATTGCTTCGCCAACCGACCGCCGACCAGCGCGCCCAAGCCCGCCCCGAAAATTAGCCCCAAACCACCCAACCCGGGGCCGCCCCCTCACCGCCGAATGACCGTGGCCACAGCGACACCGGAAGAGGGCTGGGACGCTTACTGGGGGGAAGAGGACAATACCGACCCCGACCAGCCGGCGGGAAATGCTCCCCGCTTGCTCTGAGACGCGTGGCGAGGCAGGCGGTGGGACAACAACGCGGACCACCTCAACGAAACGACAAAAGCTCCATAATATTGGCAGCAATTCAACTCTCTGCCGGCAACGGAGCCACCACGGCCGCGGCACTAGTGGACTCGGGGTGCTCAAAAAACCTCATCCACCCCGACCTAGTCGCCAAACTCGACCTCCGCTGCTTCCCCCTCCCCACGCCGCTGGCATTCCACCAGCTGGACGGCTCTACAGCGGGAGGGAAACCAGCCACGCTACAAACCGAGCCGGTCACCCTGCAAATGGGCACTCACACCGAGCGCACATCGTTCGTAGTCACGCCCATCGGACGGCCCATTGCAGTCCTGGGGATGCCATGGCTCGCGAAAAACAACCCGCGGATCAACTGGGCGACCCGCACCTTCACATTCGGCGACGGCGAGTATCGAGCACCAGTACCAGCTGGCAAAAGCAACCCCACGGTAGGACGAGCGGAGGCGACCACACAAGACAATGCCGCTACCACAGCAGACCTACCAGAACAATACGCCGACTTCTCCGAAGTCTTCGGAGAGGCAGAAGCCGACCAACTACCCCCCCACCGCAAGACGGATTGCCGGATTGACCTACTGCCCGACGTCCCCTTACCTAGACCAAAGATTTATTCGATGACCCCGAAGGAGATGGCAACCCTCCGGGAGTTCATCGATAAAAACCTAGACAGGGGATTCATAGAGCCAGCATGCTCACCGGTCGGAGCCCCCGTCTTATTCCGGGAGAAGAAAGACGGGACCCTACGGCTCTGCACCGACTACCGGGGCCTAAACGCGGCTTCCCTGTCCAACAAATACCCCTTACCCCTGGTGAAGGACATGCTCGCCCACCTGTCCACGGGCAAAGTCTTTTCCAAATTGGACCTTCGCGAGGCGTACTATCGCATCCGAATCAGGGAGGGGGACGAATGGAAGACGGCGTTTAACTGCCCCCTAGGCGCGTTCCAGTACAAGGTACTGCCCTTCGGACTCGCGGGGGCCCCTGGGGTGTTCATGCAGCTCATCAATGAGGTACTGCATGAACATCTGTTTAAAGGGGTCCTGGTCTACATCGACGACGTCCTCATTTACACAAAAACGCACGAGGAACACGTAACCTTAGTCAGGCAAGTCCTCGACAAGCTCAGAAGGGCGCAGCTCTATGCAAAGCCTACAAAGTGCGAGTTTCACAAAGAGCGCCTAGACTATTTGGGGTATCGAATCTCCGGGGACGGCATCGAAATGGACCCCGCAAAAGTCGAAGCGGTGCTAAACTGGGAGCGGCCCCGCAACAGACGGCAACTACAGAGCTTCCTGGGATTCGCGAATTTCTACAGGTCATTCGCCCGGGGGTTCGCTGAGATAGCCCTCCCCTTAACGGACCTCCTCAAAACCAAAGGGGTGGGGGACACCCGACGCGCCAAGAACCCAGGCACAGTGCTGAATTGGACTCCCGCGTGCCAGACCGCATTCGACAAGCTGAAAGCGCTGTTCACGACGGAGCCAATCCTCGCGCACCCGGACCCAGAACGGCCGTTCGTGGTCCAAGCCGACGCCTCAGACTTCTCCCTGGGAGCCATCCTGCTACAAAAAGACTCCACGGGGCTCCTGAAACCATGCGCCTACCTGTCAAGGAAGTTCTCTGAGACAGAGAGGCGATGGCACGTCTGGGAGAAAGAAGCCTTCGCGGTGAAATCGGCACTAGAGACGTGGCGACACCTACTCGAGGGAGCCACCCAACCATTCGAGGTCTGGACGGACCACCGGAACCTCGAGGCCCTACGAACGCCTAGACGCCTTAGCCCAAAACAGGTCCGATGGGCCCAATTCTTCAGCCGCTTTGATTTCCAACTGAAGTTCATGCCGGGCAAGAAGAACTTCCTGGCCGACGCCCTCTCCCGGCTGCCCCAAGACGAAGAGCCCGCCCCAGACACCATTGGGACGGTCCTATCCGCCTCGCAACTGGGGATGGCCGTGACCACCCGAAGCGGCACACGGAGGCAGCTCGACGCTACGGCGCAGCCGACGGCGGGACAACCGGCGACGGAAAGAAGCCAACCGCAACTACCAGGGGGAATGCGCAAGGACCTCGCCGCCGCCCTCAAAACCGACCCCTGGTTCCTGGCAAACCCCGACAAGGTAACGATGGCGCAAGACCTAGCATGGGGGGAAGGCAGAATCTACGTCCCGGACTCGCAACGCCAGGCGATCTTGCATAGGTCACACGACGCCAAGCAAGCGGGACACTTTGGGTTCCTCAAGACCCTACACCTCACACGGCGCCAATTCTGGTGGCCCGCGCTCAGGCGAGACGTAAAAACCTACGTGGCGTCCTGCCCAACGTGCGCTAGGGCCAAACGGGCACCAGGCAAACCCGCGGGGCTACTGCAACGGGTGGCAGAACCCTCCCGCCCATGGGAGGAAATCTCTATGGATTTTATAGTGGACCTCCCACCCAGCCAGAAGAAAACGGCTATTTGGGTGGTGAAGGACTACTTCTCAAAGCAGGCCCACTTCATCCCCTGCACGTCGGTCCCATCCTCACAACAACTAGCCAAACTCTTCCTCATCCACGTGTACAGGCTACACGGATGTCCCGCACGTGTGGTGACCGACAGGGGCACACAGTTCACCTCCAAATTCTGGCGGGCCTTCCTGAAGCTGACGGGGACCCAACAGGCCCTATCTACGGCTTGGCATCCGCAGACGGACGGAGCCACTGAGGTTCTTAATGCCACCTTAGAGCAATTTATACGATCATATACGAACTACCACCAAGACGACTGGGCTGAACTGCTCCCGTTCGCCGAAGTCGCATACAATAACGCCGTCCACACGAGCACGGGGAAAACCCCGTTCGAAGTAGTCTCGGGGCGCGACTTCGTCCCCATCCCGGAGCTACCTCAACCCCCGGAACCCCAGGTGGACGCCAGCGACTGGGGACGGAAGATCGCGGAAGCATGGCCAGTAATCACGGCGGCGCTAAAGGAGGCACAGGCTGCTTACAAAGAGCAGGCCGACAAGCACCGGCGCCTACAACCGACGTTCCAGGCGGGGGATATGGCCTATCTCTCCACCAAGTTCCTAAAGTCAACCCAACCCTCGAAAAAACTGGGGCCTAAGTACATCGGGCCGTTCCGAGTCACGCAAATAGTGAACCCGGTAGCAATACGCCTGGACCTGCCACACAACCTCCGGAGGCTCCACCCGGTGTTCCACACCAGCCTCCTAAAACCGGCAACCACCTCCCGATGGCACCCAAGCACGCCACAGCCCGCACCGCTCATGATCGACGGGCAACACCACTTCGAGATAAGGGACATCCTCGACTCCCGCAAGCAACGAGGAACCCTACACTATCTGGTCAGGTGGAAACACTTCCCCCACCCGGAATGGGTGGCGGCGCACAACGTTAACGCGCCTGACCTGACCAGAGCATTTCACCGGGCATACCCCGACAAACCGCAACCAAGGTCAGCAAAACCAAACCCCCCCCCGCAGGCCTCCCCCCGCCTCCCGTGCCCCAAGGGAAAGGGCCCCCCCCAAGCCCGCGACTTGGGTGGACCTTCCCCCCCCCGGGACTCACTCCCCCCGCCCCGGGCCCACGGGGTGGTGACAAACGATCGCCAGCACCCTCCCCCCGCCCCCCGGCCGCGGGGGAGTGGCAAGCAAGTCAACAGGGCAACCTGGGGGCAACGCCCAAGAGACACAACAAAGGCGACGCACTCTAAATAAGAAAAGAAGGGCCCTACCTGGAGCTGAGAAGCACCCGACCAGCCACGCCTCTCGCCTCGCCGAACTGAGCCAAACAAACAGGGTGTGGCTGGAGCATGCGCACGCCAGGTCAGAACCCGAGCGTGCGCACCATGGACACACCCTGGGAAGGCACGTGGTAGAGGGAGGAGCAAAGGGAGGGGCGACAACTACTCCGGCGGGAACTTTGAAGAAAAAAAAAAAAAAAAAAAAAAAGGGCCTTTTGACAGCTCCATGGGGAAAACCCAGAAACCCGGGGGAGAACACTATTCGGAAAGGGGGCAGTATGTCATGAGTGCCGTTGAGCTAAAGTCATCAGCGCAATGGCACTCATGACAATGACAAGGAAATAGGTGAAGGGGTACAAGTTAAGTAGCCATCAACCCACAACGACTAACGGCTAACAAACAATAGCTAAACGGATCACGGAGCCACCCAAGCCATCAGCGGCAATACAACGGGGATCGCCCAGCTGAAAGCAATCAGCAGAAGAATGAAAACCTGAGGATGGGCGATCCTGGAAACCCTCAACCAATGGCAGGGCAACGCATGGGACAAAGGGGGGTGACGTGACCGAGAGCGAGGGGGCGCTGACCGGCGCGGGGTATTTAAACCCCGCACCGGCGCGCTCCTGTCACTCTCAGCTTTTTTCTACCAACGTTGTACCTACCCTGAAATAAACCAGAGCCTGCTTTGCAAACCAGTGTCTGAACGTTATTCAGAGGTAGGCAGCGCATGACATTCCCTGACCTTGATACACTTCACCACCAACAGAAGCCGTGCTACATATTACTTTAAAAAGGCAAGTGTCTTCTTCTTTCTGGATTGTATAGATACTGCAGAATATGGTCTCTGTATTTTTCATTGCTTATGCTTTGGTTCATCTGATCCCATCACTACACTGGTCCCTGACGTATAGCTATAAACTTTTAGGACATTTTTTGGGTGACCAGTTTCTACTTCATGTTGTTGGTTGTCTTTCCTGTACTGAGGCACCCAGTTCATGCTGTATATTTAGGTGAGTGTTCCCTTTTGCACTACTGACCTCTTCACTACCATAGGTAAAGGTAAAGGTTTCCCTTGACGTAAAGTCCAGTCGTGTCCGAGTCTAGGGGGCGGTGCTCATCTCCGTTTCTAAGCCGTTAGAGCCGGCGTTGTCCGTAGACCCGTCCGTGGTCATGTGGCCGGCATGACGACACAGAACGCCGTTACCTTCCCGCCAAAGCGGTACCTATTGATCTACTCACATTTGCATGTTTTCGAACTGCTAGGTGAGCAGGAGCTGGGACTAGCAACAGGAGCTCACCCCGTTGCGCGGATTCGAACCGCCGACCTTCCGATCGGCAAGTTCAGCAGCGCAGCAGTTTAACCCGCAGTGCCACCGCGTCCCGTTCCACTTCACTACCATAGTCCTAACAAAAACTACCTTTTTATTTGACTTATATCCCACCTTTTGTACAGGAGCACAAGGTGACACACAATGAGTCCATCCTCCTATTTCCCCCCACAACACCACCTGTGAGGTGGGTTGGGCTGAGAGAGAGTGACTGGCCCAAAGTCAACTATTCAGCTTCCAAAGATGAAACAGGATTGGAACTAAGGTTCTAGTTGACCACCTTGACCACCATACCACACTGGCTCTCTGGCTCAGATTAGGATCAGGAAGATTTTCAACACAATTCAAACAGCTTCAATTAATACTCCTTCTCTCCAAGCACTGTGGTAATAAAAACAAAATGAAACACCCTATTCTTTCCCTCCTCCCTCCTCCTCCTCCTCCTCCTATTCCTGCTGCTGTTTGGTCATTAGAGCTAGAAATAATGGCTGAAGCGGATGGTAGTTCAAATCTAGCACCATCGTGAAGGGCCCTAGATTCTGTATCTTTGTTCCTAGAGCACAAAATAATTAGGACTGGAATATGGTTAAGGAAATTTTACATTTACACATTGGTTGAAAATTAAACCCTGTTAGAAACCCCTCTCTAGTGTATACTGTTACCATAATAATTATAACTCAGTTCAATATTCTGTACTATGTATATTAATTATCATTATCACCACCACCCCAATTTAACCTTAGTAAGCTTTACTGATCTTGTATCATCAATACATTTAAAAAAACAAAAGAGCAAAATCTTCAAAGAGCAAATTATCCCTCAAAGTCTTGTAAAGTGAAACTATGCACAATATGATGGCAGATAGTTGAGACTGTTATCAACAGGATGTTTTAACATTTCTAAGAAAGTAACTATTTTCTTCAGTGATCCTATTGCCATTAAAACTAGGACATCTCAAGAAAGTGACAGTCCCTAACAAAAACATGTTGTTAAAAACATGTCGCTAAATAAATCATTCTGCCTGTTATGTGGTTGCCAAAGATCCCATATAGAAAAAAAACCCCTAAATGTCTGAGAAACACAGATCTCAATGCTTTCAGTTCAGATGCAAAAACTCATAGCAGTAGAATCATGCTAGATGAATTAGACCTTGTGACCAAATATATTTTCAAAACAGTGCTCAAATGGGCCTATGTATAATTCAGACATAAATTCAGACAAAAGAACCGTTCTGCCTATGGCAACATTTGCCATTAAAAAAGCCTGGGAGAGCCAAATATGGCCCTATTGCCATCTCACTCAATAAAAAAAACGTACTCTTCCAAGTTTTTCATCCTTGGATCTACTTTTTAACTCAAATATTGGTGGTGGGGTAGGGGGTATGTTGAGTTTCTTATATCACTATTTCTCTTACCTCCTTGTCTCTCTCTCTCTCTCTCTCTTTTCCCATATCTTTATCATTAACCAAAAGGTATTATTGCTGAGGTATACATGCCTTGTGTGGCACAGAGTGGTAGGCAGCAGTATTGCAACCGCAACTCTCCCCACGACCCGGGTTTGATTCCAGTGGAAGCTGGATTCTTGGGTAGCTGACTCAGGTCGACTCAGCCTTCCATCCTTCCAAGGTCGGTAAAATGAACACCCGGCTTGCTGGGAAAGGTGACGACTGGGGAAGGCAATGGCAAACCACCTCGCTCTATAGTCTGCCAAGAAAATGTCACAAAAGCAGCATTCCCCCCAAAGGGTGTCATGTTCATCGTTTCAATGTTCTGTATACATCGTAACGTTTCTCATGTCACTTTTCTAACCCGTGTTTGTGGGTTGGAAATTTCCAGCCGTGTCAGGCTGTAATCTGCTTACTGCAACTGTGGAATGTATGTTTGGGTTAGTGAGTCTGTTCAAGGTTACTTTCTCAGGCCGATGTGGGTAACGGTTGCTAACACCTGGGAGGGGGTGGTTGCTAGGAGGGAGGAAGGGCGGGGCTGGTTTTGAAGTGAGGGTTTTTAGTTTGTATTTGGCGCGCTTTTGCTCATTCTCAGCTTTCTTCGTATTTGCATACTATTCTTTCAATAAATCAGTTTTCATAAAGAATTCCCTTGTGAGACTGAGTATGTCAGAATAGGCAATCATTACAAAGGGTCAGACATGACTCAGTGCTTGTACAGGGGACCTTTCACTATTATTGCTGAGAGGAAGGCCCACTTGGTCTAACACCTCATAAAACAGGCATTGTTAGCTGGGGGGTAGCCAACAATCTTATGAAAAGTTGGGTGAAATTTGATTTTTGAAGCACTACCAAAGAAATTACCGCTTTCATTTCCCTGTGGGTTTTTTTCCCCTTCTTCATCCCCCAAAAGTAATGGTCATCAAAGAAATCTATTGCCCCTACTTTGGGTTTTAGATTTAAGGCATTATCAGTTGGATGCAAGCTGAAGTGTTATTAACCTCCAAATACTTCCAACGTAAGTGCCCTATTACTATTAACTAAGAATGATAGGAGTTGTAGTCCAATGGCCCTCGAGCTACATCAAGATGGCAGAAGCTAATGTAAAATATTCATATCACTTCTGCTTCTTTTCACTGTGTTGCCTTGGTTTTTATGTGTGTTAGAGATTCTATTATTATTTTAATGTTGATCACGGATATTTTAAAGATTGTACATTCCTGTAAAAAAGGTAATCCTATGGGATTTCAGTGGGGGATGGGTGGATAGACAGACTGACAGATAGGAGAGAGAGTCTTCCTTGATCACCCGCTCCCAAAATGGAGAGATGTATGGTAAGGTGATCTTGCCACACAGCTGATTTAGTGTGCAACTAAAGGGTAATGTGATTAACTATTACAAAATTCATACCTTAGCTTCAAATACTGAAATCTCTTGAACTGTAATTTTATAAGGAAACTTACTTTAAAACCTAACATTCCTTTGTTCATTAATGCTGTATTGTGAGATGAATCCATTCTACTTTGGGCTTAATAATATGTGCTGAAATTTGACCAGAATATTCATTATTGAACAATACAGTACGTACATTTAGTCTAAGGGAAGTGGATCTATAGAAGCCTTCCCTAACTTGGTGGCCTACATACGTCCTTGACTTTCCAGCCACTATGGCCAAATTTCCATGAATTACGGAAGCTGAAGTCCAACGCATCTGGAGGCCACCAGGTTAAGGAAGGCTGATCTACAGGACTTTGCAAATTTGGATTGTGTAAGTGAACCTATTTGTGAGACCTTCTTCTGAAGTGAGCTATTAAAAGCCCATCTTAGTGGTTAAAGGTAACCTAAGAAACCACACTTAGCGTAACACCCTTTGCTTTATTTTCTGCTTTCCAGCAGCTCAGTTTCTCCCTACCTTTCAATTCTATTACTGAGATTTGGTCACAAAAGGACAAAAGTGGCATTACTATGTGGGCCAAAGCATGGTTAAATGCTACATGTAGCAAAATCCTCATGTGCAGCTTTTTAAACTTTGGACTTCAGCAACAGACGGTCCAAAAAACATTTGAGACCTGCCCAAATGAAAGGTGTTCCTGGCTGCAGAAAGTGTTTTAGACTTATTCATACCGTGTATTTGAAGGATTTTCCAAATTGGAGGCAAGTAATTTACTCTGGCTGGTGGAAGAAAGTCTGTTCTTGTAGTGTCTTCCATACTGCTGCTTTCCAGATTATGAATCTTTCAAGGGCAATAACTATTAGACTGCTATGGACAGCTTTGGACATTGGATTAAAAAAAACCCTGGGCAATATTAGACAAGCTGTTTCAACAAAACCAACTCAAAATTGGTTTTGGCTGCTTCAGTGGGCAATTTTCTTTATGCTGGTATAATGAAGCAGCCTGTGATGGAAAAGAAAAGAACAAGGTTAAGTTAGAGGGAGGAGGTAGGAGAAGGGCTTCTTCCAAAGGCATTTTGACTTAAAATGCTGTATAGCAAAACACTTCATCTTTATGAATGACCTCAGACCAAGGCCCAATAAAATTCCTCCTACATAGTTAGTTGCTTGCACATGCAGGACTTTGGCACTTGCAGACAGCCTCACCCCTCTTCTTTCATTGGCTGCTTATTATAGGAACATAGGAAGTTGTTTCACATTGAGTCAAACCATTCATTTATGTGGCCCAATACAGGGGTCAACAGCATGGCATAGGGCCTGGTTATTTGAGCGACTGCCTATCTCCTGTGGTGTCTTCCCAGTCAATTTAAGCTGACAGGGTTGGCACGCTCTGGGTTGTTTTGATTAAACAATGCCATCCTTCAGAATCTAGGAAATGCACCTTTCTCTGTTGCAGCACCTGCCATCAAGAATGAGGTTCCCTGGGATTTGTGTGGCTCACACCCTGCTGGTGTTCTGGAGGGCTACAAAAACCTGGTTGTTCTCCCAGACCTTGGGCTAGGGTAGTTGGTGCCCCCCTTGCTGGGTTGGTGGGATGTTTTGGGTCTGCTGAGTTCACTATCTTGCTCTTCTTACTTCTTTTTCTTTTGTTCCAGTTGGTTTTGTCATCTCTTGTTTCCATTATATTGCTTTTAGAGTCAGGCGGCATCAAACTGAGCAAACAAACCTTTCCAGGTGCTGGATACCATTTTGTGATTTTGCACAAAAGGGTGGGCATAGAAAGTTAGTAGACAAACAAACAAATGCCAATGTTCCATGAGATTTTTGCATTTATCCCTGAGATGGAAATCCAGTATCTCATAAAAATTTGCCACTCATGTGACATTTGGAACATTTGACAACACTTATTTAAAAATAATACATATTTGTATTTAATTTTGAAATTCTGTGGTGATATTATAGGCACCCATATTAGGGATGTTGTGGGTCCTTTGGCACTTGAAGATGTTACATTGCAAAGCCATGGCCAACATAGACTAACAAGGGTTTTCCAAAGTTTCAGAGTGGAATCCTTCCCAGGAATTGAATCTGGTACAAAGCACATTTCATTACTACATTGCATTGAGGGTTACTTCTAAAGTTGTCTCAAAATGTTTGTGCTTGAAGTTTTTTTTTTTCCCCAAAAGGAGGAAACTAAAAAATAAATAAATCATAAGACTGTGATGTGGACCTAGGCATTTGTATTCCAATGTATTTGACCTGACCTGACCTGACTTGACTTTTCTATTCAGCTCCAATCAGATGCAGTATTTCTCAACCTTGGTAACTTTAAGATGTATGGACTTCAACTCCCAGAATTCTGGGACTTGAAGTCCACACATCTTAAAGTTGCCAAAGTTGAGAAACAGTAGAATACTGCAAATGCTAGGTTTAAAAAGTATGTAACAACAGACAACAATATAATGATAATGGTGCTAAACAACAAGGGTAAGTCCCAAACTTAACATTTCCCAAATGCTCTCTCCCAGAGACAGGTTGTTACCTCCTTGCAAGTAACTCATCTAAGAGGGATTAGTATATATGCAAGTTATTCCATAGGAAGGGCACCATTATTGGTTCTAGACAGAAAGTTTACCTTCAATATTCACAATGACAAAATATTTATTTACTTCTTTACTAGCGAAGATTATGGAGACAAAGTTGAGAGGCCTTCATACGTTTCACACTGTGCATACATAGTATGATCTATCTAAATTTGTACCTTTAGTTACCATACATGACATCGGGGGTGGGGGTGGGGGTTAAACCATATACATTATGAGCAACAGCAGATTGGATATACGTGCATATTGCTAATTTCAAATTATTTCCATGTTCCTTATGAAATGGCACCTTGCTGGCCATTCAGTGGGCTGGGTTTCCATTGAATGACTGCAAGAAAAAGCCTCAAGTTTGTGAAGCAGTGAATGTCTCACATTAATTATTTCAAATTTTCCGTTTGTCACAATTTGTCTAGATTAGATAAGCTAAACCTCTGTTAGGAGAAATCAGTAATTGGACTACAACGGTCTGCTTCTTACTAAGAACCTTCTTACTGAGAACCTTTTGAACAGTTTCTGATTTTAAACCAAATGGTATGTTAATATATGTCCCAAGTCCCCTTACACGTTACCACCGGTGGGTGTGGGGCATCCAACTTTTAAAAGAACCATATTTCCTGTTACTGTTTGATTAGTACTAATAATGCTATAAAATTGGGCATGGAAAGACAGGAATAATTTAGCGTCTCTTCTCTCACATCCACCAATGCACAGCATGCAAACTGAGTCCAGAAATAACCTTCTTCTTCTACAGCAGCTGGCACAGGTAGATGTTAAGACTGATTTTACACTTACGATCGCACTGACAGAAGCACCATGGGTTTTTCAAACTGACAGCTTACCAACTCTACAGCAACTTGGACCCTAGTTCTTGTAAATTTCCAGCCCTTTGGTAGTCAGAACTACTTTTTACTGTCAGTACACTTCTGGTTTAACACTCTGTCAATTCAAATTTGTCCCCTAATTTTCACATTCCCAGTCCTTTGAAGTCATTCAAAGGAAGAATTTTGAATTTTTTAAAAAATGGTTTTCATCTACTCATTATGTTTTCATCTACTCTGCTATGTATCTGTAACTTTGCCCCACCTTTTAAAAATTGAGTGTCCCTTTTTCAAAATGCAAAGGCAGAGAGTAAACAGAGGTTTTCAAAGGAAGTCCCCAAGTGCAAAAGCTCCGGTTGGATAGTCCAGATAAACTGAGGGAAATAGCTTAAAACACCTGCAAGAGATTTGTTGCTTGCCATAGTCCTAACACAAAGCACAAGTCAAATTCTGTTCTTTGCAGCTTAGAAGTTTGGAACTGCAGAAATCTGTATCTGAATCCGTATCTATATACTTATATCTATATCTATCTATGAAATTAATAACAATAACAATAACAACAATAAAATAAATATAAAATCTTTTATGCTTTGTTTTTAGCCTAACTGGCATATAAGGAAGAGTACAAATTTTATTTAAAATACTTAAATTAAACCAGTGAAGAATGAAATGTTTCACAGTAACAGTGCAGCCAAAGAATCTGAGCAAGCAAATTCTGATCTTGACTCCACCTGCAAAGGTTTTTCAGAGCTATAGGAAGGGAATTTTCCAGCCTTTATGATTGGTCAAAGAAACTCTCTGTCCTAAGTTAATGCTCTCTGTATTTCCAGGAACATCTAATGATAGTAGTAGCTACATCATTAGATGAATAGAGCCTTTACTTGTTGGAAGGCAGGCCTCTTTATTCAGCTCCATTATAACAGTTTAGACCCAGGTAGAAAGATGCCACACTGTAACTCATATGCTACTTTAATCAACAACTAATTGCTGATCTCCAACAAAACTGAAATGCTCTAAGCATTTCAAGGTAAACCAGGGCTGATCAGCATGTCCTCCTTGCCCCAGTACAAGAAAAACTACTGTTCAAAGAGGGTTGGAAGAGATGAAACCATCCTCAATCCGCCCCGAGCCTGCTGGGGAAGCAACCTCCCCCTAAGTTTTCTGGCTCCTCATAAGGAATTGGGTTTCCCCCCGTCTGCTGGTGCAAGCAGGCAGCCCAGTCTGTGTTTCATTCCCCCTTAGGCAAACACCTCCATTCTGGCTGGCTGCTGTATGCTCTGATGGGTATCCTCCAAAAATCCCTCCCTCCCTGCTCTTTGTCTCTGATGGCAACTTCATCCTGGGCTGCTCGTCCTGAAACGTTGGACATTACCCTCCCCCACACCCTTTTAAATTTTTAATTGGGTGAAGAGTTCTGCCATGTTTCTCCTTCTAACCCAAGAGACTGGAAGAACTGTTGTTTTCTTCCCTCCAGTCCTCAGAAGACATGCCCACAGAACAGAAAGCCATTGGTGCCTGCTTTCCTGGCCAAGGTGGGAGTGGAAAAGAGGGTAATCCACTAATTGGGGCCATGATAACTGTGATTTTCGGAGAACAACTGAGCATCGCTATGGCCAGAATTAAAGAAAGCATTTCTCAACTTGGCTTCATTTCCACCTGATTCACTCATGGAAGACAAGCAACTGAAGACTGCAGTGCAAAAAAGTCCCCAGAACATCAACTTACTACAGGGTTCCCTTTTTTTAGCTAGATCCAGCCTGTTCTGCAGCTTCCAGGTCCAATTCAAAGTGCTGGATCGAATATGAGACCCCTTCTTGGCTTTTAACTCTGCATATCTCCAAAAAAATTCCCTATGTGATGGATGGAGAATTTGTAGCCATACAGAAGTTCCTGAACAAGAGCTCCCACCATTTCTTACCACTGGCCATACTGGCTGGGACTGCAGGGAGTTGTATTTAGCAATACATAGTAGGTCAGAAGTCCTTTATTCCCAATGTATGGACATTTCTCTTACAGTTAAGATTCCCTGGAAAAATAATACCGACAATTCCCTCTTTTGAGACAGTAGGAACAGGGACTGAAGGACTAAAATCTTTGGCTCCCTCTTAAGGTCCATCAATGTTTATCCCTTGCTGACACCTGGAAAATTATATAAATACAAACTGAACAAATTAACAAATAAAATATCAATACAAATTGACTGACTGACTGACTGAATAAATAAAGCACGCCTTCTGCAGTAGGCTGGATCACCCTTCTCCAGCCTAATTATCTTATTTATGGATAACATAGTATAGGAGCTGATTCTTTTAAATATTTAAGTTCCTGGCTACGCAATGGAGTAAACAAGCTGTTAGCAATGTCAGGAGTGCAGAACCTAATAATTCACAGGCAACAGAAAAACAGAGTCAGATGCCATACTAAGGTCCATACAAAGAGGTCAAATAAAGTTAAGGCATCAAACAGAGTCTATTATCCAAAAGACAAGGACCAAAGTCAGGGTGGAGGTCAAGAGCCAGAGGCTGAATGAATTAAGAAAGTCAGAAGCATGGCAAGGTATAGAGACATTATTTCCAACCTTGTCTGTTACAAACTAAAAGCTTGTAAAGCCAGAACTCATAAAACTCCATCCAGGCTCCCATTATTAGCCATTAGGCTATTAAAAAGGAACAAGTCAAAACTTACAACTGAGGAAGCTTTACCTACAGGTTAGTCACATCTGCATCCCTGAGTCTGAATTCTCAATCTCCTCTGTTCCCTAGAATTTGGTCTTTTCTTCCAATTTAGGTGAGAAGTATAGACATTTGGTTGAAGCCACCATGACATGATATATGCCACTGCACCTCCACATAAATGATGTGAATTATGTAATTTGCATCAATTGCATCATGACATGAATGACAACCCCTCTGACACACATGATGTCATCTGCTCCATCCTGCAGATATCCACAGTGAAAGGTCTTCTACCTTATGGGATTCTAAGCCAGGACCTGCGTCTTCCTAGCTCCTGGTTTTGGGTTCAGAGAAAGTGTTGGCAAATGCTGGGAAAGCCTTTAGCCCAGGAGAGGTCAAAAAAGTCACACACCAAGCATTTCTATAAAAATAATTTATTTACAGAAAGCAAAAACAAAAGCAAAACATTTAAAGGACTTAGCTCCCCTGGAGCAAGCCTTGTTTGGCTACATTGCCGGCAGAGAAAAAAAAAAGGAAGTAAGAAACAAGTCCGGGCAGGTTTCCTCCCCCCAGGCTATTTTGCATGAAGCACGAGAGAGGAGACAATCAAATACAACCCCTTCACCAGGCCAAATGATTAGGTATAATAGCAGCTTAATCTGTTAGTAGGAAAACCTCAACAGAAAGCACATAGTACATCTAGAGGTGCATGCTTATCTTCAGAGGAGGACCCATCCAGAGAAGATATGCCTTCAAATAAAATACAGTATCTCCTTTCTTGTTTGTTTTGATTTGATCTTGAAACTATTTTAACTGTTTCAGGTATGTGCCTCATATTTTATATTTTTGACTGTAATGAGTCTATAGGATTTTTAAAATTAATAAGCAGTATACAAATGATACAAGTAAATAAATAGATAAATTAATAAACATATAATGTCTAAATATGTAGTGGCTCTCTTTTGATGGTGACAGGTATTTGGGATATTTTGTTGTTTTTATTTTAAAATACTCTTGTTATAGCTCACCTTAAAGTATTTCAAGATGAGAGGAGGTACACAGAATCTTTCAAATAGACCCAAAGCTACCTAAACGTGGAATCAGAGCCAAGTGAAATTGTTTGGATTTGAAAAAACATGCTACCAAAATACTTGGAAATGGGTAAGAAATAAGGCTGGAAATAATTCAGAAAAGTGGCTTCAGAGCATGTGGAAGCCCAAATATAGCACCTCTTTGCAACTCTTTAAAGCTGCTGCATCTTTTCCATAATCACATGGCTGCCCTCTGCAGCTGTCACATAACCCCAGGAAAAGACATGGATGGTTTAAAAACTGACAAGTAGATGCTACATTTGTACCCCTGGTTTGGAATGGAATCTGAAGTGTTGAACAGTCCTAGTATCCAATGGAAAGTGTAAAGAATAAAAGTCTACCTTCTTTAAATGCTGCTTTATTGTAGAATTGTCTCGTTCTATGACCTTCCTCATTTCTTGACTTCCCAGGTACATGATATTTGCTGCAGAAATAAGACACACAGGCACACAAATTAGAAAACAGAACTTATACGAGAAGCTATTTTGGCTACAGTCTTCAAATTCTGACTGCTTGAGGGACTATTCTCCCAGTTTCACAAAAAAGTCTCCAATTGGCAGACAGTCCATCACTTATTAACAATGATCTAGCTAACTATGCACCTATTTATTTATTTATTTATCCAACTTACATAGCTGCCCATCTACCAGAAGGAACTCTGGGCAGTGCACAAAATAATAATACAATAAAATGACCCTCTAAGACTATAAACAGTGTTGAGGCCCTGACAAAACTCACTTCCGTCCACCCCTATCCCCCCTCCCCCCCAATTCCAGCTCTATCAACATCCTGGCCCCAGTGTCTGGGGGAAAACCAGGTCTTCATTGTTTTCCTGAAGATCCACAGGGTCTTCCCTCAAAGGTGGGATGGGGACGGGGAGGAAGTCATCAATGAATAAAAGCTATAGGGGAGTGTACTACAAGAGCAGATTCTAATAGAAGTTTTAAAGGGGAAAAAACTGTGCACGTGCAGAGTTCAATGGGTGTTTGTTGGCCATGTGCATTTCATCCTGTGGCTGGCAGGTCAGAGACTGATTTGGGGTTTCTTGCTTTGCCACTGACAAGTCATGGTTTTGAGCTAAAGTATCCTCCATGGTTTGGTTAGGACCCTAATTGTTCCCTGACTCCTTTATAGCTAAAAACCATGGAGGCCACCATCCAGAAACCCATATTTGAACTATAAAGTTACTTCAAAAGATGGTTTTCATACCTACTCTACAATTATAGAGCGCTGTCAAAATCCAAATGAAATACCTTTTCAAAATATGAGAAAACTCTCTCTTTAGCTATCAGGATTAAGCTGATATGCACCACTTAAAGGGGACATCATCATTTTAAGAGGTGAGGGTGAAATTACAATCTGGGGAAACTCAAAATAAAATCCAGCTTGAGGAACTCAAACTTAGTTTGAGTTAGGCCTGACCTAGACTCCCTCCAATTCAGGCCCAAGGGTATTAGGTTTAATCCTGCCCCTATTGCTCACCAGCTGTTTTCTACCGGTTCCCACCATTTTCCTATATAATACCTCTTAACCTGAGACATGAAAGGACCTAGGTAATTAAGACAAGCCCACTAGTTTCTATTATACTCCTCAGTATGTTTTAAAAACATTTTAATGTTGTTGTTTTTTTAAAAATCATGAATTCTTTTGATACACAACAGATATGTAATTCTTAATTAAAATATTTATTAAAAAAGTTAATTGCACAAAATTACATGACTTGAGCATTTTTTATGTTTGGCTTCCATGTAAACTAGCAAGAGCCAACTCTTGCTGCAGAACATTTACGAGTTCTAATGGATGTTTCCTCTGAGCAACCTTTTGCTTGAAAATAATAACTAGTGAAAGATGGTAAAGCAGAGGCATAGACTTCTCTCAACAGGCAGAGAAAAAGGAAATAACAATTGGACTGCTCTCTACCAATGACCTCAAAACATTAAATGGGGCAAATTCCTGCAGCACTTTAAGGAAGTGGAAACAAATGACATTGAGGTAGAAGAAACAACAGAGGTGGATATCAAAATTACTGTGATTGCTTTCCATATGCCATATGCAAAAGTAGCTTCAAACAATTACAATCCAAAAGCTGTACATAAAAACAAAGGACCCAAAGTAGGAAAAGCAGAGGCCTACAGTTTAAGACTATTCCCTTAGTCTAATAAAGCATACTAGTTCGTTCTAAATCTGAAAGCTGCACAACCTTTTTTTTAAATTAAAAAGTTATAGTCTGCACTGCTTTACAAAAGAATTCAAAGCAACTTAGAACACAGATCTTTCGTTTAGAGCAGTGTTTCTCAACCTTGGCAACTTTAAGATGGAAAGCTGGCTGGGGAATTCTGGGAGTTGAAGTCCACACATCTTAAAAGTTGCTAAGGTTGAGAAACACTTGTTTACAGGAATAACTAAAATCCCAAGTGCCAGCAACACTAGCAACTCCAACCCACCCAGCTCACACCCACCACCAATGCAGCAATGGCAGGAGAAAGTCCTGAGACAACCTTGCATGCTGTTAGAACTATCTGAAAACACAATGGCTGAAGGAGTGTTGTGAAGGTCAGGATCTGCAATAACAGCTCTATTGTTGTTGTTGTAATTAACCAAGTGGAAGAGAACAATGAGCCAGGCAACTCACCCTGCCATTTCAAATGGAGAATGCCTACGAAGATGCTATTGTTCTGGACAGTAGAGGAGACAACAGAGAAAGACTAGAAATCAGAAGATTTTTCTTTGTTCCAAGTCAGCTCTAATGCACTTAGGTATAGAGAAAATTGCACTCTCTAATCCTATGAATGGCCCTTCTTTTTGATGTGGAGGGTGAGATGGTCCGTCCGTCCCTCCCTCCCTGCCCTTTCCCCATCAGGGATGATTAAGTATTGGTGTCCTTTTAGTCATGTGCCTTTGCTAAACAGAGGCTGCTAACTGTGCCCAAACATGCTTGATTTATTTATGATGGTGCAACCCTGAAGGGACTTAGAATCAAGGACCAAGAAAAGAAAAGAGGGCTTTATATCACTGGTAGCTCTTTAACCTAACATGTCACAACCAGTGCTTAATATCCTCACCAGCTAAATTAATAGTACCCCCTTTACAGAGCTTAATGATCAAAATCAATCAAGCTTCTTTCAGTCTTTAGAACTATCTGACATTGATTCAGTCAACCGCCAATTGCCAGACAAAAATACCTGCGCGTACAGCGCTGAAGTTCAAAACCATTCATATAGTCGTATTATGGCAAGGAAACAAAACAATGTACGACTAAACAAAAGATGAACTGTGCTTTGAAACAATAATCTGCAACAGTCTTAGTGTGTTTGGGTTTTGCTTGATTAACTCCCACCATCTCAAGCAACATTTGGAGAATATCAAGTAGCAGTAAAATGCTTAGTATTTTATTTTTTTAATGTGCCTCTACAATAAAGTATGGAATCTTTGACTATTAAGATGTCACTGAACTACAGATCACTTCATTCCTCACTATTGGAAGTCCTGCTGGGAGTTTAGTTCAACAAGATATGGTGGACATATGTTTCCCAGCCCTGCTTAGAATTAAATACATTAATGGAATGGTTTTTCTGTCTTTCTTCAACTCACATTATTATTTGAAGGGCAAACAAAGCATCTATTATATGTCAATTCATGTCCTCAAGGATTGCAACCTATGAAAAAAAGTTAAAGTCTGCCAACAGATATTTTTCTGTATGCCTACATTGGTGCAAGCAGCAATTGCTATTTCTCTTCCTCTGGGAGAAGTGGTAAACTCCATTCCATCTACAGAGGGATTCATCCAGCAGTTTAATCTATAATCTGAACCAGCTTGACCAGTCCACTGTTATCTCAGCCGCAGCGCCCATGCGATTCCCTGGAAGCTCTTAAGTTTTTGTTTGATTACTGCAAACTCCAAATGCCAACTGGCTTGGAGTAGAAAAAATTGCCTTACTGTATAAAAAGGTAAAGGTTTCCCTTGACGTAAAGTCCAGTCGTGTCCGACTCTAGGGGGCGGTGCTCATCTCCGTTTCAAAGCCTTGGAGCCGGCGTTGTCATAGACACTTCCGGGTCATGTGGCCAGTATGACTCACGGAACGCCGTTACCTTCCCGCCGAAGCGGTACCAATTAATCTACTCACATTTGCATGTTTTCGAACTGCTTGGTGTGCAGAAGCTGGGACGAGCAACGGGAGCTCACCCCGCCGCGCGGTTTCGAACCGCCGACCTTCCGATCAACAGCTCAGCGGTTTAACCCGCAGCGCCACCGCGTCCCACCTGCCTTACTGTATAAGTTCCACTAAAAACTTGCATTAGGAGTTGAACGGTCATAATGTGCTTGCGGCCGTGTACGCTGAAAGTTAGAAACTTCTCAGTTAACTAAAAACAAACAAACAAATGCTGTCAAACTAATTTAGGAATATAGGAAAGTTCGGTATGACAGCCTTAACTCAGTTAAATATAAAAGTGGATATAAGCCCCGAGTTAGGGGATGTTTAACACCACTCCTCTTACTAACTCCTGCTCTACCCAAAGCACCACCATGTTGAAAACAGAACTGTAAATGAAGAAACAAGCCATATCCAGTTGTTAAATAAGAACTGGGACCTTTTGTGACTGACTGACTATCTATCTATCTAGACAATTTATATGGTCGCACAGCAATGTGAAGAACATGAATGATTAAAACCAAACAGCAATAGAACAATCAGACAATAATCCATACAACCAAGGTCCAGGACCAAGAAAAACACCTCCAATTTGCCAAAGCACCAACAGTAAACAAGACACTGTAACACAGACACAAACTGAAGCCACAGGAATAGAATAATGCAGTAATCTTTTTTTTTTTAATGAATTTTATTAAGTTTCAAGAGAAGAGTAAAAACTACAACCCCCCCCCCCAAAAAAAAACTACAAAGAAGGAAAAAAGAACTAACAAGGTGCAAAAACACATGAGATTTTTTTTTCAAATTTACAAAAAGATGTGGCTTCCAACTTTAAACAGCAAGGATATACAAAAATTTCCATAATCAATCTCTTACTTTATATTAAACCAAACTCACATTATTTCTATAAATCATTCCACTTTGGCACATAATAAAAATCACTAAGTACAGTTACTTCTCCCCCTTATATATATATATATAAAAAAATTCATCTAAACCTCCTAAACATCTTTCTCCCCTCCAAAAGGTAGCACATATTTAATTATTCCCTTCCTACCACTATTCTATACATTTCTGTCTACTAAAATAAGAATCAAATTAAAAACCATGTAGATTGTCTATTATACTTGATAATACAACTGTTTTAATAATCCTAATCTTAATAAACTCAAAAAACAAAGACAACTCAAAACAATTACCTTAAATCAAATCCTTAAAACCATCCAAATAAACACATTTTTAACCTTAATAATCTTAATCCAAATCTTTAAAAGCAAATGACATCAATCAAACCCTTAAAGCAAACCAGATAGACATTCTTTAACCCTTATCCCACTTCAAAATAAACCAGAGCATTTACATATCCCCACAATATGCACAAAGCTTTTCTCTTAAAAGAATCAAACAGCCCGACTGCCCTCCTCAAAGGTTCTTTTCATGGCATTCCACCAGAAAGTCAGTCTCACTCATGGCTTGCAGATCTCTCTCTCCCTTAAATTCCTCCAAGTCCACTGTCCGATCTCCATCCAGCATCTCAATAAAAATCCCAAGCTCACTCTTAGAAGAAACATTTCTATTGCTGTTGAATTCCTCAATTTCGTCCACCACATCCCCAACCTGATGGCACATTTTAAATCTCACGTTTTCCACGATGTCCTGAATATCTTGCATAAAAGCTTGGTAAAAGTCAGAAGAAAACTGTTTAAAATTTTGGTGGAAGTCAGAAAAAAATCTGTTTAAAATCCTCCATGTATCATGCAGTATATTATGGCGCTCCCTAGGAGCTTAACCAGCGAAAATCGAGGATATGAAAAAGTTCCGAAATGTATTTACACAAGTGAAAGTGAGATAAGCAGACAATTCCCAAGGGAAAGTGAAAACAGAAAGCTGAAGGTTCAAATCAGCTGATTCAACATGTAGGAAAATGTTATTATCTTCAAATTTAATACAAAAATAATAACAGGAAGACAATTGTTTACTCTCAATACTTGGAATATATTTGGAAGGAGAACGAAATCCAAAACTTAAAAAAAATTTTTTTTTAAGAAGTAATCCCAAAAATAATAATAAGCACCAAGAGAGCCAGCTTCTCCTTGCTGTAGAAAGCCTCTCTTGGGGTACATACAGTATACTTAAAAAAAAATACAAATTGGGTGATCTAGAAATGGGGTGGCTGGTCTTAGTGTCCCTTTAAGGCTACCGTGTGGCTTGGAAAGTGATGATGTCCCCGCCTCCCAGCTAGCTCTTACCAGTCGAAAGCGAAATGCTGTTTGTGATCTTCTGGCTGCAAGCAGCTGTCCAGAAGACAGATGGGATGATCCCAGGTGTTTTCCTTTATCCGGAAAACATTTCTGGGCTTCAGGAGAATCTGCCTGAGCCTGGAAAAAGTTACCGCATTGTCAACTCCTCCCGCTAAGCCCGTGGGCACAGCAGCTCAGTTCGCCATTCCCCACCAGTAACCAGAATAATGCAGTAACCTGAAGATTATGAATATATATACATATATATACACACACATACACATATATAGAGACATTTAGCAAAATTCTGTAAAAAAGGAATTATATACAACTAAGTGTCTTTTCCAACTAAGAGGATTACAAAGTTAGCCCCAGTCTTATGTCTTTTCTAATTCAACTTCAGAGACATGCAGTTTCTATCTTAATTATCAAAATCAAAATCATCCTCTGCGAAACCCTGGGATTACACAATAACTTTTTGCAAGACTATGGCTACTCCTGTGAGGCCAAAACAGGGGAGATATATTTGGGAAATAGCTCTTTTATTGTATCATTGAGTATCAGTTCTGTCCAGATGACTTTTCTGAAGTTATTGTAAACTACTTGTTATGATGTAGAAGAACAGATATAAGTGGAGATTCAATAAAAGCAAATTAAATTATGGCAGTAATGTAACTGACAGCTTCCTAGGAGAAAAATGTCCCAGTTACCATTATGTATACTGCAAAGAAAAACAGCAGACTTCTCAAAACTCAAGGCAAGAGTAAAAATGTCCTTCTTCTCCCCTTTCTGCTTTCTTCTGAAGTAGTGGAAGATGTAGGAGCTAGCAACCGGAAGAAGGTAGATTCATTTGGGTATAATTTAACAAATGTTCAGCTAAATTAGATTCAGATAAATTAACACAAGGAACTGAGATGTAGCTCACATTACCAAGAACTGGAACAACAGGTAGCTTGAATAAGGATGCAATAATCTGGCTAATGTGGCATGAGACCCTTGAACAGAAGTTGGCTGGTCATAATTACCTCATGGCACAACTATACTTTCAATGTATGGTTTGGCTGAATTTGAACCAACTGGATTATTTGCTCTCCAGGCAACTTTCTTGTTCTTGTGGCAAGCTGTTGCTCAAGTTGTATAGTTGGGTCTGTGCAGGACTAGTAAATAAACAGCTCTCTCTCTGAAGCTACAGATGGAAGAAATTGAATCTTTAAATGCTTTATAACACTGAAGAGAGGGGAAAACCACATATGCTTAAATCTTTCTGCATTCAGAAACCTAGCATGTGGGAAGGCCAGAATCCTTTCTGTCAAGTGTGTTTTCCACAAACAGGGCTTTCTCTCACATCTACCTTCAAAAGATGCCATGAGAAACAATGAATATTTGTTGATTACTTCAGGAGCCATGCTGCTAGCTTTTCAAAGCAATGATAATTTTACAGTTTCATTGGATGGGTTAGATTATATAATGGTCTGTGGATATGACCTTGGGAGACAGGAAGAAGAGCCACAAGCTAGATAACCATCATATAAAGGTATCTCAGCCCACAGAAGGAAAAGGGGCGCAGGAAGCATCTCAGGAGGGACCATCCCTAGTTTTATTTATTTATTTATTTATTTATTTCTCAAATTTAGCCACCGCCCATCTCCCCCAGAAGAGGGACTCTGGGCGGTTTACAATAAAATCCCACATAAAACATAAACATTAAAATCACATAAAACAATTATAATAAAACACAATAAATAAATAAAATCCAAGAGAAATGTAAAATCCAGGCTGGTGGGAGGGCCTCTAGGGTGCGAGCCACCCCCAAGAATGGTTATTCACTTTCCCACCCCAGGCGAGACTGCAGAACCAGGTCTTCAGGGCCTTCTGGAAGGTCAGGAGTGAAGGGGCCTGCCTCACCTCCGGGGGCAAGATGTTCCATAGGGCGGGGCCACCACAGAGAAGGCCCGCTTCTTGGACCCTGCCAGGTGAAATTCCCTCACCGACGGGGTCCGTAACATGCCCTCTCTGGAAAGAGGAGAGGAGGGGAGAAGTGCTTTCAGATTTGCAAGATTCTGTTACTGTAGCCTTACAATAAAGCTAGTGTCAGTACTTATGGTTTGTGCTTCTTGTCTGGACTACCTCAAAGGGCTGACAGATTACAACTGCAACAAAAAACTAAACTGACTGCATCCTAATTTATGCAGAAAAATACCAAAGGACTCTGTTGCTAAGCCTGAGGAACAAACATGTTATATTATCAAACCACAACATATTCCAAAAGCTAATAGTGGACTGTTCTACCTTCGTCATCCAAGCCAGACATACTATACTGTCTTCCCAAATCAACCCCCCTAATCTGTGCCCCAATTTCAGCAGTGCTGAATCATCCACCTATAAACTGACACAGTATATTGCAAAATGTCTCCAACCTTTCACTGGTAAAACAGTTTCCTGGGTCTTTGGCAAATAATGCTATATCAAAAGTCACAAGGATATCAATTTCATTATTATCCACCCTCAATTTTTTTATAAAATATTTTTTAAAAGGAAGATAAAAACTAATACAAACTAATATAAAGTAAGAAGACAAAAGAAAAAGAAAGAAATCAAAGAGAAAGCTAAAAGTGCAAGATAGGAAAAAAAGTAAAAGAAAAACAGAGAAGAAAGAAGATGCAAAGAAATAGCTTCCGAGCTTCTTTACATTGGTTATCAGTGCAATTATAAATTTACCTCTTACTCTATGGTTACAACATAACTCTCTTCTTTCTATAATCTATCCCAGCCTCTCTCAACCTTTTGACCCTGGAGACGGTCACTAGCATATATTACTCCCAATATCAGATCTAGCATGCCTCCTGATTCTAGCTGCTGAGGAACATGAACAGAAGGCACTATTACACTCTTGCCCTTCTCATGAGCTAGCTTTTCTTAAGTACCTGGCTATCCTGAATGCTGGTCTAAATGGGCCCTTCGTCTGATCCAGCTTGGCTGTTGTATTTTTTGTGACTTGTAGAAAACTCAGACTGACAGTAGTCGTATACCTCATTTGAGCTTTACAAAACCCTAATCCAAGTCCTTTGGCTGTTAAGAGTTTATTGTTTACCAACGATGCAGTCAGTGTCCTACTGTGGCTTGATGACTTGAGACAAGATCAGTATTCCTTTCCTTTCCATTGTCTTCCTACTAAATACAGGTACCAAAATTGAAATTTTAACCTACTTTTGTTACAGCAAGACAGCAACAATGGTAAATAGGGTCTTATTGAAACATTTCTAATTCTGATGCTTCAGCATTCTGGATAAGCTGCTTGTTCTACTTTAACACTGACTTGTAGGGCAACTCTTAAAGCTAATTTGGGTGAATAAAGCTTTGAATGTAGAATTATGCTACCACTGATTTTATGATTAGGTAGCTATCCAGTAGGTCTTCAAAATGCAGAAAAGTTCAAATCAGTGCATGTTTCTTTAAGGATTAACATTCTCTTGGTGAATCATCCTATTATTCTTTAGTTTTACTACTGAGGAGCTCAGGAGCTGACTTTTGAAAACAGAAGCCTATTAATTCAGGCATCTTGTTGATTACAGATGTGCTACACTGTTAAAAAAGCAGCCACTTTTACAGTGTTGTAGTGATTGTGGCAAAGAAATGATCTGAACACACATCAGTCGCCCAATGCCCTAATACTACTCTGACAGCTTCTTTGCTAGATGTGGTCAGGTTAATCCCACCTACTGTGACTTGTTTGGCAGCATGTTTTTTTATATGTATATCAAATTATTTTCAGTATCTTCTTCTCACCTCTCTTTCCTTTCCATCTTTTAATGGTACACTGGGTGAGTCACTCCAAGTGAGCTCTCCTTCAAATGACAACCTCAGGAAGGATGTTAGAAACTCCCAAACTATGCTCCGTGTTTCTTGGAAGTTATGAACAGTTTCACTATCAAAGCATTCAGGTTTCATGAGTAATATTTATGATGGAAATAAAACTGACAGCTTTTAATTTGTTTTTTTTTTTTTAAAAACCACATAATTATGGAAGCCAAACTGAAACAAGAACTTCTTTCCTTTTCTCACTCAGAGCATCTGTAGAGAAATCAAAGTTCTTACGAGCAATAAAGCAACTTGTTAAATCCCTACCCACCCATCCTTTCTTTCATTCATTTGGAAAGAGGGTAAGTTATAAATGAGGGTCACTCTGACAAATGACTAGGTCTGTAAACATAATAAATCCTTTAAAAGCCATTTGTTTCTCTTCACTAAATTAGTATGAGCATCCCATCCTTAAATAGGGAAAACTTTAGTTCATTTTCAGAAAGAGGAACAAAGCAGATAGAGTTCCTTTAAACCACAATTAAGGACTGTCTTAGGAAGGTAAGTCCTCAGACAACATTAAGCAAACATTTTAGTCAGGCATCGCACAGGAAAACAAACAGTAGCAGAGGAAATGTGAAAATAGTGAGGGTCATTATTCCTTGGTCTTCTTTCCTGGAAGGCAGGTGATAAAATATAATGTGTTTCCAGAGGTAAGGAAACGTTCTTTGAAAATATGTATTACAGAATATAATTTCTTACCTCAGTTACAAATGGGCACTGCAACAACTTTGCATGCGCCCAAGCATTCAAGCAATACTTTGAGGGATGGGGATTGGGACTCTGCCGAGAGAGGGTAACTTTGTTTTCATTTAGGCAATCTAATGTATAGCCCTGGACACATGGCTTTGAGAAGATGACTATGTATGCTTATATATTTTCTCTCTTAGTTTAGGTGTGGCTTGGAGGACAGATAAATATACTGTAGTGCAGTATTTTAAAATTGCACACAGGATATTTGCATGGAAAACATAATGACAAAATAATACAGACATTTCTGTACCTGCTTCTACCATTATGGTAAAGTGAGATGATGATGATGAAGAAATTGCATGTTCAGAAAAAATTTTTAGAGCTCACATTTTTGTGCAAGACTACTTGTCATGAAATTAAAAGACACCTGCTCCTTGGGAGGAAAGCTATGGCAAACCTAGACAGCATATTAAAAAGCAGAGACATCACCTTGCCGACAAAGGTCCAAATAATCAAAGCTATGGTTTTCCCAGTAGTAATGTATGGCTGTGAGAGTTGGACCATAAGGAAGGCTGAGTGCCAAAGAACTGATGCTTTTGAACTGTGGTGCTGGAGAAGACTCATAAGAGTCCCTTGGACTGCAAGAAGGTCAAATCAGGCAATCCTACAGGAAATCAACCCTGACTGTTCACTGGAAGGACAGATACTGAAGCTGAAGCTCAAATACTTTGGCCGCCTAATGTGAAGAGAAGACTCACTGGAGAAAACCCTGATGCTGGGAAAGACTGAAGGCAAAAGGAGAAGGTGACGGCAGAGGATGAGATGGTTAGAGAGCATCACCGATGCAATGAACGTGAATTAAACTCTGGCAGACAGTGGAGGACAGGAAGGCCTGGCGTGCTAAGGTCCATGGGGTCACGAAGAGTCAGACACGACTTAATGACTGAACAACAACAAGTCATGGCACTGTAATATGAGCTGCCAGTCAACTACAGGTGGTCCTCACTTAACAACCCTAGATAGGGAGACAGGCAGGTGGGGGGAGTTGAAGTGCACTCTGCAGTTGTAAATGCAGGTGGGCTGCCAAGTGCCCCAATTTTGATCACGTGACCCTGGGTGCATTGCAACGGCCGTAACTTCAAGGACCGGTTGTTAACTACCATTTTGTGCCATTTTAACTTTGAATGGTCGCTGAACAAATGATCATTAAGGACTACCTGTAATTCTATACAGTACTTTGCTTGCAGTGGGATGCAGACTGTAACTGGATTCGAAACCATGAACCTGGAATGAATCTTATAAAGCGCTTGTAATTCAGGGAGAGATAAGGAAACGAAAATGTCACTAATCTGTGATCTTAATACAGAGTCTTCAGAGTTGGGTCTGATAGGAATCAGCAGAACGTATTTCAAATTAAAAACTCTGACTTAAGGATCAAGTTATTTGCATTTCATAATATGGAATCTTTAATTAACTCTGACTCCATGGTCCAGTTTCCCTCTGTGATCTCCTAATGTCTCCAAAATGACTTAACAACTTTTCATAGAAACAAGCTTCTGTGATATGCATGAAGTTAGCAGAAAGTTAAGATGATGCATGACAGATCTGTGCATAAACCACACAGAGGAATATACTGGATTATGAATAATGCTAACACAAAAACCGCTGGATAATTTTGCAAGAAGAGTTGAGTTAATGTGTGCATGAAAGAAAAGATAGACAGATTTTAAGTATGATCTTCAAATTGTAATTTTTAAAAAACACTATTGTTGTTGATTTAACTAATCAATAATGGTACCAATGGTAGTGCCACTGTAGGATTATGGGTTTTTTTATCTGATCTTTGAAAAAAAAAAGAATGATCAGAAATAGTTCACATAAATGTCAACTTAAAAATGATAGGTGAACTGAAAATTTTGCTTGGATGCTGACAATGTTGAAAAAACTAGAACTAGAAATGATACATATCACACCCAAGATTGTTTCATTCTAGCCAGAGTTACTGGCATCTGAAATATAAAAGCACCAATTTATACCATTCAAATGGCATATCGGTATGGGCCCATCTACATAAAATTGATGAATCACTCATTCAACTACCTTACCACATCTTCACTGCATATTTTAATGCACATTTGCCCATCAAGCTAGGCCAACTATATATTAGGAACATAAGAATGACCTGGTTCACGGGCAGACCAATCACTGATTAATCGGCTTAATATCATCTACACTGTACTTCAAGGTTTCTGACATGTTTCCCAAATGTATTTGGCAGATGCTATTTCAGCCCAGGGCTTCCAAGGGTCAAACTAGGAGGGAGGAACAGCTTTAATCTGTGTACTGCAAATAAGCTAATAATTTATGTGCATATAAATGAAAAGGGGTTTCTCCCTCCCCTCCAACATTTTAGTGACTGTGATGATTTCTACATATTTCTTCTCTTTCTATTTTATACATAATTTTCAATCTCTGTGGTAATTTTTTTTTAATCCTCAAAGTTTTCTATAGCCATATTTAACTCAAGTGCTCAGGCATGGAATGTTTTTGTGAAAAATACAGTTGTGGCATCTGAGCCCACTTTACCATTCAATCTTTTCACAAATCTTTTCATCCAGAGGTCTTAAAATGCCACTATATAGGTAGTCCTCGCTTAGTGATCACAACTGGGACCGGCGACTCCATCGCTAAGTGATGCAGTCGCTAAGCAAAACTTCACATGACTGCAATGGGCTTATGACTTCATTTCCGCTGTGATCGTTAAGTGAATCACCATGGGTCATTAAGCGAGACTTCATATGACTGCGATTTATTATTTTACTTCCGGCTTCTCCAGTGACTCTGCTTGTCAGAAGCTGCTTGTGAAGTGCGCAAATGGCGATCACATGACTGCAGAACGCTGTAATGGTCGTAAATTCAAGGACTGGTCGTAAAGTTACTTTTTCAGTGCTCTTGTAATTTTGAACAGTTGCTAAACAGGGCAGTCATTAAGCAAGGTCTACCTTTAATCTGTAATGATTTACAATTCAATACATTTCAAGCAGTTATTGTATCTCCTACAGTACTTCTAATATTAAGCATAACTTAGCTCAAAACGATATAACTATATCATGGAGAAAACCTATCCATGTGGTTGCTAAGAGTCAACAATGACTCGATGGCACATAATCAATCCAAAAATATAACTACAAGTCCTGACTCCTGCCTAAACATAGGATATTTTTTACCCTGGTGCCAGGAACAGCTTTCTGTGTGCCATTTATTTGCCCCATCCATTCATTCCATGTAACGAATCAAAGAAATTATTTAACCTTTGCATAGTTCCTGGCTTTAAAGCCTGACGAAAGTTGCTGTGTGTATTCAGGCTTTCTAACTTCTCTAGTCCACCGATAAATTGATTCTCAAGCTTGCTCAATGAAAGTGAAAAGGCAGGGAGGGGGAGAGGAGAAAACAAAAAAAGAAAAAGATAAAGGTCTTAGTCCCTCCTTCCTGTTCATTATCCACTATCCATCCATCTGGTTGCCAACTATTAAATATGGTTTGTATCCAGTTATGTTCATTTTGATATAAAATAGGAAGAAAATTGTTTTCCACTTCATTTTTAATAACAATTTCAAATGCTGTTTCCCAAGATAAGAACTTTTTTTTTCAATCCCTTCCACCATTGCCAAGTATCGTAAAATAAACTGTCTTCAGTACTCTTCTGGTCAGTAAACAGATTTAAAAAAACAAGGAAATTCCTCAAGAGAAGCCACAGATTTAAGATTGCAAGGAACGACTGCATGCAAGGAGGGGGTTTGGGGGCTTACTGTGCTTATCTGTATCTTCGCTGTCATCCAGACGTTAACCTTTGACCCAGAAGCCTGCCTCTCTCAAAAAGGCTTGCAGTGTTTGCCCATTATGTAATGTCTGTACTTTTGTGGAAATTTTACAGAAACAAATGGAGGAAGTTTGCCAGTCAAGCTAGTGGGTAATAAATCCTGTGCTCTATAGATACAGACCCGTCTGCCCTCACCTTAAATCCGCTATTTACATGCTCAATGGAAAATATTTTTCAGACAGTAAATTTTGAAAAGTCAGAAAAACAAAGCCCCCGAAAGCACTGCATTTGTAATATATGCCGCAAAATAAAGAAAACTTATTTCACTCCCTTTTTCTTTTTTGGTGCCACTTCATTTGCTAGAAGTTTAATATGCTTAATCAACGGAGGAAGACAAGTCTTCCGTTTGGAAGCTGGTGAGTACTATTATTTTTCAAAAGGAAAACCTTCAGGGATTAATAAGATGTAACACCAAGTGGATGAAAGTGTAGAGCTATTCTGAGGTAGCTACCTATTTCATCTTCTTCTGTTTTTTTTGCTCTCTAACCATCACCATTGCGGGGACATTAAGGATTCTGCTGCTGTTGTTAAAAACAGTAGACGCCACTGTAGGTTCCTGATATTTGCTAAGATTTCCCCCTTTCAGTTGGGTAGGGAATGGCAATTTCTTAGTTGTAGGGGAATCACATCCTGAGAAGAGGTGGGCACCAAAACAGGCAGGACGACGATACCAAGGAGGTAGGGCTATAACAGGCCCATGGTATTTTCCATCTTCATGCTGGTGTTGGGAGAAACTCAAACATGTTTTTCTTCTGTTTTTACCCATATTAAATCTATTTTAGGGTGATGCTTTTTAATGGCTTTCTGCTTCCAAATAGTATGAAGGTGTACCCCTGTTCTTCAACAATTATGGAAAGTTGGTTATCTACCCCAGAACTAGACTCAATGCACTATAGGAAGCATTTCACAAAGGACCTGAGTTTGCAAACCTCTATGGAGAAAAGAATTAAAATGGTATCTGAAAATGAGAAGGAAAGCTACAGTTAGCAATGTAAGAGCATCAGATCTGAACTTACTTTCAAAGGAAAACATTTTTTTCTTTTCTCTTTTGCTTATGCATTAAAACACTGGTCTTTGAACAGAGGTAAACAATATTACTAGTGAAGTTCTTAGTAGGCAAAAGCACAAAACCAAGACTAAGTCAAGGGTTCTAAGTTAAGAATTAGCTTTTATAAAGAAATATGCTTTATTGCTGTTTTCTATGCTCTAGATTCCTCTAACATTCTCATATTATATCATATCTGCTATGAAATACCCATGATTATGGTGTTTCCTTTCCAGGGTAATATCAATCATCTAATTAATCAATGAACCAATTAAGTGGCACTTTACTACTCTTTAGTGGCCCTCAATCATATTTATTCGGTCAATGACCAGCAAAGTTTAAAAGGAGAAAAACAAAGTAAAACAAAGAAATACAATAATATACTACCAACTAATAAAATATATCACATAATAATATAACCTAAGCTGAGAATTGCATTCTTCAAAGCTAGATTCAACATTGTTCCATCTGCACTACTTCAAGGCAGGTATAATAAAATCCCTATAGCTGAGTGTACCTGCCCATGTGGTGAAGAGGAAGTTGAAACCATCTCACATGTACCGCTACACTGTAAATTTTATAGGGATATCAGGTCAATCTACATTTTGCCCCTAGTAGATAAATTCCCTGGGAATCCAGATAATTTTGACGTGAACCATCTTCTTCAGGTTCTAAAACCATACATTACATGTGCAGTAGCCAAATTTTTTGTTGCCGCAATGAAAATAAGACAAAACCATCTAAAGAAGTAATTCCCTTGTTTTAAAAATTACTTTTAAATTGAAATATCTTAATTAATAAATTGTTAGGGGATATATATTTTTACTTTTATTTTATACTTACTAATGTTTTAGGCTCACACCACCCAGGTAACAAATGTATTAATATAGCAATAGCAGAGTGAATGCTATATTATTATGTGATATATTTTATTAGTTGGTCGTATATTATTGTATTTCTTTGTTTTACTTTGTTTTTCTCCTTTTAAACTTTGCTGGTCATTGACTGAACAAATATGATTGAATTGAAAAATTTAGTGGCCCTCAGATTTGCTGCCTGAACCATTATAAAGCCACTACTCTCTAAAGCAGGTGCTATCATCATTAGAATTAATAAAAATGATAATATATTACTGTGATTTATTATTAACCATAAGATACACATCCAATTTCAACGTATATTCGTTATTTATTATCTCAGTGTATAGCTATTTTTCCACCCATAAGGCACTTAGTTAACAATGTGAAAAAAGAAAAGAAAAGAAGGGGTTAAAACAGTCCTTTCCTGAAAGCAGAGAGGCAGCTAAATGCCACTTCTGAGGGAGTGTTCCCAATTACTTGAGAGCAAAGCAGTAGAATGCCCTATCTGAATACCCATTGCTAGGAACTCTTTTAATATCGGTGTCGATTTCTACATATTGCACACACAGTGTAACAGGGTAACATTAGAGAACAGTATCTACCTGATAAGTTTTGAAAATGTAAAAATTGAATAAAGAAATTGACTAGCCAAACAAATTCCTTAAGTGCTGAGAAAATCCTAAGAAGCTATATTGCTACTGATTCAGCTCATTTATTTATTACCAACAAATAGAGTCCACAAAAGCCATTTTAATGTCTTCTGCTGAATACTGAATGATATAATATGGACCACCATGCTTCCTTTTCTAGTTGCTGAGACTTCCTTGAAGCCTACGTTTTATTCTACTGAAACTCTCCCATTAACAACAACATAACCAAGACTTTGCTTGAGGCCACACTCCTTCTAAATGGTGTTTTACTTTTGGAGTCTGATGGAAGCCGGGCTGGGCACTTAGTCTTGTTATAATTAGGTTTTCTAAATCTCATTTCCTTTTTAGAGGAGAGAAAACATATTGTTGTGAGTAAGGTCCGGACGTGGTAACAAGTCCCTGGCAGGTTAGCTTGTTCTAGGAAACACATCATTTTAAAGGAAACTTTTACCTTCTCTTTACCTTCATCATGGATTTTATTGCAATTACAGCAATGAGACAGACACTAATGCCAAAGGTAACACATACATGCACACACACTTCTAATGAGTTAGTTAACACAGACTTCCTGGAAATGAGGAATAAATTCATTTGCTGAACATTTCTGAACCGTACCTAATGGGTTATTGAAGGGCAAGGGGATATAATGTTTGTTCCTATTTCATTTCACTGCACATTCACAGAATGGTAAAGCCAAGTTAAAATAGCAAAGATTGCTGACCAAGATATTGTCAGTTACTACTAATCTGAAGCAGATGGTACAGGACATGCCACTTCCTAGATTACTTACCTATACAGGAAGCCTGGGAGTTTGTTACTATATAAAACCCTTTTTCTCTCACAGTCTTAATGTTTGTGGGCATTTCCTTTGAACTCAGTCAACCACAATGATTCATTTCCAAGGAAGGCGACTCATTGAAATCAATGAATACTTAATTTTATTTAAAGGCTGCTAGTAAAGTCCAGCCAAATAAAACCAGTCACTCTCAATAGGGTTTAATTACATAAAAAAAAAATTGGAAGCTGCCAGAGGATCAAATCCCCAAGAGCTCATTCACTGTATTGCATGATCTATGTTTCCGGTGCTTCCTTCCAGAGAGGAGCCTGGCAGTGTCCCATTCAGTTGTCAAAGGACAAACATAACGGTCCCACCATGCTAAGCTTCAAAATTGTAATGCTTAAAAAAATGATACCATATTATCCAAAAGAATGATGTTACCAGAATGTAAGATGAAACATCTCCTACTCATTCCCTTCATCTATAAAGATGACATGGAACAAACCTGTTTGCCTCCATTTTGTTCTCAATATTTCTTGTCAACCACAGATTATATCCATGCAGACCTGGCTGCCCAGAATCTTTATTCTGCAGTTTAGTAGAATACATATAATTACATATGTATTAGACACATATAATTAGATATCTCATCTGCTAATATGTTGGGAGTTTCTGCCTGGCTAAAGAACCTATTCATAACAAATTTCTCAACTTCTTTGAAGAATTCTTCAGAAGCCACCCAGATGGGTTGAATGAAGATGCAAAATAGTCATAGTTACATTCTAGTATGGAAGGAATGGGATTTCCCAATTTTTTCTGGTCTTTTATTTTATTTATTTATCTAATTTATCCCTGCCCATCTCCTCCCGTCGGAGGCCTCTGGGCGGTTTACAACAATCAATTAAAACCATCACAATAATACAAAAAGTAAAATACAGTAAAAAAATACTATAAATAGAAATAAAAAATAAAGAATAAAAAATCCAAGCGGTGAAGCATCTAAAACAGTCCAAGTGTGGGAGGAGTAGTCTATAGCAACCAGCCCCATGTAGATCTATTCCCCTCTCCACCCCAAGCAAGGCGGCAGAACCAGGTCTTCAGACTCCGCCGAAAGGCCAGGAGTGATGGGGCCAATCTCACCTTTTGAAGGAGATGGTTCAAGTTAAGCATTATTTTAAGGCTTATCACTTAATTATCATATGTTTTCACTCCAGAACTGTGGGAACAGCACCATCAATTTTCAGGAATTGCACCTCTGAAATACAGCAGTGTGATGGAGGGGTGGGTCTAGGGTTATAAAAAAGGCACAAAAAGTTTTGAGATTTTAAAACAGAATGGGAAAGTAAGCATTATCAAGGAAATATGTAATACACCTAAAAAACTGTTTGTGTTTGGAGATGTTCGTTTGCTTTTGTAAATGTTCCGAGTTGCACTTCTGATTAATTCCCTGCCAATGATGGAAGGCTCTGATTTAGAAGAGGTTTTTATCAGCAGAATTGAGAAAGACACGCTTTTCGCCGATTCCATTCCACTTTTTCCCAAACCTCAACCACTGCTCCCTCTAAACTTGCTCTATAGGGACAGGGACACTTTGCAACAATATGGAAGGTGGGACAGAGAACGGCTGTGGTTTGCAGAGAATAACCTTCCAGTGTAGCTCACAGAGATACGCATATATAATGAGAGGAGAGATACATTTCAAGAAATACTTCAGATAAATGGGGAAAAGTTGTACATCTCAGGCTTACAGGCTGTAAGAACTGTACAAGCCCCAAATACCGCAGATCATTTCATACATTATAAACCGCCAAGAGGCTTCAATAATTGGTGGTATAAACAAGTTGAATAAATAAACAAACAAACAGCAACTTTTTTTCCCCCCATTTTTGTTGGAGAAAAAAAGCAACATTTTTATTTTGGCTTATTTCCATACTGCTTGAAACCCAAGAGACCCATTTACTGCTGCCACTAAAACCTTTCAAAATATATCCCCCAAATTTTTACCAGAATACATTCAAAAACCATTTTTTAAACGACAGTTGCCATTTACAAGGACTGATCCATCAAAACAGCATCTTAGGCAAGACCATTCAGAAGCAAGAGCAAGTCTCATGTGTCAGTTCCACTCACCAATACAATCCATGTTCATCATGTCTACCGATGTTCTTACTGAAGCTTCATCGCTCAACCTTTGCCCACGCAAAGCACAGCGCACCAGGAAGCTCTTGGCTTTTTCAGGTAAAAGGGTCAGCAAGTACGCAGGCATGTACAGAATATAACGGAGCTGGCAGAGCACGGGAGTCAGGAGCTTGCCTTGTGGGGACTGCGCCATGCGTTCTATGGTAGGGAAGAGCAGGATGATGCGGAGAATCTGAAATGCCACGAAAAAGGAAAGGAAAGGAAAGGACTGAACAAGGCATGGAACAGAGAAAACTTTACCTGCGACACAAGGATTATTGGAGCAGTTCTCCCTTTTCTACACTGCGTAACTCCTCTAAAACAGGGTTTCTCAGCCAGGGTTCCGTGGTACCTAGAGTTCTGCAAGAGGTCACTAGGGGTTCCCTGGGAGATCACAATTTATTTAAAAAATTATTTCAAATTCTGGCAACTTCGCACTAAAGAGGTAAGATTCGTTCTTTATTTTTAGTTTAAGAACACTGTGAATGCATCTGTACAAGCATACCCATGAAATGAATGTAATAATATTCTAACTTCTGGCCTATATTGGAGCCTGAATGTGCAGGGGGTCCCCGAGGCCTGAAAAAATATTTCAAGGGTTCCTGCAGGGTCAAAAGGTTGAGAGAGGCTGATCTAAAATGAACTGATGCTTATGAATCCTACATATCCTTAGTTAGGAGAAAACACCACTGAATTCAGTTTGTTGTTTATTCGTTTAGTCGCCTCCAACTCTTCATGACTTCATGGACCAGCCCACGCCAGAGCTTCCTGTCGGTCGTCAACACCCCCAGCTCCCACTGGGACGAGTCCGTCACCTCTAGAATATCATCCATCCACCTTGCCCTTGGTCGGCCCCTCTTCCTTTTGCCCTCCACTCTCCCTAGCATCAGCATCTTCTCCAGGGTGTCCTGTCTTCTCATTATGCGGCCAGAGTATTTCAGTTTTGCCTTTAGTATCATTCCCTCAAGGGAGCAGTCTGGCTTTATTTCCTGGAGGATGGACTGGTTTGATCTTCCTGCAGTCCAAGGCACTCTCAGAATTTTCCTCCAACACCACAGTTCAAAAGCGTCTATCTTCCTTCTCTCAGCCTTCCTTATGGTCCAGCTCTCGCAGCCATATGTTACTATGGGGAACACCATTGCTTTAACTATGCGGGCCTTTGTTGTCAGTGTGATGTCTCTGCTCTTAACTATTTTATCAAGATTTGTCATTGCTCTTCTCCCAAGGATTAAGCGTCTTCTGATTTCCTGACTGCAGTCAGCATCTGCAGTAATCTTCGCACCTAGAAATACAAAGTCTTTCACTGCTTCTACATTTTCTCCCTCTATTTGCCAGTTATCAATCAAGCTGGTTGCCATAATCTTGGTTTTTTTCAGGTTTAGCTGCAAGCCAGCATTTGCACTTTCTTCTTTCACCTTCATCATAAGGCTCCTCAGTTCCTCTTCGCTTTCAGCCATCAAAGTGGTATCATCTGCATATCTGAGATTGTTAATGTTTCTTCCAGCAATTTTAACCCCAGCCTTGGATTCCTCAAGCCCAGCATGTCGCATAATGTGTACTGCGTACAAGTTGAATAGGTAGGGTGAGAGTATACAGCCCTGCCGTACTCCTTTCCCAATCTTAAACCAGTCCGTTGTTCCGTGGTCTGTTCTTACTGTCGCTACCTGGTCGTTATACAGATTCTTCAGGAGGCATACAAGATGACTTGGTATCCTCATACCACTAAGGACTTGCCACAATTTGTTATGGTCCACACAGTCAAAGGCTTTAGAATAGTCAATAAAACAGAAATAGATGTTTTTCTGAAACTCCCTGGCTTTTTCCATTATCCATCGGATATTGGCAATTTGGTCCCTAGTTCCTCTGCCTTTTCTAAATCCAGCTTGTGCATCTGGCAATTCTCGCTCCATGAATTGCTGAAGTCTACCTTGCAGGATCTTGAGCATTACCTTACTGGCATGTGAAATGATTGCCACTGTTCAATAGTTTGAACGTTCTTTAGTGTTTCCCTTTTTTGGTATGGGGATATAAGTTGATTTTTTCCAATCTGATGGCCATTCCTGTGTTTTCCAAATTTGCTGGCATATAGCATGCATTACCTTGACAGCATCATCTTGTAAGATTTTGAACAGTTCAGCTGGGATGCCATCATCTCCTGCTGCCTTCTTATTAGCAATGCTTCTTAAGGCCCATTCAACCTCACTCTCACTAGGATGTCTGGCTCTAGCTCACTGACCACACCATCAAAGCTATCCCCAATATTCCTATACAGATCTTCTGTATATTCTTGCCACCTTTTCTTGATCTCTTCTTCTTCTGTTAGGTCCTTGCCATCTTTGTTTTTGATCATACCCATTTTGGCCTGGAATTTACCTCTGATGTTTCTAATTTTCTGGAAGAGGTCTCTTGTCCTTCCTATTCTATTGTCTTCTTCCACTTCCGTGCATTGCTTAAAAATAATTCCTTGTCTCTTCTGGCTAACCTCTGGAATTTTGCATTTAATTGGGCATATCTCCCCCTATCGCTGTTGCCTTTTGCTTTCCTTCTTTCTTGGGCTACTTCTAGTGTCTCAGCAGACAGCCACTTTGCCTTCTTGGTTTTCTCTTTCTTTGGGATGTATTTTGTTGCCGCTTCCTGAACAATGTTGCGAACTTCTGTCCAGAGTTCTTCCAGGACCCTATCTACTAAGTCCAGTCCCTTAAATCTATTCTTCACCTCCACTGCATATTCCTTAGGGATATTAGTGAGCTCATATCTAGCTGATCTGTGGGTCTTCCCTAATCTCTTTAGTCTGATCCTAAATTGTGCAAGAAGAAGTTTGTGATCTGAACTACAGTCAGCTCCAGGTCTTGTTTTTACCGACTGTATAGATGTCCGCTACTTTTGGCTGCAAAGGATGTAGTCAATCTGATTTCAGTGTTGTCCATCTGGTGAAGTCCATGTATAAAGCCGTCTCTTAGGTTGTTGGAACTGAATTCAGTAGGATTTCTCTATTACTAGATGCAAATAGAGCTAATCAGCCTCTGCCTCCTTACTGGCTTGTAGCAAAGGATCTAATTCTGAGAATGCTCCACTCTTGACGTCCAGTGGATCACCGTAAAATTTGAATTCATAGGGTCAAACAATTCTCTAAAAAGGAATTTGCTATTGTATTCTGCAGAGAAAAACGAATGAAACATTTGCATACAATTCATTTCTGTTCTCTTATTAAAAAGCAATACAATCCTGCCAATACTTACTCCAATGTAATGTCTAACAAGTTAAAAAAAAGCCTTACTGCAAAAGTCTGCTCATGCTACACCTTCTTTTGCATCTGTAAAGATTCAGGTACAGCCATTCTGACATGCACACATATACATATATGTCTGCAGAAATATGGACATGCCTATTCTATTGAACAATTTCTCTCCTGTTTCTGACCTAATAACCCAGATTTCAAATTTTGGTCCTGTAATTGCTCATTTTACAGAACAAAAGTGCAAAAAGCTTTTCATTTATTTAAGTAGTATTTTCAATATTTCATTAGTAAATCCATAATCCTTCCATTAAGGACTTGTATCTCAAAATGGGAACTTTAGGGAAAGGTTGCTAGGAATTCCTTCCAATTCCACTAGTAGCAAAAATGTCCAAATTATTTAGAAGGGCACCAAAAATAGTACCACTTCCATTTTTGTTCTATTTCCTGGGAGGGACAAGGCTATGGGAGGTAATTACACTCGTCTGATACAAATAGCTGTGAGCCAGATTACATGACTTCGATTTCTCTAAGAATTATTATGAGCAGAAGTTACTGTTCAATTGATGGCTTAGGTTAGATTTTATACCTCATAGGTCCACACATTATTTAATGAAAATTAATCAGCTCTTTTTTTTCTATTTGTACAGTGGCTAGTTTTCTAATTACTGACTAGCCTAATCTACCTTTTATAGATGCTTTCTCTTGAAATTAAGCCAAAAATTAAGACAGGTATCCAAGGACATGTACTTATGTTCAAATTGTTGTGAGAAGGTAGAAATCATAATAAGACTAAGGAGGAGGACTAAGGAGGAGGTCTGGTTTCCAAACAGGCTCTCTTCGATAGGTCTGGTGAGTATCAGGTTGGGAAAGGATGGGCTAGATGGTAAATATTGTCATTCATTCATTCATTCATTCAGGAAATGATGCTCAAAATGCTGTTTCCACTTACACAATCATGGACCTTATCATCCAATCAATGGTTCCTTAGCAGAAATGCGATTTATGCCAGATAGTTACCTACAGTAATCTAGTTTCCTTCCCCATTCTCCAAGGTGATTTTTTTTCCCCCAAGGGGATCAGCAATGGGAGACTTTAAATCATAAAGTTTAAGTCAAATGTGAAGAAAGCTACTCCAAGCTCTTGGCCATTCAGCTTCAACTCTTAGAATGGTGAGCACACATCTATGGTGAGCACACATCTTTCATCTCAAGAGTTGTCAGGCAATTTATTGGACTGATGTCGTAAGTAAAAAAAAAAGAATTCAGACCTTAATGACAGAAGAATAAATGAAACACTGCTGGAAAAAGATGGTAAGGTTCATACATAGCTGAAGCTACACAAGATATTGTGGCAATAGTGTTTATATTCATATTCAAAATATGACCCTTATCAATCTGGAAATCCATGTCCCATTATGAGGTAAAACTAATCGCCCTCTGCATATGTGTCTGGCTTGTTATCTATCTCCTTTTCCTCAGCCAGGACATCATCATCATCATCATCATCATCATCATCACCACCACCATCATTATTTTGAGAAATGTTCATGATTTTAAGATATTGCCAAGTAAATCTTTCCTATCTTGCCTCCTAACACCTGTCATCTTAAAGGGAAAACTGGTAGGCAATACCAAGGATAGGTATGTTGAACTACATTCTCCACATTCTAGTATTTTCAAAAAACCTATAGGATAATGGCCAGAGCTCTTCTCTGAGAGCCCAGACATTATAGAAATGTTCGTTGCCTGATTTTTAAATATTTTTTTATCCCACCTTTATTATTTTTATAAATAACTCAATGTGGGGAACATACCTAATACTCCTTCCTCCTCCTATTCCTTGAATAGAAGATGAAATTCCTTGAAATTCCTTGCGAGAGGAATTTCATGGTTCCCTGAAATATTGCAATAAAGGACTGATCCCTCCTACTCCAACTTTGCCTGATGCTGCATTAATTTGAGGTCCATATATGCATATCTGTTAGTGACAAAAGTTATTCTCAACTGGAATAGCATTAAAAATGTGATATTTCCATTTGTACATAATCAGAGTCATCTGGAAATAAAGATAATCCTGGAACTATTATTGCTGTGTAATTGGCTGCTTTGAAGGAAATCATTCAGGTGATATACAGTCATGTGAAATAGAAAGTACACCCTTTTTGAGTTCTATGGTTTTACTGATCAGGACATACAGTATATGACTGCCATATATAATGTGAAAAAGTGAAAGGTCCCCTGTGCAAGCACCAAGTCATGTCCGATCCTTTGGAGGGACACCGCTTTCGCGACGTTTACTTGGCAAGACTATAGAGCAGGGTGGCTTGCCACTGCCTTCCCCAGTCATCGCCTTCCCCAGCAAGCTGGGCGCTCATTTTACCGACCTCGGAAGGATGGAAGGCTGAATTGACCTGAGCCGGCTACCCGAGAATCCAGCTTCCGCTGGGATCGAACCCGGGTCGTGGGGAGAGTTTCGGTTGCAATACTGCCGCCTACCACTCTGCGCCACACGAGGCTCAGAGTATATATATAATTTCATATATATAATAAGAAAGCCTTTTTACGGGAATCTAAGATTATTAGGATCAAAACAAGAATGGCTTAAGGAGTTTCCAATGATCTAATGAGGAATTTCTGACAAGAATCAAGAGTTACGTTCCAAAATTCCTGTTCTTTTGAATATTTATTGAATATTTCTACCAAAGGTAAATGTATAAAGCGAACTCACCATTTACCTTCCAATGAACTGGACTGGAGTTTGAATGTATTAAGTGAGGCCTTGCAAGAGGAATGTATCACTTACTGAGAACAGTTTATTGTACTTACTTTATGTCATCATTAATTGACAAGCATGCAGATGGTTTGGGATTTAGAAATTAAAAAAAAAGAAGTTAAATTGCAGGATGCAAAAGGTATTAGATCTAGTAAGCTAATACTTGTCATTGCCTTAAAATTCAGCAAACAAAAATAAACATTCCCTGAACACAATTTCTGAATTTGCATGCAATTTTGTTTTAGGCTTTGCTCTCCAACATCTAACTAGCCTTGGCTGATCTCAAAAACTAAACAGAGTTGGCTCTCATTAATATTTCAATGGGGAGACCATCAGGAAGTACTATGGTTGTAGGCTAACCAGACTAAAAATTGGAAAAAGTATCCTGAAAGAAGGGGATGATAAATCTCTTCCATACTGTTGTCAAGAGTACTGCAAGGAAGGGCCCTGAAGTCACTGGGAGTCATGTTTGACTTGACTTGAACTTTACCTTTGCCTGTTCAGGATTTGGATTTCAACCACCATTTTAGAAAGGATGACCCCATTCAACCACTGTTCTACAACTATTTTTTTTTGGAGGGGAGGGCATTTATCTAACACTATATTTCAAGGCCTTTGACAGTATGACCCTTCATCTTCTTCAATTAATATTTTTTGATTATATTAATCATACTACCAAGATTTCCAAGACATTTTAAAATTATTTTTCAGGCCTCATTCTTGAGGTTGGCAGGAGGCTTTGAGACAATAACAATTCAGTAGATACGCTGCTCCAGTGGTTCAGTTTTCAAGCATCTGGTCTTATAATTGTGGGTGGTTGGGAGGAAAATGTCCGTAGGCCACACTGTATCATAGTTAGGGAAGAAATATTTTTGAAAGGATTTCTTCTGTTAGCATAAAGGAATAGGAGAATTATATCTGAAGAGCTCTGTACACCATCCAACATACACTGTGTTGGTTCTGGATGAAGGAAAAGGCATTCTATGCAAAAAATAGCTATCGCAGGCCTCTTTTTTCCTTTCAGACATCCAACAGCTGAAGTAAAGGAATGCAATACTGATATCAGATTAAATGGCAGGTTCATGTCATTATATTAAGACAGATTCTTTGAGATCCTGTTCTTTGAGACATCATAGTATACAGATGGGAGGACTGGCATGGTATGTTTACTGGTGGAAAAAAAATCTAGAACCTATTCAAGGAAACACAGGCAAACCCTTGTGAAGACTTATCATGTTATATTTCAGTTTCACTGTTTTCCACATTTGGATTATTGGCTTAACTTTTTCCAAATATTTGTACTGGGCTATAGAAACATAAATGTAAAACCAACTCTAAACAATAGCTCATAATAAAACCTCAATAACTGTTGCTAGGAGCTCTGTGGCAGCCCATTCTTGGCATTTATTCATTTATTTATGTCTCAAATTTGTACTACCGCCCATCTCCCCTGAGGAGGGACTCTGAGTGGTGATTTCTACCTCTTTTTCTATCTTTCCATCATAACAACAACAGAAATTTTTCACTTCTAGAAAACTTATTATCAAATTATTCATCCCTCTTGCCTTCTGAAACTCTTACACTGGTCCTCTGTACACTATTGAAAGTGAGGTCTTGTAATCTTTAGTATTTTACATAGCAATACTTTGTTTCTGTTCTTCTTTCCATTCTACAGTGACTGAATACACCTATTGGTGTTTGTGCATATTGTTCACCTTTTTCTCTTTTTTCCTGATTTTTATTTTGTGCAACCTTGTCAAAACGTAGACTGTATTTTTAAAAAGGCCTGTTCATACAACTCTTTAAAACTCTGCATGTTTTCTAACCCTTTATAATTTATTTTATTTAATGTTCAATGGATAAATAAAATGTGCTCTGGACCTATTGGTTTTACACAATAAAAGACAGATGAAGGAAAACATCAGGCAACAAAGGTTTCTTTCAATGCCAGTTACTTACAAGTAAGGCTACGAAGTGGCTTGACAAAGGAAAATGGGGAGGCACTTTTAAGCCTGTGAGCAAGTTATTCATGCTTTAGGACATTGAAAACCATCTCTTTCAATTTTTACAAATATAAAATTTTAAATTAAGGTTTTTTATCATATTTAAATTTAAATAAGAATTTTAAAATTAAGGTATATGTTTTAATACATATTATTTATTTATGAATAATTACAACTAACACTCTACAAGCATACATAAATTTGGGTTACTACTGGAGCTTTTCACTGCATTTTAACGATAGTTCAACTATCCCAAAAGCAAAATTGTTCATTACTGCATTCTATCCCATTTATGGTTCAGTGTTTGCTGGAATCTCCGGTGTCATTATGAGGTTGTCAATAAAGTGAATGTTCACTATCAAACATACCACTGTTTCACTTTTAGTGGTCTTAATCATCAAGATATTCTGGACAGTCTTTGTACCAAATTTTAATTTTCTATCTATTATGAATATAGTTTAAGAGTTTGGCTATATTGTGTGGATCAGGACTTCCTATGTCTTCATATTTCCGTTAACAGTGAAACCATAACAATCTATTTTACTACTGCATAAACAATGTACTACCAGAGTTCCACCCAATCTTATAATAGTTGTAAACATACCTGAGTCACCTCCTGTACATAACTCCCCTGAACCATTATTTGTAGAACTGCTTCTCAGATCAGAATTACCTTTTTCATATGTTCATGAGAAGAGATATGAAAGACTATCCAAACAAATTACATTTGATAGTGTGTTGAAGAACTGGTCATTTGAGATAGATAGATAGATAGATAGATAGATAGATAGATAGATAGATAGATAGATAGATAGATAGATAGATAGATCGATCTTCAGGTGCCACACAGGTGAGAAATGTGAAATAATTTCTACCCATAGACTAAAGAATGGCAATCACTCGGAAGGCAGATATGCCCATTCCTTCTAATTATGTGTACTATCATTCTGACATCTTGTTCTGTTCTAATTGCACTTTCTTATCAACTATACCATCTCTCAGAAAATAGACAGAACCCACATAAACACAACTACTGGTTTAAAGATACGTGTCCTGAAACACAGAACTGGCAAAACTACTCCCTACACTGTCAGACACTGCAGTCAGCTCAGAAATAGTTTGCTGGCTCACACAATGTCAGTAACAGACTCAATGGTGGTCGAGGTTCACTTCCATGCCTGAGGAGGAAATTATCTTGGAGCTTGTTTTCTTTTGAAGAATAACCTGCTTTGAATTACTTGGGGATGTACACAAAACAGTTAATGTAATCACCCTCAACTAAAAAGAGTGTATGACTTGGATTCCACGCTATGGATGCAACTTGAAGTTTCCAATAAACTTCAGGCTCTGATCAGATCAGCCAGCAAAAACAGGAAGCAATCCATTATTTTGATAACTGATCCATTGTGATGACCCCTAGAAAGAAAAGCTTCCTCCAACTACAATTCTTATGGCTGCAGAGCACTGATCCATATTAAAAAAAATGTGTGCATGTAAAATCAAGGTAATTTAGAGTCAGATGGCTGCAAGGAAGCACAACAAGGAAGTTTTATAAGCAATCACAAGAGATTGCTATGGACTGCCAGCCTTTGAAGAAATCTATGGAAGCCAAAAGGCTATTTGTGACAAATATAACAGTTACTGTCGACATATTACTGTACTCTCACTCGCTATGCATCACAAGCTTGGAGAGCAGGAAAGCTTTTAGCAGGCAAGTGAAATCCGCTGTTATTTCAAAGGAAAACGATGCATTTAATGGAAATCTATGGTTTGAATTAAGGTGTATTAATTACCTGTTCATCGAAAGCCAGAGTGGGAAAATTTATTTGAGTTCAGGGTCACATTATCTTGTATGGAAGGCGTTCTACTGCTGGCAGAAGATGGAGCCAAAGCCAAGGGAAAGAAGAAACCCACTTTTCTCTTTTCTTGCTTTCCTTCTCCCTCCTGAGGCTCCTCAAACCATACGGTAGCAGCCAATAGCCACATGTGGTGTGCAAGTTGCCCACCTATGGTTTAAAGCCTGCAGGTATATATAGGCAAAACACAGTTTATGTATTATGACAGTAGTTGGACGAAGGTTTATATTCAGCAAAAAGGGCTACCTGGGGGCTCAATAAGGAGATTCAGAAATGGCCCGCTCAGGTCCAAGCCAACCGAGAGATAATCCAGTCGGATATATCAGGATTCCAGAGCAAGACTGCAAAAAGCAAAGCTTTGTTCTCTTTAAGTCTTGTGCAGAAACAGCACAAGCAGCAGAATGTTTTCCAGAAGGACACAGTGAGATTTGCAGTAACACTAGAGCTTTATGTGGAGATTTTTCTGAAAAGAAGACGACTTCTAAATTCCACAGAAATTGTTCAGCTTTAGAATGACAGTTCTTTATCCTCTGATCTTAAAGCCCTGCCTGCAGCTTTGTTCATCTGACGTGATGAGATCTGTAGTAATAAATTCCAGCATATCTGTGTCAAACTGTAGGCAGGCAAGGAAATGTTGTCCAAAGGGAACAAATATTTATAGGAATATTGATGCCTCTTCCTGAATGTGGTAAAACAGAAGTTCACAGGGCAACATTAAAGCACAGGGATTAATTTGATAGCTTTTTCATAATATCCATTTAAATTGATTAAACCAATTCAAAAGTTGGAGAAAAAATAAATAGGCAGAGAAATTATTGATCACAATTGCTAAGCAAGGCGCAACTCAGAAAAGACTGTGAGGATGAGACACTGGTGGCATTAAGACACAGACCCTTGAGGCAATGGTGAAGAATCACTGCATGCCAATTCCCCAAATCTCTTCAGCCCTCAAGATCCTGGGAATGGATGTCCTAATTGCTAGGATCACTCTAATTTGAAGACAGACCTGTCAGTCACTGAAAGCCAATATTCTCTCTCCCCCTCCCAAATGTAATGTAAGCAATGAAAGCTTTTTGTAAAAATAAAGAGGTCTGCATGATTTTTTGAAATGGGACACAAAACATGTTTTGAGCTCAAAATAGCTGTTCTTAGTGCCTTAAGACTGAAAAAAAATTGTTCTGAGACTTTTGTTTTGGCTTGAAATGGTTTGCAACTCATATTCAGAACAAAATTCAGCTAGTTTCAGTTATACTGTTTTGAATGTTGTGATGGTACCGACTGGGCATTTATATTGTGGCTTTTGATTGGGGTAGTTAAGAATTTACCTAATAAAATAGGTGGGATCATCATGTCCCTAGTGTTAGCTTAGATTGGATAGGGTAAAACGTGGAGTGCTGAGGCAAAGCGCTAGTTGGTTAAGCTCATGGCTTAGAACTGAAGAGAGCCACTGTGAACCCTGTTCTGCTATTAGAGACTGGCTCTGGATTGCTGCAACTAATCAAACAGCTGCTCATTCTTGTGAGTTGCAAATATAAAGGCCGCTACCCGTTCTACATTAGGCCAGTTTGGATTAGTCTGCTGAGTTTTAGTGTGTATGTGAACTCTTGTACCATCTTGATGCTGAGTATCACAATGCATTCAACTGCAAGGCTTTTTTGGCCTACAAAACTGGAATAGAATGTATTTGTTGCTGTTGTAGTATGTTAATGATATTATTTGTGCAATTTAGGGTCCTAAAGAAATCCAGCGAAGAACTTAGCAGCTGAGATGGTAGTTTATATTAACTGCTATCTGAGCAACAGAAATATCAGGCAAAGGGATTGTTTATTTTTTGAAAAACTACAAAACCAAAATCCCCATAGAGGATTATTTTGGTTGTAAATAGTAGTCAGCAGGCAGTAGTACCCCACCTACTCTTATGGCCTGGAATGTAAAAAAAATAAAAAAAAAGAGCTTGTCCTATGTTCCCCTTATTTTCCCTAGCTGGAGAGTTCAAAACTTTTTGAGTTTGTTCAGATGGAACACTTGAGCAATTTCACGTTGTATTCTCTTGAAATAGAGCCAATACAGTATTTTCCAGCAGAATGTTTTGAGTAGAATTCTTCTGTTCCAAGCTTGAAATAAAACATGTTTCCTGTTTTATTCATACCCCTAATCTTTTGCATAGGATTTTTGATATTAGGGTGAAGTCCACATAAAATTACCATGAGAACCACTTGCTGCCCACCCTGCCTTCAAATATTCTTTGATCTAAACCCAGATCTCTATCAGATCAAGATCATCATGGGCCAAAATAAGATTAAAATCACACCGGCTAGCTACTTGCATCTACACCTATGCTAATTACAATCCAATGACCTAATCCAACCAGTTACCTATTTCACAAGGAACCAAACTCATTATCACATAGCTCACACTCCCTGGACTCACACAATAATAGGAATACAACTGATAAAGACTATTCAAGTACAAGCAGGTCTGAACAAGGGCAATTCACTTAGGGGTTCATCTCACCTGCTATTAAGCAACCGAGGTCAACAGATACACTGTACAGATAGATGCCGATCTATGCATACTTTGCACTAAGTGGCTATTTTCTCCACGAAAAAGCATAAGCAATATTTATTTATCAGTGGATTTGTCCCCTGTGAAGACTGGATCTTGAGCAAATGCCTTCATGCAGAACCAGCAGGTTTTGTACAGAGTAGAGCATTTGAATCAGACTGAATATGGTTTCCGTTCCGTTCTTGAATTTGTTCTGCAAGCCACAGTATTCTTCCCTCTGAGGTGCTTGTCTTGAGCAACAGCGCAACGTAAGAAATACATTTTTAAAGCAAGAAAATTTCAAGAACTAAATTTTCAATGCAAAATGAAATTACTTAAAAGCATATCTCCACTTACATTTTTAATTTCTTGAATAATGCTAAAGAAGCAATACGGTTGATATTCAGGAAATCATCCAGATTTTATTTTATTTTATTTTAAAATATCCTTCCAAATCCAGGATTTAATTGAATAGCTGAAATAGCTTAAAAACACTTTTTTCAGGTAGCAGATTCCACAGATAGTGGGGAAAATTTTAAATGTAGAGCTCAGGTATAATTTATATTCTAAACATGCATGGAGCTAAAAGCTTTGTCCATATCTCACTTCCCATAGGACATACATGCCAGAATCATGTATTAAGAGGTTTACCTACATAGCATTTAGTTCTAAGGTCATGAGAAATCCTGCTATTTTTTTTCTTATTCAATCTGACATGAAGTATACACATTATCTCATTGCGACCCACATATTATAATTCCTTCTACTAGGTGGCTTTGCTTTGATGTGTGATGGGAGCATGTATGGGATCTGTCCATGTAAAAATATCCCATAACCACCACCTTTTCGGCCCAAGTTGCAAATTCCTATTTTCATCTGGGTTCATGCACTAGGCCATCAAGACATGTTTATAAACCAAACATAACTTTGCCAATGAGTGATCCAAAAATTAACGTGTTCAGAACATATGCATCCAGCTGAAGAAATTTTGTTTGTTTTTCAAAAGCATTCGTGAAGATTTCCATAAAATACAAAACACTTACTACTGTGAGGACAATCCAGGCCACTTAACAAAAAATGCAATTCTTAATCATTCTCAATCATCTACCCAGTTGTTCCTCCTACTTCTGTTTCTAGAAGGTGCAGCACTTAACTTTCGTTCAATTCTAACCTTGCATAATATATAAATTTAGATTAGCTCTGCTGGGATACCTTTAGGACACACCTGTGATTCAGAAGACCCTTGATCATTCCTTTGCTATTCTGTGCAGGTGTGCATGAAAGAAAAATATTTGGCAGAAAAGCAATTCTCTGATGCAACAGAGACAGAAATCTTTCAATTCCAGTATTAGTTTTAAAATTATTATGATTTATTTCACACAAGAAGCAACCCACTTGTTTGGACTTCCGGGGAGGAAATGTTGAACTGAAGACAGCTCCGCTAAAAGCAGACCTGACGACCACGGCAGGCGGAATGAAGAACCAGCAAGTAGACCAGCTCTTTGTAACTAATCTCCAGACAAGGAGAGGACTTGAGATTGCCCACAAGTGCACCAGACAGTTGCTTCTTGTGAGGAGCAAGAATGACAGCAGTCTCCAGTGGATTTAGAGCTCTGGGAGACGAGGGAATAGCCATCTTCCTAAAACCAATGGTTGTTGCCTTCAAAAGGACACTGAGTTCACATACTTCCTTTTCTAATCACTTTCAGAAATTGCTTGTTAACTGCTTTTCAGCTATTAGGAACCTTTGGATTGACAGGTTTTACAGCACTGGGTGAGTTTCCTTCAATCCTTAGTGAAAGAAATTTTGAATACAAGTTTAAAGGTAAAGGTAAAGGTTTCCCTTGACGTAAAGTCCAGTCGTGTCCGACTCTAGGGGGCGGTGCTCATCTCCGTTTCTAAGCCTTGGAGCCGGCGTTGTCCGTAAGGACCCATCCGTGGTCATGTGGCCGGCATGACTCACGGAACGCCGTTACCTTCCCGCCGAAGCGGTACCAATTAATCTACTCACATTTGCATGTTTTCGAACTGCTTGGTGTGCAGGAGCTGGGACGAGCAACGGGAGCTCACCCCGCTGCGCGGTTTCGAACCGCCGACCTTCCGATCGGCAGCTCAGCGGTTTAACCCGCAGCGCCACCGCGTCCCTTTTGAATACAAGTTTAAGATTTAAAAAAAAAATTCTTTTGGAATAAACAGCAAAAAGGTGATCAGAACTTTGATTTCAGAAAGTTATAAAGAGACTACAGGTCCAGATGGATTTGAAGTAAGATTTTGGAATTAATTATAAGAATCCTTCCAGAGGGAAAACGCTTTTGTTTTGAATAGAGGGAACCAGAAGGAACTAAAGATTACAATTAAAGGAGAAGAACACTTAAATTTGACTTACTAATACAGAATGGAGCAAAATATTTTAACATTCGACATATAAAGTTGGTTTATTTGATCAAGGTTAAAATAGATATATTGTTATCTCTGGTAACCCTTAATGGACTTTTGCTGATCAGGACTGAAATGATGAGATTTTAAGGATGTGTTTATAGATAAGAGATGGGATATGGGAAGTAGAAATCATTTGTTGTATTTTAAGAGAAGGTGATAAATTACTAAAATTGTTTATACTTGCTGTGATGAAGGGGAAAATCATTTTATATATTTTGTTTTTCTTTACTGTATTCTTATTTTTCTTCCTTTTCTATTTTCTTTTTTTCCTGCACTGCCTTTTTTATTTTTTATTTTTAGTTTGTATTGGTTTTTTACTGTTGTTAAGGGTAATTTTTAATAAAATTACTATTAAAAAAAAAGAACCAACCCATTTGTTTGAAAGGTATCCTTAACCATTAATGTATTTTTTACCTAACCTGAAGATATGCTGTATTTTCGAATTTTATTCAAATTTGTATTTTAAAATTTATTCATTACCTTCTTTAACTAGTAAGTTATCTGTGATATACAAAAGATATGTGTGCCTATTAGTGGGATGGAGGTAGGTACTGTAGGTAGGTAGTAAGGCAGCATTGAATACTGCCTGAGTAAGATGGGTGGGATATCTCTGAGAACCCCCATTTCTTCTTCTTTTACTCTTTTCTCAGTCTCTCTCTCTCCCTCTTTTCCCAATATCCTCTACTTTATCTCCCTCCCCATGTAGTAGTATGGAACAGATTGTTCTTGCCAAAGGTTTGAACTGATTGCTTACAGAGGGCTTTTGAAATTATACCAGGAGCTGCTTGAAACTAGGCCAAGGGCTACATGTTGCCTCTCTCTGGTTTAGGTGGTAACATTGCTAGATGGGAAGCTTACATTTTTCCAGAAAAAGAAAGAACACTGAATGTTGGTTTTTGTGATGCCACAAAATAGTGGAAATATATTTTGCCTTTTAAGTTAAATATTATTTACTTGGTGGGGTTTTTTTCATGAACATGATAATCACTCATATATATTGATCTTCTGCAAGATGATTTATATAATTTTTCTTTACCTCTCAAAACTAACTCATGTTTTCTAAATAAGGGTAGAATCCTGAATCTGGTATGGACTGGATCCAGATCTCCACCTATCCTGTTGGGTTGTTGGGCTAGACCAGGGTCATTAGGAGAGTCGCCTGGATTGGTTTATTACATCCTTGCCTACTTCTATCCCACTAGATGGATGAAATGTGGGCAAAGCGAATTGGCATAGGTAGCTAGGTGAAGAAGGAATCTTCATTGAGCTCTTGTGAGTCAGATGAGTCAGAAGTCTTCTATCCCTGCTCTAAACCACAGTACAACTAGGATCCAAATCAGAAAATCATTTATTTTCCTTCCATTTGAATCACATTTATCCAAACTGCCAGAATTCATGGAAGCAACAACAAACTGAGTAGGCTGAAACCCCTTAGACTGTGCAAATATCCTATTCACAGTAACTATAGGAAGCTCAGTAATAAATCCTTAGTCTAATTTCAACACACTTAAAAGCAGTTTGAATTAAAACCAAACTCTTAAGTGCAGTGATGAAGGACTTACATGGTAAATAGTACCATGTACCAAATAGTACCCTGACTATTTGAGGTCCTCCCAGAGGACCTCAAATAGTCAGGGTACCCCTTAAAAATATTTTTAAGAAGTTGCTATTTACTCGCCCGTCATGCTCTGTCTCTTTTGTTTCTGTAACACTTTCCTTCCCCTTACCCAACTAGCGTTCAGTCTCTCCATCCTATCAGACAAGTAGAATAGAGGATCAGACAACCACTTCCTATCTGGTTTTATATTAAATGTGGCCATTCACATAATTTCATTTCTCCTTGAGTTTTCTAGGTAGCTACTTCTACAGATCCAGCCACAAGGCAAACAAGCTGACTTGCTCCACATACCTCTTCTCTTCTAAAGGACAGAGAGATAAAGCATGGTGCAACTGGGAAAAGGACAGAAAACAGGCATCTTGCCCAGAACTCCCAAAACACTGCAGCACCACTGTATAAACATCATGCCTTCAACCTTCATCCAAAGGTATCCTTTTTCCATTGACAAAGCATAATCTGTCAAGGGAGAGAAATTCTTCTCCTACCCTTCAAACATCCTCAAATCTCTTCTGGAGGGTTGGAGATTCTCCAAGAGAAAACTGGGAACATACATGGAATGATGCTGGTGGAACAGAGAGAGAAATCCCACTGCTTAAGGAAAAGCAGTAATTGGTAATGAATGTACATCCAATTACAGCTTGTATCTAAAGACCTGTTGTGCTGCTGCATTATCAAAATTATGTTGCATTGCTATTATGGGCAGATGTGTTAGCTGAATCTCTTAACATAGGAATATCAACTGCTTATGCCCTTTGAACGCTATCTGAATCCTTTAATGTCAAAAGACATTCTACTAAATACTTTTGAGAGCAAAAGATCAGTTCATGCATAACTGAGATATATTCCAGGCAGGCAAAGAAACCATGTTTATTTAAAGCATTTCTGAGTAGCCTTTGGAACTAGAAAAGGCCCAAGGGCAAATTACATATTTAAAACTTAAAAGCATACTTAGCAAAATTAAGATCAGGAAAAACTCAGTTCTTTAAAAACCAGAGCTCAGAACAAATATATTTAAAAATTACTTAAAAGCCTTGGGAAACAAGTAAGGTTTTACAGTCTGCCTAAAACTAAACAAAGAAATCCACTGTCATCACACGAACATCCAGCGCATCACAGAATCAAAAAATGTTCTCAATGATCACCCCTTTCATAAATAAGTAGAATCCAGTCTTCAGGCTGAGCTTTCTGATGACCAGCAGAATGTTCCTAAGTCTGCCTTTTCTCCTGCCCACTCAATAAAACTAGCTTATTATCAAACTCTGGCAACCACTTTCATGGAATTGAATATAAAGAGCAGTACTGTTCAATGGCATCAGCATATTGAAGACACTCCAAATGATTTCTCTCCACTGCTTCAGGAAGGTAACAAAATTACACAGAAGACAAATGGAATCCTATGGGACACTGCAGACCAAAACAATGATATTGAACAGCAGTCTCCCAGCACCACCTTCTGGACATAACATGCCATAAAAGACAAGAGCCATTGCAATAAAGTGTATCCAGGTCCAAAAGGATCCACGGTAAAGAGAATCAAGAGTTCCAAATGGTTTAACAGGTCCACATTACCCTGTCCCCAGTATAGATCATTCATCCAAATGAGTCTAATCTTTCAGTTCCATATTCTACACAGAAGCCTTCCCTGTTGCAGCACCAGCCATCTGGAATAGCATCTCTCCAGAGGTTCAAAACAGCTCCAAATGGACCTTGAAGATCTGACCTTTTCTCCAGGTCCCGAGATAGTTTCTGGTCTGTGTTCACTTGGATTGAACTATGTGGATTAGATTATGATACATGTTTGTTTCCCCATTATGATAATCTTTTATCTTTTTTTGGTTAAATGTACTATACTGTGGTTTTGTTTTTAATATGTGAGCCAGCCAGAGTTCTGTTGAGTTGGGTGGCCTTAGAACTCTAAATAAATAAACAAACAAACAAACAACCCCAATTAAAAGATCCATATGATCCATATTCTTCAGGTATAACTGGAATTCAGAAGCTACTGCCTTTTCAGTCAATATATGTAAAACATGTGTATTTAAGACTGACCTAAAATCACATTGAACTACTGGGCCACAAGAAGATTCCTGTATTAAGTCTCTTTGAATAAGATAAAGTTCTAGTCTTGCAAAGAACTATTAATTATGCTCCTTATCCCACACATTGAGCATTTCCAGCTCACTAAAACATGCTGAATGTACATTTGAATATTGAAAATCTTGGATGAATACTGTGATAATTCCATTGGGAGTGTCCCTGCTTCTCAGAAATATTGTGGTGAATACTATCATTTTTCTGGGCTATCAGAAAATGCACCTATGACTGACATTCACCAAAGTCTGATGGAAACACACAAACACCCCCTCTCTCCACGTACGCACTCCAGAATATGTCTGTCCTGATTTAGTCAAGAAGTTTGCTTTCTCCTCCCAAAGATCTGTATCACTGCTCTAATTAATACTCAGAAACATTGTTTTGGATTTGGTCAATGTTTGCAGATACGGTCTATAACCTACAGATTTTCCTAAGAAAATCCTACATTTCTGCCACTAAATTCCGTTTTTCCCCTCTGCAATAAAATTTCACCTTTCAATGAATACAGTGCTTCAGTAAATGCCAAAGCAACTTTTCAAGATTCCAACTTAAGCACCTGTAAGAAGTCATTTAATGCTCTTTCCCATTGCTTAATGGAAAGGCAAACATGCTCTCATTAACATTACACTTTCATGTGTAGGAGAAGAGAACGCTGTGGGATGAATAAACTAATACACCCTGACCTAGACTAGAGGATTTCCATTTAGAATTAGATGTTGGAATGAAAGTCCTGGAATTCCCAACCCAGATAGCAATTGTAGTCTAACTTATCTGGAAGGGATCAGATATGTTGGATCAGATATGTGGAAGGGAGCGGCCACTTTAGAACTTCAACAAACAGAACTATTTAAAGCCTGAGTGTCAGTCCAGTTGATAAAATTGAGTTGATGTAGACTTTCTTGAAATCCCTAAAAACCTTTTAAATGGCACTTTTTTGCAAGGAAAATAACTAAGTTTGGTTCCTGTGATGCTGTACTGAAAAACTAAATTAAAAATTGATTAAATTGGTAAAGTAGATAAAACTAGCTAGTTCGCTTTTCAAATTTGTACATAAAAACATGTGATAATTCAGGTCAATATCCCTAGAGTAACAGGATGAAAATATTATTTCATTCACTTGATTTCAGGTAGCAAGTGCACCTAGTTGACATTTTTCTCCATCGTGTAAGAATAAATAATCTTCAAGTGAAGAAGCTACAGTCACTACAACATGAGTATTTCAGCTATATCAAAAGCATTTTTTTTGTACTGTTTATCTGAGTTGGCTCATTGCTTTGAGTACCTGCAAAAGTGATTTTTAATTCTCTGAAGATCTCAGGACTTTTGAGCCAAGCTAACTCTGCCATTCAGAACAACAGTACAAGCATCTAAGATTTCTCCATTAGTTTATGAACTTCACAGATGACCATGATGAGCAGGAAGTACATACATAGTAACACAGTGCCATATTTTGTTTGGATATGTAGATCCAACATTGTTTGCCACTATTGATCTCTTTAGCTTTCTCCCAAATCCTTACAGATCAGCCAGCTGTGAAAAAGGGGACTAAGCCAAAATTAGCCAAATCACAGGAAATCCTTGCACATGAAGCAGGCAAAACAAGTGTTCTCCAGACATGAGTTGTGTGAAACATTCCAAAATTTCCAGCTTAATGTTGCGAGGTGAGTGACTAAACCTCATGTCATCAGTTCCTCAGGGTTAGTGGGTGGTCCCACTTCCCCAACGGGGGAAGAAGGTGCCTCTGTTTTAAGGCAGCAAAAAGCCTCCATCCCATTAGCCACATCTTCTGTTCATTTAGGAGTATGGCGGTATTTCACCTTCCCTTCCTCTAGAAAAAAATGACTTCCAACTGAATTCTCTAAAAAGCCTTTCAAACAAATGAAAGAAAAAAAAAGTTTAGCTGAAATCTCTCCTGCTTTTCAAAATAATTATTTAGACAGAGGTGCTTATTAACCAAGAAGCCCTTTACATCAGATCAAGTCCTTTCAAGAAGGGGCAATAGGGAAGAAAGAGCCAGAATCCGAACTGATCTGAGAAAGTCAATTAAGAAGGGTTTGAGACTATTATTATCAGAGGACATGAGCAGTAAGAGATAAAAGAAGTCAAAGTAAAAAGTGAAGGGAATGCTATTTCATTAGCTTGAAGACTGCTGTGCAAAAGTTCATACTGAAATGAGTCACAGCTACATATCACAAATCTTTCAGTTATTACCATTATGGCAGCCACCAATATATATATTTTTAAAAATATATCAACCATCACTTTTCAAGAGACATTTGTTCTATTTACATTATAAAGTATATGATCAAATGGTATTCTCTCCCACCACACGGTTTAGCTCCCTCACAGAATCGTGCCTTGTTTTTGTTCAGAAAGTAGAAGTGATGGTAAAGAGAAATGTATGTCATTTGGGCAGTCTTTATGTTGGACTTAGAGCTTTCCTACTGCAACAGTAGAAAGGATGCATGATATACTTCTGCAAGAGGAAACACATAATCAGGGAGTCTGGATTTGTTAGCCTTTCTTGACTAACTAATCTTATTAAAAGGCTTAAGCTTTTCTGAGCAGCTCACTTCATCAGATGCATTGAATGGCTAAACTGATGTAGGATTTAAATTGGGGTGAGGTGGGGGGAGAAGAGAAGACAGTTATAGAGATGTAGGGTACAAGTGAGACAGATTACAACTACCTTATCAATCAACAACTGTGTTTATTAAAAACCCAGCATGTTTGTTGAGACCTTCTACACGTAAGAGCCAGTTCTTTCTCTCCTTGCATTCATCCTTATATTCCTGCAATGAGTGTACAAGATAATTTGTGAGATATTTAGATACTAAACCATTTGTTTTATGGTGCCATAGGATTCTCTGTTGATTTTGAGCCTTGGTAATGTTGTTCAACTTCCAGTCAATGCTTAAGAGGGTAAGAAACGGGAGCTGCACTCAGAATTCATCCTCAAACTTCTTTCAGTGTCTAGACTAAGTTTATTGTCATGTGGAATTTAAGCATATATTTCTGCATGTAATCACACACAACCCCTCCCATCTGAAAGCAGAACACAAAGTACCCCGAGAACCTGGAAGGAGTACAGAAACCAATAAAAAACAGTCTAGATGGAAAAGTATCTAGAGGACAGAGGACAGAAATTGTTTAGTTTGATAGGTAATGCAAATATCTTCAAGCTGCTTTGAGAAGGATTAGAATCAACTGACATTTTTACCCAACTCTTTGTCCTGTGTATGCTTCTGAAAACTAATGCTCCACCCTACAGCACAGAGATACAGGGGAAAAAAACTACCAATCTACTTTCCTCATACATTAAGAAACTACCAAACGTATGTACTGACTTCTAACATTGTTTTCCTTTTTTGTAATGTTACAAATCATGATCTGATTCACAAAACTCTAACATGATACACAAAAATCTAACATTTTTGTGTCTTTTACCTTTTAGTAAAGTCACCCACTGTAATTATTCAGCCCCTTTAAGTTCTTACTGAAACTCTTATAAATCCTATACTATTAAACAGGAGTGCTTAATTGCATTTTTCCCTTTGACATCTTGTCCCCAAAGCCCTAGTGCTAATTTGTTTAGCTGCTTACTTTTACAATTAGCAGGTTTTCTCTGCTTCTTCCAGCCTCCTAACATTAAAGAAAATCCAGATGAAATTTGGACAAAACAGACATTTTGCAGTGATACAGAGAAGAGATTAGGAAATACTTGATGTAAGAAAAGGCATTAATTCAGCCTTCTACCTGCACCCTCAATTTATTGCTACATTATGCCAGAAACATTTATCTATCATAATGCATCACACTGGTGCTTTTTCCCTGATTATGTGCAGTTTACTGTATAGTATATGATATATCACTAAATAGAGATTAAGTTTGGGAATTGCTAGTTTGCCTTCCTCAGTTTTTCTATATATGTATTAGAAAACCTAGTATTTTACACTAACTGCTAGACATTTCTACAGAAACTTTGCTCTAAGAAGAAAAAAGCATGGATGGAAGGATACAACCACCCTAGCCCTTCAAAAAGCTTCTCATGAAAACTTCCCAAACACAACAAGAACAACAAAAATGAAGAACTCAGCTAGGAAACTTGGAGAAGAGATTCTCTGAAAGAACCATCTTTGCCAAATACTGAAGAGACCAAATGAACTTTGCCATAAAGTGAAGTTCAAACAGCATAGATCAATTCTGTCCCAGATCGGTTTTCACTAGATCAAATTAGTAGAACCACTGCAGTCCGGGTATGTAAAATATTTTATTTATTTATTTTATTAAAATTTAAACTGATCAATAGCCTAAGCTTTATATAAGCTTTATATAAGCCTTAGCCTAAGCTTTATATATAATTGTAAGCCACCCAGAGTCACTTGCTGAGATGGGCGGCTATAGAAATTGAATGAATGAATGAATGAATCTACTTTTTAAAAAAGATGACCTATCCAACAAGACTTACGGTTTTTAAACTTCACTTCAGATGGCTCCAAAAGCCCAAAGTAAGCCAAGGAAATCATTCCAGAATTTGTCCAACCTTCTTTCAATGGCTCCCTCCTGTAAACAGGAGAATCCAACTTGTAACTTTTCAATGGCCTCCCCAGATTGATAACTGCTGTACTAATCCAGCCTGGAAAGAGTGAATTGCTATGAATAAATTAGACCTAGCCATGAAAGTTCATAACTGAGGTACTAATTTCATCTGGTGAAATGTGTTCCAGACACACGTGACTTTACTTGTAGCCTGTGGCTTGTCTCTGTCCTTTGACCATTTCAAGTCATCTCCTTGCATGACTTTTTATATTTCTGCTCAGGACACATCTGAATCTGGACTGTGTTAGCTTACCAATGTTTAGCAAAATATGTTAAAGGGCTGTTGAATTCTGTTGGATGCAATGCATATGCATGAACAGACAGCAGCCAGGTACTTCCAGTCCAGACACACTGAATTTTTAGTTCAGGGAACTGTGGGAACCAGCCTAGCATTCTAAAGAGGTAAATTGATTCTTGATATAAGCAGGAAGAAGACTGCAAGCTGGTATCAACTGGAGGGAATAATCTTGTACTTGGGATGGCCTCTCATTCAAATGTAAGATTTTATTTCCTCCCTCCAGGCTAAAATGGCTAGTTTGGAAAATATTTTCTCTGAATGAAAAACAGCTTCCTTGTGTGCCTGATTCAATTTAATCTTCACTTATCCTTCTGTTCTTCTGTGCCATAGGTTAAAACATTCAGCATATCCACATTTGCTACATTTTCTATCTGGTAGACATTTAAAGGCTTCCCTATTTTTGTATCCTTTCTTTAAGCACAGATACTATCAAACATTAAGGGATGTGGAAATTAAGCATATTGTTGGCAGATGGACAAAAAAATCCAAACAATTTAATTAGCCACTCTATAGAATCCTATTGCAAGGTGTATTTGAAGCCTATATCACTTAAAGAAAATGGGCAAATGATGAATTTTCTTTGCCATGGCCTAATGTTCTACTGTTAAATTATTTCCTAGGCATTATAATATTTGCTATTCTTTTTTTTAAAGCCTCAATTCACCCAAGAGACATTTTATATAAGGAGTATATCATGCTGCCTAAATTATGCACCAATGAAATTTTAACCAAAGTGGAAGTAACACACCACCATCTAAACCAGATGGCATACCCTCAAAATATTTTGTTTGCATTCATCAGAGTATCACAACCAGTAACAGACGTCTTGGAGAGGGACTGAGGTAACAAAACGATATATGCAATTTCTTTCTGCACCTGCAATGGTGTGTGGGAAAGACCCTGGGAGATGGAGTGAAGAGATGCTGCCTAGGGAATGGTCAGGTAAGAGAGGGCATAGTCCACAGTTGAATAGCGGGCAGGGCAAGAGGCTCAGAAGGGACCCTCCCTAGTTTCTTGGGATGTAAAGGAGATGGGAGGAGAATTGTACTTTCAGATTTGCAAGATTCTGTTAATGTAGCTTTACGGTAAAGTAGAACTAGCTTATCTGATCGTGTTTCCTGTTTGGTCTACCTGGTAAGGCTGACATCACCGCAACTCACTCTCTCCACACATTAACTTTTCTATCCTCGTGCCTCATTAACCTTCTCTGCTCCTCTTCATCTTTCACCCTGGCTGTTTCCTTAAAATGAATCCCTGGATCCCATTCTATGCCAGTCAGGCAGGCAGGCAATGAAATGGAATAGACCTTTTCACTGCTTATACTCTGTCTTTAGAATCTCTTTCCCTCACAGAGGCTTGCCTGGCACCCACTCGTATCCTTTCAGTATCAAGTGAAGCTTTTTTTCCAGGCTCGTGTCTGAGCTGTTCCAGTGTATATATATATATTGAATCGTACCTAGCAGTGCATAGCCTGGATGCATACTCCCAAATCTTAAGGAGAGGCTTTCCTAAAAAAAAAAAAGCCACTAGGCCCTCTCTCTTTTTGGAGTGTGGCCCCTAATAAACCACTCAAAACCACCTCTCAACCCACACAGGCAGGAGCTCACCTCATCTTAGAGGTCTAACAAGAGCAGAACACGGTGAACCTTTTTTTATTGTAACAGGAGCATTTTGGTTTTAAGGGTTAAAACCAGGCTCTGAAAATGCTTTGAGTCGAAAAGGAGCGTACAAATATTTTCCTCCCAAAATAAACACATCAAAAGCCAAACGTTTCTCCTGCTCATTTTCTCCCTAGACGATAGAAAAGTCATGGGATCGATACAAATGTGCGGTGCATAAAAGGCAGCTGCTGCGGAAGAACTATAGCCAAGGCCTCCTGTTGCTGGCCCCTATTCGCACTCGCTTGTTCTTCCTTCTACCACCACAAGCATCAGCATTCTGACCACATTAACAACCATATTCCTGCACACAGCCCAGAGAAGAACAACAAGGAAAAGTACGGAGAAACATCCCAGTGTTGTCAATAACGAAGCACATCTTGCTTATACGAGGCGACTTTTCTTTAACGCCAATCTCAGAAATCAGTATTCTCCTCCAACGACCTGTTCCGTGGCCAGTTCAGAGTGGCTTGTGGTATCACAAAGGCAAAATACTGCTCAATATAAAGATTCACTCCTTCAGCTGTTTGCTTCTATACATGTTTTAACACCTTCTAGCCCACTCTTATTTTCGAAGGACCACGGGCCTGCACTCTACTATTACCTTGCTGATAAAGTGCATTAGGTAAATGAGCAGAGTCTCTTACGTGATAGTCCAATGTTGGGAATGGAGCTACCATGAATTGTGAGCATTGCTTCCTTGCTGATTATTTCTAGATAGATCTTAAGGACTTAGATTTCCACTCTGATTTTATGTAAATGGATCATTCACATTTTTTACTGCTAATGTTGCTTAGATGCTTCATGCATCCATCCATAAGGGAAAAAAAAATTCAAATCAACTAATGCACACGGCTGGCAACAGAAACTAAAGGCAATGCAAGCTTATGAATGCTCAAATAAATTACTTCCTTGAGTAATATTATTTGACCTGACTGTTGCTGTCATCTCAGTAGGACTGAACACAAGTGTTAAGACTGGTTACTGAAGTCCATTTAATATTATTTATTCTACCGGTCATTCAGATCTTAATTCTCCATTTCCTCTTTCCTTGGACTACTGCACTTGTACTTATTGAACTTGGACTTCCACAGCGGAATAACAGACTTATGCTCTATTTTGGGATGGCTTGCTATTTTAATGCTATGTAACTTCCTAGAAAAACTGTTTTAAGTGGCTTTTTTAAATAACATAATTCTCACTCTTCATATGTTTCAAAGGAAGCCAGATGAATCATGAGGAAGATTTCACTGAAGAAAACTTGAGAGCTTCCACCATCTCCATGTAAAGAACATTTAAATACATCTTTCTTATTTGTAAGTTCTTACTCCTTTTTGTAACTTAAAAAAAACAACCCATATCCATCAATATTTTTCACAATATTTTACCATGTATACAATTACTATAATTATTAATTTATGTTCACTGGCTTAAATGTATTGCATTTTTTTCTTGCTTTTCAGCCAGGGTACATAACATAGCTATATTGCTATGTAAAATGGCAACATATAAGCATCTTTACTGATACTTGCAATCTGACTAAGCAATAAATGAAATGGAATGGAAACCAATTTCTTAGCACCTACCACCATTTGGATGCAACAGCTGGCAAACAGCATTGAACAGCTTTTAAAATTATATGGGTTTCTATTCACCTGAATCTATTTTCACATTTTTCTAACAGCATTCATAATACATAAAGAACTGACAAATGATACTATCTAGATCACAACAGTACTGTTGACAGGTGGGTTTACTCTTAAGTGATTTGGTAACTCATTATCTAAATATCCCTAAATTATTAAATTAGTTACATACTGATAAACTTTCTATGATAAAAGTTGTCATTCAATGTATGTAGGCCTTTACCTTGAGCCATCTTTCTAGAATAACAAGACCAAATTTGATGGGCTTGATATTTCCTTAAAAAAAAAAGGGAATTGAAGAAAGATATTCTTTGGGAGTATCCTTTTTGTTGTTTATTCCTTCAGTCGCTTCCGACTCTTCATGACTTCATGGACCAGCCCATGCCAGAGCTTCCTGTCGGTCGTCAAGCTCCCCCAGGGACGAGTCCGTCACCTCTAGAATATCATCCATCCACCTTGCCCTTGGTCGGCCCCTCTTCCTTTTGCCTTCCACTCTCCCTAGCATCAGCATCTTCTCCAGGGTGTCCTGTCTTCTCATTACGTGGCCAAAGTATTTCAGTTTTGCCTTTAATATCATTCCCTCAAGGGAGCAGTCTGGCTTTACTTCCTGGAGTATGGACTGGTTTGATCTTCTTGCAGTCCAAGGCACTCTCAGAATTTTCCTCCAACACCACAGTTCCAAAGCATCGATCTTCCTTCTCTCAGCCTTCCTTATGGTCCAGCTCTTGCAGCCACATGTTACTACAGGGAACACCATTCCTTTAACTATGCAGACCTTTGTTGTCAGTGAGGAATAAAGTAATCAAATTGTGAATCACTGTCTATTCAATCAATAAACTGGTATCAATGTAACTCTTTTCAATGCATGACTGCTCTGAAAAGACTTAAAAGTGCAATATTTGGCAAGAAGGCAAATAGGAAATCAGTGCATGTCCCTTTGGGTCAGCCTTATCTATTTTCCATGGTGATAGTATAAAAATATACTTAAATAGCGATCTGTATTAGGAGGACCGTAGTAGAGAAAGGAATAAAACAGAAGATGCACACTGCACCCATGGAAACTTGTCTGGAAACGTGAATCCAAATTTTAGGTGCTCATAATTGTACCTGAAGCTGCATAACAAACTTTATGTGCTACCACATTTAGCTCACTCTAGCAAAAGGAGGGAGACAACTTTTACAGATATCCCCCTCTGCCTACAGGCCTCGTGCCTTCCGCAGCTCTTCCTGCAGGGTTTAGGCACCCTTCAGAACAGTACCGAATGTAGCACCAGATGCTACAAGAAAGGCATGGTGGATAACAAAAGTGATGGGGATTGGGGACCAAGGTTAAGGAAGCCAGCTTGGCATCAAGAAGCTTCCAAGCGCTTACAGAATCGTACAACAGTTACAGAGCTGTCATTTATATACTTCCTAGAAGCTTGGCTTCTTATAGGCTTCTGGGTGCGATTTAAAGTGCTGGTGTTAACCCATAAAGCCCTTTATGACTTGGTACCAAGCTACCTTCAGGATCATGTCTGCCCATTAGAACTGACCCAACCAAGTCAAACTTCCTGGGAAAAGCAACTGACAGTTCCCCACTTTCATGAAGTGCAGGGGCTGAGTTTGGGGAGTGCTGCTTTTCTGTAGCAGCTCTGGCCCTCTGGAATGGCCTCTTTTTGGAGCTTAGATTGATCCTGATCCGAGGTGCCTTCCAGAAGCAGCTGATGAAAATGAAGCAGCTCTGGAGGACATTCGGATCTTGATGGCTCATTCTGGATCTTTGGCTTTTCTATGTTTTTAGGGTTTTTATTATTTTAATCTTACTGTAGACGTTTAGAGGTTTATGTGTCCCTGTAAACTGCTAAGAGTCCTGCATGGTGTCATGGGGAATAAAACCCTAATAAATATATAAATAAATGTTGATTTCAATTTCTCTATGGAATACAAGTCACCAAGTCAAAAATCTATTATGGGTACAGTTAGAAAGTTATTATTGGATCTTTTTAACATCATGGCCGAGCCTTGCCCTATTAGCTATAGTCCTATTATATTTTCTGCATCAAAGGCTGCAGAAGACAGAAATATAATTTTGATACTTACCCACATTGACACAGTTGAACTCTGGGATACTCCCAGTTTAAAAACCGTAGGTGCTTTTGTTTTTGTTTGCAGTAATGGGCAATTTAGGAGTATTAGATCAGCTTATTGAGCTGCTGCAAGAAGAACCTGGATTACCTAAATTGGGGAATGGCAGTAAATTCAATTAAGGTAACTCTTGATTTCATAATTTGGTCCAGTTGCGTTAGCAGCAATGTAATTCCCAAATTATCATCAGTATTTGAGTGTGTTTTGGATGATTCCAAGTCTATTGGGTATATATTATGTTATGTATGATGTATTATATTATATTGTATTGTATTATAGGTAGTCCTCACTTAATGACCACAATTGGGGCCGGAATTTTGGTTGCTAAGCGAAGTGATCATTAAATGAATCCGACCCGATTTTATGACCTTTTCTGTGGTGGCCATCACACAGTTCCTCATTGATTTTGCTTGCCAGACCTGGCCAGGAAGATCAAAAATGGTGATCACTTGACCACAGGATGCTCTTGTCCTGTTCAGACTATGAGACGGCCAGGCAGAGTTACTAGTAAAATTCTTTATTAAATAAACTATTTACAATAGTAAAAGTTCTTCAACAGATTAGAATATGTAATTCAAATCAAGACCAACCAGGTGGCAAAGGACACGCAGGCAACACTGCAGGGTCAGACTGTGGCAAGACAGCAAGGCAGAACTTGGCCAATCCTCTGACTGAAGCTGCAGGACTGGAAGGAGCTAGAATGTGTGGCAAAGAAGAGACTGAACACTCAGATTGGGGCCCTGGCACGTAGGCTGGATCAGGCTGGCACACTGAGGCTAGACAAGGCTTGACTGGAGTATCTAGGCTTGGTTCTAGAGACCAGGCTGGACTGGACTGGAGCTTCTAGGCAAGGCTGAGATCTGGAGGCACACCTGGATCGCGATGGAGCGACGCGGTGAGGCAGTTTTGATTCTCCAAGTCCTTCCTGATAGGTTTCGTTTTCCCCTTCTGACTGTTTTTGCAGGCTCAAGCCTCTCAGCTCTGACAGTCATAAATGTGAACTGGTTGCCAAGAGCCCAAATCATGATCATGTGACCGTGGGGATGTTACAACGGTTGTAAGTGTGAGGACCAGTTGCAAGTCAGTTTTTCCAGCACTGTTGTAAGTCCAAACCATCACTAAATGAATGATCATTAAGCAAGGACTACCTGTATGTTAGCAGGGGACGCGGTGGCGCTGCGGGTTAAACCGCTGAGCTGTCGATCGGAAGGTCGGCGGTTCGAAACCGCGCGGCGGGGTGAGCTCCCGTTGCTCGTCCCAGCTTCTGCACACCAAGCAGTTCGAAAACATGCAAATGTGAGTAGATTAATTGGTACCGCTTCGGCGGGAAGGTAACGGCGTTCCGTGAGTCATGCTGGCCACATGACCCGGAAGTGTCCTATGGACAACGCCGGCTCCAAGGCTTTGAAACGGAGATGAGCACCGCCCCCTAGAGTCGGACACGACTGGACTTTACGTCAAGGGAAACCTTTACCTTTTTACCTGTATGTTATATTATATTATATTATTTTATATGATTATAGGATTTTACATTATTACATTAAGCAACATTGTTAAGGTAGATATTAGTTATCTGCAAGGACTCTGAAATAAAAACTTGGAATATCCCATATTAATAAACAAATGACTAAGGGTCTTAAAATATATCAAATATGTTTCTTACGATTTTAAACTGAGACTAACTGAACAAAAAATTCCTGGATGTCAATCTCTTTATGAGGGAAGTATAAAACAAGTGACAGCACACTTTCTCATGTGATAGGGCTTGCCCACTATTATCCTTTTGGTTTAATACCCATAAATTTCTTAATACAGTGTTACAAAGATCTATTCAGTTTAAATACCTGAAGGTATTTTTGAATTATCAAAAATTTGGAACTTATCAAGGAAGGAATATAAAATGATCTGATCAAGATTAAAATAGATTATGTTGTTATTTCTGGTAACCTTTAATGGACTTTTGCTGACCAGGACTAAATGATGAAGTTTTAAGGATCTGTTTATAGATAAGTTATGAGATATGAGACAAAGAGATGGTTTGTTGTATTTTAAGAGAAGGTGATAAGTTGTTAAAATTGTTTATACTTGTGACGAAGGGGGAAGTCACTTCTTTCTATATTTCTTTTTCTTTGCCTTATTCTTATTTTTTTCTTTTTCTTTCTATATTATTTTTTCTTTTCTTCCTTCACTTGCTATTTTTTATTTTTATTTTTTGTAGTTTGTAGTAGTTTTTGTCTGTTTAGCTATAATGTTTAATAAAATTATTATAATAAAAAATTGGAACTTGTCATTATATGAAGAATTAGGGATTTATCAAACATGGAGAACAGTACAAAGGATAACTTTTTACTGCTGGAAAGACAGTGCAAACACAGATTTACAGTCCAGCATGACTGATGTGTGTTACTTTCTGCTTATTAGTTGGCTCTCTATCAATGTAATGGGGAAACCAATCAATACTATTTCGCGTGGTCAAGATGTAACAATCTGTTTAAAAATTAGGCTGAATAATATGTAACATGTTTTTTCTCCTTTTCCCTTTATAAATTTCTGTGGGGTTTTTTTCCTTCTCTCTCCCTCTTCTCCCCCCCCCCCCGCCCCATACTAAAGCAATAAAATAATGTATACCTGTATGAAAAAAGGTATGTTAAGTGTTCAAGCAAACACCGTCTCAAGTCTTCTTGAGCCCAGGAAAGCCTCTAGGCACAATCTATCATACGTATTGACTCCAGCTGTGCATCTCCAAGCTGCAGGGCTGAAGGAGAGAGTTTACATAACTGAAGCTACACATGGTGGTAACTTGGTGTGCCTGCTCAGTTCAAAGCTATGCAAACATCAGGTCAGTGGAGGCGGGTGAGGGGGTCAGCTGGTGTGATCACAATTCCCAGTGCATTCATTTTGAATCCTGGTCCAGGTTCCTCCCACACAGCCCAAAGATGCATTCTGGTTTTCCAGTTTTTAAAAATACCTTCAAATAAAATCTTAATAGGTGCACTTTGAATGAAAAAAAATAAGGGAACTACTAAAATAACAACCAGATAGTTCAAAGCAAGAACACATAGCATTGAAAACCCCTTTAAAAAGCTATACATTTTAAACCAAAAGCCAGAATCCCACAGCAAATACGGAAAGTAGTCATCAACACACACACACTGATGCACGGCCAGCTACTAAACTACACTTAGGTACTTGAATTCTCCTGGGAATGAAATATTCCAGTAAAAATAAGAGAAGAGATGGAAACATAAGTTTCTTATTATCACACTTCATATGTCATAAAATATAGCAGCTAACTTATTTTGGGCAAAGGAACAGAAGTTGTGCTACAAACTGGCTGGCGCAAATATTTTCTATTGTTGAACCACCTTAAATGCAGCTTGTCATAATTTAACTTCAAGCACATTGTTCTCTCCCAAAGCATCCTAAACATACCTATAGTTTCAACCCACTGACAAATCATTACTCTGCTGGCAACATCCATGGGGCCACATGGAGGGGGAAAAAAGGCAATTCAACAAATCAAATATAATTGAAACCAGATGACTATTAGAATAAAATAAACTGTCTTTCCCTAGATCCCTTAGTATTAGAATTACATAAATTACAAATACAATGCAGTGTATTATCTCCCCTCCTCAAAAATAAATAAGTAAATAAAGGAGAGGGAGTTGGTATTTGAGCTTTCATGTTAGGTCATATTAATCCCAGGGAGGTGGAGTACAGGCTAATGTGTAATCTATAAATTTGTAGATTCCGTTAAAGAAAAGGAAGCTTTTAATCAACAAGAGAACAATTTACAGGAATAAATTCATACATACCTATACACTTAAATGCTTCTTTTTTATTGTTGTAAAGTATTTGCTGAAGCCAACAGAAAGAACAAGATGACACTATTTATTTTAATGAATGATCATTAGCCATAAACAGAATAAATGTTCAACTAATATCTACATCCTTTCTTTCTGAGTTATTTATATTCCATCTTGCCTCCAATCTAGTGCCATCTGTTTGGCAAATGAATTTGTAAAAATTCTTCCTGGGAGACCTCTGTTGTACAGTAGGACACATGGACTGGAAATAAAGAACATCCTAAAAAAGTTAGAATCATAGGGTTGGAAGGAACCTTGCAGGTCTTCAAGACCAACTCCCTGTCCAGTGTTAGAATCCTCATACTATCCCAGACAAATAGCTGTCCATTTTTTTCTTGGAAACTCCAGTAATGGAACACCTACAACTTCAGGAGTCATGCTGTTCCATTGCTTGATAGCTCTCTCTCAGGAAATTCCTCCTTAATTCAAGTGCAGATTCCTCACTGTAAAGCTTCTACCCATTGGTTCTTGTCCTACCTTTGGGTACTCTGGAGAATAAACCCACTTGGGTACTCTGGAGAATAAACCCACACCCTCTTCCCCATAACATCCCTTCATGTATTGGAACGCTGCTATCATATCTCCCCTTAGCCTTCTTTTCTGCTAAACATACCAAGTTCCTTTAACCACTCTTTGTAGGATTTAGCTTCCAAGACTCATATCAACTTTGTCGCTCTTCTCTGCTCTCTTTCCTGTTCTTCAGTGTCCTTTCTTACTGTGGTGTCCAGAACAGGGCACAGTATTCTAAGCGTGGTCTGACCAGTGAAGCATAGAGTGGGACTATCACTTCCCATGACCTTGACGCATTACATCTGTTGATGCAGCCCAAAACTGTGTTGTCTCTTTGGCAGCTGTAGCACACTGCTGGCTCATGTTTAATCTGTGATCTACCAAGAAATTCAGATCCTTCTCACAAGTACTACTGCTAAGCCAGATACTGCTTTTTTGTACCTGTACATCTGGGTTTCCCTGCCTAAGTGCAGAACCTTACATACCTCACTACTGAACATTTTGTTGGATGGGGCCCAATGTTCAAGTCTGTCAAGATCCTTCTGAACTTTGAGCCTGTCTTCTGGGTTTTAGGAACCCAGCCCCCTGTGCCCCCCCATGCTTTGTGTCATCTGCAAATTTTATCAGTGCCCCTTCTATTCTCTCATCTAAGTCATTTATGAAGATACTAAAGAGTACTGAGGTAATACTGAGCCACTGCATACCTCCCTCCTTGAGGACATAGACCCATTAAGGGCCACATGTTGGCTGCAGTTGTTCAACCAACTGTGAATCTATCTGGTAGTGGGACCATCCATCCAACATTGTTTCAGTTTATCAAGAAGGAAGTTGTTGTCTAGTTTATCAAAAGCCTTACTGAAGTCTAAGTGCACTGTATCCACACCATTCCCTTGGTCTGCTAATCTAGTCACATTGTCAAAAACAGCAATAACATTTATTGGGCCCCACCTTTGTTTTTTTAACAAATCCATGCTGGCTTCTGGTAATCTCTTTGTTCATTTCTAAAGTGCTTGCAAACCCACTGCTTATCTTTTCTAGGATTTTTTCAGGTATTGATTGATCTGTAGTTTCCTGGGTCTGGATTTTTCCCCTTTTTAAAAAACACTGGAACAATGTTGGCTCTTCTCCAGTCTTCTGGCACTTCTCCTATGCTCCAGGATTTCTCAAAGATTTCAGTCAGTGGCTCTGAGATGACATTCACTTTGAACACTCTGGGATGTAATTCATCTGGTCCAGAAGACTTGAATTCATTCAGAGCAACAGGCACTAATTCCTTACCTATTTTTATCTGAATTTCTCTTCTGTTCCCCAGAGTGCCACTTTGGACAAATCAGACTATTTTCTTCTATGAAAAGAGAGATGCAAAGTAGGAATAAAGTGAATCAACTTTCTCCCTGCTGCCCATTGCCATCTTGCCATCTTCTCTAACCAGCAGGCTGCCCATTTCCTTGTTGTTCCAGAGATTCCCAATAACCCTTTGTTGTTATTGTTGGCATTCATAGCAAGCCTTAACTCATGCTGAGCCTTTTCCTGATCCCATCTTCTCATATTCAGGTAATTCCCTGATGTTCTTGCTTTTGCTATATGCCTCTCTTCCCATTTTTTAAATTTGTCCTTTTTGCTTCTCAGTTTATCAGGGTGTTCTTCATGCAACCATGCCAATCTCATCAGTGTCTCCCCCCCATTTTTTTGTTTGTTTCCTCTTTGGTATTGATTGCACTTGGGCCTTAATGATCTCACTTTTCAGGATTTGCCAACTCTTCTGAACTATTTTTCCTTCAGGATTTCTATCCATGGAATCCTGCCTTTTTCCCCTTAGCCTGATGATAATCAGCTCTCTCTCTTATGTTTTGGGGGTGGTTCTAAGTAATGGTCTCCCTCTGTAATAGCCAGAGGGAATGGCCTAGAGCAGCGTTTCTTAAACTTTTTTCTCTCAGGACCCCTTTCCACTTTTAAAAATTATGGAGGATCCCAAAAGAGCTTTTGTTTGTATGGGTTATATTTATTAATATTTACTGTATTAAAAATTAAAACTGACACGTTCACTGCCGCTTCTCATGATTGCTTGATGGGATTTTAATATTGTATTATTTTTCAACATTGACTAGCAAATAATTTTGATTTTGTGGACTCCTGAGAAGGTATTGGGGGACCCCCAGGGGTCCTAGGACCACACTTTAAGAAACACTGGCCTAGAGGGACAGGACAAAAAGCTGCTACCAAGACAACGGTCAGATAAAAGAAACCTGAGTCTGGGGCAAAACTTTAACCTGAGGAAACATCTCAGGCAAGACCCTCCCTAGTGCTCACAAAGAAAAAGGGAGGGAGGGAGGAAGTGCATTCAGTTTTGCAAGATTCTGTTACTGTATCTTTATAATAAAAAGTAGTTTTGGCCTGCATGACTTTGGTTTCCTAGTCTGGTCTACCTTGAAGGGATGACATCCTCCCCCTCCAAATTTAGTTTAAAGCCCTCTAGATAACCTTAGCAAGATGTCTTCCAAATTGGAAATATGTACGAAAACACCGCCTATGCCCCAAGTTCTTTTGCCTTCCTGCCTATCTACTCATAGTCTTTCAATATTCTTCCCAGGCTCTTTCTGGCAGTGTCATTTGTTCTAACATGAAACAAAAGAAAGAGATAGTGGTAAGTAGATTCGATTTCTTGGGTCAACTCCTCTGTCACATCTTGGATCTTCACACCTAGGAGACAACATACCTGCCTGGATAGCATGTCTGATCTGCAGACTGCTGGCAATTCTTCTCAGTAGGGAGTCACCCATCACCACCACACACCTCCTCCTCTTTGGGGGAGCCATTGAATTCCTTTCCTTGTGACAGTCTAACTTTCTCTACTTCCTGTTACTGTGACGCTTAGTGAAATCCCTTCTCTACAAGTCTGAGAGTCTTATTTATTTATTTATTCGATCTATATGGTGCCCAACTCACTCACAGTGACTCCGGCAGCTTGCAAAAAATGTAGAGGAAGTTAGAATGTTCAATTTTTCCTATTCTTCATCATCAATTTGCCCAATTCCAGTCCTACCAGGAGTGCTAATTAAAAGCAACATGTATTCAACAGTTTAATAATAATCTTTTGAGCTAATTTTGATGAAGGAATCATGGTCTCCAGTGCTACAGATAAGTGACTGACTTTACATAGTCTATAACACAAGTACAGAGAAAGTGAAAGGACAGATGTCTGGAATCTCCCAGATAGAAAGACAGAAAAAAACATCATTTTTGCCAAATGTCTTAACCCTTTCCTGTCAGGTCCATCTTCTGTGACGGAGAATTAAGATTATCGTTATACAAATACAATCAGTTTGGGGTGGGGGAATAGGGGAGAGAAAAAGTTGAGCACATTTATACATCTCCGACATACCTCCAGTTCTGGTGCATGCTTCATAATTTTAAGAGCAATATAACAGCCAATTGAATGTCCAATAAGTATGAGCTTGACATCTTTTGGCACATTCTTTCGGAGGAAGTTCAACTTGTGTTCAACTTGCCCGTGAAGCCCAAAAACATCATCTGTTTCATTCGAAACCATCTCTATAAACAACCAAAAAATAATAATAATAAAATTTTTGCTTTGAAGTGAAAACCTTTGCTTTGAAGTGATTCATTGCATTCACTGTAGCTCTTTACAACTGCTTTCAAAAATAATCCAGAAATTACTCTGAGATGACTCCTAGACTTTCCTTTGTTAATTATTTAATGTTGTTCAATTATTTGTAATAAATAGGGTACCACAAATAAAACAGCAGCACTAATTAAAACTTATTTAAATGCACAGTACAGTACAATTAACCAAAGACAGACTACAATGCATACACATTTTAAAAGCTACTACTTCTGAATCCCACCTGTGACAGATATACACTTAGTTGAGAACCATCTGTTTTAAAGCAAGGGTGGCCAATTTTCTTGTGGCCAGAGTCTACATTCCTCATTTTTTTTTAAATGTTCAACTTCCAAGGGCTGCAGGGTACATGGCCAATGTTGCAATAGTGTCACCATCAGAGATGAGCCAAAACATATGTGAGATGGGCGGTTATATAAATTTATTAAAAATTAATAACAATTATATTTTACAGTGAATATCTCCAAGACCATGAGTATTTTTTTTATTTTATTTTATTTTATTTATTAAATAAAATACTCATGGTCTTGGAGATATTCACTGTAAAATATAATTTCAAATGTCTTCTCCCACTCTGTGTCCTTTTTCCCATGACATAAAGTTTATTAGAAGAAAAAAATGCTTTTAAAAATCTAATCCTGGTATTCTCTTCTTTTACATATGACAAACCTTCACTCCACTTTGACAGACTACATCTGGTGTGATATAAATAGCAGAATATCAAGCTAAGATCCAGGTTCAAATTCAGTCGACAATGAGAGGGAGAGAGAAAAACAAAAGAAAGTCATCATGTTTAGCATTCTGCTTCATAGATTGCTCAGATGAAACAGTAAAGGCAAGATGACCGTCACTATTTAGAGTTTCTCAGAGGCTATGTTGCACAGGGTTGTCTATGGTAACGTGTTTGGCACCATGCTGAGAACATGAAGAACTGGTTATTGAGTGTGCTCTCATACAGCCCCCATATAATTAGTTGTTTTAAAAAAATGCCACAAAAAAGTAATTGTTGGGTATAAAATGATAATTGCTTCAAGAAAACAGGATCTTCTACTGTTTATTGTTTAATGTTCAATGTTTAGCCTTTTGTTCAAATCTTAAACAAATTAAACCAGGGATGGCCACAGAAAAAACTCTGAGAAAGCCAATTAATACTGTTGGTAAAGCTGTTCTCAGAAACATCCTGGCATGATTTACGCTTTCTTAAATTAAAAATGGAAGAGCTGGAAAGGGGAATGAGAAAGACAGAAATACATGGTACATCCCCTCTTCCCTACCCCCTCAAAAAAAAAAAAAAAAGGAGAGCAACCTTTTAACCAATCACATTTTTTATTTTTTTCACTCTTATTATACAGGTAATGGAAAATAAAAAGTTAAGTTCTCTAGCAAAGGCCTAAGGCCAAAGCACTGTTTTCAGATGAAGGTCTATTTTTAGGCCAAGTTGCTCTGTTGTTTTTTTTAATCTAGTCCATAGCCAAGCATTGTGTTGTGAGCTGACTATCTAATTCAACCTATTAAAAGTATTGTGCTGAATTATATGAAACTCTCAAGTAACACAAACTTAAGATATCTTTGAGTATGATCATTTCTCATGTGCCTTTCCTTTGCCTTGTTCATTCAACAATTTTATTTATCTTTCAGATAAGGTATGGAAAAGTATATAGAACATCCATCAGTAAAACATTCTGCAGCAAGTAGGTTGCTACAGCTTGATCACATTCATCAAAGGCGAGTCCCACCAACTGTTCCATTTTTATGAAAAAGGTGACAGATATGGTGATAAAGTACAGACGGAGTCCTAATTACAGATGGAGTCCTTGCTGGAACTGAAGATGCTAGGGCCACAATTGAACTTTTTAAACTATTTTCGACGAACACAGAATCATCCTGAAAGAATGTTTTAATATTAGGGGTTTATGTATTAACACCAAAGCTCAAAGTATGTCCAGTACATAACAAGCAGCTAGTCCAGATCTTTCAATACAGATATCATGGAATCAGAGTACTGTGCAATGGTTAGCAGCTACTAGGGTTATGCGAAGCTTTGTAGGACTAATCTAATCTGAAGGAGTTTCAGTTGAATAACTCCTTCAAATCAAAACTGTTAAATTATTTGAGGCATCAAACTGAATTGAGATTCTGAGAGATTCAAAGGCAATTCTGAGATTCAGTGGACTTTATGGCTTTGTAATGCCTCAAACTTTGTTGTAGCATTCCTTCCAGAGATGGGCAAAGTTGAAGGGAGGGGCTGACTGGTATGACAGGCTCTCTGGTACCAACATAACTTGCTGATCAGTGAGCTTTATCACCTCTACTGCATCACTTTCAGAGCATTTCAGGGAGTGCTGCTCTGTTGTTCATAACATCTCTTCTGCTATAATTTGTTTAGGTAGGTTTGCATGGAGGAAATGAGAGAGCAATTCAGATTTATTCTGTGCTTTTTAAGACAGCTCTGTCTTATATGACCATGTACATTTTGCATAATCCATACTCTTTTACCCGTATTCCTCCTTAATTCTCAAACCACTTTTCTTTCGTTTGTTTTAAACCCATAAAGCTTTTATTAGATATAATCTGCTGAAGCATTACACAACACGCACACATACTCACATCTTCGAATTATTTTTCTGACCTATAGTATAGCCTCTATTCTGAATACAGTTGTATTCTTCTTTCCTCATCTCGGCAACAGTGACTGAAGGGTCTGAACTAGGAACAGGCAGACCCAGGTTCTCTCTTAGGCACAGAAACCAGTTGGGTAACTTTGGGTCAGTCACTCCCCCTCAGCCCTAGACTGGGAAGTTGAAAAACATCCTGGAAGAAGATAATGGCAAACCACTTCCAGAATGTTGCCAAGAAAATTGCATGGACCTGCCCATGAAGTTGCCTAGAGTCAAGGCTGACCCAAAAGCATTTTGGATGCACAGCTACTTCACAGGCTATTGTCCATGCATGCCTGTAGCAGTTCTTGTAGAAAACTGATTGAGCAATGAGAGGCCACACTTCAGGAAGTAAGGTAAAGGTAAAGGTTTCCCTTGACGTAAAGTCCAGTCGTGTCCGACTCTAGGGGGCGGTGCTCATCTCCGTTTCTAAGCCTTGGAGCCGGCGTTGTCATAGACACTTCCGGGTCATGTGGCCAGCATGACGACTCGGAATGCCGTTACCTTCCCGCCAAAGCGGTACCTATTGATCTACTCACATTTGCATGTTTTCGAACTGCTAGGTGAGCAGGAGCTGGGACTAGCAACGGGAGCTCACCCCGCCGCGCGGTTTCGAACCGCCGACCTTCCGATCGACAGCTCAGCGGTTTAACCCGCAGCGCCACCGCGTCCCTATTTAGGAAGTAAGAGAGGATGAAAATGTATCATATCAAAGAAAGGAGGTGTTACAACAGGGATCCACAGAGGAAGCAATGCTCCATCTACCAAAGGAGCGAGCTCAGTGGAGAAGAGCAAGTAGCAAAAGCAAGAGACATGGTTTAGAAGAAGAGGTGGGAAAAAAGACTGCAGGACAAAAGACAATACAGTGGATCTCTGAAGGGCAGATATGCCGCTGCAACTTACAAGAACAAAAGAGAGGACTGCTGGTAATGGATGATTCACTCCTGTTACAAAATCAAAACAAGTGTGTGCCAACCAGACCCATCAGCTCATTTTATGTGGTATCTACTAAGAGCAATCAGACCTAACTAATGATATGGGGATAAATTATGCTTCATGGAACAGCTGCAATTGTACCACAAATGGATTTTGAAGCTCTACGATGGAAGCTCAAGAACTTGAAGCCTCAAATACTCTTATCCATCCGCCCAACCCATGAGAGAGGACTGGAAAGAGGAATACTATGTAAGAACGACTAGCTAGGCAATTATGTCAACAGGAACTATTTGGTTTCTGGGACTATGGTTTGACGGGCTGCTGACACAGGGTGGACAGCACTTCATGAAAACTGTTTGGTTTTTGCCAAAGCATGGCAAGCTTGATCAGGTGGACTTTAAAGTGAATCCTGGGGGGCTGAAGACAAACGATCATGCAGGCATAACTTCAGATAAAGACTTATATGCTGTAGAACGACCCTGTAGTGTTGCTCAGCAGGGATGCTGAGAATTCCAGTTCAGCAACAGCTGAAGGTTCCCCATTCCTGATATACCAATTTAATCAGCTTCCTATTACGGAAAGGGGAAAGCTTCTGAGAGTCACAATGATAAACACGGTGAAACTGACTTACCTAAAGCAGTCTGATAAATTCATAGCTCTGCATGGATTTTAACTTTCTTGGCCGGTAATTACCACCTGTCTACCTCTATGCTACATAATCAGTTCTATTATATTTAATGCTGGTTTATGCAAATAGTAAATCATCACCTGAATTAAAACATAAGCAAACATTACAACATTTGCATCATTAACCTTACAACTGCTCTTTCTTGGGAAAAGCACACTTAGGAAAAGATTATATTCACCACAGGAAGGAAAGAAGTGGGAGGGATATGTATTAGGACTGAGCAGCCCTCCAGATTCAGTCTCCAAAGGCTGCTTCAGAACTTGCAGAAGCATGAATGTAGCATCTGTCTGCAACGCTTTAAAGCAGGTGTCCATGTTCCCAGAAAAGATATAGCTGCTTTAAGGTACTGCCCCAAATGCTACATTGATATTCCTATGTGCTCAATCTGCACTGTTTGTAGATTGAAGCGGAGGTTTTGCATAGCTCTAGTACAGTATTTAACACTTCTAATCTATTTATTTATTTATTTATTTGATTTCTATAGCCGCCCATTTCATCAAGTGACTCTGGGCAGCATACTGTACAAGCTCAATTTCATTCAAAAGCCCCTCAGTTCTCACGGGTGGCCATCTTCTAGGGTTTCGAACAGGACTGGAAACAAAGCATTTCAACAGGAAAATATTAAGTGCCTATCCATTGTCTTCCACTGCAAATTGCCACTTCTCAGGGATGAATGGTAGAGGAGAAGCAGCAATCAGCTTAATCCAGCCTTTCTCAACCTTTCAACCCTGGAGGAACCCTTGAAATATTTTGCAGGCCTTGGGCAACCCCTGCACATTTGTACCCAAATATAGGCCAGAAGTTACCAAATTATGATATTCGTTTCACGGGTAGGCCTGTGGGAGATTGACTGTAAATAAGGATGTATGAATGAATGGAGGGAGTCCTACTTAGAGCCAGAGACTCCCAAGGTCCAGGAGTGGGGGCTAATGGATCAGGAGTCACTGGGGGCTACATGGCGGGGCTCATTATTAAGGTGGTGATGGGTAGGGGATGTTATGGCGGGAGCCGGAGGGCGGGCCATCTTCGGGGAAGATGCCCCCGGTGTTTGCTACCAGTGGCATGTTCTGGCTGTCTGCACTCAGACCCAGGCCCTGGTCAGCAGATCCATAGGGGCCCTGGTTTCCAGTTGCTGCTTTTTAATGCCAGGTCAGTTAATAACAAGGCCCCCCTCATATGTGACTTGATCACTGAGGAGGGGGCAGACCTGGCATGTATTACCGAGATCTGGCTGGGCCCTGAAGGAGGGGTGCCCCTTTCGGAAATGTGCCCAGCTGGGTTTACAGTATGGCACCAGCCGAGATCCCTGGGCACGGGAGGAGAGGTGGCTGTTGTCATCCGAGAGTCTCTTGTGGCCTTCAGGGGCCCTGCTCCACAAGTGGCTGGCTGTGAGACCCTGTTCTTCAAGTTGGGTTCCCGAGAACAGTTGGGAGTGTTGCTGCTGTACCAACCTCCCTGCTGCGTGGCAACCTCCCTGCCTGAGCTGCCAGAGGCCGTCTCGGGGCTGGCGGTGGAGTTCCCCAGGCTCATGGTTCTGTGGGACTTCAACCTGCCATCCCTGGGGCGTGCCTCAGAGGCAGCTTGGGAGTTCATGGCTACCATGGCAGCCATGGGCCTGTCCCAGATAATTCAGGACCTGACTCGAGACAGAGGTCACATCCCAGATTTGGTTTTCTTGTCAGAGCAGTGGCAGTGTGATCTGAGGGGAGAGTTAGATCTGTCCCCATTGTCATGGTCAGACCATGGCCTGGTGGCCCTGAGATTCTCTTATGCCACCCCCGTCCGCAGGGAGGCAGGACCCATTCGATTGGTCCGCCCCCGGTGACTGATGGACCCGGTAGGGTTTCAGAGGGAGCTGGGGGTTATACCCGGTGATCTGCTGCACAGTCCAGTGGAGGCCCTATCTGCAGCCTGGAATAGGGAGGTGGCTGGGGCCTTGGACAGGATTGTGCCTGTGCGGCCTCTCTTGTCTCATCGAACCCGGCACTCCCCGTGGTTTACGGAGGAGTTGAGGGTTCTGAAGAGGGTTAAGAGACGCCTAGAGTGCCGCTGGAGGAAGACAAAGACTGAATTTGACCGAACACAGGCAAAAGCCGCCATTAAGGCCTACCTTGTGGCGATAAAAACAGCGAAACATCAATATTTCTCTGCTCTTATTGCGTCTTCAGAATGCCGCCTGATGGCCCTGTTTAAGATCACTCGATCCCTTTTGGGGACGGTGGGTTCAGTGACCCACCTACAGGGCCATGCAGAGGAATTTGCTGAGCATCTGCAGGACAAAATCGCTCGGATCCGCTCCAAGTTGGACTCCAGGCGTGAGGCATGGTCTGGAGAGATACCAGGGGAACAGGCTTATCCAGTTATCTGGGAGCAGTTTGATCCTGTTGGACCTGAGGAAGTGGACAGGATCCTACGGACAGTAAATGCCACCACATGCCATCTAGACCTGTGCCCCTCCTGGCTAGTAAAAGCAGGCCGGGAGGTGACATGTGGTTGGGTCCATGCGATGGTTAATACATCCTTGGGAGAGGGGGTGTTTCCAGCGGCCATTAAAGAGGCGTTGGTACACCCCCTCCTCAAGAAGCCATTGTTGGACCCTATTGTTCTGGACAATTTTTGTCCAGTCTCCCACCTCCCCTTTCTGGGGAAGGTGGTTGAGAAAGTGGTGGCTTTGCAGGTCCAGAGGGCCCTGGAGGAAATGGATTATCTAGACCCCTTTCAGTCAGGTTTCAGGCCCGGTTATGGGATGGAAATGGCATTGGTCGCACTTATGGATGATCTCTGGCGGGAGCGGGATGGAGGCAGTGCATCCATCCTCGCACTCCTTGATCTCTCAGCGGCCTTTGATACCATCGACCATGGTATCCTTTTGGGGCAGCTCAGGGAGTTGGGGGTGGGTGGCGTAATCTTACGCTGGTTCACCTCCTTCCTCCAGGGCCGATCCCAGTCAGTGTTGATAGAGGAGGAGAGATTGGCCTCGCGGCCCCTTCTTTGTGGGGTGCCACAGGGATCAGTACTCTCCCCTCTCCTTTTTAACATCTACATGAAACTGCTGGGCGAGATCATCCGTCACCATGGGATGAGGTATCATCAGTATGCTGATGATACTCAATTGCATATCTCCATCCCGGGTGAAGTAAGTGATGCCGTGACTACCCTCTCCGAGTGTCTGGGGGCTGTGTGGGCCTGGATGGGGAACAACAGGCTTCAACTGAACCCTGGTAAGACCAAGTGGCTGTGGGTTAATGGTTCTTCTGTATCCAGGACATTAACAACTCTGGTTCTGGATGGGGTTGCACTGCCCCAGACAGACCCAGTGCGTAACTTGGGGGTCCTCCTGGACTCATGGCTCCTGCTTGAAGAGCAGGTGGCAGCCATGGCCAGGAGAGCCTTTGTGCAGCCACGTGCTGTGCACCAGTTATGCCCCTTCCTGGACCAGGAGGCCCTTCGAACAGTCACTCATGCCCTTGTTATCTCTCATATAGACTATTGCAATGCGCTCTACATGCGGCTACCCTTGAGAAGTATCCGGAAGCTTCAGCTGGTCCAGAATGCAGCTGTGCGAGCTGTTTTTGGTGCCCCCAGAAGGGCACATGTAACACCACTGCTGCGTGAGCTGCATTGGGTATCAGTTTGCTTCCGGGTCCAATTCAAGGTGTTGGTTATCACTTTTAAAGCCCTACATGGCATGGGGCCAGGTTACCTGAGGGACCGCCTCTTCCCCATTACATCAGCCCGTCCCACCCGATCGTGCAGAGAGGGCATGCTACGGACCCCGTCTGTAAAAGAATTTCATCTGGCATGGTCCAGGAAGCAGGCCTTCTCTGCAGTAGCTCCCACCCTGTGGAACATGCTGCCCCCAGAGGTGAGATTGGCCCCATCGCTCCTGGCCTTTCGGTGGAGTCTGAAGACCTGGTTCTGCCGCCTTGCTTGGGGTGGAGAGGGGAATAGTTCTACATGGGGATGGCTGCTATAGACCACTCCTCCCACACTTGGACTGTTTTAGATTCTTCAGCACTTGGATTCTTTATTTTTTACTTCAATTTATATTATTTTTTTACTGTATTTTACTTTTCGTATTTATTATGATGGTTTTAATTGGTTGTTGTAAACCGCCCAGAGTCCTCCGACAGGAGGAGATGGGCGGGGATAAATTAGATAAACAAACAAACAAACAAATAAATAAAAATATATGCATTCACAGTGTTCTTAAACTAAAGAATGAAACTTACCTCTTTCATGTGAAGTTGCCCGAATTTGAAGTAATTTTTTAAATAAATTGTGATCTCCCAGGGAACCCCTAGGGCTCTATGGAACCCTGGTTGAGAAACCTTGGCATAATGCCATATGTGTAATCATAGTGTGATATTTTGACAGAGGCAATTTATGCTTTGCTATACCAAGATTTGGGGCATAAGTCAGCACTGGCTTAGCTCACACATTACGGTAAGTTGCATACCATGGGTAGGCAACCAATGGCTCACAGATTAAACCTTTCTTTTTACAGTACTGGATTCTCCTCTCCAAAGCCAGTGCATTCCCTGAGTAGATTCCATGCTACTGTTTAAATTCACAGTTCCAGTTAACTGTAATGGTGGGGCAGAGAAAAGATAGGCTGCCCAGTTATGAAAACAGTGATGTGAGGTGAAAGAACGATGTACTCAAGTTCCTACCTTACAAACAGTCCTCCTCAGTAAGTGGGTAAAAGTAATTATTATATAACAAAGTACCAAGCCCAGCAATTTGGGGGTGGTCTGGGTGCGGCTGCCATACCAATGTCAATTATCATTTATTTAATACATAACCAAAAGTAAACCTCTGCTCTACAAAAAACAATTTTGTTGTCTTATTGCAAAACTATCTTGCCAGAGGACTTATTTGATTCAGCTGGATTGAAGGAAAAAAAAAAGGCTTTGCTCCTGAAAAGTTCAGTAAGAATTTGTTTTATTATCCTATGAAATCTCTTTAGAAATTATCTTTCCTCCCTTCTCTCACTTTCTCAATTGCCAGGCCCTAAAAAGTCATTTGGTTAAAATAAAACAAACAACTCTCAATTTATTTATTTTTTTACAGAAGCAAAAACTTGTCTCAGAAGAGGGAGAGACACCTGGGATCACAGGACAAATATCTCATGGACAATGGAAGAGGGGAAATAGTTGGAATTTTTTTTTTTTGCTTGCCTATTTATAATAAAGACTTTGACTGTGGAGACTACAACAAATTATGGACAGTCTTTAAAAAGATGGATGCACTGGACCACCTCATCTACAATTGATTTATTCAAAATCAGGAAAAGATTATGTCAAGGTTGCATACTGTCGCCCTACCTGTTTAATTTATGTGCATAATAGAGCAGAACTCACAAAATATCTACTATGTTGGAGGACTTCTAAAACAGAGGAAATGTTGCACTGGGAAAAAAAGACAAAAGGATACATTCCAAAGGAAAGGGAAAAAAAAGAAAAGACTGAAAGCATTGGGGTGAAACTTAACCAATTTAATTACATTTAAATTACAAATGTAATGATATCAATGTGTTACTATACCCAGGGTAAGAAAAGAGATTACACAAAGCATCCTAGTTTGGAGCCTGCCCACTGTTTTAACTTTCTGTAAGGATTAGTGCAAATGGATATGAAAGAGTTTGTTCTGTACTCTTTAGCACACATGAATAACAGCCGTTGATGTTCAGAATGTCAGAATCAGTTTAAGCCCTCTTCTCTTACTCATTTAGCATCAGAGCTCCGTAAGCATCTTGCTGACATCTTACATACCCTTCAAGTCCCACAACTGGAATATGAATTGGGACATGACTTGTCTTCTAGGGACTTCTCCCCAAACAAAATGCCATGTCAAATCTCTAGCTCACTGTTTTTCAGGTACTTCACATTGTTGTTTCTCAGGGAGGGAGTTAGGAATATAAATTGAAACTCCACAAAAGTATTGCTCATCTCAGTGAACTGTGACACAACCTCCTGAAACTGGGACACCAGAAGACATAAATGTTTCTTTTCCACAGGATTCAAGTTCATAAAGAACTTTTTTTCAGCCTTCCCTTGCTTAGGATATCATCTGCATCCAATTACAGTATGGGTGATGCTATCAGCTACAGAACAACTTATGTCATGGAGTGAAAGGCTGAAAATATCCATAAAAAATACACACACACACACACAAAACCTAGGCCCAAAGTTGAGAGGCATGCGGACAGTGAAGTACCTCAGTATTACAATACTTGAAAAAAGAAAGAAAGCTGTTCCAATCCATGTTTTTTTGCTTGAGAAAATCTGGGCTATTTGTTGGGAAGGGAACGGAGAAGAAATATTATTTTTAAAGTAAGATCAGCAGACTTATTTTTACAATTTAAAGTTACATAAATTACTGGCAAAATACACTGGTAAACACAATGCGCTGAATAATATAGAGAATGTGGTTTTAAATGCAACCAAATCAAAATGAAGATTAAATTTAATATAGAAAATACTAAAGTAATCTACAAATATATTATAGCGTAAAGCAAGGGGGCAAAAAAAATGTACTTGGTCTATTTGCGCACAAGTATTTAGAGAGATAACAGTAATAACCACGCTTAAGATTGCTGAATAAGTATGTCTTTTAGGAAGTGAAGGGTTGTTTGAAACAAATAAAATATCACTCATGCTTTAAAATGCAGTGTTTCAGTATTATTTGCACTGCTTCCAACATAAAATCTGTTCAAGGAGAATTTATCCCAGAGGAGTTAAACCTCTATGCTTGTCCCTTAATTTATGTAGGAGAAACATGCTGGAGATTTTTCTTGTTATCTTGGATCATTATCCTACTCTGCTTGCAATCCTTAAATTATGCAAACGGGTTTTATGAAGTCTTCAACTTACTTCTACTCTTGCTAACAATCCTAAGGAAAGTGCTATATGTACAAAGGCAATTTATACAATTTTAGTAGACATGCGCAAAATGTTTTGAATTCATAATGTTTTGTGCTCAAAATGGGTTGTTCCAACCATTCTGCAAATGGTTTTGCAAGATGTTTTCACTCTGATGAAAAAGGTCTTTTCAGAACACTTCTGGAATAGTTGAAACCACTCATCTCAAACTATAAATGTGGGAAGTTTTGAGTATAAAACATCCTGAAGTCAAACTGTTTTGTACACCTCTTTTAAATAGTTTGGTCTAGCGGTTAAGGCAATGGGATAGAAACCAGGAGTCTGTGAGTTCTAGTCCCATTTTAGGCATGAAAGCCGGTTGGGGAACCTTGGGCCAGTCATTCTCTCTCAGCCCTAGGAAGGGGGAAATGGCAAACCATCACTGAAATCTTTCCAAGAAAACTGCAGGGACTAGTTCAGGCAGTCACCAAGAATCGGACACAACTGAATGGCAAAACAACAACAACAACAACCCCTTAGTAAGTTGATGGGATAAATCAGGGTGAAGAACCTACGGGCCTTCACATGTTGCTGGCTTATAACTGTGGCACCTCTAGCTAACATAGCCAGTATCAAGGAATCATGGAAGCTGAAGTTCAGCAACATCTGTGGGACCAAAAAGTTCTCATATATGAAATAAAAATATAACAAATGCACATTTGCATGTGTCTGTGTGCATGCAGGTAAATGAGAGATTATAAACAAACACAAAGCAAATCAGAAGAGAAAATGGGCAGCTGAAAACCTGATGCATCTTTCCAATGGTATACTTTCATATATTCCATTTTAATTCTTGGGATGAAATGTTTGCCTATTTCCAATCAGTGTTAATGAATTATTATGGGTGTTTATGCTTTCAAATGTCCTTTAAAGTTCCTGAAGGGTCAAACTGAGCAGCAAAGGCTGAACCATCAAGATGGGCAGCACCACCATGCTGAGGCAGTTCCTGAAACATTAAATGAAAACAACCAGTCCTCCCTCACACATTGATGTGGGAATATTTCACTGTTGACGAATAGCTTGCAGAACGATGAAAGTGAATCATCGCATATATTAAACGGTCTTATAAACAGGAAGCTCATGCTCTATACTGCAACACCAGAAGTATTCATACTTGCTAGTTAGCATTACACAGAATCCATGAAAACTAATGAGGACTAAAAAACAGGGGCATTAAGAAAACTATCCGCAAAGACTTTTCAAGAAATTACCATGTAATTTCATTAACATATCCAGTACTTTTTTCACCTGCATTTAATTGTTATTGTTGCTTTTATCAGAGCCAAATCAGCTGCAGTGTTAATCATGAGGCTGCAACCAAGTCCTGAAAACCTGATATTTGAGATTTCACCATCTCAACAGTAAAACAAAATGGGGGACATAACTGCTAAATGGGGAAGTATTCTATATGTATGGTTCACCTAAGCAGCCTTCCCAACTTTTAATGGTATGTGGGAAAGAGCTTGGGAGAGTGGACAAAGAGATGCTGCCAAGTGAAAGGTCAGATAAGAGAGGGCATAGCCCTAGCTGGATAGTCGGCAGGGCAAGAGGCTCAGAAGAGATCCTCCCTAGTTTCTCAGGCTGTAATGGAGAGGGGGAAGAATTATACCTTCAGACTTGCAAGATTCTGTTAATGTAGCTTTAAAATAAAGTAGAATTAGCTCATCTGGTTGTGGTTTCTATCTGGTTTACCCTGGGAGGCTGATACAACCTGATTAGTTATACATCTTGGGAATGGGATGGTTGCCTTCCATTTCTGTAGGCTCAGATGATACACGGAAGTCCAAAGAAAAAGCGAGAACAAATGCAAATTGCTAGTGTTCATTCTTATTCAAATGGTTGCCCTCCAGGAACACAACTTGCCAAGCAATGGGTATATTTTATGGGCTGAATTAAGGCTAAAAGCTAAGTATGATTTTATCATATCCCCAAAACAATTTGACAGCTGCAGAATAAGAAAATATGGCAGGGATAGGGAATTTATAGGCCTTCAGGTGTTGCTGACCAGCTACTGCATTCACCACATGCTAAACCATAATGGTATCTTAATGGAGGAATGGGGGTAGGTGCTGTTGTCCAGTGGCCTTATTGGGGATAGTTAATCCCTTCTGGGAAAGAGCCCACTGCAAGAACTTCTCTCAGCCACTGTGGCTCAATATTTGACTGGTAAAGTTCCTCAAATGAGCAAATGGCCCAGTTCTCTGGATCCATGAGATTGTTAATACTTCTTTAAGGAAAGGAATATTTCAAACAGCCTTGAAGGAAGCTGGTATACCTTTTCCTTAAGAGGTCTTCCCTGGACCCATAGGCATTAGAAAACTATCACCCAGTTTCCAACCATCATTTTTGGCTATGTTTTTTGAGACAGTTATGAGGGATCAACTACAGAGAACACTGGATGAAGCAATTATCTGGATCGTAGTCAGTCAGGTTCAGCCTTTTTGAGGTGTCCAATACAAAGCAAGGTTTTCTGAAAAATTAAGCTCATCTCTACATCATAAACTTGAGTTTTGCAAAATTGGATATTACAATTCCTTATTTCACATATTTAATTCACACACACACATTAACTTTGTATAGTGGATTTAGAAATGGAAGTAAAAATCCTCTTAGTCAAATAAATTGGAGAAGATGACACACAGGCTTCCCCAACCTTGTAATAATGTGGATTATAGTCAAAAATATCTGGCAGATACAAGCCTATGGAAAACTGCTTTAAAATAACACACTCATTTTACATCCTTGAAAAAATTCATTGGGTATGCCACCATCAAAGTCTAGTATTTGACCATTTCCAATTTTGAGATTGTTTTTTAAAATCATCATCATCATCATCATCATCATCACCAACCATGACTTCCCACATTGGTTTCCACTTAGTTGCGTCTTGCCTTTTCATTAGAAAATGTGTTCAAGGTGGCTTATAACAACAATCTTGAGAGTCACCCAAAGTTTTAAACGTGAGGCTATGAGCGGCACATAAAGTGTTACGTAACTAATTTTAAAGATTCTAATAAAATTTTAACATAGTAAGATAAATCCAATGTGTTAAGTTTAAACCAATACATGTACACAGTGTCTATAACTCAATAAAAAAATCAACCATTTGATCTCCAGCTCAACATGAGCTTATTGACATCCGCATATGATCAGTAGCTTCTGTTTTGATAGCCAGGGTTCTGAACTACAATGTATTTTTAAAAGCCTCTGAGAGGAAGCGCTAACATGCCATTTAAATAAACTTTCCAAATCTATTTTTTCAAGCTTAAGAGCAAGAAAGTAAATTACTTCACCACTACACCACTCAAACAAAATGCAACTCAAATTCTCAAACCAAATTAAATAAGAGCCGTTCCAAATGTTAAGAGATACGTTAAGGGAAACCTTATAATCTTGCAAAAATAAATGCATTGTGGGCAAGCTTCGGTTGCTTATTTTAAGAAAGAAACGAGGATAGCCATGCTTTGATTACAATAAAAGCCAAGACAGCATTTTAACATTGCCTCCCTCGTTTTTTAAGCTTGCCTTTTTAGATCCAAGTATGCCATTAACATCCTCTAACTGCTTTAACCTTATAAAACAGAGACACAAACAAAAACAATAATAGGCAAGTCGTAATGGACAAAACTACGGGATATAAATAAGTGGCCAGTGTTTATGAGGTTATAAAAGGAGCTGTTCATAAGTAGCATCTGCAGTCAAGCAGACTAACCCTTAGGAAAACGTAATGAGTCAAAGTGTCAATACTGGGCAGTGTGGAGGAAAAAGCAACATTTAACGATTCTGCTAATGTTTATTCAGCACATATAGATCGTTCGTTCTTAAGCAGAATGACCAAACGCCATGATCAACACTTCGGTATGAGCATTAGAGCTTTAAAGGTAGGTAGCTAGGCAGATGTAAAGAGGTGTCAAGTCTATAATTAACAGTTACTGTACTAATTGCTAACATTCCATATGAAACATTCAATATGTCAGTATACATGACAGCATCTTGTGGAATAGAAATTGGCCAGAAAGTCAGCCAATTTGTTGCTATTGACCTTTGAACAGTCCTAAGTACAGTTAACATTTTCTCTGAAAAAAAATTGTGATTGACCTATGGGATCTGACTTTTGGTATACTCTGTATGTGTGTGTGTGTGTGTGTGCGTGTGTATGAGAGAGAGAGAGAGAGGGAGAGAGAGAGAGAATATACAGTTTGGGATTGATGGATAGATGGATGGATGGACCAACCAACCAGGCAACATTTATATACCCACTCCAGCTTGGCTCCTCCAAAAGAAAAATAATTGAGCTACTTAAGATACAATGCTGGGTAACAAAGCGAAATAAAATAAAACTGGACAACTGAGTTTTCAGCAAATTATCATCACAGTTCCTCTGGAGAAATAGTAAATAGTATATGAGTTTGCATCGTTTAAACCTGGATATTTGTTAATTTCTGAGTCTTTAAGTCCCAGGATTCCACCGTCTGCTGAGTTACCCTTTCTGGATTGATAGTTCTCAGTGTTGATAGGGCACAGTTAACTCTATCAAAATAAACAGATATGTTCTTGGGTTTATTTGTTTGGCATGTTATGGTGTCTTGCTATCATCTAGATGATTTCCAGGTGTTCCTATGACCTCTTCCATTCTAAGTGGTTTTCATATAGATATCACCGAACAAAACACTAGGATCCTTTTTTTCATCTTGCCTTTTTCACTGTCAGTATGAATGCTTGTTCAAGTTTTTACAACTAATATGTGAGAGTCCCAGGATATACATTGTTACGGATATTTATGTATGTCTCCTAGGGTCATGTGAAAAGCTATCATGACTATAGCCATTTTGGTTTATGGAGAAATGAATAATAAAAATATTGCCCAGCTGTGGATTATATAACATCTAGGAATAACTATTTAGGAGTAATTGCTCAATCCATATAATAATTATTATAATCCATATAATGATTGGATTAAAATAACTGTTATAACCCATATAATAATTACCAGGAGTGATTATTCAATACATAACCTCCATGTGGGGCTGATTTTGATGCCAACTTCATGGCTGAAGGAGCTGCCCTGTTCTTATGGACTCCCTTGCTTTTCTGTCATCCTAGTTTTCTTTATGTTCTAATAGATAGATAGATAGATAGATAGATAGATAGATAGATAGATAGATAGATAGATAGATAATTTGGTCAATGACCAGCAACATAAAATTAACAAGAACGATAAACAGTATCAAACTAAATCTGGTGAATACGATTATACATAGACAACTATAAATCAAAACAATTACCATATAATCTCTAAAACCCTAGTAAAATAATAACATATTTATTTATCTAAACATTAATAGATCTGTTATATTAATACTATATTATTTTGTAAAATGTATATCCTCAAGGAATTAAAAAAAACATTAAAAAATAGCTAATCAAAATATTTGTAAAAATAGAAAAATAAGCAGAGATCCCTACTTCTTTAACTGGTTTTGCCTTATTATCATTGCGGCAGCACAAAATTTAGCTACTGCACATGTGATGGCTGGATTTAAATCCTGAAGAAGATGGCTCTCATAAAAACTATCAGGTCTCCCAGGGAATCTTTCTATTAAGGGGAGTATATATATTGATCTCATATCCCTGTAATATTTACAGCGTAATAAAACATGATATTTTCAGCGTCCTTTATGCCACATATACAGATTCTTTCTGCTAAGGGAGTTTTATTATTGCAGGAGTGCTGATGGAAGGATATTGAGTCTAGCTCTAAAAAATGCTATTCTGATCTTAGGAAAGGTTAGGTCTTTCAGATAGTTTGCTGGTTCCCATGTACCCCATCTTATCTGATTTCTACTGTGCAGGGGTATCCTATTAACTTTTGACTGGAATTCCATGTCTTTTATTCTATTAATAACCACCTGCTTGGCTTGATCATAACCTAGGGATTGTAGAAATATTGGGGAAAGCCCATATAGAGCCAACTTATGCTCTGTCGCCTGTTTCCAGGGAGAGGAAAAGTTATCAATCAGGACTAGAGGGGTCAAACCAACTGGGAAAAATTGAATTTTCAACCAGAATATTAACATCATCTTCCAAGCCCTAACCTGAATTTGTGGCATTCCTGTTTCCAATCTCAGCTGGGCATTTGATGTTCCACCAGCTGCGGCTAAATTGATCACAGGAACTTTGTTTGTACAATTTCTTGTGACGTTTTCAAAAAAATTCCTGCTTGTGCCCCATAAAGAATTTGTGCCGATGTTTTGGCCTCAAAAAGTTTTAAGGCTGCAGGGACTAAGTGTCCTCCGCCTGTGTAAAAAAAAGCGTTTGATAGCATTTGAGGACCTAAGGGTTAATTGCACTGCATAGTTCAAATGTGCATTCCCTTTCGAGTGGAAAATCACTCCCAGATATTTAAATGCATTGACTTGTTCTAGGTTATGCCCTTTAACTCTCCAATGGTATTGAACAGCTCTTTTGGCAAAGACCAGGATTATTGATTTATCAAAATTAAGAACCAACTGATGTTGCTGCTATAGCTCTTTTCAATCCAATTGGGGTTTGTGAGATAATAACGGCATCATCAGCATAAAGAAGTATAGGTACTTTACGTTGTACTAGATTGGGAGGATGAGAATCCAGATTGTGAAGGAGATCAGTCAAGGAGTTAATGTATAGATTAAAGAGGGAGGGGGCAAGAATGCATCCCTGGTGTACTCCTTTCTGCACACTTACTGAGCCAGATAAGGTCCCTAGGGGATTATACCTCACTCTTAAAGTAGAATTAGAATATAATTTCTGTATTAAATAGAGGAGGTGTCTATGAACATTTGTATTCTTTAATTTTTCCCAAAGAACACTTCTGGCTATTGAATCAAAGGCCTGTTTAAAATCAAGAAAGGCCACAAAGAGGGAAGATTTCTTTATATATATATATATTTTAATACAAGATGATGAAGCACCAGGATATGATCAATTGTTGATCTCCCCTCTCTAAATCCAGCCTGTTCATCTTTAATTATGCCCTCTGACAAAACCCAATATTGTAATATATGTTCTAGTAACCCCTTACCTGATGAAGAGTTTTTGAAGTTTTTCAAGAAAGTTGTTTTATGACATTCACTTGGTTTTAATACCAAGAAAGCTGGGTGACTACAATCACCCAGCTACAGATTTTGCATCTCCTGCAGTTTGTAGGTGCTGCTCATGGTTTTAATTATATATATATATATATATATATAGTGTGTGTATTTCTAAAAGCAGTTAACAAACCAAATAAACATGAAACCTGACAAAAAAAGATTTTCAGAAAAATGTAAGGTTGGAAAAGTTTTCACGTTAAAAAATAGCACTTATACCCGTAAATTTAAAATGCAATTTGATTTCATACCTTATTTTTATAACTTTTTAAGAAATTATTTTGAAATTATAAAATTCAAATAAATTTATAATCATTATAAAACACTAACCACATAAGTAAATGCGTCATGAGACACCAAGTCAGATGATGTGAAAGTTGACGGTAATAAAAAGTGAATAAACTGGGACTGAATTTATAGGTATCATGCAACTTTTTCACACAATTCACAGCCTTATATACATTTGGCAAATCCTCGTCTTATTTTTCACTTAACATAAAGGAAGATACTTGTTTATATGCCGGTATCTGTGACAGAGTGAGCTGTGAGAGTTTTAAATATGTACTAAAGTTGTTTATTATTATTTAATCTACTGGATTTAGGCCTGTCTAGGTTACAGTAGTTAGGAAATATTTCACTGATAGGGATAAAACCCACAATATTATATATGACTGGCAGTTAAACTTCTAGAATTTTAGAAGGATGGAATAAGAAGGATTAGTCAGTAAACCATTAGAAGAATTAAGACATGACATGAAAGAAAAGTTTGTGTCAAACAATTGCTGAAATGGTTCCAGACAAGATTATAGAAATAATTTGGGTCACAAAACTTTTAAACATAAAGAAGTAGTCTTTCGGGTCTTGGTCCGTGTTTAGCCTACACATATATTTGGGAAAGCCCATAGATCCTGACTATACATCTATATGGCAAGAGTAGTTACATTGCCAGGACAGGACTCAGATAATCAGTTGGAAACTAATAATGTAAATCAGCCTTTTTTGAATTCTATACCCTCCAGATATCCCATGGCTACAAACCACAGAATTTTCCATTAGTCCAGTTAATGATCATGCTGCAACAGAGGTTTTACTCTAACATACCTAGAGGGCAATCAGTTTAAGAAGGACAGGCAGACAGTTCAAATAGATTGGTCAGAAAAAAAAAAAGAATCATCACCTATTTTAAGCAGCTCATAGAGTAGAAAAGTTTGAAAAATCAAAATAAAATAACTAATATAAGAATAAATTATTTATTTTTTTAAAAACACAAATGATCTAATCTCTAATTTCTAATATTTATCTACCAAATTTGAGGAATGGTCATGTGATAAATGTACTGAGTTTTCAGGTAACTGCACTAAAAGTTAAATGTAAAACCTAAGCTAAAATCTAAGCTAAAACGATGACTTCAAACTATCAATCAGCAATGATTTTTTTTTTTAACTGTGTAAGGTCATGGACTTGCCAGCAAATGCTAATTCTCAAATTCTACTATCAATCTGAAAGCTGAGAAATATTTTTTTTTCCTTGCAGGGCCAAATTGTTATTGTTTGCTTTAGAATCTGACATTTGACCAGAATGATTAGCAGCAATTTAACCAAAATACCATGACATCTCAGATTTCACTTTCAGCTTTAGAAGTATAGGAGGTAGGATGTTACAAAAGGGTTAGGATCCAGATAGCTAGTGATAATTTAAGGAAAAAATATAAACGTTAAGGAAAAAATATAAATGTTTCTGTTCTAAAATTGGAAGTGCTAAGTGCTTTTATTATTCATTTGTCTATTAAAATTTTTAAACATTATTTATAGATACTGAGGAAAAGTACAACTACCATTATTTATTAGTGAAAATAATCCATTGAAATTAGTCACACAGCACTAAGTAATAAGACAATTAACAATCAGCATAATACAGCTAAAGAGTAGCTAAAACTACAACAGACAAACAGGCACACCTAAATTAAGATCCCTGTGCAAATAAAACATGTTGACTTGGGATGCAAAAGTATGCACTGCTACCACAAATTGTTTCTATATGGTTCAGTAATTCCCAATTGAGAGCCAGTTTGGTGTGGTGGTGAAGGCACCAGGTTATAACCAGAAGACCGTGAGTTCTAGTCCCTCCTTAGACATGGCCACTCCCTCTCTCTCAGCCCTGGGAAGAAGCCAAGGACAAACCACTTCTGAAATCTTGCCAAGAAAACTGCAGAGATTTGTCCAGGCAGTTGCCAAGAGTCAACACTGACTTGAAGGTATTAAAACACACACACACACACACACACACACACAATGTGAACCTGAAGAGAAATAATGTCTTATACTTGGTTCCTGTAGTAATAAAAGGACAATATTAATATTAAGACCAACTATTAAAGGAGTGAACAAATCCTCATATTCACTAGAGGTCTTCTACAAGGCCATGTCAAGTATTTGTTTATTACAATATTTACATTTCATCTTTCCTCCAGGAGCTCAAGAAGCTATACATTATCTTTTGTACCCCATTTTATCATTATAATAACCTCTGAAGTTGGCTAGGCTCATCATCAGTGATTTTTTTTTTAATCGTATGGCATAGCAGTTCGGTGTTCATGCTGCTTTTTCTTTCTGGGAAATCCTTGTGAGGTCCAGCAGCCAGGTGTGTATACTATTTAGCTGTGACAAGTCACATTGCCCGGGGTGCACCACGAGGAGGCTAGTCTACATTGCACTGAGTTGGGCTGAGAGAAAGTGACTAGCCCAAGGTCACCCAGCTGGCTTTCGTGCCTAAGGCAGGACTAGAACTCACAGACTCCTGGTTTCTAGCCCAGCACCTTAACCACTAGACCAATCAAAAATCACCCAATGAGCTTCACGGATCAGTAAGGATTTGAGCCCTAATCCAACACTGTAGGTACTACATGCAGGCTCAGAAAAAGCTATTGTAAATAGCCAATACTGGGCAATTCCAGGTTCTACCATAGGTAATTTACATTATATTCATTACTCAAATGATTATGGCCTTTGCCCTAATGAGAGAACTAAAAGGAAAAAAATATTAGCAACTGGCAATCCAAACTAGAGTCACTTGTTGAGATGGGCAGTTATAGAAAATAAATAAATAAACTAACTAACTAACTAACTAACTAACAATCTAGTCAGGTTTATTAAGAACACTGCCCTAGCACAGAACTGCAGCCTGAATTATTTATTTATTTATTTAGATTTGTGCAGCTGCCCAACTCACACAGTGACTCTAGGTAGCATACTTAATAAAACAATCAAAATACACAAAAAACCATTAAAACAACCAGTTTAAATTAAAATATAAAAACAAAGTAATAAATTAATGGCAGCAAAACATACAAAGAGTACATTCCATTAATTGTCATGTAACCATCCAGCGGTTGGGACGCGGTGGCGCTGCGGGTTAAACCGCTGAGCTGCCAATCGGAAGGTCGGCGGTTCGAAACCGTGCGGCGGGGTGAGCTCCCGTTGCTAGTCCCAGCTCCTGCTCACCTAGCAGTTCGAAAACATGCAAATGTGAGTAGATCAATAGGTACCGCTTCGGCGGGAAGGTAACGGCGTTCCGTGTCGTCATGCTGGCCACATGACCCGGAAGTGTCTACGGACAATGCCGGCTCTAAGGCTTAGAAACGGAGATGAGCACCGCCCCCTAGAGTCGGACACGACTGGACTTTACGTCAAGGGAAACCTTTACCTTTACCTTTACTAACCATCCAGCAGGCTTCACTCCGTCATGGGATCTCCAAGCTAGGTGACAAAAGGGCTTTCTGGAAGGCCAGCAGGGTTGGGGCCAGCCTCACCTTGGGGGGAATGGTGTTCCATAGGGCAGGGGCCACGGCAGAAAAGGCTGGTCTCCTGGGTCTCACCTGACAAAACTCCCTGGCTGACAGGACCCGCTAGATGCCTCTCCTGACAGACCTGCTGGGACAGGTAGATGTAACCGGGGAGAGGCGGTCCCTCAAATATCCCGGCCCCATGCCACGAAGGGCTTGAAAGGCTATATCCACAGCAAACTGGCAGCCTGTGCAACCAAGGCGTAATGTGTACAGTTCTTGGACCACACATAACTGCCCGTGCCACTGCATTTCGCACCAGCTGAAGCTTCTGGATATGCTTCAAGGGGGAACCATATAAAGCGCATTTCAATGCGCCAGAGATTGTTGTTCCTTTGTTTATATAAAAATGAAACTATAGAAGAGTCTTGTTGATATACACTGATTTTAGGAAACACAAGCATTATGCTAAAATTTCTCTTGGAAGCGATTTGATCAAGCATTTCATCTTCCTTCCTGAGATCAATTATCAAAATACAAATTCAATGTTCAACTCTTGCCAGTTCTGCATACCTTTTCTGAATGTAGCTGCAGGCAGATGACAGGTTTCCCACACAGGAAAACTAATTCATTGGGGAGAGAGTTCTAGAACACCTTTCTTAATATGCTGGCGTTCAACAGTTTCCTGTCCGCAGTTTAAAATTATTCAGCAACAGGAACTCTACCACACGGTTTATTTAACCAATCGTATCACTTTTTCTCACAAATATTTCTCACAAGCCAGGAAACTGAGACTATCATTTGGCCTTCCATTCCAAGTATGCGGTTTTATTCACCTCTGTAAGTGATTTAGGACTTTCTCTACTACAGTACAGGCAACTGTATATGGTACACTGGACAGTTACTGCTCTCTGCCTGAGACATACTGCTGTCTGAATTAGGAAATTAATCTAGAGAGGCCTCTGCCTTGGGAGCTGCCAAAAATAAGCTGATTGATCTAAGAACCTGGAGAAAAGCCGTAGGAAAAATTAATTTGCATGGTTAAAGATATAGTCTTCAGCAAAGGATCGTTACCTTGTCGTGGTGCTGGAGCTTGAGCACCTCAATGATGTCATGAGCTAAACCGTGAAGGGCCACCCAAGACGGGAAGGTCATGACAGAGAGGTCAGACTAAATGCGATCCCTGGGGAAGGTAATGGCAACCCACCCCAGTATTCTTGCCGTGAAAACTAAATGGATCAGTACAACCAGAGATATGTCGGTATACCATCGGAAGATGAGACCCCCAGGTTGGAAGATGGTCAAAATGCTACTGGGGAGGAACAGAGGATGAGTTCAACTAGCCCCAGACGTGATGACGCAGCTAGCTCAAAGCCGAAAGGACGGTTAGCGGCTGACGGTGCTGGTGGTGAACGGCGAATCTGATGTTCTAAGGATCAACACACCATTGGAACCTGGAATGTAAGATCTATGAGCCAGGGCAAATTGGATGTGGTTATTGGTGAGATGTCAAGATTAAAGATAGACATTTTGGGCATCAGCGAACTGAAATGGACTGGAATGGGCCACTTCACATCAAATGACCACCAGATCTACTACTGTGGACAAGAGGGCCACAGAAGAAACGGAGTAGCCTTCATAATTAATAGTAAAGTGGCTAAAGCAGTGCTTGGATACAATCCAAAAAACGATAGAATGATCTCAATTCGAATTCAGGGCAAGCCATCTAACATCACAGTGATCCAAATATATGCCCCAACCACAGATGCTGAAGAAGCTGAAGTAGAGCAGTTCTATGAGGATCTGCAGCACCTACTGGACAACACGCCTAAAAGAGATGTTATTTTCATCACAGGAGACTGGAATGCTAAGGTGGGCAGTCAAATGACACCTGGAATTACAGGTAAGCATGGCCTGGGAGAACAAAATGAAGCAGGACATAGGCTGATAGAATTTTGCCAAGACAACTCACTCTGCATAACGAACACTCTCTTCCAACAACCTAAGAGACGGCTTTATACATGGACTTCACCAGATGGACAACACCGAAATCAGATTGACTACATCCTTTGCAGCCAAAGGTGGTGGTCATCTATACAGTCGGTAAAAACAAGACCTGGAGCTGACTGTAGTTCAGATCACGAACTTCTTCTTGCACAATTTAGGATCAGACTAAAGAGATTAGGGAAGACCCACAGATCAGCTAGATATGAGCTCACTAATATCCCTCAGGAATATGCAGTGGAGGTAAAGAATCGAGTTAAGGGACTGCACTTAGTAGATAGGGTCCCGGAAGAACTCTGGACAGAAGTTCGCAACATTGTTCAGGAGGCGGCAACAAAATACATCCCAAAGAAAGAGAAAACCAAGAAGGCAAAGTGGCTGTCTGCTGAGACACTAGAAGTAGCCCAAGAAAGAAGGAAAGCAAAAGGCAACAGTGATAGGGGGAGATATGCCCAATTAAATGCAAAATTCCAGAGGTTAGCCAGAAGAGATAAGGAATTATTTTTAAACAAGCAATGCGCGGAAGTGGAAGAAGACAATAGAATAGGAAGGACAAGAGACCTCTTCCAGAAAATTACAAACATTGGAGGTAAATTCCAGGCCAAAATGGGTATGATCAAAAACAAAGATGGCAAGGACCTAACAGAAGAAGAAGAGATCAAGAAAAGGTGGCAAGAATATACGGAAGATCTGTATAGGAAGGATAACAATATCGGGGATAGCTTTGACGGTGTGGTCAGTGAGCTAGAGCCAGACATCCTGAAGAGTGAGGTTGAATGGGCCTTAAGAAGCATTGCTAATAACAAGGCAGCAGGAGACGATGGCATCCCAGCTGAACTGTTCAATCTCTTGCAAGATGATGCTGTCCATGAAGTCACGAAGAGTCGGAAGCGACTGAATGAATAAACAACAACAACAAAAAGATATCGTATCTACCTGAATATAATAACTAAATAAACTTCCTATAAACATTCACAGAGATCTGGGAAGAAACTAGATTGCCTTACAAAATATGATAGAATTTGCAAAATCCCCAAAAAGTACGGTTCCTTCTTGGTATGTCTTCCTTTTCACATAATAATTGTTCATTAAAAATATTTAAGACCAAATTTTGACATCAATGCTAGGGCAGTGTCCAAGTAAAACAATACTTAATATTTAGTTCTTTTATGATATATAAAATCATGCTAATTAGAGGCTGGCATTTCTTGTCTCTAATAGCAAACTGTTCATATCAACTTGCAAAATAAACCAAACGAAAATACCTTGCTAAATAGGCATTTTGCACCTCCAGGAGAAGTGGCTTACATAATAAAAGATCATGAGAGAGAAGATCCTCTCTTCTGTGGTCCCATGATTTACCACCAGTTGAACTCCTTCCTGGATACATCAAAGCACTGACAAGCTAGGTTCTCATAGAGACCGACACTCCTGGTTCCCAAGCCATTTATGGTTTTCAGGCTAAGCATAAGCCTTTGCAAGTGAATCAGAAGCCAGGAAAGGAAAATATTACTCCACCTGACTATGATATGGCTTTACCTTTCTGCATTGGCTACAATTCTGACTGCCACCTTTTGCACTAGCTGAAGGAGGGGCAATCTTTTCATGGCCAAGGAGTTAATTTAACATTTGTGAGGGAAGAGATGCAGTAGGTGAGGCCAGATATGTTGGTGAGGTTGGAATTTGGTGAAAGGTGAAAGGTCCCCTGTGCAAGCACCGACTCATGTCTGACCCTTTGGGGGGACACCACTTTTGCGACGTTTTCTTGGCAGACTATAGAGTGGGGTGGTTTGCTATTGCCTTCCCCAGTCATCACCTTCCCCAGCAAGCTGGGTACTCATTTTACTGACCTCGGAAGGATGGAAGGCTGAATCAACCTGAGCTGGCTACCCAAAAGAGAATGCAGCTTCCACTGGGATCGAACTCAGGTCATGGGGAGAGTTTAGGTCGCAGTACTGCCACCTACCACTCTGCACCACACGAGGCTGTCGAGGTTAGAATTTAGGGGGGTGTTAATTGGGATATGCCTATTTTAGGATTATAATTCTAATCTGTCTTCCAAGTTAAAAGAGCAAGAGTTCAGTTTTCAAAAATCACAGGAGAATGCTGAGGGTTACAAAAAGGGGACTTTCCACTGCAGAAACTAAACCTTCCAAGTGATTTTCAAGAGAATCCCTATGTACAAATCTTCATAGTGGTCCAGTTCAGAGATTATGAGAACACGAAGTCCTGTGACTCTGACTGACCTAGGAACAATCAGAGCTTCTGAACCAGAACTAGAGAAAGGAAACTTCTCATCGCTTTAGCACTCTTGTTCCACATCTATATGTTGATTTCGGCATTTGCACAACCACATCTGATTTGGATGTCATGAAGAAATAAAACAGACAACAACATTCCAAAACCTCTCATTGCCTTACCTAACAATTTCAGATAGCTGTTAAAATATGAAGGATAAGATGAATTGCCAGCACAAGTGCCATGATGTTGTTGTTTATTCGTTTAGTCGCTTCCGACTCTTCGTGACTTCATGGACCAGCCCACACCAGAGCTTCCTGTCGGTCGTCAACACCCCCAGCTCCCCCAGGGACAAGTCCGTCACCTCTAGAATATCATCCATCCATCTTGCCCTTGGTCGGCCCCTCTTCCTTTTGCCTTCCACTCTCCCTAGCATCAGCATCTTCTCCAGGGTGTCCTGTCTTCTCATGATGTGGCCAAAGTATTTCAGTTTGGCCTTTAATATCATTCCCTCAAGTGAGCAGTCTGGCTTGATTTCCTGGAGGATGGACTGGTTGGATCTTCTTGCAGTCCAAGGCACTCTCAGAATTTTCCTCCAACACCACAGTTCAAAAGCATCGATCTTCCTTCGCTCAGCCTTCCTTATGGTCCAGCTCTCGCAGCCATATGTTACTACAGGGAACACCATTGCTTTAACTATGCGGACCTTTGTTGTCAGTGTGATGTCTCTGCTCTTAACTATTTTATCGAGATTTTTCATTGCTCTTCTTCCAAGGATTAAGCGTCTTCTGATTTCCTGACTGCAGTCAGCATCTGCAGTAATCTTTGCACCTAGAAATACAAAGTCTTTCACTGCTTCTACATTTTCTCCCTCTATTTGCCAGTTATCAATCAAGCTGGTTGCCATAATCTTGGTTTTTTTGAGGTTTAGCTGCAAGCCAGCTTTTGCACTTTCTTCTTTCACCTTGATCATAAGGCTCCTCAGTTCCTCTTCACTTTCGGCCATCAAAGTGGTATCATCTGCATATCTGAGATGGTTAATGTTTCTTCCAGCGATTTTAACTCCAGCCTTGGATTCCTCAAGCCCAGCATGTTGCATGATGTGTTCTGCGTACAAGTTGAATAGGTAGGGTGAGAGTATACAGCCCCGCCATATACTCCTTTCCCGATCTTAAACCAGTCCGTTGTTCCATGGTCTGTTCTTACTGTTGCTACTTGGTCGTTATACAGATTCTTCAGGAGGCAGACAAGATGACTTGGTATCCCCATACCGCTAAGAACTTGCCACAATTTGTCAAGTGCCATGATACTAAGCAGAAATTTTCCGATGCCTTTTTTCCAAAATCACCACATCATTATGCCTCCTATGCAGCAAGATAGTAAGATGTTTGATTTGGAATGTTCTCAAACGGGATTAAGAAGTCATGGAGAATCAACAGGGCTATGATACATAAGCAAACAATTAAGGAATGAATGCCTAATAGAACATCATCTTTTGTGGGCACTATTGGAAAATTTTTATGTATTTCCATTAAGGTCCTGGCAATTGCTAGGCTCAATATATAGAGACAGGGGTTTCATTCCTGGGGTTTACAAGAAGCCAGACATGCTTAGGCCTTGTTGCATCGCAGATTGTTTTTAGATGTTAAGGCTCATGAGTATCTGACTTTATGGAAAAATTCTACCATAAAAATAAGGGGGTTCTTTGGAAGCTGTGGGTGGAATCTGTAATGACTAATTTAAAGATTTTTCTTGATTTCAAATAGAATTTTACCCTTGAAATTCATAACAGTGGCATTATAATCAATTCAAGCATATTTTAATGTCTCAGTATGGACCGGGTGCTTTGGCTGTGTCTGAGAAACCTGAGGTGTTAATATATTAGATAGAATCAATGTTTGAAATTAAACCCACATCCTTTTTGTATAAAAAACTAAAGAACATTTTTAAAGTTGACATTAAGGACATTTGTGGTTTATGGACTAAAGAATTGGAACACCTAATAACAGAACATCTATGGTTGCAGGTCTCAAACAATATTAAATTTGCTTCAGTGGGGATTTAAAATTAAAACTGATTTGTCCAAAATTTTTATTTAGAGTTTACTGGACACCCCACAGAATAGATGGACATCAGATTTTCTCTGTTGGCAATATAAAAAATTTGAGGGTCATTGACTCATAATTTGGTCTTGTGAATCACTGACCTCCCTTTGAAATAATACTTTAATATGCATAAATAAATTTATGGGAGTTTTTTTTTAAGTTAAAGATGTTAATGGGATGTTAAATTATGTTGCAAAACTCTGGAATTTGACTATTTTTAGGAGTTATGATTGTAGGCTTGGGGTGTTGCAAAGCGTATTATTTTGAGAAATTGGAAAAGTAGTAACATTCCTGATATTAAGGACTGAATTCAAGAGATGTGTGACTTTTTAAAAAGGCAATTTTTAAATTTAAATTTAATTTCATTGTAGATAATCATTAATTATTCCCCCTGTAGTTTTATAAATCTGTTTGCCATTTCATTAATATCATATGTATTGATATTTCCCCCCTTTTTGGTTTTGGTTTTGTAGTTTCTCATGTATTTCTTTCCTGATTTGTCTATCTTGTAATTTTTCTTTCTTTCTGTAAACCTTCATTTCTTTCTGTGATGATGATGATGATGATGATGATGATAATATAGTCACCAACACTATTCAGTGTCAAACAGGCATAAAATCAGATTGCTTCATTCAAGAATGTTCAGAGAGTTGAGCTATCACATCCTTCTCCCAGATACCCTTTTGAAAGGAAATATCATTGTCTAGCAACAGTGACTAAAATTCAGTAATATCTAAGAAGTGTTTTGAAGAAATAGTCATATAATCCATTCTTTTAATATGCTGTCTCCTCTGAACAGATGATACTTAGCTTTTGGACCAACCCAGCTAAAATTTGCCAAATCACACAGGCAAAAATGACAAAGAAAAGTGTCCAGCTACACCTTGAAACATCCTCTTGACATCCATAAGTCACAACCCATAAAACTACATTAGACAACACACTGGACACTTTTATTAGAACTGCACTAATGTGCTTAAGTATAGAGCGAATATAAAACCTTGTGTCAGAAGCATCTACTACAGGTGTTTCTGTTTATTTCCAAGGATTCTACTATATCCCCATTTACGTCTCATGTTATTAACCACGGGAGAACACTGTACTGGGCAGTTACTAGAGTTACATTGCAGCAAAGGGCAGACTTCTCTGCTTGCCAACATGGCCATCATCTTGTACTCTCATGTAGGAGTTATGCCATTTTTGCTGTAGTAACCATTCTGCTCATTTATAAATTCCCAGTTAAGCAGGAAGCCATCTGGGCTCAGTAGCATAGAAACCAATGTTTGGAAGAAACTGTAACAATAGAACATTCCATCTCATACCTCTGAAGCGATAGGGGGCATAGGAATATTCTTGAAGGATAGGAGGAAGAGCTGCTACCAAGGCAATGATCAGACAAGTGGGGCTTGAGCCCATTCCAAGAAACTAATTTGAGAAAACATCTCAGACAGGCCCCTCCCTGGTTCCCACAAAGATAAAGGGAGGGAGGGGGAAGCGCATTCAGATTTGCAAGATTCTGTTACTATAACCATTACAATAAAAGTAATCCTAACCTATACAGCATTGGTTTCTTTGTCTGGTCTACCTTATAGAGCTGACAAGGGCAGACCACTAAATCAGTATCACACCGGGAAGTGACTATTGTCAACCTAAATTTTACAGAAAGTGGCCATAACCATGAAGTCACAGATACCCCTCTCCCACCAAGCTATATATTCAAATTTGGCTGCCCTGTTGAATATACTAAGCCAATTACAAACTGAGATAGCCTCATGATTGCCAAAGGGGGAAGGAAGTCCCAAATGGGTCCCACTAAACATGGGTGGGCAACCTTCCTAATGGTGTTAAATTTCAACTCCCTGCCACCAGGCTAAATAGCCCCGGATACTTCAAATGTCGTACAAGTATCAATCCAGAAATGTACACAAAAACCAGGTTGCCCCTACAGAGTACATTTTAAAAAAATGATATGAGGTAAGTCTTCATCACTAAGGTCTCCTTCAGTAGCAAAAATATCATTACGTTTAAAAATCTGCACCAAAATGAAATGAGCTGCAGTGCAGAGAAATTTGGGGGGGGGGGGGACCCTCTTAGGTATAACACTATAAATATAAACCTTTTACCAAAGGGTGTGTTGGTATAATATGACACATACACACACAGAAGATGTACTAAAAGTCAAGCTCCATAGGCCAATCACAATATGATTTATTAGTATTTTTTTTCCAAGAAAGTGATATTGTACTTAGGAATGTTCAAAGGTCAAGTGTCAAATGAGTAATGAATTTTTGAGAAGAAAATGACAACCAATTTGAACATTTAATGTAATTTATATAATAAATTGTCTATGGGTCCTAACCTTTGGTACACCCTGTATATATATCTTTTATCTTATTGTATAAATAAGGTAAATAAGGAGCATGTTTAAATAAGGAGCAGGAATTTAAATTTCCTCAAGACCAAACTGTTGTGATACATAGGGTAGAAACCATCCATCCCAGAATGGAACATTCCAGAGACTTCCAGAATGCTTGGTCCCTCCTCCAACCAGGCCATTCTGGCTGTTCCTAGGGTGGTTGGGTGATTTTCTGAAGTTAATCCTCTACACTGGAAGTGGTTCATAGTGTTCAGGGTAAGGTGCTGAAGGAAATGGGACTGGACAATGTCTGGAACTGCTTCCAGTTCAGAATATTAATTTCTGGGAAACTACTAATACCCATCCTTAAAACCTTCTAAAACGATGGAAAAACATGCTGAAGTTCAGCAGTGAAATTTCCAGGGAGGGGTGGGGGGTAGGGGGACATGCACATTCACTCTGACTCAACTGATACCAAACCCTATCCTCTATGTTAGGACAGCACTATATTCTGACAAAAAAGCGCTCCAGGTGTATTGGTCCTGGTAACACATGCCAGGTCTACCCTATCATTCACAGTTGAACAGCACATAAAAGGCAAAGACTCTCTTGATAAAGCTGAACTCCATGGATGGGTCTATGCCATTTTCTTGGCAGTAACACAGAAGTGGTTTGCCGTCACTTCTGGGACTTCTTTTCAGACTTCCCTGTTTAGCCTACAACTGTGGATTTTTCTGATCTTCTTCCATCCAAGTACAAACCAACCAGGCTCCATCTTTTGCGGCTCAGCCAAAATTAGTTTAGTTGCTGCCATCTGCCTGTGCTAAGTAGATTTATAAGAAATGGCAGGGAAAAAAATCTGCCTTTTACATGCAGCACCTCTAGCCCTGAGATGGAATTAAATTACACAGTTTAATCATATTGCTTATTGTGAAAACCAAAGGAAGCAACACATTTCAGATGCCTTATTGTTCTGTGACCTTATTGTTCTGTGACCTTCTGCTCCAAAATGAGTAACTACCCACCTGTGGACATACGCAAAGCAAATGCTTTGTGTAAGACAGATACAACTGCTGCTTTCAGGTCAACCCATTGTCTCCTGCTGATTTTTTTGTCCTTTTCAAGGCTTAAGCTTCGTATCCCAGAGGCTGACCCAAGGTAAACCAACACTACAGTGATACTTTGAGGTTTTGGAGAACTATTCATCCTCTTTTTAAGGGTCTTGGGAGATATTTCCTAATTTTTATGTTCCTCCTATTGCTGCCTGCCCTTTGGAATGATCTACCCCCAGATATATGGATGGCTATAGGCCTTTAGGAAGGCGGTTAAGGCCTGGCTCTTCCTCCAGGCTTTGTGATCAGGATGAGCAGAGTCCCCAATAGGTAGGTTGTAGACATTTAGAGTTTTGTTCAACATTTTATTGTTTAGTATGTTATCATGTGCTATGTTACTTTGTATTCATTATTTATGCGTGGGGACGTTGTCTTTTGTACACTGCCCAGAGACAGATGCTTTGAGTGGAGCAACCACACAAGTGCCTAAATGAATGGAATTAAAACTAGTCTTAGACATATAAATGGAAATATCAATAAAATCTACAGCACCATTTTCATACAGTTTAGCACAAGAGATGTTGTCAACTGATCTGTATAGGATAAGCAATCATCAATGGCAACTGATAAATAATCTAATAGAAGAAAGTTGTTAAGACTACCTTCCTTTCTTTTGACACCATAAGGAGTTTTACAGTGTCCGCCATGGCTTACAACCCACACTGGATACTGCTGATTCAGGCCACGATACAAAGCCTTACTGAATGTCTGGTAAAAGCCAACCAATCCAGGATTACCTGAAAGAAAGAAAAGTGTAGTAAAAGTATAGCCCACAAATAAAACACAATTCATTGAAAAGACTGAAAAATTAACATCCATCTTGTACTTGTATCTTGTATAAAGTTCTTTTGTCAAATATTTTTCACTCTATGGACCATTTATACATTATATTTGAATTCAGAATGTAAATAGACCTTAAACTGTATGCTATTTTCTCATTCTTTGTCTAAAAGCAATTTTTCAACTCAGCAGGCAACTTTCCCCTTACCAAAGATTTACACAACATGAATGAGTTTCCAGGGTAAAAAAATTAGGACTTAATGCCTCCATTGCATTGCTTTACTATAGAAGCTTATGACATCTCCAGCAATGTAGTCTTCAGATATGGTATATTATCCACATTTTCCAAGTTCCTGAAATGTTTAGTACCTGTTCCTTACACAGGGAAATTAGAGCACTTTACTTATTTCTTTGGTCTTGTTATTGTGAAACTATTTATTAATCAAAATGTGTTTAGAAAAGATATTATTTTTCTAATTCACATAATATTGAGAACATGCATTTTCCTATAATATTAAAGAGAATAATTTTCTTTTTTTAAAAAAAAATGGGTTACAATAAATGTTATTTGAATAACATGTTTTACATTGTCTTTTTTTTTAATTGATAACTCTTCGGAAGAACCACCAAAGACAGAGGGAACAAACATTTTACCCTGCAACTCTTTCACACATTTTCATTCCTCCGCATTAATTCCACTGCATGGTGTAGAATATTGTCTCATTCCTATCATCAGCTCAGTGGTGAAAGTACAATTTATATAACTTTTGCCAAGCTTTGTGGTCAATCGCTCTGTGTAACTTTTAACACCTATGACTAATCATTTTTTTCCTGAAAGATTTCTATCCTCTGATAAACTGAGATTTTCTTTAGAAAGGAAATAAAAAAGATCACAGAAAAAATAAGGCCAGGGTGGGAAGAGGAAGAGAACACCTGCTAAGGCAAAAAGACAGTCATATAAGTCACTTATTACAATAGCTACTGACACTGAAAAATACCTTGAAGGGGTAGAAACAAGCACCACCAATGTGAATACATATCTTAATGAAGAACAAAAATGCGGTAAAAAAACCAACCCCTGAAAGAGCACTCAATACCGTACACTGCTTATTAAATTATCAGTCTTTGTTCTTTTAAGCAAGACAAACATTTTTCCAGTGTTTCTGCCACAAAATGTGAGCAAATCATCCTTGGCCTTTGGTAGGATGATACATAATTGAACCAATAACAATGCAAGGACATTTATTTTACAACAGCTTGTAGAACTATCACCGGTGCATCTGTATGGGGCCTGATGCTGGATAACAATGGGATTTAAGATGTCTGGTTCTGCAAGGTTAAAATCCAAGGTTACTTTCAAAGCTCTGAGAACAGTGGGAATTTTCACTACTTCGCATCCCTATTTAGAGGGATGATGAAGCTACCTACTTGTTAAGATTTAACATAGCAAAAATATAAACAGCAATGGAAACAAAGAGTTTGTAAAATGAATGCAAAACCAATGATGTCACTAAAGGAAACATCTGGCCTAGATTTATCTTTGCAAGAAGTAATTCAAACATGGAAAGTTGCTAGGTTCAGAAAGTCTCTGAATAGCTGAAGAATCCCAGTGATCAATAGGAAGATCCTGGATTTACATTTTTAAATGACTAAGTAGATATAGAAGTCTTAATACAGTAGAAGGAGGTTAAAAGCCAGGAAAACACTAAAATTTTGGATTAAGAACCACTGTTATTTTATTTTGTTTTTATTTTGACAATAAAGATGTTTGTCTCAGGTTGCTGGGACTTCCATTTTGAATAAAAATACAAGTTCCCATGGTCAGGAAAGCTCATCTGCCTTTGCCAACAAAGCAGTCATCAAAGGAGCATCCCAATTTTAATGCACAGAAACCAGCCCACAAAAAAATCAAGGGATTTAAAATTCTAACAGAAATACCTACATAAACAAAAATACATTTTCATCACAGAAAAATAGAGGGACGCTGATCAGTATCATATTTCATAGCCGATCAGAACATGGGTATCAAAGTAAACTTGTAAACCAGGACATGTTCACTGTAAATTTCATAACTAGACCTACTGAACAGGTTTTTTTCATGCCTATGTAGGTATAGTGTATGTGTATGCCTTTGAGTCAGTGTTGACTCCTGGTAACTGCATGGACAAGTTCTTGCAGTTTTCTTGGTAAGTTGTCAGAAGTGGTTTGCCATTGCCTCCTTCCTAGGGCTGAGAGGGAGGGACTGGGCCAAGGTCACCCAGCTGGCTTTGTGCCTAAGGCGGGACTAGAACTCACTGTCTGTGGTTTCTAGCCTGATGCCTTAACCACCACACTAAACTGGCTCTATGTCGGTACAGTACAACAACTTTATTGATTAGTCAATCGACCATATCAAGACTATGTAGGTGAAAAAGTATATGATGTTATAGACAGGGAGCTCATACTTCTTTTGTTTAATTGACTGAACTTGGGATGAAGAGAGAGTCAAAGTAAAGTCTCCTTCAAGTCCAGCTCAACATCTGATGAAGTAACAAATACATTCATGTAGCTTTTCTGGCAATAATACAGAACCTTGGTTTGCCTTCGATTTCTCCTTGGACATTTTTAGACTTCCCAATTTATTCTACAGCCATGATAAAAACTAAAGGTCTCCTACTGGACAAGCTGAGCAACAAATATAAAAAATCAGCATGTATCTCCAGTGTTCTTCATTTTTAAAAAAGTATCTCTATTTGAATTATTCTATAAAGCTGCCCCATGTCTCTTCACACCCTTAGGAGCTTATTCTCCTTCAATCACCTTTCAAACTTTAAGGATTGTTCAGTGCTAACTTAAGCACCTAGAAAAGATGCTCAAGAAAAGAAAGATGCCTAGACCAGAAAGACTGCTTAAGTACTGATTTGCAGCCTTGATGGTTATCTATCACCTAAAACAGAAGGCCATCAGATTCATACATTTACCAATTTCTTGAGGAAACATGGACCTCTTACTTTACAATGCAAGATCAATATACTTTCCATTCTTCTCCACCATACAAACATATTAACTTATCTTTAACCTTTAGGAATAGTGAGAATACAGGCTAACCTACATGACTTACAATGTAGAGGAAGAGGTAATGAGGATTTTTGGAAGGTGCAAAGACTGCACCAACATGTTCCATATAACGTTCTTGTTCTACCTACTCCATTGAACTCTGAGAAAATGTCACTACACCAATCTTTTAATTAGTTTGCTGCCAGTTTCCTAACAGTCTGACATAATATACAATATGTAGAGACTTCTAAAGTTTTCTCATTATAATTTTAGCATTGTGTATTGTTCTGTGTAATTAAAATAATTCCACATCCAGATACAACACTTTGATGAGCAGGCAGCTAATGAATTTTGGAAGCAGCAGTCTTCAATCTTTTGTCCTTGGGAGCTATTATTGGGAAAAATCCAATAACGGGAAACAACCAATGACCCAGACCTTACATAAATAGACTAGCTTCAGTTACATCAAATACTATTTGATTATGAAGGAGTACACACACTTGGCAATTTAAATATCTGGAAGAATGCAGTGAGGTCTGCTCTTTGTAAGCTCCAAATAGGGAAAAAAAAATCTAAAAGATGAAGTACATTTTATCCAGGAGCACTCTGCAATTGCTTTTTACATCTCAAGGGGAACCAGAGATGAACTTCATTGTAAAATCAAGTTCTCCAAAGAAAAAATTGTGAAAAAAATTGTACTTATCTTTAAAACAGCACCATCTTCTGGCACATTTATTTCTACATTACAATCAGAAAATACAATTGTCTTAGGCATTATTATATTCTACTTAGTTTGTAATAAATTCCTATTTAGCAGTTCTGTTGAGCAAGAACTGCATTGAACAAACATATATGATCCAAACATTAAGAGAGCTTCCATTGCAATCTTCAAACAAAAGGAGGCAAATTAAATATTGCAAAAGCTTCAAGAATACCTCTGGCTTCTAGCCATCCCATTGTATTTTTGATTTCTTTACAAGGCATTAGCTACACAATGATACTGTGATATGAATAAATTTAGCCTGCCAGAAGGCTCTACTTCCATCATTTCTAAGATCAAATGCTTCCAGTTTCAATTAACTGCAGTGTGACATCCGAATCCTCAACTCTACTTATTAACTATGGTTTACTAAAATAAGCCAGCTTCAGAAACTGATTTGAAACCAGTCTTATTCAAGCAGATATTGGATAATGTGAAAGCTTACCATGCATAAAATTGGGGGGGGATGCTTTCAAGTCCCACTCCCAAAGTTCCTGTATGTAGGGAGACATTGGAGTGAGACATGGAAGTACATCCCTTTTTCACTTTTAGTATTTGTGTATATCTGCTGACATCTCAAATAAACAATATTTTCAGGTTCAAACAACACGGCAAACAAAAATGCAAGAGACTGCTTTAGAACTCCTTGCTGCTGAAAGAAGACAGGGTCATACACAAGCTTAGGAATTGCTACTCTTCTTTTCATCACATCCAAATAAAGCCAACGAACGAACACACACACACGCACACACACACACACAGGAGAAAGAGAATTAGACACCTTTCCTTTGAATGTCAGATAGAGCACCAAAAACTCCCAAGTGCAAATGTGATTGTTAGAGATCATACAACTCTTTACAGAACAGTACCTCCAGCTGAGCACAACCCAGCTTCAATTTCTAGAACTGGCACTTTAGTTTGGCCATTATTGCAGCCAAGTATTACAGGAACCCACAGAAATTAGGGAAAGGGGGAGGATGCCATATAGAATGTGGCTGTAATTTGTACATGCAGTGCACACCATTACAACATATCTGAATATTTCTCTTTTATGCATGCTTTGTTGCATGGTGTCATATCTTAGGACAACAGTCTAAGAGACTTAAGAAGTATCAGATTCTTTTTTCTGGCAACAGCATCATTTTCATTAATTTGACGATTTCACATCATTTCTCAGAAATCTTCCCATGTTCTCAGTTAAAAACATGGGAAGCTGCCCTGTAATGAGTTAGACCACTAAGCCAGTGGAGTGCTTCCCACCTTTATTTGGGGAAACCCAGAGAGATTAAACCTGGGACTTATCTGGAATTCTACTGCTGAACTACAGGCTTCCTGTACATTTCAAAAGCACAAGTGAGCATTTCTGTAAAAAGCAGAAATACAAGATTGGGAATGAATGAATGAATGAAATTATTATATTACATTTTATTACATTTTATTATATTTTATATTATATATTCATATCAAATCATAATCACGTTATATTCTGCCTTTCATTCTGGAACAGAAGGTGGCATAATAGTGTTCCCTCCTCCTTGTTCTTTCTCACAACAGCAACCTTGTGGGGTCCGTTGGGCTGAGAGAGAGTGACAGGCTCAAAGTCACCCAGTGAAGTTCCATGGCTAAGGGTGGACTTGAACCTTGGTCCTCCTAAGACCTTAAGCACCGCCACCTCACTGGCTCTTCGGTCTTCTGCAGTGTGGCTGGGGAGAAATGAACATACATGGCCAAGATTTGGAACTCACTTTACTTTCACCTACTCATTTAACTTTTATGTTGTTTGAATTTTATATTGCACAGATACTCCAGGAGTAGCATGTTTGTTCCCAGAACCGCACGTTTTGTGCCTGGTTGGTTCATAATGTCAGGGAATATATCCATCACTTTTTATGGCTTTAGTAACCCATTAGTCTGAATAGCTCACCTATCAATACAGAGATGCTTAAACTTGAGAAAATAGGTCTACCCCCTTTTTAAATGAGAAAACTAGGAATCCAGGCAATATCTGTTCACCTGTGGCCACAACATTCAAGGACCAAAATTCAAACAAGCTATTCTACTTCAAAACCAGTGTCTAAAATTAGTTATGAACATTTCTGCCAGGAAGAAAAGGAAAGATAAACTTTTATTTATTTTATTTATTTATCAAATTTATCACCGCCCATCTCCCCCACAAGGAGGGACTCTGGGCAGTTCACAATAAAAACTTTTAGCCTTGCAAGACACTGAAAAACCTACTCCAATACTATAATAAAGTGGTTGCTACTACAATCAGTTTCCACCCTCCAGTCTCATTTCTCTGCTATTTCCCTTTTTCAAAAAGCGCACCAAGTGACTTGATAGCACTGGCCTTCTCTTATTCTGCAGAATTTACTACTTTTTCTTCACATAACTGAGCAACTAGGATTTCAATAGAAATGACCTTCACGCTAGCTCTACCATCTCTCCAAAGGGATAAATCAGAAAATGTCTCTTAGTTTCTTTTCTCAACTAGTATCTCAATCCCTTATTACCATATACCACTCTGACCTTTCAGGATACAAGCTCTTATTAAGTTGTTTTTATGGAACTATATCCAAGCCTTCCACCTTCCATTTTGTAGAACTGATTTGATCGAGAGAATGTACATATCAAACCACCACCACATAGAACTTACCAGGGATAACCAAAAATAGAAGTCTAGGTGCACTTTTATCATTCCAGAGATCTTCCCAAGGGCCACACTTTAGAATCTGGGTAGGGGCTCCATAAATGTAAGTGAATTCTTCATGTATCAAATCTTGGTCTTTGGAATCTGATTTCATGCTTGTTGCTGAAGAAAAAAGAAGAATTTAAATGTAACTAGTGAAGCATGAATAATCATTCCCTACTTGTTTTGCTTTATAAAGAAAGAAATTTGCCAGCCACTTTCTGGCCAAACAAGATACAGAAGAGGCACTGATTTTTATCAGGATTACACCTGCTAAGTTACAATAGGGCACGCACAGCACATTCCCAGATGTTTGACATAATACTGTAAATAAAGCTAGCAACTTTGCCAAAACAAGGGTGTGATACTTGTTGCATGTAAAATCAATGAGCAGGGTAACAATTCAAGGCTTTCCTTCCTGATGCACCAATTTCTTGAAAAGCTGCTCAAGCAAATTAATGAAAAATAAAATATCAAAGACTTATTTTAAGCCTTGTCAAGGAAAATAAATTCTCAGACTTAATTTGCCTGATTCAAATTCTTTAGTGCCAACTTTTCTATTAAGAAAATACTTCAATTAATGGGATTAGATCAGGCCTGGAGGGAACCCATTCCATTTGCTCCCTGCTGCACTCTGAAGCTAATACCATATTGCATTGGAGGAGCACTCCCCCCACCCCTTGCAAATAGCATTTCGGGGGGGGGGGGGGGCTTAGGACTGTCAAGAAAGAGGAAAGGGTTAACATTCCTTTGTAGACTTCCTCTGATGTTCTTAACAGTCTTCTCCAGTTAATACCTTTTTTAAAAAAAATATCCTGCCTTTATTATTTTTATAAATAACTCAAGGCAGCTGACATACCTCATACTCCTTCCTCCTCCTATTTTCCTCACAATAACCCTGTGAGGCGAGTTGGGCTCAGAGGGAGTGACCCGCCCAAGGTCCCCCAGCCGGCTTTCGTGCCTAAGGCGGCACTAGAACTCAGGGTCTCCTGGATTCTAGCCTGGTGCCTCAACCACTAGACCAAACTGGCTCTCGTTTGCTAATAAAATCGGAAAATATTAAGGCACCATTTGACACTAAGTTTAGTTTGCTGCACATGCGACTAATATGCCTTGTCTCTTCCACAGGAGAAAGAAATTGGGAAATTAATTTCCTTGAGTGAACGCTAAGGTACAAAGTTTCTCTTCAGAGAAATTCTCTGCCACGACCACACATAAATCCAGGGTTTGATGTATTTTGTTATTAGAAGATTTGTAATTCACATTATTTTAGTGTACCCCAGGACAGGTTATAATCCCAAAACCAGCATCACAGGACCACCTGCGCTTCTCTGCAAATCACTGTTTATTCTTAACAGCTGAAAGAACAGTCCAGAAATTAGTAATGGATTTCCCTCCTTTCCTGCTGGAGCGGAGGGTGGGGAAAAAAAGTAATCTCCTCTGTTGTATTTTTGCCTGAGTCAGAATATATACAAAGCCAAGGGAAGCAACCAGACACCCGCCGGAGGGACAACGCCCACCTCGCGGCCACTGGTTAGAGATCGTGGGAACTGTAGCCAAAACGAGACAGCCGCGAGACGGGCGGGGGCGCGGGCGCGGGCGCGGGCGCGGGCGGGGCGCTGGATAAATGGAAATACATTACTTAGTGCAAACACGACACTGAGCAGGAACATTCCTTTGTTACTCTTTTTCTCCCCACTGGATTGCCTCGCTTCAATTACTTCATCAGCCTCCCTGTTTCTACTAGAGTACAATTATTAGCACTAGGCTCACTGCAATTATGACTGCTTTTTGGCCATAGATCGTAACTCCACAAAACAAGCAAAGTGCGATGGCTTTTGCTCCATCACCCTGGAGAAAGGAGGTGGGCAGAGAAAGGAACCGAAAGCGGGCACTCTCCGCGGAGGAAAGGGGACCGGTTAAGCCCAGAGGCTTCAGGAGAGGAGCACCGCGGAAGAACCAACGAGGCAGTCCTTGGCCAAGCACGTACCTTCCCCACTCAGCTGCTCTCGGCCGGCTCCCAGCATCTCTCAGGAAGCGAGAAGCACAGCAACTCCAGATCCTCCCCCGCTCGGCCGGGCGGAAGTAAAAACAGTAGCGAGAGACAGCAGGGCTCCCGCAGCGCTTCCGCCCGGCTGTGACGTAACTGGAAGCCGAGACACGAATCTTCTAAGGGTCCCGCCCCCCCGCTGAGCAGGGTTGCCATTGGAAGGAAGCGCGGAGGTTGACACCTTCGGGGATTCCGAGTATCTGCTGCACTAGGGCGCGCCTTCGCTTCTGGTGTGTGCACGCGTACTCGTTAGTCTTCGTTCCTGAATCCCGTTTCTGCTTTTCTTGTAGTCGCGTAAAGGCAAAGGGATCTGGGTGGAACTCGCTTCGGTGGATTATCTGTCTGTCTGTCTGTCTGTCTGTCATCTCATTCATTCATTCATTCAAAACATGTATATAGCAGCCCATCTTATACCAAATTCTGGGCGGCTTACAACCAAAAAACAAGGGATCTATCTACAATAAAAAATAGTAAAACCACAAATATTAAAACCGATAGACCTGGCACCACAGCTAAACTTTTCCATGCAGCCCTCAACAAGTTCATCTCACCAATCTCACCCTATCCCAGCGCTTGGGAGAAAAGCCAGGTCTTGCTTTTCCGAAGGTTAAAAGTAGACTCCCCCATTTGCAGTTTAAAACAGCATCTTAATGCCGTGGGAACCCCAGAGTTCCTCTTAGTTGCAGGACGCTGCTTCATCTTGCTTCCAGTCCTGAACTGAAAGTCTTGGGTTATTCCCTCTCAGGGTTGTGCCCCTAATTCAGTATTCTTCCTAGATTCCTGGATAGGCATACAGTATGGGAATTCTCCATACCCTAGTTTTGTTTTCTGAGTGCGGTTGCCCCTAATACAGTAGGAGGATATGCCACATAATATTACGTATTTTTAGTATTAAGTCCGTATTGTCTGTCATCTTCCCACTTTCTTAAAAGGGCGTTAAAATAAATGTTACAGACTGCCCAGTACAGGAACCGGGCTTAGTTATACCCGCTTGGGTCAGAGATGTTAGGGAATGGAATGCACATTTGGAACAAGTCAGCTTGTGACCTGATCTGCACTTTGCTCTGAGGGAAGCAGAGTGGCACCTGGTGGCCTTGTGTATTTCAAAGCCTGTTCTGAGAGGACTGGAGCAATGTTAGAAGCACCTTGCTGGAGTTTATATTAAAAAAAAAATTCTTTCAAAGCATCCTGTTTCCTGCAGTGGCCACCAAGATGACCTGGTAAAGAGGACATGCGCAAGGGCACCCTCTTACTCATGTTCCTCAACTGTTTCCACATACCCATAAAGGCAAGTAGACAGTCATGGATAAATGCATCTTCCATACATTGATCCATTTCATTTCTTCCAATGATGAAAGGCTAAAATCTTAGAGTATACTCTCATTTTCTGGGATTTCTCTGTTAAAGTTAAGTCTCGTGCAGAAATAATATGACATATTTATATCCCGTCTTTATTTTGTGTACATAATGTTGCTGCCTCCACTTCTTTTCCCCACAACAACAACCTGGGAGGTGGATTGGGTTGAGAGAAAATGACCGCTCCAAAATTACCCAGTTGGCTTCCATGGTTAAGGAAGGACTAGAACTCACAATCTCCCAGCTCCTAGTCCAGGACCTTTGCCATTACACCAGACTGGTTCTACAACACTACACTAATAAAATTATCTGTCAGTTCCAGCGCTACACATGAATATAATTGCGCATACAAACACAAAACAGTTTATTCCTTTCCTTTTCCAAGCACAGATTTTATAGATAATTCTGAATGATAATAAACAACCATTTACAACACAGTAAATTGACTCTAAATTCTGAGGTAGCTAAAGCAGATTGAATTAAAGCGGTACATTGCTCATTCTACTCAAGTTCATTGGCCATTAAGTTCCTTATCATTACAAATCCATCACCTCCATGTCTCTCTTAAAGAGGGACTTAAGAAAAAAATATTCTTTGCCTGTGAATAAATCTATTGGGGAAGACCCATGTGCCAGGAGACCAAGATTTGTAGCATTTGTCTCCTGCCCAATACTTGACCATTTGGTTACTCTGTATGTGATACAGCAGAAGTTAAGATGTCTGTGACATTTCTAAACTATGCAGCCTGTGATTCATTTCACAGAACAGGAAGACGCTGTGGGCAAACTTGCCGATAAAATATGAATAATTGCCTTTTGATTCTCTTGCACCTTCTGCATGAAAGATTAATATTTAAGTGAGGTTTTCATCAGCAGAACATTATTTAACATATTATAGTAGAGCAGCCATGAAGGCCTTGCAAAGATATTCAAATGTCATGATGTGTCTGTACCTACAAAGATCAGAATCATGCAAACCATGGTATTCCCTGTGACACTCTATGGAAGTGAAAGATTGACTTTGAAGAGGCAGGATAGGAAGATTATTGATGCCTCTGAACTTTGGTGTTAAAGAAGACTCCTGAGAATACCATGGACAGCCAGGAAAACAAACCTATGGATCATCAAATGAATCAACCCAGAATTCTCATTTGAGGCACAAATGACCAGGCTCAAATTATCCTACTTTGGACACATTATGTGAAGACCTAGCTCGCTGGAGAAGGCTGTAATGCTGGGAAAGGTGGAAAGAAAGAGAAGAAGGGGACAACCAGCAGCAAGATGGACTCAGTCATAGTGGCGATGAGTTACCTCTTGGGAGACCTGAAAGAATAAGTTAGGGATAGATTGTCATGGAGCAAATCTATCTATGTGGTTGCTAGGAATCAAAAATGGCTTGACGGCATATAATCAATCCATCAATCCTGGGTTATTAAGATGGTATCTGTAGTCTCTCTATTCAGGCATGTCATTGCAGATAACAAGATTGTTGTGGGCATGTGAATAGTATCTGAAGCTTATCCCCAAGCATACTCTTAGAACTCAAATTAGAACTTTTAACTTGATAAGAATGCAGTGAATGCCAACAACAGATTTAGAAGATGGTTTTAAGAAAATACAATAGATGACAGTCTCTGCCCATGTGGCAATGACTTCATGGAAGATATGCCATACTATCTGCTTGTTGTCCTATTTTTTTTTTTTCTAACATTCAGTCCAGGTTTTTAGATATCACTAAAAACCTAGACTGAATGTTAAGGGGTAAGCTAATTTATTTTATTTTTTATCTCCTTAGTTCCCATTATAGGATAATGTGATTGGCAGTGTCTGGTTTCACCCTATACAATCCTGAAGCCTGGTTTAAATGTTAAACTCCCATTGGTTTAATCAATAAACCAGAAGTATCAGTATTATGAACATTTACTTCCATGACATCACTGAGTCTTTTTTTGCAACCCTTTTCTCCCTCTTTCTCTTGAAACATATAGCTGAAATAATAATAATAATTGACCAACCACTGGCTGTTTCCATCCCCTAATGAAATATTTTCTCCTTGAAGAGGAAGGCGGGAGAGGAGAACCATTAGGTTTATTTTGCTTGCAAACCTGCTTGGCTGTAGAAGCTGGAATATGCACATAATGAGCTAATGTGCTCCATATTTATCTTTTATTATTCAATTTATTCCCACTTTTCAATTTGTATCAACCCAAATAATGATTTCAGAGGCATTCAGCCTGTAGTCCCCAGAACCTCTCCAAATAAATGAATTTTATTTTTTAGTGCGACAGAAGGAAAATACATGAAGAATTAACTAGATTGGGTTACTTTAAATTGAATTGTTCCCGTCCATCTGGATTTCTTTTTTTCCTTGGCCATATCAATTCTTTGCGCTGCTCCCACCCATTTACTAAATGCAGGCTTGGTTCTGGTTGGAGCATCAGGCTACAAGTTGCTTCTGGAGCAGCCACTGAGCCTGGAAAAAGAAAGACCCTGTTGCTTTAACAACTCAGATAGTAGTGCTGCATGCATCCTCCTGCATGTTTCAAAGCACCTTTTTAAAAGGACTTGCCTAGCCCTAAAAACTATGGATAGCTTCGCAATCGATCAGATATTTTAGCCAAATAAGCTAAGTAGTTTTGGCTGATAAAGTTTAGTCTCTTTGTTGTTCCCAAACCTACAAAGACATCCCCTTGACCCACCAACATTTCACCCCAGTTCTGCAGTTTATAGTCTGGGCTTGTCATGCGTGCTGGCTTTTTCCCATGCACTGGCCAATCAAGGTGGCAGCTCAGAAAATGAGAATTGCCGAGACTGACTAATAGCCCATCTTAAGAATATATTTAAAGGATAGGTTACAATGCAATATAATTTTCTTTCCACAAATAATGAGTTTCTGTTTCCCACCTCATCTCAGGGCTGAAGCCTGAAACCCTGTTTTAACAAAACCCTGTTTTTAATATTACTATAACTTGACTGAATTAAAATAAGTCTGGTGTCTTCTTTTTTACTTCATAATAGTGAATTCTAGGTGAGGGTGCAGTGCCAGCCTTTGAGTAGTAAACTTCAGCTCCAGTTTTTAAACATTTTCTGTTGCAGTGATTCATAAGAATTTTATCTGCTCCTTCTTTTTTCAGGCACATACCCCGGCTTCCCTGAATTCTTCTCTAGGTTAAACAGGGCTGCTGAATTCTTTGTTCCCAAGTTTTCAGGGTTACAGCTGTCAAAAATGGAGAGGCACCAGGGATTTTCTTGTCAGTCTAAAAGCATCTGTGAAGCTGTTCTTTAGTGCTACTTGTGGGTGCATTTATGAACCCGTTAATGTTGGACAAAAAACAGAAGAGAGATATTTTTAAATTGCCTGTGTATTCTAGCCAAGGCACGTATTTTACTGGCATTACAAATGTGGAAAATTGGAAAATATAATTTAAGTATCATGCACAAAAACACTCCTACAATTAAATCCTGGGATTAGGCCTAATCCTTTGCTTACTCTTGGGTAGCTGCACATAATGTTTCAGCCTTTTCTGCAGGTCTAAGTTCCTTCTGTATGTTATACTCTATTCAGTCAAAGAGACTTGTTTTGGTCTCCTCAGGTGGTCAAATGCCACAAAAGATGGTCCCTTGTACTGTCATAAAAGCTAATTTTCAGATGAAATTGAGGTCTTTTGGTGCTACCAAAAGTACAAATGAACGGGTAGAATAGGACAGCCAGCTTACCTGATAACAGGTCTCTGAGATACTCATTTTCAACTGTTTTCCCTCTATAGAAGTGGACTGACTTAGTTTTCCAGGTCAAGGTGCTTATCCTGAATCAAGGTCACTGAAACAGTCCAGATCAAGAATATGCCTCAGATGTGCTTCCCACTGCTTGTACTTTCTCCTTCACTTTTATCCTCTGAGGGAGGTTGGGCCAAGAAATCCCATGAGCTTCTATGATTAAGGGGAGCTCCTCAGTCCTGGTCCATCATCTTAAATATGGCATATAGCTGTTATGCAGGAAAAGGCCTCAAATGGGAGTTGAACTCAACTGAGCCAGCAATTTTTCCATCACACTGTTTCCCTTCTTTTTAATCTTCCACAGTCTCTCCCTTGAGATCTCTTAGCTCACCCCACTGATTTTGACAGGTGCACTTTTACCTTTACTTTTTTAGAAGGAAGTTAGGGTTAGAGTTAGCCAGATTGTGGATGCAACCATCCATTGCTTGGTGTGGCCTACCTATATGACAGAAGGAAAAACACTCATTGGCAAGATAATCATACTTTGGGGTTTCAGGCATGAATTTTTACCATCCTCCATGGAGATGCCAGGAATTGAAATTGGGATCTTTGGAACGCAAAAGAAATGCTCTACTACCCATCTATGAACCTTCTTTCTCTCAGACTAGTCCACATCGATTCTCAGTGTACAAATGCCAAATAGAATATGGCATTGGAAGGCAATGAACCAAGACCACCCTTACCTTCTTGATCATCAGATCCTGTTACATCAACCACTAGGGGTTCTGCATGAATTCAGAGCCAGCAGAGTTTAGTGTGAACACTTTCAATGCTCTGCTACCAGTGAATGCAAGAGAAACATCAATGTCCTAACATATTGGTTTGAGGTATTTTTCTTGGCAACCAACTGTAGGCCCAGTGGCATACAGAAGGGTTTCAGAAGTTTGCTGGTAGTATCTCAAAGCATCTAATGGACAGGAGATGAGTTATTCTGGCCAAGGTTCTTAGGCCCATAGGATCTACATGTTTGCATTGGTAATGTAAATAATGCATTAATTGCTATGGCCTATGTGTTTCACTTCATTTTTGCAGTTCAGCTCAAAATACTTAATCCAAAGAAAGCACCAGCAGTATCCAAGCAAAATACAAAATTCCCTTTACATGTCAACTGTTGTGACAGCAAACGCCATGTAGGCACAGATGGCACCTTCAGTGTTAATCTTGCCCTGTAAATATATGGAAAATAAGTTTAAAAAGCAATATGGGCAGGGAAAGAATCAGACATATGTGTTAAAAACATGGAGCATGAACTGGAACTGAACAAATACATAATAAAATAACAGTAAAGAGGCTCCTTTAAAGCATCCAACAGTATAAAGTATTAGGTAGAGATGAATGTTTAATTAACACAGCTGTATGTACTGGAACAACTCTTCCTGTATTTTTACCCAAGAGGAGATGAATGAAATAAAACACTGCATGCTGTAGAAACAACACAATGCTCATTGGGGCTTCATCAGTCTCTCTGGCAGGCTTGATTCCCTGAGTGAATTATTTCTTCACATTTTGAAGTCTGAAACAGAAATGGGATAAAACTCTGAATAAGAAACTAACAAAACTTTATGTTGTACTGTAGATGAAAGATACTCAGTGGATTCTCATGAATTTTCATGATTAAAAATATACAACATATAGTTATTATGAGGACATTAAAAGGAATCCTTCCTAATCTATTCATGACCTAAATTTAGCAAGTCGATGAAACTCAGATTGACTGTATAGAAAAGGTAGGGAAGTCATCAAAACTGCTTGCATTCTACATGGTAACATTTTGGCTTTCTGCAATATTACAGCAGAAATACAACATCTGATTTTTGGAAAATATCCCTTTCTACTCCTATTACTTTTTCTTGGGTTTGATTTAACACAGTTTGTTGTTTCTGGCACGTATACCACGGCTGATCAGCTTCATACATATTACTTTGAGTCTGAGGAGGTCTACATGTATAAAGTGCAGAAGATTTTTAGCAGGCACTCCAAATATGCATCATCTGACTTGCAGGAGAATTCTCTTGATAAACACAGAATTGGGTAAACTTTTTGAGAGGAACAATTTGAAAACAAGTTGGATCCAGACTGGTCTCCTTGCAAATGTAAGGTAACAGATCAGCAAAGGCTTCCTATTAGAAGAATGGGATAGGGGGTGATGGTTCCCACTTGCAACTTCTAGTTCCTTCTGCTGTACTATTCTGGAAAGTGTCCAAACGAAAAGATAGTACATAGGAGGGGCATTGTATCAGGGCAGAGGCAGGTAATGTTGAGAAAGAGAGCAATCCTGTTATATTGCTACCAGTTAGTGTAAACTAGGCATTGGGAGCCTGTGCCATTGAGATACAAGTAGACTCTTTGTCTATAAGTGCATCCTTATGTAAAGGCTGAGAGTGAGTTGCTTGACTTGGACTAAGGATGGAGATGAAAGCTAATGTATCAGACTTCACATTTTCAAACCAATATACATACTGAAATAATTCTTCAGAATCTGGACTTTTAAGTTTGCAAGGCAGTCCCTTGATTTTTTAAAAAAGATGTCACTAGAGAGAAGGCTATTCAAAAATGTTTCATGCCTTATATTAAGGAAAGCTGCAAAAAATGTACAGCAGGCAAATTTCTAAGCAAATGTCTATGGTTAGAAGTATACATACAAATTTCAGTCTGAAGTAAGTTGGATAAACTGAATCTCACCAATTCGTAAAAATGGGAAACAGAAGAAAACCAAAATGGATATACCAGTCATCCCTAGCTAGGACCCCATGTGAAATTAAATTAAGAAAAGCTTAGGGATGGAACATTTCCTACCCCTCCTTCCTACCACAAACTTCAAAAGGCCTCTCAGAAAGGTTGAGAGGCCCTCCTGAGTGATGTAAGAGGAGCATGAGGGGGAAGGAAGAAATGGGCAACTTTCCTTCCATAAACTTTCTAAAGTTATTTTACTTAAGAATCCTAGCCAAATTTTGGGAAGTTTACTCTCTCACCATAGTCTTCTGTTTTGTTCATCAATGCCCTTTGACCCTCCAGAAAAACTTAGTGGAGGGGGGGACACAGGTTAAGGCACAGGTAATAGGAGACTTTCCTTCCATTTATTTGAACATTCAAATCAGTTACCGCAGCTGGAAAGTGTCATGCAAGCTCAAACTGTTTTCCATCAGAACTGCAAATATTGCTGACATGCCACATTGACTGACATAAATGTATAGCCAGGGATAGCTGAAATCATCTGAGCGAAGTATGAAAAAAAAAGTCCTAGATTTTTTTAAAAAAAATAATCTGATTGATTGATTATGTTGACTCTTAGAGTCAGTGTCAACTCTTAGCAACCGCATAGATAGCTTTTCTCCATGATGGTCTGTCCCTAACCTGGTCCTTTAGGTTTTCCAATGGTGCACCCACTGCCACTGTAACTAAGTCCATCCACTATTCTGAACTTTATAGATATAGACACATATCTTTCAAGGCCTTCGAGACTGCTCTACTGAGTGCCACTCAACACTGTATTTCTTGACTGCTTGTTCCTTTGTTGTTGGTGGTTGATCTTAAAAGGCAGAAGCTATTTAATTTATTTATTTTTATTTTATAAATTTATTCACTGCCCATCTCTCCCCTATGGGGGGACTCTGGGCGGCTATCTACCAGTTCAATATCTTCATTGTGAATTCTAAGGCTGGTTGCTTTACCTATTGTCATTGGTTTGGTCTCCTTAATATATAATTTTAGTCCCATTTTTTCCACTGTGCTCCTTGACTTTTATTACTAGAGCTTGCAGATCCTTTGCTTTTTTGGCTATCAGAGTAGTGTCATCCAATTTTAAAACCACACTCATGTTCCAGTCCAGCTTCCCTTAATATACATTCAGTATATAACAAGGGAACAGTATGCAGTCTTCTCTCACTCCTTTGCCAAAGTGGAACCAGTCTGTTTCAGCAAGTTCTGTCCATACTCCGACTTCCTGACTTGTATATAGTTTCGCATGAGGACAATGAGATCAGCTCATGATCTGTTCCACTGTCAGCATCTGGCCATATCTTTGCTGCTATAATGTGCTCCTTTTGGCAATAATATGGTCAATGTGATTTCTATGTACTCCATCTGGTTATGTCCATGTATACAGGTGTTGCTATGGTTGTTTGAAGATAGTGTTAGTTATGAAAAAATAATTTGAGTGGTAGAAGTTGATAAGACGTTCTCCTGCTTCATTTCATCTTCCTAAGCCATACGATCCAACTAGATTTTCCTCCTTAATATTTCCAACTTTGGCATTCCGGTCTCCAGTCACAAGGAGATCTTGCTATACTCTTCCTAACAATAAAAGCAACAGTTTTCCTACTTTGCTTTTCATGTCCTGAGTAATAAACAGTATGATATTCTGACTGAATGAGTCCAATCCCAATCTATTTCAATTTGCTGATGCATAATATGTCAGTTTGTACTAATTTCATTTCGTCTTTCACTGTGTTGAGGTTTCCTGTATTCATGCTTCTTAAGTTCCATCTTCCCAATGCAATTCTGTCTTTGCAGCTTCAGATTGCCTTCCTGCACTATCCTATCCTATCTCTTCTCATCTCTGAACTCATCTCCTAGGTAAAATAGTCTAATACTTTAAACACACCAAAACACAGAGGGCAGTCTTAATTTTTCCTTCAACTTACAATTAGGCTATAAATAATAAGCAAATAATTATTATTTCATTGGGAAATAGTAATATAATGGCATTCAGGGAGTACAGTTTCTAAATAGCTTCCTGCTTTTCAATTTAATTGACATTTGCTTCCCAAGGTCAGGTTCTGTATTTTAAAAAAAGTTTCCATTGGTTCTGTAATTGAGTATGAGCAGGTTATCGTTCCCTTCCATGCTCAGGGAAAAGACTTTTACATAATAGCAAATCTGACTCTCTATGATAATTCCTGGTATTTGTGTGTCCATTGCGTGTTTATTTGTGTTGTTCCTGCTGAAACTGATATACATGCTTCATAGATGCTCTCTGAAAATGCAGAAATGAGAAAAATACTTAAAGAAGCCACAGAGTTTTCCAACACGTCTGGACTGACAATGAATTTTGAGCTCTGGAACTTAGCATAATGTGTCCTGGCACTATCCACTGAGCTATAGTTGATCCTTTCAGTCTCTTTCCCATCTCTTCTATGGAACCAAGGAAACAGGGTGAAATAAACAACCATCATACATCTGTGCCTGGGAGATTAGTAGGCATGTGAGAAGCAATGAAAGGCCTAATACTGTGAGTGGAGAAGCTGTATGGTGGCTATCAGGAAGAAAAGGTGAGACATTCAGTAGGGACTGAGATTAGTTATCTTGAGGTGGCTAACAGTATGGGCCAAGGATTTGGGTCATACTTGCTAAGTCATGGTTTTCTTTAATGTGGGTTATTGAATTAGCCATGGCACACCTGAGCACAAAAAGTATGTTAAACAAATATATTATAAATTACAAACTTCAATGGCTGGGTTCATGCAACGCATTAAGCTAAACCCAAATAAGGTATAGTATTACTTAGCCCAATGTGTGTACCCCAAGAAGCACTTTCTATTTCTCTGTTTGGTTTTATGTATGTATGTGTATATTATTGTACTTACACTGTGTCTTTCCTTTGGGAGTTCAAACTGGCATACAGGGATATCCTCTTAACTATATCCCCATGCAACAATTCAGTGAAGTGGTTGAGCAAGGAGGGAATAATGTATCTGGGCCTGCTGTGGCCTAGTCCCAACAACTCAGCCACTGCATCACCTCACAGATGTCATCTCATCTATTATCTCAACAGCTAACCTTAAGGAAGCCACAATAACTTCCTATCTAATATTGCGACTCAGCTGGGATAAACAAATATGAATGTGAAGCCTACTAAACAGTCTTGTATGCAAAGACCCTTGGAGATTCTTGAAGGAAGGCCTGTTTTTCTATCTGGGGCTGGCAACTTTTTGGATTTGTGGGCACATTTTGACTTTTGAGAGCTGTATGCGTTCATAAAATGGCTGCCCCAATAAGCCAGGCTAATCACAGAACCCCGAGCTGGAGAGTTTGCTTTCTGCTTCTCTTCCAATGCTCTGGGATGTGCCTATTGCACCCCTGCTTACCTTTGACTCCTTTCTTCTCTGATGCTTCCAAATGAAGCACCATTATTTTCTAAACATCCCTGTGGGAGAGGGGGCATAAATATTGCTAATAAAGATAGTGCTGAGAGCTGATCATTGACTTTGCAGCACTTAAGTTTTCAGCTTAAGTGGGGCAGGAAGTCTGGGCAGCTCCAGATACCAAAGTTACTGTATCGTCTACCTGTCCTTTACAAGTTCCATGAGCATTGAGGTAACTTTCAGATATTTTCTTTGGGTGCCTCTACCAGCCAAGATAAGGCAGTGGTATCTTGTTAATGGTGCCAGATTGCTTTTGCCAAAACACCCTTTCATTCTCTCAGGTTTTTCATGTCCTTTAAGCTAAACTCCTACATCTAAACTAAATGGGCCTTCAGAGTAGACAAATATAAGGTAGTACAATTAAACTACCTTTATTTTCCAACATGTTGTTATGTCTTATTAATTTATCTTGATTTTTTAAACTGATCAGAAAAATCTGCTGAGGGATGGTGGATAAATCTTTTCAACAAAAACTCTAAGGCAGAGGCACTATATATTATTGATAATCCATTTAAAAACACGTTTGGCCCACTTTTTAGCCAGAGTAGCTTAAGAATCCCTCCAGCTTGGCCCTCAGACTTCCAGGTGAAATGCCATGACACACTGGGAAATAGGGGAGCAAAAAGTGGGGAAACAGCCAGTCAGATCCAAACAATCTTAGAGCTGCAGTTCTTAATAAGGACTAGTTAGGACAGAAATGGGAGCAAGATACAAAACATGAGGAAGTCGGTTTCAGTATATGGTATGATCAAAGTTGAATAGAAAGCATAGATAACATAGAAAATATTCAGAGAGCCATGAGTATCAGACAAAACCAAAAACATGTACTTTTTAAAGGCAACAGATTTATTATTACAGTTTCATTTGAGTATGATGTGTTATCTTAAGGTAATAGCTTTGATCTTGAGAGTGGGTACAACTGTAAGCAATGAGATTTGACGGAAGTAAAAAGCAAAAAGTACAGGGAATCACATTAACAAATGCACTGTATGTATGCAAAATCAATATTCAGAAAGCTGTAACGCAGGAACATCTTAGGGAGGAAAAAATCTATTATCTCTATTCAAGCCATAGATAATAGCACTGAATTTCTTAATAAGTTGTTGACTAGTTGTTCGAAATTTGGACTCTTTCTTTCAAGCTCTTTTCTTTAGGTTCAGTGAAAGAGTTTCCTATTCTATTGGATTCAGAATATTGTCTATTCTGATGCCGGATTTGTACTTATATATTTTTCGGAAGATGTACTAGTTTCACATAGAATGAAAATATGCTTGGTTTTCCCATTAAAATCATTGTGACTCAGACAAGTTAGGTTTGGGTAGTTGGTGGCTATAACTTTAGGTTTGGTTAGTTGGTGGCTATAACTTTTTGTGTATGTTTCCACCACCTGTATGTTAACAGCCATTTGCAAATACTAAGCATTTTGGAAGAATTTCCATTATTTAATGCTAAAGACACCAAATCAGAAGATCTGGATCAGCTTTCTTGTATAATGAATAGAAGGAAAAAGAGAAGATACTTGTCATGTTCACCATTCCAATGTTGCCGGTACATCATAACGTTTCGCATGTCATTTGGCTGATGCATGTTTCGTCTGGGAGGGGAGGAGGATTCCATCTCGTGGGATTGTTATATGTTAGCAGCTGGATTGGAATGTGTTTGGGTTATCTCGTGTGTTCAAGGTTCCTTTCCCAGGACATCAGCAGAAACGGTTACCAGCACCTGGGGGCGGGGAGTTTGCAACGGCAGGGCGAGGGGAGGGATTACGTTTGAGCCGAGGGTTTTTAGTTGTATTTGGCGCGCTTTTGCTCATTCTCAGCTTTCTCTGTATTTGCATACTATTCTTTAATAAATCAGATATCGTTAAGTTCCTGCTTGTGAGTCTGAGTCTATTAAGGTAGGCAATCCTTACAATACTGAAGATCTGAAAGAACTGAAACGTATCTGCTTCTCATCTGAAAAGTTACAAAAGCTTTCCCTAAATATCACACAGCACCTTTTTCATGCTAGATTGTTTTGTGTTATTGTCAGCACTCTTACAGTTACATGTAACACATGCCACTTTTTTTTATTATTAAAATTAGAAACCCAATCCAAACATCCTGTGTTCTGCAAAATAGTATGTCATGATGTTTCCTTTCCTTCTCATGCTTGGGATTCCCATGTTTATTTAATTTCCTAACCTCATTAGGTCATTGATTTTGCATATTGAATAGAACATTGGGTGCATTTTAGTGTAGGGAAATCATAGACACCTGGAGGTATGGACTTTATTTGCTACTGTTGAAAACAGTATTGTGGCATGTTCGTATCCTTAGTGCAAGGGTGTGAAATGTCCCTGGCATATGAATGAATCATCAGATCAGGAAGAACAAGATCTGATGCTGAAAAGCCAAGGCCTGCCACCAATGACAAGGCAGAATAATCCTCCCCACTTCCTGAATTTGACCCTGGATGAGAAGCCAGAGCCCTATTCCAGGGGAACAAGGTTGCTACCCTGTGAAAAACCAGGGGATTAGGAGAGGGTAGAGTGCTCAGTTGCACAGGGAACAGAATGTTTTCCTCAGGAGTAGGTGGTTGTCCCTGATCAGTCTGCAATGCCTAGATGTTGCTTTGAAGGCCCTAGTAAAAGATAAACATGAAATTATATAGAGTGAAATTTAAAAAGAAAGAAAGAAAGAAAAAGGAGAAAAGACAGTGCAGATAGAAAAAAGAAAAGAAAAGAAATATAAAGAAGCAACTTCTGATCTTCTTTATATCAGTTGCAAACAAGTTCAATATCTCTTCTCCCTCTTTGAAATCACAACATGGTTCTCTTCTTCCCACATTCAACCTCTTTTTAATCAGCAAATCCATATATCAACAATTCATTTTTTTCCGTTTTCAGCAAAAAGTCCATATAGGTTGATTTTGGGTCTCTTTCAGGGGATCTAGATCCACTAAATCTGATAGAATGCAGTGTTAGACACATTTGGGCATTGTTCTGTAAGACCCACCCAACTTCATGTTTGTTTTTATTTAACACATTTATAAATCACATAAGAGAGCCAGTTTGGTCTAGTGGTTAAGGCACCAGGCTAGAAATCAGGGAACCGAGAGTTCTAGTCCTGCCTGAGGCATGAAAGCTGGCTGGGTGACCTTGGGCCAGTCCCTCCCTCTCAGCCCACAACATCAGGCTTGAGCAACAAGCTGGTCAGTCAGTTCCTGTCACAACCAATCAACTGAATGTTGATCCGAAAAAGTGGACCCTGCACCTGCAAGAAAAACTAAGAAGAAAAAAATATATAAATCACATCTACTTAACAGATGCCCAAAATTATATATAATAAAAAATACTATGGAGCTTATCGTAAAAAGTAATAAGCACAGGAACAGAAAAAAAATCAGTATAATAAACTCAAAATATGTCAAAGTTAAGGACTGAGATAAAAACTTGGAAGAGTAGCACAATCTTGTTCATTAATGTAATACACATTGAATAAGGAACCATCTTTATACTGTATTTCTTGGGAGGAAGGTCCAACATCAGGACCAGCAGCTAAGAATGTCCTTTCCTAAGGACACACTAATCTGTGTCTGTTAGCCCTTTGAGGTAGTCCAGATAAGAAGCACAGCCATGAGTATTAACTCTACATTTATTATAAGGTTACATTAACAGAATCTTGCAAGACTGAAAGTATTTCCCCCCCTCCTTTCCTTTTACTCTCCAGAAAATTAGGGAGGGTCCCTTCTGAAATGCTTCCCACTTCCCACATACCATTACAGTATTCCAGTTGTGGGACATACAGTAATGGTTTTGAATGATAGGCAGATTCTGTAGGAACAAGGTGGTCTTTTAAATATTTTGGTCCCAAACCCATAATGACTTTTAGGTGAAAGCCATCATCTTGAATTGTCCCTGGAAACTGAAACCCAGATAGTTGGTTCAGGACTGATGTATTGCAACCTTCCTTAGCCTGGGCAATCTCTAGATGAGTAGTCTTCAATCCCCAGAATTCCTCAGCTATCATGGTCCTAGCTTAATATTCTGAGAGTTGAAGGGTACTTTCATGTATCCACTCTTGTCACTCTCCAAACAATGGCCCATGATTGTCCTCATTTTGGGAGGGCAACCTCAACATAAGCAAACTCAAGATGAGCCAATCAGAATTCTTTCCATCTGGCCAGCAAAGATGTGTAGCACCAGCCTCTGTCCTGGTTGTTGCCTCATGCTGTATTTATTTGCAAGAAAAAAAAGGTGGGTTTAAAAAAAATCCCACTACTAGCTGCAAAGCTGCCCTTGTGCTTGTGTCTAATGAAAGGATAGGAGAATTTTATATCAGCTGTGAGGCAATGGTAGATATAAGAATCTAGGAGGTGGGGATTGGCAGGAGTTTCTACCTATAGGAACCTGGCCTTCCCCCAAACCACATGGAATTGCAGTGTCGCAAACTATTACAAAGTTAGAAGAAGATGGATTCAACTGCTCAGTACCCATGATATGGCATCACAGAAACACAGGGCCAATCCATTAGGAATATCAGGCCCCGAATCCACACATCTTCAGGGTACCTAGGATGTGGAAGCTGGTATCATATGATCCAGAAAGTACATTGCTGAGTCTTATCACTGCATCTGGACCAGCTGGAATTTCTAAATGCTTTTCAAGTGCACCCAGTGTACTGTACAGCACATGATAGTAATCTAATCAAATGTGTCCAGCAGAATTAAAAACTAGTATTCTGAACCACCCTCTGATTTTTACTTAGTTGAAAAGAGAAAAAAGGGTTCTACTCATCAAATGCCGCTTTCCTTGACAATATTATGGAGTGGCTTCGTTTTGGGATAGAGGAGGTTGTTTCCCTGTCGTACTAATAAAACAAAAGTCTGTTTTATCCCTGTTTATCTTAGGAAATCTAATGAAATCTCAGCACATTAAATATGACTACAGAGTAACAGCTGTTTAAAAGGAAGAACTGTCCAACGTCATGATCTGTGCACAAGCTCTGCCTCATATGTTAAACAGTTATTGTGTACGACGGAATGAGTTTAATTGTATTTAGCCATGCTGTAATTTGCAAAAAGACTGTTCAACATGCTGCAAGATGTCAAACTCCTATTTTTAATATGCTGGGCAAGTCATCAAATAGTCAGTGTTCCTTGCTTCATCCTTTTTCGATTAGTAGCCTTGCAGACAGATTTGGAAAGGTATGTGGAAACAATGTAGAGCTGAACAAAGAAGGCAATGGAGTGATAATCTGAGAGAAAAACAGGGAATCCGTTAACTTGGTGTGGAGGGGGAGGGATCATGACCTAGATGGGTCATGGCATGTTTTAGAAAAGTATCTCTTGGTCTATATGGTCAGTAGGAGCCAATTCATTTATATTTGCTTTTTTTTGCAGCAACTTGATTGTACAACATTTTAAAACCAGTTTAATAGAGATTAATAACATGCGCTATTGAACTGAATAATGTTTACAATTAGATTTTGACTATCCAGGTCTCCTTATAGATACCCCAAACACTGAGCTTCTAAACCTTGGGCCCTCTAGGAGTCCTATCAGTGCTAGCTAAAATGTCCAGGGATGGGTGATGGGAACTGCACTCCAACAACATCTGGAAAGCCACACAAGTGCTATTTTTTAAGTATTAAAAACACATCTAGCTATGCTCAACAGCAGCCTTGCCCACCCTGGTGCCCTCCAGATCTCAGTTGCAAGAATAATTTCCAGAATATTGTCTGGCAATTCTGGGAATTTATTTATTTATGTCTCAAATTTGTACTACCACCCATCTCTCCCCAAGGAGGGACTCTGAGCAGTTTACAATAAGTAATTGTAATTCCAACACCCCTGGAAGGCACCAGGTTGGACAATGCTGTTCCTGAAGCTATGGAATAGCTAACAAAACACAATCCATTGAGAGTTATTTCATATATTTAGGTTATATTACAGCATTTGTATATGTAACCATTGCTAAAAACCTCTTACATGTGTAAACTGTAGAGATTAGCTGTTCCTTCTCTTCTTTCTGGTTTTTGTTTAATTTTTGGTGGTGGTGGTGATGGTGTGTGTGTGTATGTGTGTGTGGAGTTTAAAGATACATTTCTTTTTTATTTTGTTAGGTCTTTCTAATTCCAATACCACCATTTAGTTTATTAGATCTGGACTATTTTCACACTAGATTTTTTTTTTACCACGGCCATAATTTATTCACTCACTTTTAATTTGGCAACTTCATTTCATAGCATGCAATTATTGTTGTCCTGAATTTCTTAAACACTGTATCTCAAGTATTTGACATCTAATTTTTTAGGAATAGTATACTAGTAGGATGGCAAATTTGTCAGAATTGATTTGCTCAGTTCTGAAATTTATCTTTGAACATTTTTAAAGAAATTCATACAAATATTTTTGTATGCATTTATTCTTTTATACATAATTTGTATGTACTTTTCATAATCCACATGTTTGTATGTACTTTTCATAATATGTAGATATTGAAATATGTTTTCCTAATATAGTTTTGTTTGTTAAAGTTACTAATGTATTCATTTTTGTACATTTTCCCCAATATAATTTTTATTGAGTTACAAACTTTGGAAATGTGCAGATACTGACAAATAATTGTATTCAGTTGGCATACAGGTTTGGCAAGTACAGATTAAGTAACTTTCTATTAAAATATGAACAAAACACGTTTTCCCCACCCTACATAATACACGCTTATGTAACTGTATTATACTGGTCACTGCTGAATAAAGCCTTAGCATCACCATTATGTAAAAAAAAAGTATAAATTTTGACCGATTAAATGAGACATACATCCACTTTAGCAAATTTTTGTTATGTGTTTTCATTTTATCACTGTTTATATTTTTTCAAGTTCACTTTTTAATTTGTGCTAATACAGTATTTCATCTTGCTTATCACAATTCTATTTCAATGAAAAGACATTTTATGGAAAATGTTAAAATTTGCTGAAGAAAAAAAGGATTCTGCTATTTATTTCAAATGGTAGAGGACATTTCACACACTGCAGAGAAGTTGTATCAGATTTGCTACTCCATAAGTAGCGGCAATCAGCCCTGGCTTTTTAATAAGATCTGCGACATATCTGTTATATTAGCATAACTTGCTAATGGAAATGAGTAATAAAAGTAATACAAGCTTACTATACAACTGAAACCAGAATGTTTCCTCTTGGGACTGATAGATAAACAGTTGGAAAAAAGCCATGGAATTTTGTTTTTGTACATGATAACTGCAGCAAGATTATTGTATGCACAAAGATGGAAAGATTTGGCAATACCTACAATGGAGGAATGGTTGGTGAAGATGAGGGAACTTGCTGAGATGGCCAAAGTGACCTGTTTGATTAGAAAAAAGACAATATCTGTGTTTACTGCTGACTGGAAACCCCTTACGGACTTTTTGCATACAACAGAAAAAATAAACTTATGATCTACAGTATGGTTTTGATGATAGAATAGGATAGATAGGATAGATTATAGAAAGAAGAGAATCACAATGTAACTTTAGAGCAGTGTTTCTCAACCTTGGCAACTGTAAGATGTGTGGACTTGCTGGCTGGGGAATTCTGGGAGTTGACGTCCACACATCTTAAAGTTGCCAAGGTTGAGAAACACTGCTCTAAAGAAAGAGGCAGATCTATAATTATACTTACAATTTCTGTAAAGAAGATCAGAAGCTACTTCTTTATATCTTTTTTCTTTCTTTTCTATTTTTCTTCTACTTCTGCTACTTTTTTTTTCTTTTTGCACTTTAGCTTTCTCTTTTATTTCTTCCTTTTTCTTTTTTTCCTTCTTACTCTATTTTGGTTTGTAATAATTTTTACTCTTGTTTTTAAAACGTCCAATAATATTATATTAAAAAAGATACAAGAGCTGTCTTTCGATATTAGATTATAAGATTCATCTGTTCCACCAGTCTGTCTACAATATCGGCGTAAATTAGAGCTACCAGGTCTGGTTTGTAAAAATTTGGGTGACCAATAGGTGGCAACAAGGAGATACAGCTAACTCTCACTCTTTGCTGCCATCTAGTGATTGTATTAATTTTTGCAGCCTGGATATGCAATCCTAAATATGTTATCTCTTCACATGGACATTTTATTTGAACATGTCCCAAAAATAATTTGATACAGAAGAAAGCCTGTAGATTTTAATTTGGGATCAGAAGTTCCTCAAATACTCTTCTTTTCCTGTTAAAACTGAGTTAATTTTCTTTTCTCCCGTTCAGCAGAGCACAAAATAGCAGGCTATAAATAAGTGTGACATTTAACTCAACCTCATTTTCTAAGGTCATGCATTTGGAAGGATGATATTGTAACACCAGAATGGAAATTTCTGTAAATATAATCCTCTTTCTTTCTTTCTTTCTTTCTTTCTTTCTTTCTTTCTTTCTTTCTTCCTCTCTTTCTTTCTTTCCTTCTTTCTTTCTCCTTCTGTATACAGAGTGAGAAGAGCTATATACTTCATAGCCGTTAATAAATGCAACAGCAAGAGAAGAGAATGGAAGGGCTACAAAGCCGCACCAGCCGAAAGCCAAATCCTTTGCGACTGATTGGTTAATTAAAACCTTGATGCCGCAGCAGCAGCTTACCCCTTGCTGACATTTTTATAGTCTTTTCATGAAACAACCTTTAGGGATGGTGGGAAAGAAAGATAATGGTTGAGGGGAGGACAGCTGGCACTTCATCACAGAAAAAGAAGGGGTTATATATATGGCTGCATTCAACTTGCCATATGAAAATAAACCAGTGGCCTAAAAATAAACATCAATGAGCATTTCTTATATTTGAAAGCCACAAGGAAAAAAAACATGTGAAGCACTGAACTAGATTGATCACAGAAAGACACTCCTGCAGATAACGGAAGACAGCTGGCTGGGTTGCGGAGCAGAGAGGAAAATGGAGGGCGTGATCCTAAACAACACGTGGCTGGAGCCTGTGAAGAGAGTGAATGCTGTTCTATCACAAGGATCTCATGAAATGAGCTGATTACATGCCTATACACCAGGCTTTCCCAATCTTGAGCTCTCCAGATGTTTTGGGACAACTCCCAGAGCTGAGCATTCTAGGTATTGGTCCCAACACATTCAGAGGGCATTAAGGAGGGGAAGGTTGATGTATACATCTGGCTAAAGCCACACAGGTGATGATTTAATATGGGGCTGCCCTGGGTATAGTATGCTCAGGGCAACGTCTAACATTTCTTTCAGAAAATAGGTTTGCAACTGAAGCCATCAACCATGTGGTCAAGGAAAGTTTAGAACATCCATTTCAACGAAACAGAAATTTATGCAAGGCTTTATCTGAGATCTTGTTTTTCCACCAACCAATGGGCACCCTCTATGAGCTGGCATTTCTCTTTACTGTGTAGACTAAGAATTGGGATAAGAGAACTACTTGCCTGCTTTAACATGTTCCATGGTTTCCCCCCACCCATTTATAGTCATCTAGAGAAACTAAAAATTGGAATGTAGTTTGCACTTCTACAGCTACATTTTGGAAAACTAAACAGTTTATTGGAGTGAGCAACATACAGACCTCCTGATGTTGCTAAACTTCAGCTTCCAGAAATCCCCAGGCTGAACAGTTTGGGGAGCCTGGGAGCTGATGTTCTGCTATATGAAGATCTCCCAGATGAACATCCCCTGGAGCAAGAAATTTACCCCCTTTTTTCCTAGCAAAAGGGTACTTTAAGATGTCACTAGGTTAATTTTAAAAAATAAATTCAAAATTCATTTCCAGGATTCATTGTCCTTGATTCCTGTTTGTCTCACAGGTTCTTAAAGACAGTGGCTATTTCTATTATATGGAATGCAAGCTTATCACTGAAAAGAGTCTCTAGATTAACACTCTCTTTGGCACACTAGCTTTCCATGTGTAGGAACTTTTGTTGTGTTGAACAGTAAGGCTTTGGAACTTCTCCCCCCTTTTATTCCAAAGTGTAAGTTAGCTCTAAATTTGGATAAATTAGTAACTTTTAATCGATTGTTGTAAACCGCCCAGAGTCCTCCGACAGGAGGAGATGGGCAGGGATAAATTAGATAAAATAAAATAAAATAATAATAATAATAAAACTTACTGTAGGTCAATCACCATCTAGCCTAGTATTGTCTACTCTACAGCTGACAACAATGCAATGGTGCTCATCACATGCAAAAATGGTGGTCATAACCCAGCTCAAAAACCTGAAATCGAACTGAAAATAGACTTTTAAGATGATGGTTGCAGGACCATTCAGTGAGTGAAGAATAAAAAGGTGCTTTAAGAAAGATGCTTGGAACTGTGTGAGATTAAAGTGATGCTGAGAAGCTGAGCAAACCTGGATGCCAGAACTCAAGGAAAATAAATCAGCCCTAGGCTACTCATGCTTTAAAGGGATGGCGCATGTGTGGTCCTCCAGATGTTGCTGAGGACAGCTGTCAAAGTCAAAGTGGGAAACGCCAAAAGGAAAAGGGGGAAAAAAAAGATGGGCATCAGATTTTCTGTATTGGCCTTGTAAGAAATTTGAGGGCTCTTTGAATCATATGGTCATGTCTCCTTATGGTTTACCTTTGGTTCCAAGTTAACACAATTTGGTGGAAGTATGTAATTGTTAATATATTCCAAAAGTAGGAATTTTTAAGCTTTATGAAGAACATTGGCTCTACCAGACCTGGGGATCAGCTAAGAAAATTATCCTAAGATAGTAAGAGTTTAGATGTTCAAGAGATGTGCTCTCTATCAATTTTTGAAATATCCTTCTACTATAGAAATGAGAAAATACAGCACTTTTTATATGGTCTAGATTTAACAACATGTTAAAAGGCTGAGCTTGCTGGAGTATATATTATTTATTTATCAAATTTATCACCGCCCATCTCCCAAAAGGGACTCTGGGCAGTTTACAATAAAACAATATTAATATTGTCCATTGGAATTTGTGATATGGATCATCTTTTTTCCTAATCTTTTTCTTTTTTCAATATATTATTATACTGAAACTATATTTTCACTGCTGGATCATTTTTTTATTTCTGCCTGTTAATTTCCCTTATTAAAACAAATAAAAAATTAGAAGAGGAGAATGCTGGAAGCTATAGTTTAGCAACGTTACAGGACCACAGGTTCCACTCCCTACGTTACGTTACCAGTCACACATATTTCAGTCAGGGTGTCCCTACACTGTGCAGGGGAAGCATGTGTGACAATTCTTCTCAAGTCTTTCCAATTCAAAAGGAAGACGGAAAACAGGTAAGTCAGCCCAGTTTCAAGCCAATTTATTCTTTAGCTGTGTTAATGTTAATACATCGGAGCAAACGTGTTTAGCCACCTATGTGCCAGTGATTTCTTTAAAAAGAACAGGGAAGCATTGACATAAATTTCTCCCTTGGTAGTGCTCTAAGCATATGATTTTTCCAGATGGGTAGATAAGTTTATTAAAATCCATTTAATTAGCAATCTGAAGCAGTTGACAGCACTCCTGAAATATATGGATAGCCTATTTCCTATGACTGTAATGTCATTCAGAGAAATTCTGTTGGTTTCACTGAAATGTTGACGCTCAGAAATTTTATTTTAACAGTCTATCCTAGGCTATTTTTACTTCCATAAGTACATATAATTGTGAGATGTTCCTTAAAAATCTTCGGTTCTCAACAAGTATAAAAATGGAAAATTGGGCAAAAGCTGGATCCTAAGAAAATAACATGAATTTTAGCTTCATTCCACATGGAAAATTGGGGAGAAGCATGCATGCATTATGGAAATGTGTCTGCTAATGATCTCACTGTTTATTGTTTCCATATGCTTATTTCTAAACAGCATAATTCAAGGAATATGTATTGTTGAACTTTCTGCAGATGGGAATGAAATAGAATGGAATACACCTACAGTTTTAATTATGTTTATTCTGTTGTTTTAAAACTATTTGTGGGGATCATATATGTACAGATAAAAGCCAGTTCCTGGGTCTCCTTCTTTATTATCTTTGCACATGTTCTAAACGTGGAAGCATGGGTGACCCTACGAAGATGAAGAGCTTTATACATAGGGATGGACCTTCAGTTGCAGAAACATCTAAACTGAGAACCTACTGGTTTATCGGTCATTGTCATAACCCACTACAACTTCATTAAGGTTTTATTAATACTGTATCCAGCAATGAATGCCTCCAAATCCTCCATATACCATACTGAAATCTAGCAAGTTCTATGCATACACATACATACATACATACATCAGTTTGCAATGACAATTACCTAATATATTTTTCAATTATTAAATGCTTGTCATTCCTGGCTTTTGAAGACATTCTGTCAAGAGAGAGATTATAAATATCTTCTGCATTCGTATAATTTGTGCCTCTCTCCCTTTGGCTTTGAAAGGCCGCCGAAAATCTCTGGCAGAACAACATTTTTTTTTTTTTTTTGTGCTGAGCGTTTTCAGAAAACCTTGTCTCTGTCAGAAGAACCAAAGATGACATTTTGTTTCTAAATGTTCTAGGGAATGATTGTCCAGGAAGATAATGCAAGGGTGACTTCAAATGGAATGCAAGACTGGGTGGTAAAATGCAAGAATGGTGGGTGGAAATAAGGAAAACGTGAGAGGTTCGGTACAGAATCTTGTTTTGTAGGAGGCAGTACTAATTTTCAAAAAAGCTCTTCTTGCTATTACCCTGACACCACCCTCAGGAGAAACATTAGTGGTTATTATGTACTTATTTACTCCTATTTTCACAATCCTAGCAAATTGTTTTGGCTGAGCTTAAGGAACCTGAAGAATGAGCTGCACAATAAAAATAATTAGGATAGATATAAAGATCAAACTGATATAAAGCCTTAGGCCTGAGGGTAAAGCTTTCCTCTCAGAACCTACGGTTTGGACAACGTTGTGGATTCATCTATCATTAAAAATAAATGCTGGGATTTATTTATTTATTTAGCAAGAAGATGTTGCTGTTGTGAATTTAAATCATTACATTTCGCATGCATTTCATGACAGATTAAAAGAGTAATCAGCCCTGTTTTTTTATGAGCTATTGGCACCCTGGAAGGTAGATTTCCCCAAGGCTCAGTGCAAAACCTATGGTGGAATATATTCTCAGACCTTGTGCTCATGTGCACTAGCACATAGGCATGGAACTCCCTGAAGCTAAGTGGTCCATCACATGCCTTGGATGCAGGTGGCCAAACACCCCACCCTTGGAATCAAAATTTTCAATTGTACACAGTGAGAAGATTCTGTATTGGGTTTACATACAGCACATACACAGCCTATATTATGGCCTCTGAGCCACATTATGATTTAATGCAGCACGTGAACCCAGTAACTGATTAAACTAACCTGAAGATGTGCTGGACCACAGGATGCTGCTGAATGACAGCTCCCAGCATCCCTCTTCATCATCATGCTGGCTGGGAATGCTGGGAGCTGTAGTTCTGCTATACCAAGGCCACAGGTTTCCCTCTCTGAACCAGATCAAATTGTCTCACCCAGTGAAAGGAAGCTCTCACGTGAAAGGCAACTTGCTGGGTACATCCTTGCGGGAAACAACTCTCTGGATATACATCAAGGTCTACCTGTTGTCTATCTCCCTGCCTCATTTTTCTCATTGCTATCCCTATTCCATCCCCATACTTAGAATGTTCTGGTTTCAGCATTCCCCTGCCCTCCCCACCACACTGCAAACCTCTTTTGAAACTGAGGGTCTTAAAAAACAGACATGGTGAATTTGGGAAAGTTGTTCAAAATTCACACTTGCATACACCAAGGGCATATCTGTTTAAGCTACTCCTATCCTATATGGTCAAGCCAGCTTAACTCTGAACTGGCTTACAAAATCCTGCCGAAATTGAAACACATTGGCCATACCTTGTAAGGTATTTGGTCTAGACTACAACAGTTTTTAAAGTCATGTCCTTCCGTGGGATAATTTGTCTCTGCTGTGCCCTCCTGCTTCCTGTTCCTGGAGAGCAACTGCCAACTGCTTTCCTTCCTGAGGGCAGGTCTTCATGAAATATATACTTCTCTATGTATATTTCTGTATTTCTCTCTATATACTGTATGTGTGTTAAGTTAAACTGAATTTATATATACTAAGTTAAAGCATCAAAATTCACATATACAGCAGGTAGAGACAACAAACAGCATAAAAAAACCTTTCTTCCTGTCATAATATTGGGACCCCGTCATCTAATTCAATTAAATGGTAGGAATGGTGGGAACATTAGGCTGGTCCTTGAGATTAATTGATTCTAGAAAGCTCATAGACATGTTCCAGCTCATATTGTACAGCAGGTGTTCTTCTCCAAGTCTTGGCCACTTCGTGAAGTACAGAGAAAACATAGGTGAATGGGGTGGGCAGTTGACATAATCACTCCTGAGCAGTTTATCCTACTGGACCAGACCCATTTAATCCCGCATATAGCTCAGCCAACAGCAGTGAAGCATAGGTAAAGGAAAACTCATCTTGAATCAAATAATCTTGATGATCACACTAATTATCAAGATGTGGTGGCCGTGGAGATGGAAACATACTGTATAGTTCTCTCCACCATTCCATCTTTGTTTCATCCATCAGAGTTTTTTCCAAATGGTTGGGGGCTTCTGGAATTTGGCCAAGCAGGGAATCACCTAGAACTAGCAGCAGCTCACTATGCATGTTTATGACTTTGATTATAAAATCATCATACTCATAATTTAGACTGCAGTTCTCCTCATTTTGATATCTCCATATATTAAAATAAATGCCTGAACCAATCTAATAGAAATGCCTGACTGTAGTAATAGCCTGGATGAGGGCCAACTGAAGTTTAATCCATACAAGACAGAGAAACTGCTACCTGTCAAGTGAGTAGCGTTCAACTTTTCCGAAAGGAATTGCATTCTCCCAAAGGATCAAGTTCATATGGCTTGAGGCAGGTGAGGTGGGAATCAGCAGTTCCCACACAAAAAATAATCATTATGTAAAATACAACAACTGCTTGGCTTCAGAGCCCCCAAGTGCCACACCAAGTATCCATTAATTGAGAAAGGCAGGAGGAAGAAACCCTGGGAATATAAGCATCTTATTTATTTGTTTATTTATTTTATTAATCAAATTTATCACCTCCCATCTCCCAAAAGGGACTCTGGGCGGTTTACAATAAAAGATAGATAAAAATATAAAACTATAAAACCCTATAATACACATACAATAAATATAATAAAAACCTCGATGGCTAAAAGTTCTTTATGATTTGCAGGCAGAGCTGGGTCCTTCTAAGAAACTAACCATCCCCAGAAATGGCTACTCTCCCTTCCGCCCCAGGCATAATTACAGAACCAGGTCTTTAACTGTTTCCTAAAGTCCAGGAGGGAGGGAGCTAATCTCAATTCCGGGGGAAGGATATTCCAAAGGGCGGGTGCTATTGCAGAGAAGGCCTGCCTCCTGGACCCCGCCAGATGGAATTCTCTTGCAGATGGGGTCCGTAGCATGCCCTTTCTACATGACCGGGTGGGATGGGCTGATGTGATGGGGAGGAGACGGTCCCTTAGGTAACCTGGACCCATGCCATACAGGGCTTTAAAGGTGATAACCAACACCTTGAATTGGACCCGGAAGCTTACTGGCAACCAATGCAGCTCGCGGAGCAAAGGAGTGACATGTGTTGATCTTGGGAGACCCAAGATCGCCTGCGCAGCTGCGTTTTGCACCAGCTGTAGCTTCCGGATACTCTTCAAGGGTAGCCCCATGTAGAGCGCATTGCAGTAGTCTATATGGGAGATAACCAGGGCATGAGTGACCGTTCGAAGGGACTCCCGCTCCAGGAAGGGGCGTAACTGGCACACAACATGAAGTTGCACAAAGGCCCTCCTAGCCACGGCTGCCACCTGCTCTTTGAGCAGGAGCCGTGAGTCCAGGAGGACCTCCAAGTTACTCACCGGGTCTGTCTGGGGCAGTGCAACCCCATCCAGAACTAAAGATGACAATTTCCCAGAAACTGAGGAGCCATTAATCCACAGCCACTCCGTCTTCCCTGGGTTCAGCAGCAATCTGTTGTCCCCCATCCAGGCCCCCACAGCCCCCAGGCACTCGGAAAGGGTAGCCGCACCCTCTCTCTCAAGGATGTGTTTACCATCGCCTGGACCCAGCCACATGTCACCTCCCGTGCTGCTTTCACCAGCCAGGAGGGGCATGGATCTAATTGGCACGTGGTAGCATTTATAGTCTGAAGGATCCTGTCTACTTCCTCAGGTTCAACAGGATCGAACTGGTCCCAGATAACCTGGTAAGTACATTCCCTGGATATCTCCTCAGACTCTGTCTCACGCTTGGGTCTAACTCGTTCTGGATCCCAGCGATTTTATCCTGCAGGTGCCACGAAAATTCCTCCGCACACCCCTGTAGATGGATCTTATACATCTTTGCACTAGCAGTGGGCAATCAGCTGTTGTCTGCATCTTAATTCTTGTATATGCTAATGTGCCTGCACCACATCTGAAAGTTTTCTGCCAAACCAAGCTGAGAAGTTGAATTAAACCATTAAGTATCAAGAGATCTGTGACTTATGCTGTGCCCAGTTCAAAAAAATCTCTAAGCAGTTTTTCCAGAACCGTTTTTGGCATTAGAAAGAAAAATATCTCCTGTAGCACAAAGCATCTTTTAACTAAACAGGTAAGTTCTCGTTTATATTATTGCAATGGGCTAAACATTCAGATCCTTGAAGATGGTCTGGAAATGTCAATTAGTTTAAAATATTGCAGGAACAATACTGGAAGTTACATTCATATCATACCAGTTTAGGTATCTTTGACAGGTATCTTTGCTGGCTCCCAGTTTGTTTCCTGTCTCATTTCAAGATGCTGGTATTAAGCACTTTTATTTGGGATCTCAGTAGTCCCTTCTCATATGTTCCTATCATACCCTAAGACAAACTTCTGAAGCCCATAAGAGCCCTTGTATGCTGAAGAATAGTGAACAGCTACTGGGAATGGTCCTTTCCAGTGGAAGCTTCTCAATTCTAAAATGACATCCCCAGTAAGATGAACTTGGCACCAGTCATTTGTCATAAATACAGTAGCTACTAGTGATAGTGGCTATCTATTGCTTCTGGAATCAGAAGCAGTATGCCTCTTAATACCAATTGTTGAGGATCCTGAGTACAATGGTGCCACAGCATTCATGTCCTCCTTCTGGTCTTCCATGGCCATCTTGTGGCTACTGTGGGAACAGAATTGTAAACTAGATGGACTATTGGTTTGTTCCATGAGGGGTCTTCTTATGTTTCTTTAAAAAACTGTCTCTAGATAGCCCCCAGGATAACCCTTTTCAGACCTAACCACTCCATCATGCCCCAATGGCCTCTTTTTATTTCAAAACTATTCTGAAAGATTAAAGGTATGAGAAAGCTTCTATTATTTTAATGAATGTTTATTCATTGTAGCCAGATATCTGCCAACATGACATTTACTTAAGGAGAAATGTGATTTGGAACCTGTATAATGAAACACAAGCTAGAACACAGGCTTAGACTGTATTATCTGAAGTATAAAGGCCTTGCTGATTTAGGTGAGGCGTAAGAAGGAGCTGGTTGTAAGATATGCATTAATAGTCCCAGTGTCAAGGCATGTTGAAGCACCTGAGTTCAGAACTGCCGCATCATCATTAAAATTTTATATACTATTTTATTTTCATTAAAAGAAAAAGGTGTGGGGAAGACAAAACAAAACACCGTCCCTGCTCCATCAGCCATTAGGTAGTTGTTTGATGCTTCATTCGCCAATGAAATATTTATGAAGTTGTTTGTTTAGAACTTTAATTGGAACTGTAAATGACTTTCTTATGTTTACAGTGCTTTACAGCCCATCAAAAATGCCATACGATGCTCTATCAATCTGTCTGGAATAGTCATTACACATTTCACCATCACAACTGTTACGTAACAATAAGCAGAGAGAAAGGACAAAAGGATAACTTAATCTAAAACAGGCCCTATACATATTTATTTTGTTGGTAATACAGATCCTATCTGCAGTGAAATGTGCTTCCAATCAGGTAAAGTTGCACAGTTGTTTTAATATTTTCCATATTTAAAGTTTTGATGAAGACATACCATGATAAAATTCACTAAGACAACCAAACCAGTGTGCTGAGGTTAGAGCTAAATTCAAGGTGGGCTTTATTCAGGAAAGCCAAGGTCCCTTTGTTCCAGCTTTGCTAGTTGTGCAAACTCCTGTACTGGAACCACCGCACACCTAAACAGAAGTGTAGTCCAATTATACTTAAATCTTCTTTCTTGGTCTAACAACACTACCAAGCTGTGCATCAAGGTGCTTTGGAGTACACGTGGGTTCACACATGGTATCTGCCTGCAAGCCCTGAAACCAGACAGAGCTTTCCCCAGGATTGCATTGCAGGTGGGAAGAACAGCCACACAACCCTGGGGAATTGGGAGCAAATGAGCCCCTCCCTTCAAGTGCAATATGCTGCACAGTTGTATCAAAGATAGGAATGCTGGACCCAGTTCATCTGCTTTAGCATAGTTTAACGTTCATTCCTTATGATTAACATTACAGAGCCATGTTCTCTTTCCCTGTTAGAACAAGTTTCCTATCCCTGGGTGTTCCAGCTAGAGGACTATTTAGAAATCTGCTTTTTTACTCTTATCTTCCAGCAGTTTGCATCCTTAGCTATTAAAGCCCCTTTGTTTTCCAAGCAGAAATGCTGGGCTCTAACATTTTAAATGTAGGTATTTCCACGGTGGGTTGTTATCTCATCCTCCCCATGTCTAAAAGAATCTAGGATATTCTCTTGAGTAATCTACATTTGAACGTGTTACTTAATTCCTGAGGCTGGGTTCATCAAGCAGAGCTTCCCCTGCTATGTCTGAAGCCTCCAAGCAATGCATGTACTTTGCAATTTGCAGTGCCAGGTTCCCCTTCTCTCTCCTCCCATCAGCTGTTTTCCAAGGTCCCATTAATACAGCTGACATCACCCCAGCTGGAATTTTGGCAGGGTGGGAATTGAAATGGTGGTTGCACCTGTATCAAACGAGCACATTGATGGTTGTTTTTTTCCCTTCCCCAAGCCGGGAGGGAAGAAAGCAAACCCCAGCCCTTGAAGTGATTCCGCACCGCTCTGTTCAATTTGTTTTTAAAACAAACTGCGGTTACGTTTACTTTTCAAAGATGACTTTTTAATGGTGTGTGAGGGCAGTGCTGTCAAAGCTTCCCTCTTCGCAGTTGAATTGGGCCCAGAGTTCAAGCCACTGAAACCAACTGCAGAGCCTGACTGAGTTCAGTGCAAATTAATGGGGAAAGGTCTGTGACTTAGAGAATTCCTTGTGCCTGACAGACATTTGAAGGAATGGAAATGAAGGACTTAGAAGTGAGCAGACAAAGCCAAGGATCTAAGCTGATGTGGTTTTATATAGCAAGAATCTGGAGAAGACAAACTCTCTTGATCCTTTTTCCAGAATCTTAATGGGAGCTCCAGCAAATGAAAAATGGCATTGTTCTGCTGCTTCCACCTAAAATCAGCACCCTCCAGATAATATTAAGACTGCAAGTCCCAAAACTCTTACGCTGAATGTGACACTTTGGGTATTGTAGCCCCTAGACATTCCAAACACATTTTGTTGAGGAGACCTATTATAATTGATTTGTGTAGATGAATTTTTCCTCCACAACTGCATTAATTCCTAGAACAGTTTTTGTGTACTTATATATGATGAGAGCCAGTTTGGTGTAGTGGTTAAGGCATTAGGCTAGCATCAGTTTGAAGGGTTTGGAGGCTATTTCCTTTAGTTGCAATAATATGGTAAAATATTTGTATTGTCATTTATTACAAGCCCATGTTCTGATCTGCACATTTTTCTATCTTTTGTTGATCCTGGGTATAGGAAAGTATTGATTGCTTCCCAAGTGATTGGATATTATGCTTTTAAAGTTGTCAGCGGTGCTTCTATGGCACTATTGGCTGTGACTGGTTAATTCCTATCGACACAGTGCCCTTGAATTACCTTTTTCAATGGAAAAATTTATTATCAGTAGTAGCTGTAGTAATAGTAATATTCAAGTGAGAATTTTCAAGAGGAAAGTATGGGAGGGAGATGAGAAGTCAGACAGTACACATGCATGTAGGAACTGGCAGCTTGGCTTTATCTCAACAAATCAGAACACATTCCCTATATTTTCATCTGATTAATAAAGATTGTTCTACTTAACCATGTATTCCTGAAGTTTTCCTTTAAACAGTCACAAGGGTCTTTAGTCAAATGATTAGAGTATAATTATTCCCAATGAAGAGATCCAGTTTGATGTAGTGGTTAAGGCACTAGGCTAGAAACTGGGAGTCCTAGTCCGGCCTTGGGCATGAAGCCAGCTGGGTGACCTTGGATCAGTCACTCTCTCTCAGCCCTGGGCAGCAGGCAATGACAAACCACTTCTGGAAAACTGCAGGGACTTGTCCTGGCAGTCTCTGACAATCGGACATGATTGAACGGATTTTTTTAAAAATCCCAATGAAAGACTTCTATGTCATTAGTTCAGCATGGTTTTGCAGTTGGATTACATTGCTCTGACCCATCAAATACCTTTTGCACTGACTTTGTTCCACATCTGGCTTCTAGCTGTACCTCAGTTTTCTCAAATTGCATGGAAAGATTGTTTCTCTTGGTGAAAAAAATTAGAAAAATTACCCTAAGGACTAATGCGAATAATCATTAGGCTCCCACAAGACACCTTTTACTGAAATGTCTTTTAATTATCAATTGGTGGTTTCACGGTTGAAATCTTGTCTCCATCCCTCCCCAAATTCCTTTTGCGTGGAAAAAAATTGTACTAGGATATGCCTACCTCTTTCAATATGAGGTGCTTTTTTCTCTTCTTTTACAAATGGCTAGATCTTCAAATATGCAAACATTCCTCTCAGCTCATCTCTTTGCAGCTTGAGGGAATGCAGTTCCAGAAGGCTTGAAGGAAGCCATCTATTTCTAGTCCTTGTTGTTTTTGCATGTTTCTGCCTCAACGTCCATTCTTTTGCCATATTAATCTTCCCTTAACAATAATTTCAAGCATGTACATTGTGTATTGGACTGTATATTGAAAGTAGGTGATCCATTGTGTGTTGAACCAAATGAAACCTTTGGAGAAATCTGATGGAATGTTCACTTTCAATTCACACAAGAGTCCAAGAAATGCAGAACAGATCATTTCATTCAGAATCTGCTAATATCAAATCGCTCAGGCATCCTTTTGTCTGGGAAAACAATGTAGCTGCTTGCTTTGACCAGTTGTAAAAATAAAGCCAGGCAACATAACCTGATTGTTTGGTCAGAGCAATCTGACTACAGATTGTTCCAAAATAACCAAGAATCCTGCTGGCAACAGACAGAAGTAAAAGAAAGTCCTTCCTTCCTTCCTTCCTTCCTTCCTTCCTTCCTTCCTTCCTTTCTTATAAAAGAAGCAACATAACCCCACCCACCACAATTAAAAGAGTTAAATGAGAGCTTGTCTATATTTACACAATAGATATAGCAACTAGACTTCTGCCTGACCACTCTCTTCACCCCCACCCCCCTTTGGAGACTGCCCAAAGTTGGGATTTGACATTTGATTTTAGTCTGAAAGCTGGTAAAAAGGAGGAAGGCAATCTGATTTCCCACTCTGAGATTGTTGGCCCCCTCCAGTCTTTGGGAATAAAAGTCAATGAATTCTGTACCACTAGGGATTTTGGCCAGAGACCATGGAGTTGCTCTAAGCTATTTGTTTCTCAGCAAGATTCATTTCATTTCATTTGTGCAATAAATAAGACAATTACAAATAATTGGACACTGAGAAGGATTCAGTACATATGCATTACTCCATTACACAAAAGCGTGGGCAGTAATCAGAGTCAACAGTGATCGAACAGAATGTACAAACCTCAGCTTATAATATTCACATATAACCTAATGTTATTAATTCCTCATCCCCTGCAATACTAAAGAGTGCCATAAATGTCTGTAAATGCCATTTGTTTCATGAATCTGTATTTTTATTATTAAACAACTTGCAATACCTATTTGAAAAAGAAGCAGTAATAATTCAATAATAATGGGGGTCATGTATGATGAGAGGGAGGAGGCAATATTGCCTACCAAAGCAACATGAAATGTAGTTTACATTTCCATCAGTTTGAAAGTGAAATAAAAATGGAATATTTGGTGCACCTGTAAAAATACATTTGATCATAACAGTAAGTACAGCATTCTTCATATTGGGTTCACATTTCAATCGGTTGTGTTCAAGCAAGGAAAATGATGAGAACATGGAGTATTTCCTGAGTTTATTTTGATGGATGGCAGCAGAGGTATCTTTTCCTTATTAAAATCCAGATTGGTATAATTTAATAGATGAGTATAATACACAGATGTCCAAGGCTGCTGGAGTTAGGTGCTTATTAATCACACTATTTCTTTCGTATGTATAAAGATATATGCGGGAGCCAAATTTTTATCAGACCTGCATGCTGCAGGCTGGTGTCAGATATCAAGTGCCTTGTTTGAATTATGTCAGGAGATCAAAACGGTTTTTGATTCATGCATCTCTAAACATCCCACTCCTTATGCAGCTCTTATTCTTCCTTCTCGCTACCAACCCTACAGTACAGTATCCTTAAAACAGCAGGAGATTTTCAGGATTTTCACCGATGTTCATTCTGAAATCCACTGCTTCTTGAGATTCCTAACAATGGGACGAGCTAGATGAAGTTAGTTATGCTTCAGTCCAGGGGAGGTTGTCTTTTCCAGGGCCCACTAGGAAGCAAGGAGGTACAAATACTGCATTCCAGAAATGACCAGGATCAGGGCAGAATGGATGGGACCAGGACAAAACTTTGTTTGTTTTAATCTAAACTAAACCCAATTAAAATTAAAGCCATAACGTATAATTAAAGTGATAACTCTCTAGGTTTTAATAGTTTCCTTCGTCTGTCTCATTGAATATTACAACTTAGCAACTACCTTTGGAAGTCTCTGAGGACTGCACTGGGACTACAAGGTGCACAACCCTGGTTCATCCCACTGAAATCAGTAGGACAAGTTAATTACAACGAACTCAAATCCCATTAATTCCAGTGAGTCTAAAGCACAACTAGCTTAATCTAGATTTCATCTCATTTTTTTAAAGGAGGGGTAATTATTAGAAAGTCCTCAGAAATGTTTCTAATGGAATACCTTACTCTGATCTACTAAAGTTAAGGCTGCTAACATCAATAGTTCATGAGCAGCATCAGTTGGACAAGTTTTGATTTAGTAATGTTTTCCCATACTGCCCAGCAGAGGCAAAGCTGAATAAAAGCAATGAAGCTATAATTTTAATCAAATTATCAGTACCTCTGTAAACTGTTTCACCAACCTCCAGCAGAAGCCATGGCATTAATCATAGTGAACACTTGAACTGGAACCTAGGGCCAGTTGCATGTTAAAAAATCCAAGGCCACAGCTCAGCTTTACTCTTAATTAAATCGTTATAATAATGAGAATCTACAGAGAGATTGTCTAAGAAAACTTATCTTAGTTCACTCTGGAAAAGAATAGCTAAACATCAAGGAACATCATTTCAGATGCACTCATCTCTGTTTCCACTGTATGGTAGAAGAGCAAAGGGAGAGAAGATGGAGCAATATGCCGCTGTTGTCTTTTTTTGGAAGTGCACTGCTTTCCAAGCTCATGTTGTGATCACAGAAAATTCCCACATGAACATGTCCTTATAGAATAATTCTCAAATCAGTTTCTGCCAGGGTCAGATACTCTGGTTGGGACAGAATTGTAAACTGGTCTCATAGTTAAAGGTTTTTCTTTTTTCCTACTTGCCAAAACCAGGCAGAGGGTCATCTTAGATTCATCTTAGATCCTTGTCTTTTTTGCTACTGTTGTGTTTCAAAGAGATATAAAATAAATTCAGATGCACAATTTAGCTGTCGGCAAGCAACAAAGAGAAGTTTAAATCTTAGGAGATTTAAGACCAGGGTGCAGAACTGGCTGAAAGGCTACACTGAGCCAAGGGCCATATGCCCCAAGGTAATACACTGTCACACCATAGACTGGTTTCAATGCAACTTTGCTTGGTGTACCATTTTAAACATTGTTTTCTTTTATTTACCTAACTAATCCTGCTAGCACTTCTGAAAAAAGCAAACTGTCATAATATAGACATTTTTATATGTGATGTTCATTTTTGTTAGATTCATTTTTGACAGATAAACATATTTAATGTCAATTGTTTACCAAAATTATTCACCGCCATCCAAGATCTAATCACGTGACCCTTTTTGCTGCAGTAGCGTCTGTTTGGGCAGATCACGCCAATCTGCTTCAGTGGAAATCAGGGGCAGATTTCTAAGTGTGGGGAATAGAATGGAATCTCCTGGAAGCCAACAGACCTGGTGGGCTGGGATGCCGAACAAGGCCAGTCCACACTTCAGACTTTTGAAGCAATTCCTGCTTGCTATCCCCATGGGCCAGATATAATTTTCCAAAAATCAAAAGAGCTGTATGTGAACCTAAGGCACTTCTATACCTCCATGGATAGATTAGTGATTTCTGCAGTCTCTTCTATCATGTGGACTGCGGTGGTGGTGTTCTTCCCTCCCTTCATAACAAGTTTTTTGAAGAGCAGAAAGGCAGTGCAAGGAATGTATCTCTAAGAAATACTGGTCCATGAAATGAAATCTTTGACAAAGTAGGTAACCAAGCCACAGGACTACCAAGCTGCCCTTTCTTACTGCATCTGGTGCAGGAAGCGAAAGTATCTGTACAATTCCAGAGCAGGAACTGAGAAGGAAAATATGATTTTGCCAGGGGAGAGGGAGCAAGACAGAACTAGAGCAAAAGGCCTCTGAATGTGCCTTTTTCTCCCAGAAAGTTCAGTGCTTGTGAGCTCTTAATCAAGATTGCCAGACATTTCCTGCTCCTTTGCAGCCACCATCGGCAGGCATAGGTAACTCCCTCCTAGCTGCCGAGGGGCAGACCCAGCAGGCTGTGTGATCTGCTGCCCACTGAGCCACCTGCAACTTGTTTTGCTCCAGCTGCGGTAGACCTCATGCAGAAAAGCGGTCTAAAAAAGAGCTGGCTTCTGGCCAGGGACACTGTTAGAGGATTGCAACTCAGTGCTTTGGTTGACCTCTTCCAGAGGGCCATAATTCATTCAGTGCAGTGTCATTACAGGCCACTGAGATTAGAAATAGAAGATATTTCTGTTTTTGTACTGCTCTGTACTGAACCCCATGTGTTGTTGGAGACTCAAAGAGATAAAGACATGGTTTTGCCACTTCTATTGTTAGGAATGCATGGAGCAAAGGATCTTCATCTTTGCATTCCCAGGATCTAAAGAGGCATTGTCAACAGTAAGCTATATCAATTTGTGTTGATTCAGCTTATCACAATAAAAATATTTTAAGGAATGGTGATGGTTATTTAAAGAATAATCTAATTCCAAGAACCTCAAGGGTTCTGAGGGTTTCTGTGTCTCTCCCTGTCAAACAAAACAAATTAGGCAGGGCATATTTTCAGTTCCTGATCTACTCTACCAGTCATGAATAAGTTTCCCTGATTTTTAACATCCTTTGAATCCAAGCATGTTTCCATTCCTCAAGTCTGAGTACAGTACTTGGAAATCTGCTTCTGGATTACAGTATCTTCAGTGACAGCCCCACATAAAATATCTGGCAGTTATCCGATTGGGAGAAAACAGATGGCTGTGGCCAGACTACCCTTCTTTAAGGATGAGTGGAAACTGGTGAACAAGCCAAACCTGTTAGGACTTCAGGACACATAAGTCACCTTTGGCTTCTAGAAATGAAGGGGTATTTGATCTCTGGATACAAAACTTGGCACATGCACTAATTAAAGCATCCTTCCCCAGGTAGCTTCGGACTACCAATTCCAGAATCCCCAAAGCTTTGCTGGGAGTGAATCTTGGGAGTTGTGGTTCCAGCAGAACTGAAAGGTTGCAGCTTTGGAAAAGATGAATTAAAGGATTGAGATGGTGGGTAAGCACTGCCTTGTTTTTTCCTCAGTGCAACGCTAAAAGCAGGCTCAGCAAGTTTCAGGAAGCCACACATTTACCATTTCATTTCTGGATGGACACTGAGTATCTTCATTAAAATGATAAGTCTCTCTAAAAGCTATGGGTGACATGTGACCTTCTAATATCATGTGGCCCTGCTTAGCCTACAAGAGAGTATTAAATGTCAAGACATTAGATTCCAAGGATTTGATATTTATGAAGGTCAACGAAAGTTTGAGCAAGGTAACATAGTATGCCATTTAAAGTAAGATTTGTGTTCATAGAACAATTTTTAAAAATCATGCACATGTACAAGCACACAGTTGCAGCAAATTTATTTGATTTAATGCATCATATAGACTCTCAATCCACTTAGTATTAAAAACTGACATTGTCTTTTGATTTAAATATGGGGCTACAACATTAAATCTTGCCAGCATTCACAATACAGGCCTTAAGAAGGGAATATGAGAATATATCTTACGTGTGGTTCTGTTCTAACTGCCTGAGTGTAATGATTGCCTACTCTAATAGACTCAGACTCACAAGCAGGAACTTAACGATATCTGATTTATTAAAGAATAGTATGCAAATACAGAGAAAGCTGAGAATGAGCAAAAGCGCGCCAAATACAACTAAAAACCCTCGGCTCAAACGTAATCCCTCCCCTCGCCCTGCCATTGCAAACTCCCCCCCCCCCCAGGTGCTGGTAACCGTTTCTGCTGATGTCCTGGGAAAGGAACCTTGAACACACGAGATAACCCAAACACATTCCAATCCAGCTGCTAACATATAACAATCCCACGAGATGGAATCCTCCTCCCTTCCCAGACGAAACACGCATCAGCCAAATGACATGCGAAACGTTATGATGTACCGGCAACATTGGAACGGTGAACATGACACTGAGTGAGACAAATACATATCTGGGCATTTGTATTCCAAATATGTTTGACTGCTTTCCTCAGCCTAGAAGTAATAACAACAACAACAACAATAATAATAAATTTCTATTTAAAAACATTTAAGGCACAAAATAAATGATTACAGTCTGGATTAAATTCCTCCCTAATTTTCCCATCATAAATAGGGTGGATAATCAAATTACAATATTTCATCCAAATATTCTTGAACAAAGTTACAGACCTAACCCCTATTTCACCCACCCATCCTCTCTTAGTGCATTACTCCCTTTCCTCCACCATTTTGAAGCAACAACGTTCACTAATAGCTGAGACAAAATTTATCAGAATGGAATCTCCTTTTTCATCCCTTCCCAATGTTGAAACATTTTACATTGCCCCGGAGCACATGTTGTGAACTCCCTTCCTGGAATTTCACTGTCCACCGAGAACATGACAATTGTTTAGAGTCCATTTTTACAGGTAGCATGGCTGACACTTACGTGCACTGAGAAAACACCGACAGTATTCTAGAACTTAATGTAAAAAGACTTGCCTTTGTAGAAGGAAGTTGCAAAGCCACTGCTTGAGATAAAGGTCAAATATTAATGCTTTTTCCTCTATTTTCATTCCAATATTTCCCCCTCCACTAGGCCTGTTGTCTTCTTTTCCATCAACATTTTTCAAGAGAACAGTATGTGTTTATATTGAATCCAAGAATTCCTTGCAGCCTTGTGTGATATCTCTGAGCAGACAAATAACGAAGGTGCTGTGGGAGGGGAGGAGAATCAGGGGAATTAAGAACAATGTTAGAGCTATAATACTCTATAATTTACTAAAATGCTGAGATGGGAAGATTTGGTTTTGAAACTGGCATAGGAAAAGGACAAGCAAAACTCCTTAGGTAAATTCTTAAAAAGCTGCAACAACTCCAGGAATTCAGAACTGGTTATATTTATCAACATAAAATCAATGGAAGGAGTCCACTGCTATAGTACAAAGCAACAACAGGGTTGGTGTAAATCATTTTGCTGGTATGAGCCATGATGATGTCACTGACTCCACTTGGCCCCCTCTCTACAGATGCCGTGGCCTCACTCTTGCTTTGTTCCCTATACAAAAAACCATCCAAATTGATGGGATGCACAGAGCAAGCTTTGACATTCTGCCTTCCAGCTGGGGGCAGCCCACCAAGATGGGCTCATTATCACAATATGAATGGATTTTAAAAAACTTAGCAAATTTAAATGGAATAGATCTAAAACAAGGGTGAGTCTTCCTGATTCAGTGTAGTCTCTTGGTCACCATGCAATAGAAGAGTTAAGATACAGAACCTAAGAAGCCTGGGAAAATAACAAGAATATTTGCCTAGCATTGAATGAGCAGCTGAATCAGAGCAAACATGAAAGTCTGTTGAGGTGATTATTCTTAAAAGGGAGCCATTTTGAAAAAAAAAAGGTCTTCCTTCTCCTTGATAGTGTCATGTTCACCGTTCCAATGTTCCTGGTACATCATAATGTTTCGCATGTCATTTACCTGATACGTGTTTGATCTGGGAAGGGAGGAGGATTCCATCTCGGGGAGTCGTTATCTGTTGGCTGCTGGTTTGGAATGTGTTTGGGTTATCTCGTGTGTTCAAGGTTACTTTCCCAGGATCAGTAGAAACCGGTTACCAGCACCTGGGCGGGGGGGGGGGGGTGTTTGCTACGGCCGGGCGAGGGGAGGGATTACGTTTTGAGCCGAGGGTTTTTAGTTTGTATTTGGTGCGCTTTTACCCATTCTCACCTTTCTCTGTATTTGCATACTATTCTTACAATAAATCAGATATCATTAAGTACCTGCTTGTGAGTCTGGCTCTGTTAGGATAGGCAATAATTACATAAAGCTGAGAATCTAAAAACTTTTTCCGTTAGCCCCTTTCCAGATTTATTTTGTGAGGGGAAGTGCTAGTGATGAGCAAACCAAATCCACAAGCTATGGAAAGCGAGGAGTCGTGCGAGGGGGAACCCGATTCTACAGTGGTAAGAACGGAGAGAGTCCCCCCTAGAGAGACTTCAGAAGTTCGGGAGGGGTCGAGCTTCAGCCTAGGGGACGAGGAGGCTGGAGCCAAGAGAGCCCCTGAACCGACCGGCAAGTCACCAGGCGAGTTGATCACCTGGAATGAGACACAGGAACCCCTACCTGGGACGTCAAGAACGTCTTGGAAGCAGCGGTACCCGTTGTCCCCAACCGTGGTGAGGCAAGAGAGACAGGAGGGATCCCAAACCCCTGATCGTATAAAACTGGTGGAGGTTAACTTGGAGTCCTTAGAATTTATGTTCTGAAAAATGTCCATGGACTGGGGTCCGTGAGAGAGGAGGAGAGAGGAGTCCAGTCATAGGTACTCGACTCCTTCGCCCCCACCTTCCCCAGAGGAAAGGAGTAGGACCCGACACCGAGAGGAAGTAAGAGCGCCGAGGGTGAGAATTTCAAGGTCCCCTCCTCGAGAGCGGAGATCCTTGGGGGCTACAAGGAAGCCCGATCGTCCAGCTGTGACGAAGGGGCTGCCCGGAGTGGGGATAAAGGACTTTACCATTAAGTTTGATGGAGACCCAACCAAGCTGTCGTTCTTCCTTACCAATGCAAGAAGTTATATGGACAACTGGGAACAGTGCTTCCATTCAGAAAGGGCCAAGATTAATGCCATTGCCACTAAGCTCAAGGGGCGGATGGCCAATTGGTACGTGCAGTTGTGTCAATCGGAGGCCCCTGAGTTAGAGGAGTGTGAGGAATTCCTGTGGGTGTTAAAATTACACTTTGAAGACCTGTTAGCTAAGGAGAGAGCAAAACGGGCATTGAAGGAGCTGTGCCACGATCGGTGGCAGACTACGCTCTGGAATTTAAGGTTTTGGCTGGGAAAGTTGAGGATTGGTCCCAATCCACCTTAATAGAACTTTTTAAGGATGGTCTGAATACGGAGGTCCTAAGGTGGTCACTTGGGCGAGATGATCCGGACTCCTTATATGAGTGGATACAGCTGGCAGGGAAGGCTGAGCATGCCCAAGAAACTTTTGCTCATCGAAGGGTGATGAAATATGCTAAGCTCAGCAAGGGTTCCCGCACTGCTGCACCCACTGGAAAGTTCGGGCAACGTGCATGGGAAGAGGAGAGAGAGCGCCGCTACGCGAAGGGACAATGCCTCCGATGTGGGAAGGAAGGTCACCGAGCGGCGGCGTGCCCGAAAGGAAAGACCGAGGAACGTCCGGGAAAGTCGTCGGGGAAATCTCCCTCTTTACCCAGGAAGATGAAAGTGGCTTTGGCTGAGACCGAGGCAGAGGAAGTCCCTTATTTCGGGGACGAGGGGGAGCCTGATCTGCTCCAGCTGGTGGGAAACGCCAGCCACCTGCTTTAAAGGGCACCACTGGGCAGGTGGTAGAGGAAGGGCGCAGCCACATTTCGGTGAGTGGCAACTATCCCACACTGACAGTGAAAGTGAAGCTAGGCTCCCGCACAAGAACTGTTGAAGTGTGGGCTTTGATCGATTCAGGGTGTTCACGTTGCTTGATGCACCCTGATGTGGTGGCTGCTTTGGAGTTACTCAGGTTTCCGTTAAACCGTCCCATGATTTTTACCCAGCTGGATGGTTCTACGGTGGGGGGGAAGCCAGTCACCCATTCCACGGGCATGGTGGCGTTGCAAATGGGCAGCCACCGTGAGGGGCTGCCGTTTGTAGTGGCGCCTGTGGGGGGTCCTTTGGTCATTCTGGGGATTCCTTGGTTGGTCCAGCAAAACCCGTATATAAATTGGGTGCACAGGACTTTGACTTTTCGGGATGGTTTCTATCAAGCCCCTGGAGAGGATGACGCTCCGCAGGCTGCAGTGGGGAGGGTGGCGGCAGCAACCCTGCATTTCGCTGCCACCCCACTGGAAGGCTTGCCGGAGCAATACCAGAGTTTTGCAGATGTGTTTGGTGAGAAGGAGGCGGACCAACTCCCACCTCATCGAAAAACTGACTATGCCATAGAGTTGGTCCCAGATGCACAACTACCCAAGCCAAAAATCTATGCCATGACGCAAAAGGAACTGGCGGTGCTGTAGGAGTTTGTGGACAAAAACTTGGCCAGGGGTTTTATTGAACCAGCGAATTCACCAGTGGGCGCCCCCGTTTTGTTCCGAGTGAAGAAGGATGGGACATTGAGACTTTGTACAAATTACTGCGGATTAAATGTGGTATCAATATTGAACAAATATCCTTTGCCAATAATAAAGGACATGTTAGCACATCTGGCCAAGGGGAAAATCTTCTCTAAGCTGCATTTGAGGGAAGCATATTTCCGTATCCGTATACGGGAGGGGGATGAGTGGAAGACTGCTTTCAATTGTCCTCTGGGTTCTTTACAGTACAAGGTTTTGCCGTTTGGTTTGGCGGGGGCACCTGGGGTGTTTATGCAATTGATCAATGAAGTGTTACATGAACATTTGTTCAAAGGGGTGCTGGTCTATTTGGATGATGTTTTGATTTATACTGAAACGATGGAGGAACATGAGCATTTGGTGAAACAGGTGCTTAGCAAACTGAGAAAGGCTGAGCTTTATGCTAAACTATCTAAGCGTGAATTTCATAAGACTCAGCTTGACTATTTGGGGTACAGAATTTCCGACAAGGGTATTGAAATGGACCCTGCAAAAATTCAAGCTATTTTGGAGTGGGAGCGCCCGCGGATGCACAGGCAGCTCCAGAGTTTTCTTGGCTTTTCCAACTATTATCGCCAGTTCATCCAGGGGTTTGCAGAAATTGCATTGCCTCTCACTGATTTATTACAAACAAAGGGGCTGGGGGACACACGGAAGGTGAAGTACCCGGGAGCGTTGCTCAATTGGACACCACTCACCTTGACTGAATTGACAGGATCCCTGCCAGTTATTTCAGCATATATATAGAAATAAGAAGAGGAATTCCTTAATTACTCATTTCCCAAGCTAACTATGGCTTTAAAATAGCCACCAACCCTTTCATATTTTGTTCAGAAAGGAACAGTGCAGTTTTGTATTAGTATAACATACTCACGATAGCTTGGCTTAATTAGTGGCCTGATAGCCTTCAAAGGAACTCCAGGAAGACAGTGGAGGACAGGAAGGCCTGTCATGCTATGGTCCATGGGGTCACGAAGAGTCGGACACGACTTAACAACTGAACAGCAGCAAACCTTCAAAGGTAGCATCACATATAATACATTAAAATAGTCCATCATAGAGCAAGGAATTTGGGAACCCTTGGCCCCAGGACCAAATGTAATTGTCCGACTAATTTCATGAATATCTTCCAACTTTGCACTTGACATATGTATGTCTTGAATGTTTACCCTATCAGATTTTAGTTGACAAGATAAAGGCTTCCTATCTCCGTACTCCAGAACATGGGTTAGCATAGCAATATTCTTACTGGTAGTAACTGCACATGTTAAACATGCACAACATGTTAAACATATCCCACAAACCTTTCTAGACCCAAGGCAGTTACAAGATTAGTCAGCAGTCAGTTGCTGGATCAGAGGATAGAAGCTGTGTGGACAGAATGAGCAAATATATTACCTGGATATTATCAGTGAAGGAGGATTCATACCAAGATAAAATCAGAAGCAGCTTCTGCAAAGATGTGAATAGAAATCTGTTGGCTGAAAATGAAGTATCAGGCTATACATTCTCTGATTAATATTCCAATTTATTCAATAAACAGTTTTCAGCTTTCAGATAGCATACTTTGAGTGCCCATCAGTGCATTCCAAACAGCCAAATACCAAGGGAAAAAGGCTTTCTTCTTCTTTTTAATTTTTTCCCTGAGACGGGGAACAGGAAGTATGAGTGCCTACTGTGTTGTGCAATAGTGACACTGATCATAGACTTATTCATGGTGGTAATGGGCTTTCTATTGTTTCATTAGTAAATGCTTTCACTGAGTACTTGCTTTCACCAGCTGCACTTGAATGCAGATGGGCATAATTTAACTACATTTTTCTAAGGAGGTAAAATGAAACATTAAAAGAGGAGGGGGGAACACCCATCCTGTTCACTTCTGTTTTAACAGCTTGGAGCAAGGTCACAAGACTTTCCCTGCAATGGGCTTTAAAAACTTACTCTATTGAGCTGAAAGGATTTCTGCCCTCTGTAGTCTTGCTCTGATGTATGGGAGATGCAGGGGAGGTAGGATTTTTTCCTGCAAGAACCATCTGCAATCTTTCAAACAAAGGTAGAGAGTTGCTCCTTGGGTACATATGTGCTGCCCCCCCACCCCCATCTTCGAGCAACCTTTGTGCTTTTTCAGAACAACTGCCTTGGCTTCTTTGAGTCAGGAAGATCTCCTCTGCAAGGCTGTGTGTAAAAAGCACATCCTGAACTGCTCCAGTTCTTTTGCACAGCTCCCATTTCATGTCAACAGCTCTTGTGTGAGAGACCCTGCTCATACCTGATGTCCTTTCAGGGCTCAAGGAAAAGTAATTGCCATTGGATGAGAATGCATCAAATCTGAAGTGGTTAATATATATTTCAACCATTTTTCTGCCAGGCAACAACTGTATAACTGAAAGAAATCCAGCAGATAAAAAGAACTTTTCTTTTAAAACTAGCAGCATGGTAACTTGAGTTCAAAGAATACACATGCCAGGAGTACATAACTCAGTCATGGCCGGCATACTTTTGCAATTTTTTAATGGTATTACTGACAGGAGGATTGCTTTGGTCCAAGACAGATGTAAAATACTTCATTTAACAAATATTTGCTCCACAATTATCTGTAAACCTAGAATGTACAACTTGACAGAGTCAAATATCTCAAGAACCTACTTAAGACATATTCCTGCCTAATTTTCCAAAAGTATGCTCTGAGGGAGCTTGAACATTCCCAATAGGCCACTGTGCTTCACACCTCCAGAAGGGTTATTTGAACTGACACAATTTTTAAACTTTTGGCACACCCCTGCTTGGGCGGAGTGGAGAACAATGATGGTTGCTCAGTCATGTGTGACTCCACAAAAATACCATAGTCAAATTACTTTCGGTCACAATACATAAAACTGATTTCCATTTAATCTTTTGAATCAAGGCACTGCTGAAATGTATTGAAGCAACGCTTACATATTATATAGCGGTAACTTGGGATATTTACAGAATTGAGGAAGAGAGGATCAAGTAAAAATGTTAGAGGAAGAGGAAAAGCAACTTTTAAAGATCAACGTAACTCTAAAAGGCAACGGACATACTGTACAATAATCACTTTTTTTGGAAGGGCACTTTCCAATATTTAATAAGATCATGTTCTTTATGATTTGGGCAGATTAAGCCTATGCGTATTTATGAAAGAATACGTTGCTGAGTTCGATGGGATGTATGCCAAATAAATGCACAAGGCTATAAAGGCTACGTAGCCTTTATAGACCTGAAGGCGGCCTTTGATTCTGTTCCGTGAGAACAACTCTGGAGGAAATTAGCCATTACAACAATAGACTGTCCATCTTCTTAGGCCAGTAATGCTATTATACCGTGGCACAACCATTCAAGTCAAAGACAATACCCTTGGTGACCTAACTGAACCCATCTTCACTAGCAACGGAGTTAAGCAAGACTGTATCCACACCTCACTATTATTCAATGTTTCATTAACAATATTGTTGACATGTTTGCTAAGCCAGAATTCCACCCATCTCTATTCTCCTTTTATGCTGAGGATGCAGCTATGCTGTCTGTAACCCAAGCAGGCCTCCAAAGATGCCTTAAAGCTCTATCACTTTACTGCTGTACAGAATACCTCAAAATAATTTATCCTAAAACAGAAGTATTGGTGTTCTTTAAGGCCACAATTACAGTAGATGGGTGATCAACAGCAAACTCATCAAGCAGATAAAATCCTTAAAATAACTAGGTGTCTATTTTCAATCTTTTACCTGCTGGTCTATTTAAACAAGAGAGCTTCTAGTAAAAGCCCAAAAAGCATTTCTTGCAATCATTAAATTTGCAGGTCAATTTGGTAACAATTATGACCCAGCAGCTATTAAAAGTTGTTTAAATTTCAAAGTTCTGGGTTTGATCCTGTGTGGTGCTCAGCTGTGTATTTATAAGGAGTCCTGGTTTAAAGTCAAAATTCTTGAAAATCCTACTACCAGTTCCTTATTCAACTTCCAATGTTCTAACGTGACTTTGAATTAGACTACATTTCACTTGGGACCCAATTAAGATTTTGTCTCTTAAATTCTGGCTGAAGCAAGTCTACTGGGGAACTTCCTTAGTCCATCTCACCTTGCTGGATAGGTTCTCTTCCACCCTAAGAAGACAAATCAATGATGATTTGGCATATTGCCTTATCAGCACTACCTGCTTTGGGACTTGATAAAACCCTGGCTGAACTAAAGCAGAGGATTTGGAATCTAGATATTCAAAATGGTACAGCCAAAGTCCCTTATCCCTTCTATAGCACAATCACTCCTCCCTGGACTGTCTCTAGATATTTTTTTAAACATCTTATATTGCCAGAAGAACAAACAAATCAGTTTTAGAAGAAATACAACCAGAATGTTCCCTAGAAGTGAAGATAACTAGGCTTACAGTCTCATACTTTGGGCACATCGTCAGGAAAGACCGATCACTTGAGAAGGACATCATGTTTGGTAAAGTCGAGGGCCAGTGGAAAAGAGGAAGACCTTCAATGTGATGGATTGATACAATTACCGCAACAATGGATGCAAACATTGGAACGGTCAGGCCTATGGCGCAAGACCAAACAGCATTTCGTTCTGTTCTACATAGAGGGTCGCCATGAGTTGTAAATGACTCAACGGCAACTAACAACAATAAGCTCCACAGAGAAGACTATTTACTTTGGCCTGAAATGGGACGCTACCTATTAGGGCAACAACTGGTTCATACTGTATATATGCCTCCCATATGAAGGCTGAACTTGGGCTGGATCTGGTCAAGCACTGGACAGAAATAAATCCTGAAAAAATCTCTTGCTGCATCCCTATGGGAAAAGCAGTTGGATGGTGGCTTGGAATATTGCCAGCCACTTATTTTTAAGAATTCCTCCTTCATGGTCATGTGAACCAAAGTGTAGCCATTATTAAAAGAATCCATGCTCTGTAGCCTTTCCCCACCTTCCTTTTTTTTTAATGTTAAATATTCCCTTATCACTTCAAGTTCCCCTTTAGCACTGCTGAATTGGACATACTGTGATACAAATTTCTAAAAACTTGTTATCTCAAGCTCTGCAGAAGCATTTTGTTCTCCCTTTTCTTCTCTTGACTGCATGCAATAAACGTACATGTGTTCACAGACCTTAAATCTTTCCATCAAACCCAATTATTTAACAATATGTTTTTCAGCCATTTCCTTTCCTAATATAGAAAGGCCATCTTTAAAAGGAGGCACGTTTTCTTTTCTAACCAATAAAGTCCATAGGGGTGTACAGATGTATACTGAAGCATATAATTTCTTGGAGTCCTCTATGGCTGGTCATGATATTGAAAAATAATCAGATGCAATCTAGAATGCTGTATTTGCAATATTATTTTGCCAGTGCAGAGGGTGCTTGTCACAAGAACAGTAAAGTCACACCAAGCAAAGACAGAAGATCAAGGTATAATCAGCCACCATGTCACTATTGAGTCCAGACTGATATCAAATACTTTCATTGTTGGGCTGCAGGCCCCAATTTCAAATTATCTTTGATAAAAGCAGAGTAGCAGGCTATGTAATGCCCAGCTGGAGAGACAAAATCGATCACTCTCCCTTTTCATACATTTGCTGAAGGTTCCTTTCTGACTCTATTAAATATCTTTTGAAGTTTCAGCACTCAATACACAAATGATCATGATCATAATTAATATTGTCCTGATCTGGCTTTCTTCACTTATATAACACATTTTTTCAGCAATAAGTCTCCTCTGCAGAGATACACATTTGTACATTGTACTAAACTGTAGGAACTTTTGAAGGTCAGAATTATGAGGCATTATGGATACTCAGAATCTTATGGTAGCATAGTTTAGTCAACTACATGCAAATTTTATTCACAGCCATAGAATGGCTTTTGTACAGAAGGCTCAGGGACACACTACACAGGAAGTCAACGTGCAAGCTGATCATTAGCATATGGGATGACATATGACTATAAATTCCTAATGAAAATATACAGGTGTAGGAGAAATCCAACTTCACCAAGTTACAAGTATGTCCAGTGTGCCATTATTGGAAAAAAAAAATAGAGAATTGTATTACTTACAATCATTTTGGCCAATTTTTCTGTAAGCATCGACAGCCCACTTAGCAAGATCAAACATCAGTATCATCATCACTATTTCTCTTCCTCTTCCTCTTCCTTGTCTTCTCTTCCTCCTAGCTCAGTGTATTTATAGGGTAGTTGGTGGTAACCCAAACAAACAACAACAAAAAAGGAGTATTAGAGCCTCTTAACTGTATGACTAGGAAGACTCAAAAGCATGAACAAAGTGCACAAAAAGTCCACCCAGGCCACCATTTTAAAATGCTCTTTGAAGTGTAACATCAGCAAGACTTACAAACATTCATAAGAATTTCTGGAGGGCAGTATGCAACTACTTGTATGAACAAATGAATGAATGAATGAATGAATGAATGCACAGAGTGCACATGGATGCCAAAGCTTAACAAACTAGCCAAAACCGTATTAGATACCTTTACATTTCAACAACCTCAGGACCAGTAGCAACACCTGCATATAAAATGGATTGCTCCAGGCATACACACACCTTTGTGTTACTTGCCTTCCAAATAAAGCATGGAACATTCCCATCTACCCATGTGGATTTTTTTCTGTTTTTGGACACTAATGTACCAGCAAGGTGGTTGACATTCAGCTGCAAGCAGTCTTCTGTCTAGTTATATGCTTAATTGCTTATTTTCTTTTAATGTTCCATTTCCATTGCACGCCATCCAGTTTAGACCAACAACTGCAGGGACATAGCTAGACCCTGCTTTTTACTGACTTGTCTGGAAATGGTTGCAAAAAGACAACCTAATCACAAGCCATAAAAGAACAATTGAGTTGCAGTGCTTGGAACAGTCTAAATACTCAAAATGACACTGTTTGAAAGAGCCAAGTTTTGTTTCACACTGAGAACAAAATAGCATGCTTTATTACAATCTCAAAAGAGAACTCTCAGAACAAGTGTTTTGTTTCATGCTTGGAACATTCAGAATGGCCATTTGAAAGAGAATGTTTCAAAGTTGAAACTGTTTCCCCTCCCTAAATCAGAGGCATATTTTGAAGAGCTTAGTTTTACTATATAGTCCTCACTTACTGACTGCCTTGTTTAGTGACTGTTTGAAGTTAAGACGGTTAAAAAATCCTCACGTTTATGATTGTCACAGCATCCTGCAGTCATGTGATCACCATTTGTGAGCCTCACAACCAGCTTCCAACAAGCAGAATTAATGAAGAACATGGAAATGAAATCACAAGTCGCAGTCATGTGATGTCTTGCTTAATGACAGAAGCAGAAGTGATGTTGTAAGTCTGGCACAGTCATGTGATTTTTCACTTAGTGACTGCAGTGCTTAGCAAAGGAGTTGCTGGTCCCAATTATGGTCAGTAAGTGTTTAGTTTTGTTGGTACTATTGCAAACTGCTGTGCATTGGCTGTCCTTGAAGACCACTCAGAAACTTCACCTGGTCCAGAACATAGTGGCATGACCAGTTATGAGTACATCTACTTTCACTCATCTGACACCTCTGTTTTGTGAGCTGCATTGATTAACAGTTGGTTGCCAGGTGCAATGCAAGGTGCTGGTCGTCACCTATAAAGACTTTTATGGCTTGAGGTTTAGACAAATACTGTATGGAATTTCCTCTCTCCATTTGTTTCTCCCTGTTCAGTAGAATTTTGCAGGGTTGGCATACTCTGGGTCCCTTCAGTGAAGCAATGCCACCTTGAGGGATCCCAGAGACATACCTTCTGTCTGGCCACCTCTGCTTTTTTTTAACAGCCTTCCCCGACCCTATTGTCCTTTAAGAAACCTGTGAAGACTTGGCTTTTTCAACGGGCCCTACTGGTATGGGTTGTTTATATTGCCATTTCCAAACATGGTTGGTTTACATTTCCTTATTGTTGGCTAGCTTTAGTCTTTTACCTCTGTATGGTCACCTAAAGTTGCTTCACTGATTGAGGCAGCAAATAAAGTGATTAAACAAACAAACAAACCAGCTTCCATCAGTGCTAAATTTATAAGACCACCAGATACAGCATGTTCACTGCCCTTCATCTTGGAAGAGGCTAATTAAATAAACTAATTATTCTTAGGCTGTAACTCACATTCTTGAATCATTGTGCAAACTGGAAATGGTAGCATTGTTAGAGGAACTGACCCACTACTGGTCTTGGATCAAATGCTCAACTTTCATACCCTTTGTAGCTAGTGTTGACTGTGTCTAAGCCTTAGAAGTATGGGTCAGACATTTCCTCCTAGTGCTGTTTTGCAGAGAAATCACTGTAATTGTGATAAAAAAGTTAAAGATTTGAGCTCATTTATTGGTGAATATAGACACATCCGTATTGTATATTTAGCAACAGTATGGTAGTTCTGCCTTCGGAGATGGCCATTTCTACTTCTCAGCTGAGTCTACAGCCCTGAGATTTCCCGGTAGATTCCAGTGATGTCCTGACCTGGCCTGACTCTGCTTAGCTTAGTTTAGCTCACCAAGGATTGGCCAGATACCGCCAACTACTATGGACAAGATTCAGAGAATATTGCTTACCATTATTATTTACTCACTGAGTAGTCTGAGAAACTGTGCTACATGGTTCCTGAAAGCATACTTTTTTTCTCCTAGTCTTACATAGTAGAAAGTCCATGGTACAAATGTGGCTGATGCAAGATAAATCTATTGATTCTATTAATAAAGTATGCTACAACATCTTGAAGTAATAACACTGACTGGCAAATAATTCTGCCTTTGCCAGGATGAGAGTGCAGTGCTGGTCAATAACATGCAGTATTGTCCCGAGGGAATGCAAAGGTGGATCCACTAAATGTGTGTAGTTACAGCACCAGTGGTCATTTTGTCAATAGAATTTTTATTTGCTTTTCTGTGTGGAAAAGGGGAAGGGTGACAAACATCACTGAAAGATGAAAAGCAGACTGGAGGTCTACTTGAATCCAAAAATAGTTACATCCACAGAACTTATAAAAACATTCCGAAGTAATGTAGTGTGATGACCCTTACTCATAATCACAGCAACTCTATCCAACTTTTTGATTTTTTAATAACCCTATCATTAATCTTTGTTGGAAATAATAGAGATTTTATGAAGAAGGTTCACCAAAGAACTTGGAAAACTTACAAGACATTTAACAGCTGAACAGTGTATCTTTCAAATGGTCTTTAAAGGTGAGCTTTCAAAATAAAGCTTTTTTGATCTGGTTTTATAGTCAGAATTTGCTTTGGTCTAAAATCTCATCTATCCTTTCCAACTAATAAGAAAATCATCCCGCAGTGCAGCACTCCCAAGATATACAGAAGAACAGTTCCTGCACCATTTATATTATTATTGCACTCATTATGGGATTACTCAGCTCCTAGGGGGTATCATGTTTTCACAAACCCTTTCTTTTCCTGCCTTCTTTTAAAATGAATTTAAGAGGTAAAATGGCTTGTTTCTGCCTGGATCCTTTATGCAAAGACACACACACAGACCCGTGTGTACTGTTTAAGATATGGACAATGTTTCTTCCTATTGCTTTAATCTGGATCTCTGTTCTGATAAAGAACTGCTTGTTTGAAGATCCACCCTTCGGTTTTATGAGGATATATTTCAGACATCCCATTTGTAAAGGAAACTTGAAGGCAAGCCAGCTGTACTTACAAACTTACTTCACAGGCACAATTAATCTGCTTAAAGGTTTTATGAGGGGAAACATAAAAAATCAAATAAAAGCTAATTGGAAGTATTTAAAAAATGCCTGAGCTAGTAACAATCCATGATGTTGACCAGTCAATGAATGTTTAGAAAACTAAATGTAACCTAAGAACTCATCCTGATATTAATCCACTAAAATTTCTTACCTCCCATCCTGAATTGTACACGTCAAGTTTAAGGAAGTTTTGTGAATCTGTTAATAGGTGTCTTTTGGCACTTGACAATCTAACTCTCTAAAAAGAGGGATATATAAAAGCTGAAAGCTCAATAAATGCTGGCTTTCTAAATTCATGTTGCAGCAAGAGCAGCTTCTGTTTTTGTAACAAATATTAGTTTTCCTTCTTCCTCTCTCAAAAAGATAACACAGGATGCACCATTACAATATGCAACTTGGAAACAATTCCTGAATGAAGTAGGGGGTTGGTTGAGTAGACCAATCTGACCACATCTTTGCTTATTCTTTTGAGATTCTTGCTTTTTTTTTTGGAGACATAGAAAGGAAGAAATGTGAAAAGAGGGGAACAAAAGGAAAAATAAAGCACAAAGTGAATAAGCAGGGAATTTACAAGCAGAATTAGAATTAGGTTAAAATTTCCAAGTTTTCATTGATTAATTATTTTCAGTTAGTGAATACACTACAGCATTTTTAAAACCCAAAAGCCTTGTTAAAATCCAAGCAAGGTATGCATATCAACAGCAATTGTTAGCACAATGTAAATTGTAAAATGAGATTAAGAATTATAGACCTTTATGTTGAGAGAAGCCCAAATTTTGGATGTTGTATCAGGCCATATATTGAGTTATAATTGCAAAACGGTTTCCAAATTGAATTAAATTCTGTTTCAGATTTACTTTTGAAATACAAAGTTATTCTGGACATCACAGCTTACTCCTAGAGCTTGATTAGCCATTCTTCTGCAGAAGGAGCTATGCATACTTGTTAATAGAAAGTGTAGAGTATCCTTGCAGCAGTTACCACATACCAAGCTATTTCAGTATCCTTTGTGGGTATATAAGGTTTACTAAATACTTAATTTACTTAATTTTAAAAAAGGAAATTAGAAAGGAAATTCAGCTTTAACATTTGTTTCATTTTATTATAAATCATTTTCCAAAATTCTTGGGTTTTATAACATTGCCACCAAATTTGGAAAATATGATCCAACCGTTTGTAACATTTCCAACCATTTTTAGAGAATGAAATGTCCATTTTAGCAATCAATACTGGGATAATAATGAGAGCCACTTTGGTGTAGTGGTTAAGGCACCAGGCTAGAAACTGGGAGACCACCTTAGGAACAAAGCCAGCTGGGTGACCTTGGGCCAGTCCCAAACGGGCTCTACTTTGGCTGGAGGACTGGATGTTTGTCCTTGGGATGGCTACTGTTTGTGATACAGTTTGCTCCTTGAATTTGGATGCTCACTTCTCTACACCAATACTGCAGGGTGGGTAACCTTTCTCATATCCAAAGGCTCCAACTGACTTTGAGTAACATGTTGAGATTTGCATGCAAATGGGCACAGGCAGAATAAAGAAATGGGCAAGGGCTGCCCCCAAATTAAATTGTATTTAAATCTAATATCAGCTAATTATATGGGTACATCCAATTTTCCTACAGTATCTATCTCAGCTTCTGAAATTTTAAAAATTACAATCAATTACCTTTTGAACTACATTTGGAGCCTTACCTCCTGAAAAACTCCCTTAAAATGCTTCTTTTTAAAGGACCCTTATGAAATTGGAAGAACTTAACAGTGGCAGCCAGTGATACTCCACATTGGAGGGTGAGAATCGGCAAACAGTGTTGTGATGCAAGCCGCGCCCCTTTTGTAGGAGGGGGGCTTGCATCATAATGCTCCATCTGCCCTGTTGCAAGTTTGGTCCCCTCCTGTAAATGCTGCTGGTGGCAGTACTTGATACCAGTTAAATTATGGTAGTGTTGGGATTAGATACCATTTTAAACAAACAAACAAACAAATGTATATAATTTTATTGTTGGTATTGGTTTATACTGTATTGTGAATTTATTGCTTTCCCTGTGCTGTACTCAGGATCCCAAATCAGATTAAAAACTACAAATCAGCAGTACCTCTTGGAGGGCCTATGGGTGGAGGCCATACTTAAGGCTTTGAGTAACCACATGCAGCTCTAGAGGTTTCTTGTGCCAGCCAACTTGCTTTCATGGAAAGAGCTTCTTTTCATATGGGTCAGGACACCTGAGTGTTGCTTCTCTTCAGCAGCCTTCAGAATGATGTCCAATATGTATCAAAACAGTCATCAGTCCAAAAGAGCAACCTTTGGGTGGATGGGTAACTAAGAAGCTTAAATGGACAAATGAAAAGCTAAACTTCCAAGATACTTTGAATATCTTGACTTAAAGCAGTGGAAGAGGTTTCAGCTAAGTGAAGGTGAGCATTGAATACAAGCCATGTATAGAAACACTACACTAACTCCAGTCAATTATTTAGTAAATGGAAATTAAATGGAAATATAACATTTAATAAGTAGCGGCTCTTAATGCATCCTTAGTTCAATCAGAACATCTGCCTAATTCTTTCCTAGGGAGGCCAGTGCTTAAATTATTAACATACCTCCTGCTGAAAACTGGTTTTCTGAAGAGAAGAAATGTCTCCAAAGAGAAATCACAATGCTGGCCCATGAAACTGTGTGCTTCTCATCCAGCTGTTCACATTTTCTCTTTCCCTAGATCAGGTCAGTTATGGATCATATAGGCATATAATTCATCGTTTCTTCCACTCCTTTCAAAATGTGTACGTGCAGCAATTTGATGCCTTCCCAGGAAAGCAATGAATAATATCCAAGCAGCCATCATACCCAATATGATTTGAAGTATTGCAACCCAAGTGCTTTATGAAGGAAAGGCTGACCAACTTTTGATACAGCTGGTTCTTGGTTAATAGCAAGGGAAATGTCTCCTGGGGAGACAAGTCCTGGATACTTAAGCCATTTCGGGAGTGGACGGTTGATCAATGGTTACACAGGCCAGGTATGCCATGAGTTGTAATCCCAGTACATCTGGAGGGCAACAGCTTGGGGATAGCTGATCTATGCACCAAGTGTTACAGTATGTTATGCCTCCTTTTAAATGTGTGCATCTGCCAAAGGAAACTCAGAAGCTAAATAAAAGCTAAAATGTTCAGGGACTCCAGGACCACTGTTATTAGGAAGAAGAAGATATGATGCTTCTGGAATCTTTCCTCATAACAGAATTCTGGAATCCTGGAATAACTGTACTCCTTGTCATTGTTCTGGTTTAGACAGACTAGGAACTGTCATTGCTGTCCATATGAGCATTTTTTTTTAATGCACCTGCTCACATGGTGTGCACCCACGGTTATTTTGTTTTGGGTTTTTTTTTGTGTGCTTGGTTCCAAAAAATACAGGAGGGATGCCAGGTTGCAGAAAAGCCCGTGGTGAAGGCTTTTCTGCATCTGAACAAGGTGGCTTTTGTAGAGCAGCTCACTAAAAGCATCAGGTTAAGGAAACCCAGAAAAATATACTGGTTCTGCTGGACTAAAAAACAAGAGGAGGAAAGATGGGTAGAATGACTTTATGCAATTAAAATGCTACCGATCTCCCTCTGTTTAGGGTAAAGAGTTTTGCATATGACTATAAGTCTGCTTGATCAATTTTTATAGCAGTAATACTTCACTGCACTTTTCAAAAACCAGCTTCAGAATCTTGGGCTGCAATGCACTAGCTACTCAAGGCTTGTTGATGCATTAGTGTAATTAAGTAATAATTCTTGCTCTAGACAAGATTTCCCAATGAGGATTCTGTGGCATCTGATTTCTTTCTGGCTCATCTGCAGTGTATTTGCAATTACTGGGAAAAATGCTGCAATTCAAGGGAACTTAATCAGCAATCAATTTCCTCCTTGCTAGAATTCCTACCACTACATATCTTGATTCTTAGACTTCAGGCCTTTCAAACAGAACAGTGGCTTGATAGCCTTGTCACCTCCCCTCCCTAGGAACCAATGGGATTTGTGGGTGGGGCCCTGGAATTGGACAATTTATTTTATTTTTTGCATGGAATTGGGAAGTTGGGAGTTTTGATACTGCAGGATCTGCAACAGGTCAAGGCTGAGCAATGATTCTGTTCCTTTTTTTTTCAGGCTATTGTTTTGAAGATGATGGTAGAATGTTTTTGAAGCAGTGGCAGCATGGACATGTCTGATATAATTTCTAGCCATCATTAGGGTTGTTTAAATGTATTCATGAAAATGAACCTCTCTGTTTGCAGAAAAAGTTGTATGTCAGCTCCAAAGTTGCAGCATAATCTTCTTCCCACCCTTCTGTTTTTCTGTGTGCATTAGACCTTTTCTCACTGAACAGCATTTAAATATGAGTTTGTCTTTCCACTGTAGCTTGGGGCTTTTCCACTCAGTTCAACTTTCTATAAAAACAGACATTTTGAAGCAGTTCAGTTTTTTTGAATAGATTAGTATAAAACAAGGGGACAGTAAAATATTTTACAATGTGGAATGATCTTATTTAGGGATCCAGCCAACCACTCAATGAAAGTTTTTCATAGGTAGCTTCATTCCACTCCTTTCTCTGTCCCAATTCTCCATTTTTTTCCTTCTCAACCTTAATGTTTGGTTGCGTTAGAGCCAAACCATGCCCATGATGAGAATTTCACATAGAAGCTACTTAAAAGACACAGAACGGTTATTTTTTATCACCAAATAATGGTACTTCTTTCATTTCTGATGGCTGATCCTGGAGTATTATATGGTTTAATGAGGAGCTACGGGAGATGATGCCTGAAGTGCTGGTGGAAGAAGACGGAATATGAACTTGACCAGCCATGAGGATGAGTGCAGGTTTATAACATAATGAAGCCTCAGTATTTTTCCTGATTGCACTGCTGGGCTGTCAGCCAATGGCCTTGTTTAGGATAGAGTGAACAAGCTGATTTTCCCATTGGCCAGTGTGATGGCTATGCATAGCATTTTGCCAAAGACATCATTCAGATTCACCAGAGTCTTGATTCTTCCTGGGTAGAATCTAATGTGTTGACTGAGGCAATGTCTTGCCAAGTTAGCTGGGATTCCTTTTGACCCTTAAACTTCAAAGCAGTGATCAGGGTGTTCTTTGGCATGACCTCTGCCACCTGAGGGCTAGTCCCATGCTTCTTGTGGCTTTTCCGTTGGGATTGGAGGTCCTTCCTGGAGCCAGCCATACTTTGTAATTATTGCTCTGTATCCAACCCTCCCTTTTGGGAGATGTTGTTGGGATCATGGTGGAATGTCACCTGCACAGCATGCTAGAATTGTTTTACCTGGACAGCTCAGGGCATGGAACAAAATCAGCATTTGTTGCTGTGGTAGATTACCTTTGCTGGGACAGAAGGGAATAGTGCACCCCTCTGAATTGTGTTAGTTCTCTAGGCAGCCTTCAGTATAATGGTTCTCTTCTGGGCCAGCTGCAAGTGTTAGAGGATTACAGGGGCTTATTGATAGCTGTGGAGAAAGAGAAATAGGCTCAATGGCCTCTCCTTTGAGTAGTGCACAAGAGTTGGTTCTCTTCCTTGAACTTCAGCTGCTCTGGGAGAGGTCATCTGTTGTTCAGGGTGAAGAAACATCAGAATGGGCTATGCCAGAAATGCTTTTGAAATGTTGTCCTGACGTCTGGAAACTATTGGGTCTTGGAAGGAGTAGAACAGGTTAAAGTTAACTCCAAAGAAGATGGAGCTGCTGTTTGTTCACTTAGGTTTTCTGTTGGTGTCTCTTGAGACAGAAACACTATTCCTGAAGAAGAGATCCATGGCTTGGGGGTACTCCTGGACTCACAGCTCCTGTTGGATTGATACATGAAGGCCTTTACCCAGCCTCAGCTAGTGTGCTAGTGTGGCCTTACCTGGAACGGGAGGACCTTGCAATGGTAACTCATCCTCTGATTGCTACTTGAGTGGACTGCTGCAGTGCCCTGTACATGGGGCTGCTTTGAAGACTACTTGGAAACTACTTGGTGCAAAATGCAGCAGCCTGCTTGTTAAGTGGCACACATCACCATGAGTTTCTACATTACATTTGTGCTGCAGGTCATGCATTGGCTTCCAATCGGTTCCTAGATGAAATTCAAAGGACTAGTTTTAACCTATGTAGCCTCTGTGGCTGCATTTAGGTATTTGTAGGACTGCCTTCTCCAGTCTGAATCAAGCTGCTGCTCTGTTTTTCTCAAGAAAAGCTCCTAATGGTTCCTCACATTTATGTGGACAGGGAGGTAGAGGCCTAGAGATGCTGTTTTTTCAGTACTGGCACCTGTCTTATAGAACAGCCTTCACATAAAAGTTAGATTAGCCCCCTCTTTGACTCTGAAAACACAGCTCTTCTGGAGAATGTTTGGAAAGTAGCATGATGCTATCTGTGTTTATTCTGCTGGTAGTTACAGATGCTCCATTTTAATATTACTCAATATATTTAAGGCTTCTCTTGTTCTTCATGGACATTTTAATTATTACAATGTTTGTTGTTTTGATACTGTAATTCACCAGGAGTCCTTGCAGGTTATGGCAGGGGCCATATGAAAAATGAAGATTTGCTTTACAGTATATAATTTTCAGAAACCTCTTTGGGTGATTGTGATTTTTATAATTTACAGTCCTGCTGCTATACCTATGTCCAATTCACACTTAATGATTGTCTGTCTGTCTGTCTGTCTGTCTACCTACCTACCTACCAGCTGGTAGCAAGAATTGCTTGTGTTGTATAAACCAGCCTTAAAACTATTTCTGAATTGTTTCCTTGCTCTTGCTACTATCTTTTTCCTGATTCTACGTACTTGACAAGGACGTGTATTATAGAGTCTTTCTCTGTGCAACAAAGGGATAAGGGGGCCTCAGCTAAGAATGCCAAAGGCTTCATTCCAAAAGTTAAAAAAAAAGAAAATACAACCCGACTTTCTGTGCTAATAGATTGAAACAGCCTGGCTAGATGCTGCAGATAAATGAGAATGTAAATATAAACTGTTTGGAGATGTGGACATCCAGGCCAATCTGAAAAGTGTGGTTCATTTCCCAAACCTGTCTCTGGTGTAATCCCCCATAATTTATAGCCTTGCTCTAAACAGCAAGTTCTCTTTTGTGTGGTGCTCATTTGTTTGAAATATTAATCAGTTCCATGAAAGGAGTTGCATTTATGAACATTTCCTTCTGATAAATGGAGAATTCTGAAGCTGTTTCTCTTTGCTGTGGTTTTCTCAAAGGATGATAGCTCCGCATTCAGGCATCGACAGGATGAAAAGTTTTCTCAACACCTGCTACTGCAGTTCCAGAACAAAAAGCCAGGACTCCATCTGCTTATAGAATACTTTTCCTGGCACACCCAAAAGGCTCGTATAAATGTAGGAGAGGGAAAACATCCATTGCAGCGATGCCATCAGGACAAGACTTGGGACAGAGGTTTGGGGCCCTATGAAGAAGAATGAACACCTCCCCACCCCCAAGGGCTCACATTTGATGTAAATGAAGAAATATTCATGACTATTTAAAGAATCTTCCCCCTCGAAGATAATGTGAAGACAGAGTAATTACACATGTTGCCATCATAAGAGGTCTTCCACACATAAATCCACAAAATGCAGAATTTATGGCTACATAACTAAGCCATGTCTTCTTTGGAAACCTCTTTTGTTTAAAGGAGGTACTGCAACTGTAATGACTCAAAAGTAAGTAAGAATTTGATATCCTCGTCATTCCATCTATGTATTTTTTTTTCTCTCCATACGACTATTTTCAGAAAACTTTTTCTGCCTCTTTAGAACATAGGCAGTTGCCTTCCACCAGATCAAGCTAACAGTCAAGTCCAAACTTGCAATTCTGTTTGTGATACATGATTTCCCTTTACCTATTATTACATTTACTTAACTGGAATTTAACTTGGTATCTCCCTCATGCAAAACATGTCTTTTTGAACTTCTAGTTCTCTTTCCCAACCCCTGCTGTTTCCTTACCATCATGGTTCTGAATACACCCAAAAGATTTCTTGCTATCTGGGAGATATGTTTCAGTGGTAAATACAACACAACACATTATAAGAAAATACAATACAATAAATACCAGTCAAGAGATTTATCAACAATAAGATACCAAAGCATGTGTCCGGTTACTGAAATATATTTTATAACACCTCAATTCTGAAGTAAGTCCTACTGAATTCAATGGGATTTCCTTTCAGGTAGATGTGTTAGGATTTACTTCACAGTAGACGGTCAGTGTGGAAAGTTAGACCTTGCATCTTAAATGGGGATAGTCTGGATCTGGTCCATTGTAAGAGTTATATGCAGAATTTAAACATTCCTAATCCAGTAATTAAACAAGCTCCTGTAAACACAAGGTTCCCATCTTAGATAGTGGACCAAGGAGTACTGCTCCAAACCTACACTCTCAAAATCATTCTGTCTTGCCAAGGCTTAAGGATCAGGACAATTCATGATGCTCATCTGCTGTACAACAAATGAAGAAACAGCATTACCAGCTGCCACCAAAAATACCCAGCTTTTGTTGTGGTTCTGTATCATTCCTTGCAGTGCTCAGGAGTATGGGATCATATACCAGTAAATAAGAGAATAGTACATGGGGAAAACATGGCAAATTGGTCCATTAAAGAACCAGAGAGGTATAATGGATAAATTGATAAGACTAAGACTTGGAAGCTCACCAGATGATTTTGGTTAGCCATTAACTCTCAGCCTAGTTTATCCCAGAGTATTGTCATGGTGGAAAAAAATGGAGGAGAAAGTGGTAAGGGTGCTGGAGCTAATATGAAGATGATCATTAGATGGCAGCAATGTGATTTTAAACAATTACTAACTCTTTACTGCCCTCTAGTGGTCCTTTGGATTTTACAGCCCATATATGGCAGCCTTAATTCAATACCATCTTGTTTGGTTTTCCAGAGAAGAGGCAATTAATAGGCAGACAAGGTTTTTTTTCCCCCTTAAAAGCTGCTTTAAATGTTAAGGGAAGAAAGGGTAAAAGCATGTTTTCCTTCTGGCAAGCCCTCCTTCCCCTGCAATTATGAAGACCTCTTTGTGTTCATCTCAACACAGGTCTATGTTTTCAAGACACAAGAGGCAAAATGGTGCAGCTGATCACTAAGTACTACTAGAAAACAGATTCTCTCTTTTTTACCATTTAGATTTCAATTTAACACATGTGTTTGTTTAGCTAATCCTTTGTAGCGGTTGCTCAGCCCTCTGGTCAATCTCTTTTTAGTGTCTCTAACTTTCTTTCCCCCTTCTTCTGGAGATATAACTTCATGTGAAGCCCTTAAAAAGGATCTGGTTACAGAATATAACTATCATTTCAATTGGAGTGTGTACAATTAACATCCATCACTTCACCTAGATTGAATCCCACGCTAAGAGGAATTTCTGAACATGATAGTTTGAGAATCTATTTTATAGCTTTTTCACCTATTGTGAGTATGCATGGGATCCCAGCTGGCACACATGGAATGAGGCTGAATGATGGGAGTGACAATACATTAAAAAGGGGGCGAAAAAGAAAAAAAAAGGAGAAACCTCTGGCTTATAAATTGCCCTTTTATACATTATTGCAGGATGATTTACATCTTTAATAAGAAGAGAATGATGGAAAAATCCATCATATATCATTGGCACATGTTCTACTGTTAGCTCTTATTAATTTCAGACCTTGTTGAAATTATTTATTATATATTCAAATGAATCTGTGGCCTCTGGAAATCTAGAAGTTTCATTCCTTCTGCAATTTAGCAGTTCTCTCTTTCAAAGATAAAGTCTCCCTTGAGTCCACTTAATTCCTGGGGAACCTATCTGTGCAGTTTTTGTGGAAAAAATATGAAAATCTTTGCTGTTGCTTTCTTCCAAGATGTTATTTCAAGTTTGTGCTCTAGCCTGCAACCCTGATATTTTCTGGTGATGTCCCATCCAAGTGCTAATGAGGTGTGACCATGCTTTGCTTTTGGGGATCAATAGACATTTCTTACACTGTGTTCTTCAAACACATTTATGTGTTTGTGTATTTATTTGTAGTTTTACTCAGATTCATGGGGTCATGTAATTAAAAGGGGGGGAAAAGGACAAAACAATTTAAAAAAGATTATTTTTCTCTATTGAAATCTGAGCTGCAATGGGCAGTTGATAACAAGTTGTTCCTACAGTACTTCCCCCAAGTGCAGGGACTTAGACAAGTCTACAGCAGAAAGATCCCATGTTAGTTGAGGGGCAGAAGCTAAGAAAGATTTTGCTGTTTTCTGCACAGGTCATGATTATGCTTGAAACCTGTGGTTGTATGACCAGAAACCCATTGAAAAGAAAACTTTCTACCTTTCCCATTTTAGCTTGTTAGGTTTTCCTTCAAACCTTTGTATGATGGAAAACATGGCTGGAGGGAGACTGTGTAAATGGCACTTGCACATGGTAACCCATTTTATTTTCTCCAATCCCTCCTTCCCCCTGCAGTCCCTATGCTACATTCAAAGTCTTTTCTTAGGGTCCTTATTTTGAAAAAGAATAGAAAGGAAGGTGTTTAGAGATCAAAGAGGGGAGGAATGAGAAAGCCCCATCGTTGAAGTTGTTTCGGATCATGCAGCCTCTGGATCTGAACAAATACCTCAATGAATAAATAATTCCCCTGTGGACCTCAAACATCATGATGGAAAATAATTAACAGAGTATGCCAGCTTTAAAATAGGTTGGGCCCAGCTAGATTCAGTTCTACCTCTACTCCTTGAAGCAGCAAGAATGTTAGAAACATCGATCTAATCGTCCTGCTATTGCTCTAAATTAAGTCTAGGCAGTGTGTGGCTCTCCAGATGCTGAACATGATCGCTTGCCATTTGTCATCCTGCTATAGCTGATGAGAACTGGAGCTCAGTGGCCACACATTGCTGAACCTTGGTATGCTGTAAATGGAGAATTTAAATTTAATCCATCTTGAATATCCTAGAGATATTAATGCTTAATGCTTACATTAATGTCAATACTCCAGTTGAAATGGTGTGACAATGCAGCTGCATACTTATTCTCTGATGAACATGATTGATGATGATGATGATGATTATGTATTTTCTTCCCAAATCATGGCTTCACTTAATTAGGAATCATCCTTTACAAAAGTGACTTTAGAATTTCCATACTTCCCCTGATTTTTGCATTCCAGAATTGCTGATGACTTTACACCTATAATCTCAATATATTAGTTTTGGCAAGATCCTCTGGCCAGTGAAGAATAAAAATTCACACTTCCTAAAGATTTTTTTTTCTTTTTTGTGCCTACATGGAAAGACCTGGCTTTGGTGGCAATGCCTCCAGAAGGTTCGGTGATAATTGCTTTCTCACAAGGGCAACATAACTGACGTTCCATTGTCAAGCTAAGGAGCAAGTTATTAAATTTTACTAAAGTTGATATATTGTCTAAAGTGACATCAAAGGGAAAATTTTCTAGCCTGTGTAACGAACATGGATGCTGAAACTGAAGAGAGCAGAATTATTATTGGGTTTTTTTTTAAGCTAATGAATAAGTCATAGCATTTGAAAACACTTTCAGTTTGTATATGGTTTACCTGCATATCCACTCACTCTGTTCCATCATTCCCCATCCAGCAAAAACATGCATTAAGCAGTACATTTCAAGGGAAAAGGAGCATGGTATTTTGAATGGAAATTCTGCAGATAGAGGATATGATGTCTCCAACTTTTATATGATTTTTTTTCAAGATCTAACCCATCATCAGCAATGTAAAGGATACAGTTTTTCCAACTTAAGATAATTTTCTACAGCAGCATCTTATCATCTCATCAACTTTCTCATTGCTAATCCCCTTCCAATCAGATACGGGTAAATTCTGTTGCAGGGTGGCCCATCTTGCATCCTGATAGCCACCTTGCTAGTCCATGGCTTATTATGGCTTATTCAGGGGCTTGAAGGGAAAGCTTCTATGAGGCTGAATTCATTGTATGCCGGATCCAACTTTGTGCTGGAGTGATGGATATTGTTATGAAGTAGACTATGCACCATATGCTTCAAATACAGTATTAGATATCAAACTATCCCCTTTTCCAACTTTTAAAATAATCATTATTACAAGCATTTTGCTTCTCACAAGATGTTATTTCAATCTTTCATTTGTTTCCAGGAGAAGCTGGAAGGGAGTACAGTACTTTCAAGTGAGACCTCTATAACAGAGGCGATTAAGGTAACAAAACCTTGATCCATTTTTCTCTATTTTTTCTAGGACAGCCCCATTTTGTGAAGGAGGGACAATTTCTAACTGGTCAGTTTTGGTAACTGCCAGTCCTTCTGTCTGCCTGAGAAATAACTCACAGTAAGTTCTTCCAAGAGTAGTAATAATGTCCTCTAGTGGTTCATGTTTTCAGTGAGCCATGTTTGAGAAAATGGTAGATTGTTGCATTATTAGAGTATAATAAAAAGTTAACTGGACACTTTCTTATAAAGAAGGCAGGCAGCAAGCTATGAAAACTTGAAGGTGAAGGGAAAATTAAAAGAAGCAGTTGATAGTTGGACAGAATAAAAAGCAGGAAAGGAAAGGAAAATGAGGCAATCAATGTATATATCAAAGAAAAAAAGAGACCATTGGCCTTTGTGATGATTGTTCTTTAATTGAACACTTAGGAGTTTTGTTGATGTGGTTATCCCCTATATTACTTGTTCATACAATGTTACTAAATACAGCTGTAATTGTTCATAATCAACTGTCTCAAAGGAAATAAGAAATAAAATATAGTACTATTTGCCAAATTTAAGATGCTACAGTATTAGGAAAAGAACAGATATGAGCAGCAATAACACCAAGGGAAGATCAAACCTCTATTTTAGAAGTTGCAGTGACATTATTACCATTCCCAGGGTGGCCCACTTGCACTACAGCCCTTGGACACTGAGAGGTTTCTTGCCTGCATTACAGTACTGTATTTAAATAGTCTACTATGTAATCACAAGCCCACTGAAAACAAGGTATAAAGCAGAGGTCTGTGGAGGTGGGAATCAACAAAGTGAAAATGATGGGGTCAGGACTGTGCAATTGAAACCCCACACCTTTATATATGTGTTGATATGGGGCTTCATTCATCCTGCCTGTTCTAGGTAAACAAAATGCTGAATTTTTGCTATTGTTGTTGCCTCCTGCTGCTGCTGTCCCATAATTCGACATATCTTTCAGGGCTGATTCTAAACTTTACTAACTGCATGAAGGTGATTTGTTTTGGCTTGCCTCCCTCCGTGGAAACAAGACAATAAACATGTTTCATCTGTAAAGCCAATGCATTTTCACTACAAGGACCATCCTTTGGGGGTCTTCTATTAGCTGGGTTATATTGATTGCTAGGTAAAAGTCGAAAACACTTTCCCCAAATATGAAGTGGTAGAGCCTAGTAGCAAATCCCAGCAGACAGGCCAAGGTTTATTGGAAAATGATGTTCTACACAGATTTGCAGGTCACTTCCAAGTTCTAAAATAAAAAGCTCGTATTTTGATGGCAATCTTCCCTTATTGCTTCAAATATATTGATGGTCTTGATCCAATTCCTATTATACAAGTGTCCACCAAAGTCACCAGCTGAAAGTGACTATACTTTTGTTATAAAAGAAAGTGGTTATTGATAAGACAACATAAAAAGGTTGATGTACATAACTACAACAGCAGTTGTTATACAAATTCTGAATTCAGTTTTGTAAAAAAAATGTGACCAGAGCTTGGGGTAAAATGTTATGGCCTGTATCTGATATTCAGTATCCAGCAATTTCAATAGCAGCAGTGAAGGCACTTTTTAAATCAACATCCATCCCTGGCATATGACAGGGAAGGCGCACATAATAATACAACATCAGGAGTGTTTCATTGCAGTAGAAGAAAATCCAACATATCACAAGATTATCTGTCTAGTATCTATCTTTCCATCCATCCAACTCCAATATGTGTTAAAATTCTTTGCTTATGGGGACTTCAGGTGCTCTCTCTTTCTCTTTCTTTCTCTTTCTTCCCATGCTATAGGCTTCTTACAAAGGATTTACCAGGCTTCACATCATTTCAGCAGTGTTGCCATTGAAAAGGAATTGCCACTAAAACATTTTATTCTCAGCTGTAGTTTGCAGGATAATTCATATTTTCATGTTTAGAAGTGCCCTGTCAATGAGCTGTTCTTCTATCAAATATGGTGAAACAAACATTGGGGGGGGAAACCCTTAAAACATAACAAAGCCTATATTTAAATGCTAAATACAACACATACCAAATTGAGAAATAAAGGCCAAGGCTTCTACATAAAATTAGGACAGACCTACAAGAATATTCAACTCCACTCTGCTAGGCATGTTTTATTGCAGGAAAAGCCACTTCAAGAAAAAGAGATCTGGAACGGGGGAACCATTGGAAGTGGTGAAAGCATATTGATGGGGTCCATAAATCACACCAAGCCATTGTTTAATCATGGTTTATTGATTGGTTGGGTTGGGGCCTTGATTGGTTGGCACCTATTGGTTAGGTTCACACACACTGACACCAACCAAACAAACCACTTATTGGCATAGTATATTATGAGAAGCCAGTCATTAGATGATAAACCTTAAAGTTACACAGGTTTTGAGAATTCACTCATTTACCAGTTTATTATATGAGCTCCTTAGAAAGGTTGTTATGATCAGACTGGATAAAGGTACAGAGAGAAGACATTTGGAGAATGGGTTGTCCCAAAAGGGGAATGGGTCCAGTGAATTCATTATGCCTATACATAAACCGTCAGCTGCTATTAATATAATGTACTCCATTTATATGCTACCTTTCTGTTCAAACTGAACATTCAAAGTATTAAACTGCAAAATATAAAAATGAATGAATTAAAGCACCAGTAAGAAAAGCACTGATATTTAAAAGCCTGGCTAAAGAGATGGTACCCCTTACTGAATGTTTGAAGGCAGAGAGGGGTTCAAATGCAAAACTCAAGGGAGGGAGCTTCATTGTCTGGCAGTGATACAATAAATGGGTCTCTTGAAGCAGGGTCACCTTCAAGAGGATCTCTCCTGCACAGTTTACTTGCTGGATAAGTTTTTTTTTTCCTTTTCAAAATTCCAAACACTGACATAAAAAGGTGGACTTTATTTATGCACAATGTATAGTTGTGCCTTACTTACAAGATCAACTGAAAATCCCTTATTAAACAGAAACATTTTTATCTATTGGTGCAGTGAATGAAAATTCAGAATCAAACATTTCTGTTTAGGAGGGCATGAAAAGCTCCACTAATGTAGAACAATGATACTTGAGCTGCAAAAATCTGGGGGATTACTAGATGGCAGCACAGGATTAGAGTATTCTGTATCTGTTTGCTGCCATCTAGAGGTCATCTGGAAAGACATGTCTGGAGGTACTGAAGGAAAGGTGTATCCTGTTCAGAGTATGAGATGCCAGGCAGAATTACTATTAAATTCTTTATTTACAAATAACAATTTACAATAATGAAAATCCTTAGAATAGATTAGGCAGTGCAGTTCAGTCAAGTCCACCCAGGCAGTGGAGGATAACAAGTCAAGGCTGCAGATTCAGAAGTAGAAGGAGATTGTGGCAAAACAGCAAGGCAGAACTCAGCTAATCCTCTCAATGACGCAGCAAGACCCAGTGTAGCTAGATCACGTGGCAAGGAGGAGGCTTGAGGCACGAATCTCAGACTGGGCACAGAAGCTAGACTAGGCTTGACAACGGAGGCTAGGCAGGGCTTGACTGGAGCATCAAGGCAAGGCTCGGATCTGGAGACAAGGCAGGACTTGGCTGGAGCATCAAGGTGAGGCTTGTGTCTGGAGACAAGGCAGGACTCGGCTTGAATGGCAAGGCAAGGCTTGGAACTGGACGCAAGGCTAGACTTGGCTGGATCTGCAAGACAAGGCTTGGAACTGGGAGCAAGGCTGGACTTGGCTGGAGCAACAGGACAAGGCTCAAATCTGGAGGCAAGTCTGAACTTGGCTGGAACAGTGAGGTGAGGCTTGGAACTGGAAGTAAGACTGTGCTCAGCTGGAATGGCAAGACTAGGCTCAACTGGAGCGGCGTGTGAAGGAAGCAGGCCCGCAACAGCAGGAGGGGCTGGCTTTGATTCTGCATTGGCTACAGGCGAGGCTCCTGACTCCGGTAAGGACTCTTCCACAGATGCTGTGAGCTTGAAGGATCGGTTGTCTCCGGCAACGTGCTCTTGGTGCGTGTGCCTTTTTAAGTGATCCTTTCCACACCGTTTTTCCTCTGCAGCCAATTGGCCTGCCCTTTGCTTCACGCGCTTCTCTGCTCTTCTCTCTCAAGCCCTGATTGGAGAATTCAAACCTCCCTCTGAAGTTTGTCCAATCAGCGCCTCCAATTTCTCCCATTCCGCTGAGTCACTCCTGGTTACTATTTCCCCAATTCCCTCCTGATAAGTTTTGTTTTCCCCTTCTGGCTCAAGATAAGTTTCATTTTCAGAGTCAGGGTCAGACTCAACCCTCACAAGGTGAAATGGAAATCTAACAAAAAAAGAGTAAGTAATGGTTTCTAGAGGGGGCTGGTTCCCCAGATCTTTATTAAGGTCTGAGAACATTTTACTGTAAAGTTCTCAGAATCATATCAGTACTACTTAGGATCCCTTTGCAGAATGCTATCACTAGGATAACATATGTTCCTAATTATTTTGCAATCTCATGTGTGCTGGTGAAACATTTGCAGAGAGCTGTGCTATTAGTGGCTTGTATTGTGAGGTTGTCTGCAGGACTATTTATTTCTGATACATAGAAATAGATGTGTCTGAAACTTTAGCTAACGCAGAAGGCTGAGGCTTTCGTCAGTTGACAGGGAGGAACCCTAGAAAATGCAAAGCGTATGTTCTGAAACATATTCCTAATATCCTATCAGTTGCCAGGCCCAATTCACAGAGGTTCTTATTCTTAAAATCCTAAGGAACCTGAAGCCTGGCAGATTGACTCTTCTTTTAAGTCTGTCCTTTAATTTTCTGAAGCTTCAACCATTAGATTAGGAAGCTCCTGGGATTAAACGTAAAGTTACTTTTTCAGCACTGTTGTAACTTCAAACTATCACTAAACATGGCAGTCATTAAGAGAGGACTTCCTGAACATATTTATTTCTTGTTATGTAAGCCTTTTAACTTGAGTATGGTGTAAGATATTTATTGTTTCTTTAAATATGGAATGAATAGCAACTCAGAAAAATGACTGTGTAATAATTAGACAGGCTGCTTTAATTTTGACTTTTATCCGACACATTTCTTGGGAACATATTTTTACCATCCTGAGATCCCATTTTCAAGATCAGTTTTGTTTTCCAAACAATCAGAATCAATTCTAGATGGAAATATATTAGAACACATGCTGTCAGTATCATGAATCTTCTCTCTTCATTGTCACATGAAGAAAAAAATAAATGAACTTCTTCCACAATAGGGACTATAAGATGGAAGTGAGTAGGCATAAATCACTGGGGTTTACACTTGCTTAGGAATTAAGTAATATCTTATTCTCTAAGCATTAACAAATTAGCATCTTGCTCTTTAGTTTTTCTTCCATAGTAATTGCTTAATTAGAACCAACTAAACTAAATGCAAGATCCCACTGAAATAAGCCAATATTATATAGCATCTTTTTCTCTGAATTATATATTTTTTCAGCATAGTTTGTGTCTGGGACAATTTCCATTAAGTTATTTTAAGTTGGGTCTCTTGAAGACAGGGGTATATATCCATCAATGTAGCAAGATGACACCACACCCCATCTGCCACTTTTCCATGTTATTGCCACTGAACAGATATGATCATACCAAGTCCTAGCTTCCTCCTACTTCAGTCATATAGTTTTGGGCAACTAGCATCTGGTGGCATAGTCACTGAAAAGCTGGCAGGGGTGTGTGCTTGCGTGTGTGTGTATGTGTTCTTTGCTTCATTGATAGAACTTCATCTCAGCTGGAAGACCCCCATGTAAGCTTGCTTTGACAATATTATATCATAACTAAAGGTCAATCAGAACCACATAGAAACTTTAGTAGTACCCACCAAAGATGAAAAGTTCTATGACAGGTGGAAGTGAGCTCATTTTAAAGCAAATGTTTGGTAAGAATGGGAAATATTTGTTATTGATTAGAAGCAGTAGGGCACCAGGAGCAGCTGCAGCTGCATAAAGACCTGCATCATCTTTGGAGTGCCACATTCGACCTTGCAAATTAAAGGCCATGGGACAAAATGAGACTGCAACTCTAAAATAATTAAGAATTGAAAACTTATTTCAGCTGTAGATGAGATGCTAGCAAATAAGCCTGTCAGACTCCCTGATCAAATGTTCCCAGAACATGTTTATCGGACTCGCATCCATCTTCGTGAAACCTGTGTCAGCAGACTGCGAGTTGCCAGCAGGGAGGGGGACTTTCACTGGAGTGTGAATTATTTTGTTTGGGTTAGATACCCCTGCCCAAGGTTAGCAGCCAGCATACCGTCCCAGTCATCTGCTGGTATGGGAAGGTGCATGCCTTTGAGGGTAGTAAGTGGGGGGAGGAATTAGAAGTTTGTGTGATTTTAAACTGCAGAACGCGCAGGAAATGCCATTTGCAACTTTTACCTTGTATCGAACGTTTCGCTTCATTAAACAGTTAAATGAGCCAAAGTCTTTGGACTGTCATTGATTGAATGCCTGAGCGTTCTGGTCATTACAAAGCCCTTATGTCTAATGGTTATTAAAATCCTATTATACTCAAAACTGCAGCAAGGCTGTATCTATTCTACAGGGAGTAGGAAGAGTTAGTAGGGCCTCCATTTTGCACTGCTTCTGGAGCACAGTCTGAGTGGGAGCCAACCTGATGTCCACTGGGAGGCTGTTCTGAAGGGCCAGCGCTGCCACCAAGAAGCAACTCCTCCAAGCCTCAGCTCTGTTCCTAGATACCTCTGCTAATATAATAGCATGGTCATGCAAGAGGGATATAGTTTTACCTTCCACGTGCTTTGCAGATTTATCCCTGCAAGCTATAGGTGCTCTGTCCAATTCCCCTTCAGTCACAGAACATAAAAATATATAGTAATCCCATCATTGTGCTCAACAGATTGTTGAACAATACAGTGAAGGTGCGGTTGAAATGGAAAACGTCTCATATTTTGTGCTCTTCCATGTGTTTGATCACATGAGTTTTCCTCTATTTCTGTTCCAATGGTTGTCCTGCTTGCTGCATTGTCCTCAGCTCCATTCTGAAGCTAATCTGGCTCTTTTAAGTGAGGACTATCATGCCAGCTTCATGTTTATGAACATTAAAACTAAGTTAGTTTTTGGAGTGACTTCCCTGTTTCTTTCATAAATCATATTGTAGTTTAATTATATGATCCAAAGGACACAACTTACAGTATATGGTATCATCAAAATTAACTGTTTAGTAATAACACAGAACAAGAAATTTTAGAGATACCATATCTAGGCTGCAAAGATATGAATAATTTTTGCAGTTTTAACTCTGTTGCTATCTTATAGATATCTAGATTTATGTTGTCCAGGTATTACAATTTTAGACAATTTGACCTAGCTGTTTTTTTCTGTGTCAGAAGAAAAATAGATTTCTTTAGAACAATTTTTCTATGGAACTGTAAATAATTGACCATATTAAGTTTTTAATCGATTCCAGTCTTATCCAAAGTGGTACTGTCTAAAAGTTATCAGCTTCCACTATCCATAGACAACAGGGTTTTTTTTCACACTCGAAGGAGATTATGAGGCTTGGTCTAATAATTTTGGAGTCCATCTTAGATCTGGAAAGATAGAATGACTAATGATAAGAGCATCAGGGTTCCTCAAAAGTAATGCTTTCAGCAGATGGTGGAAGGAAAAGATTGACCAAGTTCAATTTGACTGTAAAGATAAACCACAGCTAAGTATGCAGCTTAAAAATAAAGGACATGGAATAAATATTTTACAAATTTTTACTTGTACACTGTGATGTATATACATTCCTGTACTCCCCAATTTTCCAATAATGAAGGAAAATATTGATGTGGTTTCTTAAGCAAAGCTCTTTTTTGGGCTGACATAGCTAAAATCTGCTGGGAATAAGATGAGAGTGGGAAGAGCTAACCTGAAGCTGAGTCCTTCATCTACAAAGTCTACAAGTATGGCTCAGCCAACAAATGGAATAAAAGAAGAGTGCTTAGTGGTGCTATTATGGATGTTTACTCTTAGGACTTTGGTATTGCAGTTCATAGCATCCATCTCAGATGTTTTTCAAGATCAAGCTATCTGATGGTCATACAGTTTCCATTTGCCCAGCAGGATGAACTACAATTGCTTGCTTAGGTTTGGCCAAGGGTAAGTTATTAACTTCACCAATGGATCAGTACCAGTCCTGGGTGCATTTTGAATACTTCATTACTACAAGCCCTCTGATCAGTCATTAATGGTTTAAAGCAATAGATTCTGAATTTTAGTTAATATACTTACGTATATTAGGTAAGTATAAAGCATTTATATGAAGATGCCATGGCTAGCAGAATCCATTTTATTTGACTTGTGGTCAGGGAAGTTATATGGTAGAATCTAGAATCAGAATACTGCTGGTCTTAACAGGGGCCATTCGGTTTTTTATTGCATTCTTCATTGTGAAGTCTTTGATTCTAATCAGATCATTGTGTGCACATATGGATTTTCCTGGTGGCCTAACCAATGAACATAATTAAAAGAAATGATGGGCTTTCACTTTAAGCAAACATCTGGTTTTACTTGAAACAAGATGACTTCGCTGTTGCAGAATACACCAAATTCACATTTTCAACTTAAATATGTATTTTCTCTGTTCAAGCACTATGGTAATATAAACACTATATATAACCTACAGTCCAAATTTTTAGAAAGAGTTGGTGCTCTGGGCATTAGTGAGACCACAAAAAATATTACATTTTTTATTTGATCTCTGCAAATCAGTTTCAACAGTCACTGATTTGGACAATTATTCTGATTTATATTCCAAGACCTATAATTTGTAGAAAATGTAATCAACATTTTTATATATAAAATGTTTGGCAATCTAGCTTGTTGTGATGTCATGGCTTTTGATTTAATGGAAATATTGAGGGAACAGGAGGAAAATAAATACTTTGAAGGATGTTTCACAAAATGTCCTTCTTTGTTTCCTTAGAGTTTTGCTCCATTCATACACTGGGAAGTGAGGTGTATAGCAGGTCAGTGTGAATTTGCTCCTGTCCTCCACACAGGCAGTCTATAATAAATTTAGGTCCTTTGACTGAACTCCTATTCTATGCTTTTATGAAGAAATCCCTAATTCAATTCCTGGTACCTCCAAATTGGTTTGGAAAAACATCTAATCGAGACTTGTAAGTTTAGGACTTCTGGTGGGGACATGGCGGACTGAACAGCTGTGTGACAACGTGGCAGTTTTTGGGGGGTCAGGCAGGTTTTTCCTGAAGCCCAGGAGTGTTTTTCTGGAAAAAGGAAAACACCTGGAATCACCCCATCTGTCCTCCAGACAGCTGCTTGCAGCCAGAAGATCGCAAACAGCATTTGTGCTCGACTGGTAAGAGCTAGCCAAGAGGCTGGGATGTCACCCTTTCCAAGCCACCCTGTAGCCTTAAAGGGACACTAAGACTGGCCACCCCATTTCTAAAACACCCAATTTACTGTATACTTTTAAATATGCATACCCTAAGAGAGGCTTTCTACAGCAAGGAGAAGCGGGTGTCCTGTTCAGACTATGAGGCAGTCAGACAGGGTTAATATCAAAACAACTCTTTATTAAGACAACTATTTACCAATATAAGTCCTTGTGATTAGTGAGGTAGGCTGATTCTGATCAAGACCAACCAGGCAGCAATGAAAGACTAGGCAAGGTTGCAGGATCACAATGTGGCAGACCCGCGGGGCAGGATTTGCTGACTGGCACAAATCTAGGGCACGTGGCAAGACTGGAGCTGGAAATGAGCATCCACGATCTGAAACACCACCTGAACTGGAACAACACGTGGAGGCTAGGTGAGACCGAATTGGAACCACTGGGCAAGGCTTGACTCTGGAGGCAAGGCTGTATGGAACTGGATATTTCAGGCTAGACTGGGTACTGGAAGCAAGACCACACTGGACTGGAGATGCTGGACTAGACTGAGAACTTGGAACCTGACTAGGCTGGACTGGAGGCTCTTGACTAGGCTGGGAGCTTGAAACACGACTAGGCTGCACTGGAGACTCTGGACTAGACTGGAAGCTTGGAACATGACTGGACAAGAGATTCTGGGCAAGGCTGGAAGCTGAAGCACGATGAAACTGAGCTGGAGATCCTGGGCAAGGCTGGAAGCTGAAGCACTATGAAACTGGACTGGACATCCTGTGCAAGGCTGGGGGCTTAGAGCACGATGAAGCTGAACTGAAGATTCTGGGCAAGACTGAGAGCTTGAAGCATGACTGAACTGAACTGGAGGTTCTGGGCAAGGCTGAGAGTTTGAAGCATGACTGAACTGGATTGGAAACCCTAGGCACAACTGGGAGCTAGGATGCAACTGGGAGCTGGATGCAAACCTGGATTGCGCTGAAACACAGCGGCGAGGTCTGGAGCCGGACGTGAGGCTGTGTTTGGCAGGGGCAGCCAGAAAAGCATCCTCTGAAGCAGCTTGTACAGAAGGCAGTTCCTCAGAGGTAGAAAGCACTGGCACTGATTCCACTCTGGCTACAGGCGAGGCTTCCGATGCAGGTAAGGACTCTTCCTCAAGGGCTGTAAGCTTGAAGGATCGGTAGTCTCTGGCAGCTTGTTCTTCGTGGGTCTGCCTTTTATGCTGATCCCTTGCGTGCCTATTTCTTTCTGCAGCCAATTGGGCTGCTTTCTCCTTTGTGTGCTTTTTTGGCACATCTTTCAGATGTGCTGATTGGAGGATTCAAATCCTCCTCTGAAAACTGACCAACCAGTGTCTGTGACTTCTCCCGTGCTGCTGAGTCATTTCTGGGTTTTGCTTTCCCAGTTTCTGCCTGGTATGTTTCTGTTTCCCCCTCTGACTCAGAAGGAGTTTTGTTTTCTGAGTCAGAGGCTGGCTGGAACCTCACAGCAGGTTCTCTTGGTGCTTATCATTATTTTGGGGATAAATTTTAAAAAAAAATCTTTTCAAGTTTTGGACTTTGTTTTCCATCCAAATATTAAGGAGGATGGAGAGTAAATAACTGTCTCCCTGTTATTATTTTTGTACTAAATTTGAAGATATTGGCATTTTCCTATATGTTGAATTGGCTGTTTTGAACTTTCAGTTTTCTGCTTCTACTTTCCCTGGGGAACTGTCTGCATATCTCACTTTCGCTTATGTAAACACATTCCAGAATCCTTTCACAACTTCGACTTTTGCTGGTTAAGATCCTAGGGGGTGCCATAATCTACTGCGTGAGACATGGAGAATTTTAAACAGACTTTCTCTGACTTCCAAAAAGATTTTAAACAGATTCTTTCTGATTCCTACCAAGTTTTTATGCAAGGCATTCAGGACATTGTGGAAAATATGAGGACTAAAATGTGTCATCTGGTTGGTAATGTCGTGGATGAAACTGAGGAATTTAACAGCGACAGAAATGTCTCTTCTAAGAGTGAGATCGGGACTTCTGTTGAAATGCTGGATGAAGATTGGATAGTTGAGTTGAAGAAATTAAAGTTGCAAGCCATAAGTGAAATTGATCTTCTGATGGAACTCCATGGAAAAGAAAGGATTATTATGTATGGGAGTTCTCCTGAAAATAAGTTGGAGTTCTTGAGGGGGGCAGTTGGGCTGTTCAATTTTTTAAAGAAAAACACTCTGTGCACATTGTGGGGATATGTAAATGCTCTGGTTTATTTTGAAGTGGGATAAGGGTTTAAGAATATTTATCTGGACTGCTTTTAGGGTTTGGCTGATTTCATTTATCTTTAATGATTTGGATTAAGATTATTAAGGTATAATAAAAATAATAAATGTCTGGTTTTGGGTTTAATATGATTAAGATTATTAAAATTGTTGTATTATCAACAACATACATACATACATACATATATATATATATATATATATATATGTTGTCGATATCAAAAGAATGTTCAATAAATAAAAGTAACATATTCTTTTAATATAAGGGGAGGGAGCAACTGTATTTAGTGAGTTTTATAATGTGCCAATGGAATGATTTATAGAAATCATGTGATTTTGGTTTAATACAGAGTAAGGGATTGATTATGGAATATTGTTGTATATCCTTGCTGTTAAAAGTTGGAAGTCACCTCTTTTTGTAATTTTGAAAAATTTTCTCTTGTGTTTCTACACTTCTTTAGTTTTTTCTTTTTTTTTCTTTGTCATTTTTTGTTTTTCTGTAGCTTTTATTTTTGCTTGAAACTTAATAAAATTCTTATTAATTTTTTTTTTAAAAAAGGGACTTGTAAGTTTAGACAGTCCTGAGCTTAGTATATGGTACCATCTTTTGTTCGATGTGTGAAGAAATCTGACTTTCATGATTTTTCTTTTTCAAAGAAGGGAGATTACAGAAACGTGTTTGAAGGGCAGACTGTCTGTGTAGTGGACTGTACGTCTGTACATACCATCACCATACTGTTGCAGTTTGAGAGCACCTGATTAGAAACAGTGAAGCTGTGATCTGATGGTGCTTTTCCACAGGCAAAATGCACTTCCCAACAACAGTGGCACTGCTACAACCAAAAAAATAGGATACAAATAACATAAAAATAAAAGTTTATACTATTTCAAAATACAACATCCAGGGCAACATAAAAGTATCAAACACAGCAGGTTTTAAGTGGTCTTTAAAGCTAATAAAACACTTCATTAAAATAATGGCCACATTATAAACATTTCCAGATGTAAGCCAATGCCACCCCCAACTTCAAGGGAAGAGTAACATTATTAACGATCTTGGTAAGAAATAAAAAAAATCATTCCCAATTGCCAACCATAGTTTCTATTTCTGGCCTCCAAGGCAATAATGGAGGGCCAGGGACTACAGAACGGTTTTTAATGCATTGCATGGCCGCTCCGTCTCTCTCTCTTCTTCCCCAGCTTTCATTATTCCCACCACTGTTCCCTTCATATCCTTCGTAGTTCATTGCTGTGTTATTTCTTAGAGGGTTCTTCACACCAACTGTGTGTGAAAAATTATATATAAGCTGTGGCTTAAATCTCTTTGTTATGTAACATTTTGAGGCCTGCACTCTCTCACTTTTCCATTTAGTCGTCTTCTTCACTCCTCTGCTAAGTCCTATCTCTTCCTGTCTGCTGCAATGCCTCATAGGACTTGTAGTACTAACCTACTATGGTCATCATGCATGAAGTGTCGCTATCATTAGACCAGGTTGGTGGCTTGTTTTGAAAAATGGTAGAAGGTAGTAAAATGTCAGATTGGTTTCTTTATTTACAAAGACAAAAAAGAGGGTTCTGTGTCACATGCCACATTGTGGACTGTATTGGCTTAAAAATGATAATGAAAAAATGGGTTGGATTCAAATTTAGTGATTCTTTACAAAGGCCAAACAGGACTTACAGAAGTCATGCCATTCTGACTTCAGTGGATGTAGTCTAAGCAAATTAGGTCTGTATCCAAACCAATGAACAGAATCAATACAACATGTAGTAAAACTTTTTTTAAACATCTTTTGGAAGTTTTGTATTTTCATTAGCAAAGAATATTTCTGTCATTTATTTTCTATATATTTGCAAAGCTGGGTTTTCAGTTATATATGGGCACCACGTTCAGACCGACCAATCTGGGGAGAATATCACTACTGCTCATTTATCAACACCAGGCACCAGAACAGAACTTTCATCATTAGAACAAAATCTAATCTGGTTTGTAGTGAGACCTGAGAGAAGACAAATGTGCTTCATTAAACTGCTAGCTCTCATACACTTCATCACATCTCTTTTCTGAAAAAATAAAATTAAAAATAAAACAAAAAAATTGAAAGATTATTAAGAGAAGTCCTTCGTTATAAAAAACATACATTACTGTATGTATTGTTGTTGTTTATTCATTTAGTCGCTTCCAACTCTTCGTGACTTCATGGACCAGCCCACACCAGAGCTTCCTGTCAGTCGTCAACACCCCCAGCTCCCCCAGGGACGAGTCCGTCACCTCTAGAATATCATCCATCCACCTTGCCCTTGGTCGGCTCCTCTTCCTTTTGCCCTCCACTCTCCCTAGCATCAGCACCTTCTCCAGGGTGTCCTGTCTTCTCATTATGTGGCCAAAGGATTTCAGTTTTGCCTTTAATATCATTCCCTCAAGTGAGCGGTCTGGCTTTATTTCCTGGAGGATGGACTGGTTTGATCTCCTGGCAGTCCAAGGCACTCGCAGAATTTTCCTCCAACACCACAATTCCAAGGCATCGATCTTCCTTCTCTCAGCCTTCCTTATGGTCCAGCTCTCGCAGCCATATGTTACTACGGGGAACACCATTGCTTTAACTATGCGGGCCTTTGTTGTCAGTGTGATGTCTCTGCTCTTAACTATTTTATCGAGATTTGTCATTGCTCTTCTCCCAAGGCTTAAGTGTCTTCTGATTTCCTGACTGCAGTCAGCATCTGCAGTAATCTTCACACCTAGAAATACAAAGTCTTTCACTGCTTCTACATTTTCTCCCTCTATTTGCCAGTTATCAATCAGGCTGGTTGCCATAATCTTGGGTTTTTTTGAGGTTTAGCTGCAAGCCAGCTTTTGCACTTTCTTCTTTCACCTTCATCATAAGGCTCCTCAGTTCCACTTTCAGCCATCAAAATGGTATCATCTGCATATCTGAGATTGTTAATGTCTCTTCCAGCGATTTTAACTCCAGCCTTGGATTCCTCAAGGCCAGCATGTTGCATGGTGTGTTCTGCATACAAGTTGAATAGGTAGGGTGAGAGGATACAGTCCTGCCGTACTCCTTTCCCAATCTTAAACCAGTCCGTTGTTCCGTGGTCTGTTCTTACTGTTGCTACTTGTTCGTTATACAGATTCTTCAGGAGGCATACAAGATGACTTGGTATCCCCATACCACTAAGAACTTTCCACAATTTGTTATGATCCACACAGTCAAAGGCTTTAGAATAGTCAATACAACAGAAATAGATGTTTTTCTGAAACTCCCTGGCTTTTTCCATTATCCAGCGGATATTGGCAAATTGGTCCCTAGTTCCTCTGCCTTTTCTAAACCCAGCTTGTACATCTGGCAATTCTCGCTCCATGAATTGCTGAAGTCTGCCTTGCAGGATCTTGAGCATTACCTTACTGGCATGTGAAATGAGTGCCACTGTTCGATAATTTGAACATTCTTTAGTGTTTCCCTTTTTTGGTATGGCGATATAAGTTGATGTTTTCCAGTCTGATGGCCATTCTTGTGTTTTCCAAATTTGCTGGCATATAGCATGCATTACCTTGACAGCATCATCTTGCAAGATTTTGAACAGTTCAGCTGGGATGCCGTCGTCTCCTGCTGCCTTGTTATTAGCAATGCTTCTTAAGGCCCATTCAACCTCACTCTTCAGGATGTCTGGCTCTAGCTCACTGACCACACCGTCAAAACTATCCCCGATATTGTTATACTTCCTATACAGGTCTTCTGTATATTCTTGCCACCTTTTCTTGATGTCTTCTTCTTCTGTTAGGTCCTTGCGATCTTTGTTTTTGATCATGCCCATTTTTGCCTGGAATTTACCTCCGATGTTTCTAATTTTCTGGAAGAGGTCTCTTGTCCTTCCTATTCTATTGTCTTCTTCCACTTTCACACATTGCTTGTTTAAAAATAATTCCTTATCTCTTCTAGCTAACCTCTGGAATTTTGCATTTAACTGGGCATATCTCCCCCTGTCACTGTTGCCTTTTGCTTTCCTTCTTTCTTGGGCTACTTCTAGTGTCTCAGCAGACAGCCATTTTGCCTTCTTGGTTTTCTCTTTCTTTGGGATGTATTTTGTTGCTGCCTCCTGAACAATGTTGTGAACTTCTGTCCAGAGTTCTTCCAGGACCCTATCTACTAAGTCCAGTCCCTTAAATCGATTCTTCACCTCTACTGCATATTCCTTAGGAATATTAGTGAGCTCATATCTAGCTGATCTGTGGGTCTTCCCTAATCTCTTTAGTCTGATCCTAAATTGTGCAATAAGAAGTTCATGATCTGAACTACAGTCAGCTCTAGGTCTTGTTTTTACCGACTGTATAGATGTCTGCCACCTTTGGCTGCAAAGGATGTAGTCAATCTGATTTCGGTGTTGTCCATCTGGTGAAGGCCATGTATAAAGCCGTCTCTTAGGTTGTTGGAAGCGAGTGTTTGTTATGCAGAGTGAGTTGTCTTGGCAAAATTCTATCAGCCTATGTCCTGCTTCATTTTGTTCTCCCAGGCCATGCTTACCTGTAATTCCAGGTGTCATTTGACTGCCCACCTTAGCATTCCAGTCTCCTGTGATGAAAAATCATCTCTTTTAGGCGTGTCGTCCAGTAGGTGCTGCAGATCCTCATAGAACTGCTCTACTTCAGCTTCTTCAGCATCTGTGGTTGGGGCATATATTTGGATCACTGTGATGTTAGATGGCTTGCCCTGAATTCGAATTGAGATCATTCTATGGTTTTTTTGGATTGTATCCAAGCACTGCTTTAGCCACTTTACTATTAATTATGAAGGCTACTCCATTTCTTCTGTGGTCCTCTTGTCCACAGTAGTAGATCTGGTGGTCATTTGATGTGAAGTGGCCCATTCCAGTCCATTTCAGTTCACTGATGCCCAAAATGTCTATCTTTAATCTTGACATCTCACCAATAACCACATTCAATTTGCCCTGGCTCATAGATCTTACATTCCAGGTTCCAATGGTGTGTTGATCCTTAGAACATCGGATTCACCGTTCACCACCAGCACCGTCAGCTGCTAGCCGTCCTTTCGGCTTTGAGCTAGCTGCGTCATCACGTCTGGGGCTAGTTGAACTCATCTTCTGTTCCTCCCCAGTAGCATTTTGACCATCTTCCGACCTGGGGGTCTCATCTTCCGATGGTATACCGACATATCTCTGGTTGTACTGATCCATTTAGTTTTCACAGCAAGAATACTGGGGTGGGTTGCCATTACCTTCCCCAGGGATCGCATTTAGTCTGACCTCTCTGTCATGACCTTCCCGTCTTGGGTGGCCCTTCACGGTTTAGCTCATGGCATCATTGAGGTGCTCAAGCTCCAGCACCATGACAAGGTAACGATCCTTTGCTGAAGACTGCTATGTATAACACGGTGAAAAACAGCAAAGAAAATCTATTCAATATGGAAGCCATTCATCTGGCTACACCTAGACAGAGTTCATGGGGATTTCCAGGGCTATTGGTAGAAGACATTAAAAATATGCTTAATGTGATTTAGAAATTTGAAGTATCATCTTAAGCCTTTCAGAAACAGGGAGGAGAGGGAGACAGAAATATACACCCTTGTTGGAAATGTGCACTTTGCATTGGATTTTTTTAAAAAAAGGGATGTATGTAGAATCCTTATTTAAAATCTGGTAATTTTTCAGATGCTATAAATGAATGCTAGATCCATTTTCTTAGAGTACTATCAGTGGATATTTTAATGGATGCTGCTTCAGAAGTGTGATTTTAGGGTGTAACACCACCTGGTTGCTCAGACATAATATTTCAGTAAAACCAATATTAATTGGTTTTACTGAAATATCATGGTAGACTGATTTTCTTTTTGTGTACACATTTTCTCTCTTTTTCTCAAATGTATTTATTTTAAATGATGAGAACAATCACACATTTTGAAGAATTGTTTGCACAAACTGATATTGCACCAGTAATACAGTATCTGATTACATCACTGTGCATACACCGAAGCCCAGTGATTGTCCTTCCAAATCCCCAGTATGTGTTCTGAGTCAATAACTCCACAACAGCACTAGTCAACTGTTCCCCATTTCCATTAAATGGCTGCTTGATCTGTAAGGGAGTCTTTCACAACTAGTTGGCTTGGGATGACATGCAACATTCAGTTCAGTTTCCGTTACTCTTCTATTATCTTACATTTTTCTCCTTGTTCTTACAGTTGAAAAATAAAAGCTGTGAACTGACAACGGGTTCAGCCACACCTGCACAAGGAAATGAAGTAGCTTACATTAGACATGACCTCAGCTCTAGTTACTGACCATGTACGTCCAGCTGTGGTTAATGTTTTTATTCATCTCCACTGTTGCATCCATAATTTTGATTCATTTGTAACATTTTATCCCCAAATGTCAGTCACAATTTAGGCCTCTTGGGGAAGGCAGGGGAGAATGTTCAATAAATAAAAGTAACATAGAGGTCCATTGCTTTTGTAGCTGGTGACGGTAATGAAGCTGAAATGAAGCCTGTCTTTTGGGACATCTGTAAGTGACTTAAGTGACTTGAAACCTAGGATTTAAGCTGAATCAGCCCTACCACCATGTCTGTGGGTCCAAGGACTTTTGCAGGTGGGCCTTTCATACTGAAGTTCACAAATATCCATCTGTGCGCAACTGAGAACAAACCAGAATGTACAAATGGGGGGAAGGTGGCAGATAGGTTAACCAAGTACAATAAAGCTTTCATACATAGCAGTGAGTGCTGAAACGATGTGGAGTAGCTTAGAAAAGCATTAGCAAGTACATGGAAGCAGTTTGTCAAAGTTACGTCTGATTAAAAGAGTAAGAACAGGCCTGCTCTGTTCTTTTAATTTATAGAACTCAAGGTCAACAGGATCTGCTGAAGGCAGCAGTGGCTTGGTTAGTTTCGGGATTGCAGTTTACATCAAGCTTTGAAAGCAGAGAAAACTGGACAGAAAGAAAGTCATACAGACTTACAGCTGGTCTACATGTTTAGAAAAATCTTGTGAGGTAATGCAGGCCTCGTAACACTCACTGTACCTGATAAAAATGCATACATGATTGATATGATGGATCAGTTCAAAGAACTATCAGTGCTACTTCATTCAGGGTTACATTTATTCATTTATATATTTATTTTTATCCCACCTTTATTATTTTTTTAATAAATAACTCAAGGTGGCTAACATACCTAATCCTCCTCCTGTTTTCCCCACAACAACAACCCTGTGAGGTGAGCTGGGCTGAGACTGACCGACCCAAGGTCACCCAGCCAGCTTTCATACCTAAGGCGGGAAGAGAACTCGCGGTCTCCTGGTTTCTAGCCCAGAAGGAAAGCATACCTTAAAGATAAAAGGGATGTGATACATGTTTCCATCTATCAAGGGTACTGTGTATCTTGCTAAAGTTGGAAACAGTTTTGACTTTAGCAGCTGGATTTTGTATTTCCAAAAATGAGAAGTTCATAGTTATTTGCTTCTTTCTTCTTCCTAGCAAACTTTGAGATAGTGTTTGGTGCAACCTAATGCCACTTCTGCATCTGATAGGACCCCGTTTACATGTCTACAGACATGAGCATCTCCAGCAGGAGGGAAATGAAGGAATGTGTTGTGACATCGTAACCAACTCCATTCCCATGTGTGCATCAAAGTCACATGCACACATGAAAGGGCTAGAGCTTGGGCGCTCGTCCATTTAGGGGAATATAAAAGAGTTACTCTTCACTATTCATTTTCCAGCCCCCAGCAGAATGCAGATTAATATAAACTCAGCGGTTCTCAAAGGAAGAGCCTAGGTGGACGAGCGTTTTGAGCAAGAAAAAAGAAGGGAAGCCTTGGAACGCACGCGCTGACTGACTGACGCCGAGCTCTCCTCGTGCCAACAGAAAAAAGCGGGAAGGCTTGGCCGTGCTAAGACGGTTCCGATGGCGTTTCATACGCTTGGTGGGTCTGGGTGAGCGCCTTCCCACGGCCTTCCTGTTCCTTCTCAGCCGCGAAGACAAGGTGACGTCGAGCAATTTACTCTTCCCTCGTCGGTGGTCCATTCAGACACCGTTCCCGACGGCGCCTCACATTCCTCTTTCCCGGATAGCGCCGAAGGAGGCGGCTTGTTCTATTCGCAGGCAGCCTTCTTGGAGCTTCTGGCCCTGGCTGAGGTAGCGCATGGGATCCAGGGCCTTGGGTTCGCTTTCAGGGCGTAACCTCACCTTCTCCATCGTCTGAGGATCGCTCTTCCTGCTGGCGATGCGTCCGGCCATGCAGTTAAAAAGAAAGAAAGAAAAAAAAGGGGTGGTGAAGGTGGTGGCGGGGAAAAAGGCAAGAAAATACTTTGCTTCTGCTGTATGTACGAAGAAGTGCCCTTTTTCAAAATGTAATCATGTTCGCCACTTTTATCTTGATTTTTGTTTGTTTGGATATGATGTAGGCTTGTCGGGATGTATTATCGTTATTATATATAATTTTTCAGACAAGTTGTGGATGTTTCTTGGAGCTCTATTATATTTGCCAGAAACGTGAAAAGTAAGAGCAGCGAGGAAGTGAAAAAAAAGCCAAGGCAGGTAAGATAAAATCCCTGTTGAAGCAATATCCCTTTTAGATCACGTGAAAGTTTACCAAATAGTTGAAAGTTTTCAAGTTTTGTATATAAGCCAATATGAGGACAAGAATACAGAGTGTGCTTGAGGCAGCTCTGCGTGAGATTATAGTTTTAGATGGAGGTTGGGAGGATATGCAGACATAGAGATTGTTGGATCCCCCGTTTTAGTGCTTGAGAGGCAGAAGATGTTTGGGTAGGAAGGGAAGAGGAAAGTACAAATAAAAAAATACATAGGCATTGCAAAAAGTGTGTCCCTATTTCCTATCCATAAATGTTGGCAGATGTGGACAAGATTCTTGTAAAACTTAAATCATAAATAAAAATATAACAGCAGAGTGCCTGGAGAGGTAAAAGTACCCTTTTTGAAAAAGTGTTTTTTGTGTTGTGGTGGGAGCAAGGGTTTCTTTGATAGGCTGCTTTGGTGGGACATAAAATATGAAGGTTGAGAACCATTTGTGCTCTAAATAATATTAATATTATCTAAATACTGAATGGCTGTCCCTGAAGAAGAAAACTAAATGTTTATTTTTTGGAACATAATCTGGCATAGGAAGCTGTCACTGTGCAAGATTTGGAGTTAGGTAATTTGGCACAGGTTCCTGGGCAGCAAGATATCATCTGCCTTTGTTTAATAGTTAACCAAAATAGAAATCCTCCTGACTGGGGTAATTTGAACATCTAACTGGTAAAGAGGATTAGAGGTTTAGAAAGCTCAACCCATATCATATTTGTTTATTGTTAGGTTGGCTTCTAAATTCCTGCATTGGGTCATGTGAACCCTACTCTCAAAACACTGCAAATAGTAAGACTGTTGGTCTAACTAACCAATTTTTACCTTTCTGGTGTATTTATTTTTACATTTATGTCTTCTTTGAGTGGTCAGGGTAGCATATCTGAGATTAAGGTGGACTGAGAGTATGAGTCATCAAAGTCACCAACGTTGAGTAACCATTCAAAGCTACAATGGCACTAAACGAGGGGAACTTATGACAGGACTTCATAGTTGGACCCATTGCAACATCCCCGTGATCACGTGATCGCAATTTGGGCACTTGGCAGCCGGCTCACAATTACAAAGTTGCAGCATCCTGCAGCTACATGATCACCATTTGTGACCTTCGCTGATGGCTTCCCACAAGCAAAGTCAATGGGGAAGCTGTCAGGAGATCACAAATGGTGATTGTATGTCCATGGGACACTGCAACCATACAAGATTTGCCTAACAATGGCAACTGAGACTGCCACAACTGCTGTCATAAACTGGCATGATCATGGGACATTGCACTTTATGACTGTGTCACTTAGCGACAGTTCCTGGTCCCAATTGCCATAGTTAAGCAAGGACTATCTGTAACCTGAACCTCTGGTCCACAACTAGCACTTTAACCACAGTACTACATAAACTTTTTTGCCTGTCACATTTTTCTCCAGAATTTCTGATACATATCTTCTACAGCTTTTCTCTAATCCTTTTTCGAAACGGGAATGGAAACTAAAAAAAAATTGCACCCAGGGCATGCACTTTTTATGCACCATAGACCCTGAAGACACAAGATACAGAACTCTTCCTGAAGTTAATCAGGTCTGGCTTTGATCAGTATCTGTATGAAAAACTATTTAGGAACCCTCTGTAAATGCTACCTTGAATTCTGTGAAAGAAAGGCATTATATAAATAATACCAATGCAGCAGGGAATCCTGCTGACATTTGTGATTTGACCTATTATAAAGAGTATAAATTATCCATCTGTACATACTTTCCAAAAATGCTTTTAAAATTATGGGATAAAAATGTACATATTGCAAAGTTGAAATAAATATCTAGGGAACAATAGACAAATCCCAAAGCAAAGCTAGTGATCAAAAGTAAGTATTCACCCAAAATATATTGGATGTTTATATATTTTACAAACGTGACCACAAAGTATTTTATAAAACAATGGTTACCTCTTCAGCAAAGCCAAGCCTGTCAAAAAATATTATTTTTTCCTAGGCTGTCAAATTTGCCATGTAATGGATTCCAAGTCTGTATATTTTTCTGTGGTGGCAGTTAAGTAATATATATGGATACTCCGGCATATTTGTTTGCTTGTGGAATGGGAAAGATCCACATCATTTAAGCACTGGTTTCAGTATAATCAAAAACCCCAAGCAAGGCTATTCATTTTTAGCAATGGCAGTAGCCCCTGTTGACTTAAGATTTGATCATCTTACCCCTAAAATCAAAGACAATTTTCTCTTGTGTTACAGGTTATGCTGGTAATAATTGGATCATAGATACTGAAATCTGTCACAATATATAAATGTAATCAAAGCAATTCCCTTATATGGAAGCATTATGGAATGTACTTAGAGACATCAAACATATCTGCATGACGCATTAAACCCTGTTGTAATTAGACAATTTTAGGTTAGAAATTGTTACTAAGGAGGAGTATCTTAATCATAGTTTGAAACCATATTTTTTATTAGTTGCTTACTTAAAGCATACTCCAGCGCATTGAACTGTGGTTAAATACTACTGCTGACCTGTCAAAACAGTGACTGGAGGTTGGAGTGATCACCAGATGAGCTTGGAAGAGAGTGAGTAACTTCCATTGGGTAGTCAAAAAATTAATTAAGCATGACATTATTCCTTTGCCCTCACAAAAAAACAAGTCATAGAAGCATAGCTTGCAACTCATCTAAGAACTGAAGCTTGAATAAGAGTTTAAGTTCTTGTATTGAAAATTATATATAAACAAATATATGTTATGTATATTAATTTCACACAGTATTGTCTGTTCGGACTAGCAGGAGCGTTCCACATCCTCATCCCCAGTCTTTTCTCTGCCTGATTCTTTCAGCTGAAGATGTCAGGGATTGAATTTAGGATCTTCTCAATGCAAATAACCTTCTATAAAAAGCAGGGAGAACCAAATCCAAGTTTGCCAGTGTTGTTTGATGTGGTCTTTGGCTAACCTAAGAATCTGAAGAAGAAGTGGAATCTTCTGGTGGTACCTTAGAAAACAAAAGTGAAGATTATCACATGGGAGTCTGCAGCCGTGACTAGCAAGGTTTATGGTATGCTTGTATTCCTTGTTGGGAACAAGGAATGTATGTATTTGATATATTTGTTGCAAATACAGGCTTATAGTGGTTCTTGGGAAAAAAAATACTGTACAGAGGATTGGAATACCAAAAGCAGGTTAGGGTTAGGTAAGTGGGAGGTAAGATAAACTGAGGTTGGTGAAGGATGCTCTGAACAAAAGAAAGGGCTTCTTTTGATATGTTCAAAATAAAGATTTAACAGTATGTCATCACTTAGGTAGCAAAATGCTAGTAAGTAACAAAAGGCAGAGCTACTCAATTCTATTTAAGATCAGTCTTTACTAACAAGAGAGGCCATGTTCCGTTAACACAGTTGTGAAGAGCAGAATAAAAGGGCAGGATTAAAACTCAATAATGATGATCATGAATTATCTGTTTATTTTAAGAATAAATCTCCAGGGCTAGATGAATTGTATCCTGAAGTACTACAGAAACTTGCTGATGGTCTTGCCATCAGAATTTCATATATCATCTTTGAGAAATCCTAGATCAGGGTTTCTCAGCCAGGGTTCTGTGGACCCCTAGGGTTCTGTGAGAGGTCGCTAGGGATTTCCGGGGAGATCATGATTTATTTAAAAAATTACTTCAAATACATGCAACTTCACATTAAAGAGGTAAGTTTCATTCTTTAGTTTAAGTACACTGGTAATGCATATATACAGGGCTATGAATGAAACAAATACTATAATTTTGCAACTTCTGGCCTACAGTATATTTGAGTCTGAATGTGCAGGGGTTCGCCGAGACCTGAAAAATATTTCAAGGGTTCGTCCAGGTTAAGAAAGGCCATCCTAGATAATAGGTGAAGTGCCAGATAACTGGAGGAGAGTAAATAACCTTATCTTAAAAAAAAAAAAGTGATGATTTTGACTGCAGATTAATCAGTCTAACATTGATACCTGGGAAAATTCTAGAGCAGATCATAAAGAGACAGATCTGTAAATACCCTGAAACAATGCAGTAGCTATCAAAAGCAGCATGAATTTGACAAGAACAGGTCTGGCCGGAGCAACCTTGTCTTGGTGTTGTTTTTTTCACATGACCACGGAAGTGTCTACGGACAAACACCGGCTCTTCGGCTTTGAAACAGAGATGAGCACCGCCCCCTAGAGTCAGACACAACTGGACTTCATGTCAAGGGAAACCTTTACCTTTACCTAACTTTTTCAGTATATTGTTGGAAAGCTTTAAGCATATACAGTATAGCTTGATTTCAGCAAGGCATTTGACAAACTGCCCAGTGACATTCTAATTAACTAGTAATTAACTTTAGTTGGATAGTGTGACGATTAAGGTGCTGCATAGCTTGCTTGAAAGTCATTCTCAAAGAATGCTTATCAGTTCCTCCTCAGTCTGAAGAAGTATTGACTTTGGTGCCATAAAATTTAGTCCTAGGCCATATGGTCTTCAACATTTTTATTAATAATGTGGATAAAAAAGAGGAAGTAATGTTTAGAAAATTTGCAGATAATTTAATTGAGTGGGATAGCTAATATCCTATAAAGAAATAAAATTCAAAATGCTACAAATAGGTTAAAGAACTGGAAATAACAAAATGAAACTTAACAGAGACAATCATACAATTTTTTGCTTATAAAGCAAATCAGATACAGAAGAAAGCCAAGAAGGTACACATTTTCCATCATTTCAGAGTGCAGAGCATTGAATAATGAATTTAAATTATAGGAAGGCAAATTTGATGTGAATATTAAAGCAAATCTTTCTTCGAGTAGTTTGAAAGTGGAACCCATCTCAGAGAGAAGTAGTGAGCTCCCCTTCACTGGATGTATTCAGGTGGAGACTAGACAGTCATTTGTATGGGATGCTTTAATTTGGATTCCTGAGCAAGGAGGCCAGACTTAATGACTTACACGGACTATTCCGTACCTAGGATTCTAGGACTAACTTAATCCCTTTCCTCACTCTTTATTTCACTGAAATTTGAAAATTGTCCTTCCTTTTGATATTTGATTCAGTTACACAGTTGGAGAATGGTTAATCTTCTGATCACCCACCCTTATAGCATCTGTTTTTTGTTTTTAAAAAAAACTTGTAATATTAAATGTAATAGTTTGGCCTAGGTTTATATTAATTATGGATTGTGCTTCACTTTTCTAAAATAATACTAAAGCAGTTTACTGAAAGTCCTTGACTATGTAAATGTGTTGTGTGAATAAAGCATTTGTGGTGGAAGGGTGTATGGGCACTCATTTAAACCACACCTAAAATTCATGTCATTTCTATAGCTGGGAATATTGAATCAGTATACATCCAGTGTATTTTATTGCATTTACTAGTAGGGCAGTGTTCTGTTCTATCATTTAATTTTTTTAAAAAAATTAATCTGTAAAAATAACATTTCTATATCCATTTGCCATGTGCAACATTTCCTAATGTGTGGATGTTTTGTATGCAACTTTTAAAAATAGATTTTTAAATGTTTTTTTCATTATTGCACACATTTTCCCAATGTTATCCTTGTTTTGTATAGATTTCCTTGATCCATTTTAATACATTTTAAAGAATACATTTTAAAATTATAAATACTCTGTGTGTGTTTGTATATATGTGTGTGTGTGTAATATTTGTTCAGTGTTGTTATCCATGTTGTGTCAAAGTCCTTTTTGGTGGATCTTTCATATCTGCTCACACAGGTACCCATGGCAAATTTCTTTTACATCCCTGTTTTCTGTCCCTTGTTGCTATATTCAGCACAAGTTCGGCAATTGACAATATTTAGACAGAAATATCTGACCCCTTCAGAAATTATTGTTGTTTTTATTAGATTTTTATTCCACCTTTTTTATATATTTGGTCAACTCAAGGAGGCAAACGTGCTTAATACTCCTGCCTCCTATTTTCCTCACAACATTCTCCCCACTGGAAGTCCCAATCTATATTTCTTAAGATAGTCTTAAGCTATGGATGAGCACTGCAGCATACCTGCTATCATCCCCAGCCAATTGAGCATCATCATCATCTTGTGGATGTCACAAAATCTGTGAAATATTGTGAGTTCTGTTCTGGGAGCATGACCTTTCGTAATATGTTGATCTCTCTGAAATTATGTGAGCTGTTGGCAATCTTTGGCTATATCAGAAAGTAGAGTCTGGGCACATATAAAAAATGATTTGGAAGAAGTGCTTTGCACTTCCTTCAAGCACAGTACCTCTCTGTTATTCATTAAAGGCACACAACCTTATTGAAGCTTGAAAAAAAGTCTCTGCTTTAAGGAATCCACTTAATAAAGTTAAGATGGGTCTTAAAAAGCCATAGTTTTTTCAGGTTCAGATATATTTTTTAATTATGTTAATTGGTGTATATACATGTTCAGTCCTTAGTTGCAGCTCTTGAGACCAAAAGTGTTAGCCACACCTGGGTTAAGTAATGTCGTCCCTAGACTTCCAGTGGTGTGATGTTTTTCCATGCTGGTTTTTTTTTGCTTCTGGAAAATAATCATATGGCCAGTCTAATTACATGGATTGTTTTTGCTTATATGTGTCCTTCCCATTTCAGATGAATGAAAAAGCCTACATGATCAGCCCTTTTGACAGATTTCTTTATATTAATCTGCCTGCAAAATGGAGCATAGTAGAAAAAATAGGTCTGATCTGTGAAGTGAATTTCCATTCTATGGAAATTGTGAGAGGACCACAATATGTGACAAATTGTTTTAAATAAGTGGTGAGGAGCATGTGACTTTCCAGATATGTTTGGACTTGAATTCACTTTCAGACAATATGGCAATAATCATAGATGATCAGTGATAATAGATAATCTAGTAACATCTGGAGGACCACAAATTTACCATCTCTGTTATAAAACAAAAAGCTGCTCAGTCTTTTTAATTATTAACATATTTAACTTAGTTAAGTTAAAAATATTAACACATATACCTATGTTCTACATATCAACCAGCTTACAATAAAATATGTAAGAGTAGTAGAAAATATTTTGGAAGAAATATTAATTTTAAAATCTGCAACTTAATATAATCTTGCAGTTCTTGGGGGGAAAATTTGGCTTCCTGTACATCTTAGTTTTTGCATTAGATAAGACAGCAACTTTCCAATTTACCTTAAATATTGGAAAATGCAGGATAAAATGAGGGTGATTCTTATGGTCAGTTATTTAAAATTCAAGTTGAGTGCACTGTTTATTTTTTTAATCCATTACTGAATCTACAAAGGCCAGACAGGTTCAAGCAATTTAGTTTGCAAGTATTATGTAGCTTCTTTTTCACAGGGAAGCAGCTTTTTGGGGGGGTGGGGTTGTCAAATGTATATCGATTGAGGATAATTTGTCACTTTCTGTAGTTCCTAGCCAACTAAATAGGTAAAGCAAAAATCTTCCTGCTATCTGAAATTAAAAGAATATTAGTGTGAAATGAAAGAAATGTTCGCTTTATAGTTAGCAAGGAAGGTATTTCATATAATCGTGCAGCTCAGAAAATACTTTGGGCATGGCAGGTTTTTTTTATAAGAAATGAGAGGAGATATCTTAGAACCTGGGATCAGAGGATGTTAAGTTCAAATCCCAACATGGGAATACTTACAGTTTTGAAATAATTCAGTGTTGTTTTTGCAATTTGTGACTTAATTTTGGTAGGAAAGTAATTTTCTCAGCTGTGTTCTCTTTATTGTCAACATTTTAGGAAAAACTTGAGTAGGAAAAATTGTCAACTTGAGTAGGAAGAATAATGCATTAAAAATGTTAGTAGAGAGGTATGGGTGAAAATGGGAATAACATTCACTAAAATGTTACTTGTTCCCTATGAATTTTGCTCTAAAGTCTCTGTGCAATAAATGTTACATTTTTGGTTCCTTTGGAAGGAACAGGTTTGTGTGTTTGTGTGTGTGTGTGTTTGAGTGTGTCTGTGTTTGGGCTGTGCATTTCTTTAGAGTTGAAGATGAAAAGGTGCTTCAAATTGTATGTCAGCAAGTCCTTAAAATTGTGTCTTTTTCCAGGATTGCATCTCTGCATTGTGCAACTGCAGCATGACCATGGAAAAATGCACATTTGGTCACCACAGGGCAAACATTGGAAAAATATAGCATAGATTATATAAGGTTTGAAGCTAGTAATTCTGCCACTGGGGAAAATTATTTTGTAAACAAAGGACAGATAGCAAAAACCTTCAAGGCCAGGAAAAGAATAGCCATGTGGCCCTTGACTAAAAAATTAGGAGGAAGAACCCCAGGATTCAAATCTTGGGGCTAACATATATAGAGGGCAGGATTTCTGCAGGTTGTTAAATGGAAAACTTCTTAATTCTCTGCAATAAATGTACTATCTAATTTTATTGAGTCTGGGGAATGGGGAAGAGTAATTAGCAATTGCTAATCTGATACAAAGATTTAAAATTTTGGAGTGGCTCATCAAAGTCAAGAGTCAGGCTCTATTAAAGTTATTGTAGACTTTAAAACTTACTATATTAGGAGTGCCATATTATGAATAAGGAATAGATATAAACACTATATATTTTATCTCTAAGGCTGTGCCCAAAAATACTTTTATTGGCCTCAGCACAAGAAGCATTTTATAGAAAAGAAAGAGTGGGCAAAGAAAAATGGTTAACATATCAAGATTTTTTAATACAGGAAAATGGAAAACTTAAGTTGAAATCAAGAGAACAACTGAGTGAAGAAGGATTTACTTTTTAATGGTTTTCATATGCACAACTTAGGGAGAGAGTTAATATGGATAAAAAGCTGCCAGGTATAGAACAGTATGTAATGGAATTTGAAAGGCAGTTATGTACAAATGATGAACATGTAATTGCTAAAACATATACATTGTTGAGATTTGAAATGGAAGATGAACAAGTTAAAGTGTACATGATAAAACGGGCTAAGAGTTTTGGTTACCACATACAGATGGATCAGTGGGAAAGAATGTAATTAAAAGGATTGAAATTCGCATTGTCTTATAATTTAAAAGAGATTTTTTATAAAATGATATACCATTGGTATATGTCACCAGAGAGATTATCTAGGATGTATAAAGGTACCTCTAATTTTTGTTGGAAATGTGAAGAACACGAAGGGACATTTTACTGTGCATGGTGGACTTGTGCAAAAACAAACAAATACTGGATAGAAATACATATAATGATGCAAAGAATTTTAAAAATTAATATTCAGTTGAAACAGGAGCTTTTTTTTTTTACTAGGACTGATGTATAGCCAACTAGAAAAGACTCATGGAAGGTTGGTTTTATATATAGTAACTGCAGTGAGGTTATTATATACACAAAGGTGGAAAAATACAGAAATACTCACAATGGAAGAGTGCCTTGTGAAGATGGCAGAACTTGAAGAAATGGCTAAATTGACTTGATTAGGGAAGGAGCAATAACTACTTTTATTAAAGACTGGAAATCTTTTATAGACTTTTTGCTGAAAATGGATAAAAATGAACTGGTGATCTCTGGATTTACTGATTAAAAAGGGCTGTATGTGGGGAGAAGGGAACTATGTTATGTAATATGGGAAGGCGGAAACGGTATATAACTGCTGTAAAGAAGATCGGAATTCACTTCTTTAAACATTTCCTTTTTTTACCTTTTTTCTGAATCTATACTGTTGTTCACTTCTGTCTTTCTTTCTTATCCCTCTTTTTATATCTCTCTTGCTTTTCTATATTTTTTTTTAAAAATTCTATAGCTTTTAACTTTGTAAAAAAATTTCTTCAATAAATTTTTTTTTTTAAATCCCTCCAAAGTATTTTAAGGTTGCAGGACATATTTGAAAATGTTCTATATTAAGTAAGTGATTTGAATGAAAATCTAAAAACATTGTTAATGCCTCTTCTCAGGCTGCTTTATCTTTTTCAATAGTCCTTCAGGGCTGTAATGTTTTAAAATGGTTTAATATGACTTTGTATTGATGGTAATTTTTAAAAATGAAAAATGTTTAAATTTTAATACAACCCCCCGAGCTATTTAGAAAATGCAAATTTTGGAATGAATGAGTGAATAAATGAATAAATAAAATAATTCTACCAACAATTTGTGAACTCACTCTGGATGTTAAGGTTAGTGGAAATACCAGTAACTTATGATGAATGACTGTCCAAGGAGATTTACCTTGACGTGGTGGCAAGGCTTAGTAGTTTCAGTGATTCTACAGTCACTGGGAATGTGAGACCCCGGTGGGGCCACCCTTGCTGGTAAGGTCACTAATAGAGGGGGGGATTTAAGAGTAATCCACAATGACGTTAAGGGCAGGTGGGACTCTGTGGGCATGAGGAAAGTCAATCCACCTAGGAGATGAAACACCAAAATCAGACCTAGAAGGTGGCAGTGGTAATCCACTTCTTCATTGCTACTCTCTTCTGGTTACAGAAGAATGATGAACATTCATTAGATCTGGAGGAGGTGATATGAGCGGAGAGGAGAACAGAGGAAAAAGAGGTAATGGAAGCCAGGTGTGCAGTCTCTTAACAGTCAAGGCTCACTGGCAAGAGAGTTACAGTGCCCAGTGATGAGCCAGGGAAAAGCGCATATCTGCAGGACGTTACAAGGAGCAAGTCATCCCTAGACTTGTTTCTGAAGCAAGAGATTGTCTACATGGCAAGTTTTGCATTGGGAGAAGAAGCAAAATACCACTTCTGCACCAGAGCAACTAAAAGACAACTCCAGGCTGCCTCTGGAGTGGTCTGTGGTTGAAACGGAGGTAATGTAAGAAAATGTCCATTAAAAATGGTCAGTACAATAAGGTATACTGTCTGACAAAACCAGATAACCACAAAATTGACTGCTGAACAGTGATGACTATTGAACATAACTTGGCATCTTTCTGGAGATTATGGGAGACAAATTGTTTAATAAGATGGGAATATTCTGTCTATCTGGCCTATCCCGGTGAGTAGATTATAAAAGTATTATTAAATCTGTACATCAATCTATGTTAAAAGGGAAACGCAACAGCGCTTGTGTAACATTCTTGATTTCCCCCATCAGGCAAGGGCATCTTCTTATATCTCCTTTCCATTAAGTCAGACAGCAGAGGATTAAATACTGTAAGGTCAAACAGAAGGCTTTCCTCTGAGACAGTTTGCAAATATGTATGATCAGCTGTCTCTGGTGGGCTGGGGATGAGACAAAGGCAATATCATGAGGACATATCACTTCAAACTGGTTTGTGGGGCATCTTTGTTGCACTTAAATGGATGTGAGAATGAGCTCTCACAGAGTAAAAAGGTGAGGAAAAAAGGAAATGAGTCAGTTCAAATATAGAAAAGACATTCCTTCTGCTCCTCTTGACTTTGCTTCAATTTCAACTCCTTTGATCACAGTCTCTAGCTGTGGCACTTCCCTCACTGTGGCTCTTAGCTAGGCACTTCCCTCACTGCCAACTACCTTCCTTCACTGACTGTTCTCTGCTAATCAAAATTTATTCATTGTGCTCCTACGTTGATTTTCTTTGCTGCTGCAGAGAGCGCACACTCTGCTGCTGACTGCTATTGAAAGAAAAAAAAACCCCTTTTCTCCATCATCTCTTTTTCCCCCCTAAATCTCTTTTTTCCATTTCTTTTTGCCACAGCTCCTGGTTGCTTGTGTAGCTCTACCTCTGCTGTGTGCTCACACTCTCATTATCTTTCGCTCTACACCCATGCCGTGCAGTTCATTGCTATTCAGCATTATTCCTTTTATCTTCAGGCTCCCTGCTCTGGATTACCCCCATACTGTAGGTCTGCAATAAACAGATTGCATCAAAATGATAACACACAGTGACATCATGACACAAATGCTGACCTTACCTACTTGCATCCCAGTGTCTGATGTATATTTATCACTTGTCCTCCCTTCCCCCTTTGCAAAGTCCTGTGATTACTGTCACCATTTTGGGGGAGGGGTCATCTATCTGCTTACTGCAGTGACAGACAGTAATCAGTTCCTTTGATTATTTCCTAATTACAGTGCTTCATTGCAAAGTTCCTATTTTCTTTATTTCTTCAACAAATTAACTTTCTTGGTGCCCCATAATCAGGGGGTTGCATCACACTGTCCATACAGTATTACACTTACATAATTTTTTTCATTGTTTACAAACAATGGTATGGTAAGAACATGAAGGACAGAATAAACCCCCACCCCTCTGTGCCAGGAATATAACTTGCAAGAGAGATTACATCAGTAAAGAGATTACATCAGTAATTTTGCAAGAGGCATTACATCAGTATAAAAGCTCTTAAATTTATCATTCTTGGGGTGATAGAAGTGAGGTTGTAAACTTAATCCCCGAAATAAAATAAATTATTCCATATCTGAACAAATAAATCTCAGTTTTGTCAGAAACGTCCTGCACGGGTGTTAGACTGTCTGTAATCCTTTTGACAAATCTTTGCAGCCAAATTGTCTCCTTAAATAGGTGAGCAGTCTTTGAATTCAAACTGTGAGGTCAAAAGTAGATGCCAGCAAATATAAATTCCTCTTCCAATAAGTATGCAGGGACTTGCCTACTCCAGTTCAGTACCCTGATCCTGTATGGGTTGCTCTAGAGCTGGGTTTCCCGAAGTGGTCAGTATCGACCCCCAAGGGTTGATGAGACTATCCATTGTTGTTGTTTTTATTTTTATTTTATTATTATTCATAGTACTATTAAAGTAGTATTTACTAAATTATTTTCCTATAATAAATGTTTGAGGGTCAATGAACAATCTGACACTTCATGAAGGAGTTGATGAGCTGAAGAGTTTGGGGACTCCTGTTCTAGAGACAGTCCAGTCTGAACTGGTGCTTGGATCTGGAGTGAAATTCAGAGAAATGGAGTTCTGTTCTCCCATAATCTAGCATGGAAAAAAATACATGAGGCTGTACCTTTGTTTTTTATTTGAAGAGCAGATGCTTTTTTCCCATTTTCAAAAAAGCAAGCTCTTTTTCAAGGATAATCTTACTGAATACTCAGTGAAGATACATCCCCTTTGACTCTGAGAAAGAGGTTGATAGTTTCGGCAGAGAGCAGCACACAGTTTGGTTGAGCGTGTGCCTGAGTATTCTTCAAGGTTTATTCCCTCGCAGGGATTTCATTCTGAAAATCTGTAGACAGCAGTTAGTCTTGGCAGCCTTCATACTAGAGTCCAATACTCAGTAGCTTCCTTTTCATTTTCAAGCTAAAGTTTACATTTAATGATTTTGCTGTGAAGCAAAATGATCACTGTGATGCTGACAACATTTAGTGGAGTTGCTACAGACTTTTTAGAAGGGGTCCCTTTCTTTAATCTCTTTCTGTCTAAGCATGTGTTCATATTTACCCCCTCTCCCCAAAATAAGTTTTTATTAAGCTTTGCAGGGCTTGATCACCAGGGGCTGCTCTGGGAAGTGTTTGGCTGAGCTTAGAACTGGGCTGCCTTTAAATGACGCACTTTATGATTCCTTCACGATGAACAGCATAGTATGCATGCCTACTGTGAGGGATCAGATGATCTGTTTTCTTTTCTCTTGAAGCAAACCACATTTTGCTTGTGTGAAAAAACAAATGTTCCTAACTAGGCCAGAAAGCAGCCTACCAGTTTGGAGAGGCTTCTAACAGACCTGGATATACACTGCTGATCCCTTTTGATGGGCCTCCTGGTGGCCATGAGTGGCTCCTGCTTCCCACTGCCCATTTAAGAGGTAGGTATGAAGTTCTATTTGCTATGGTAAAACCTCACAAGCTATTTTGTTATTCCACTAGACCAGCCTTTCTCAACCTTTTGACCCTGGAGGAACCCTTGAAATATTTTTCAGGCCTCGGGGGCCCCCTGCACATTCAGGCTCAAATATAGGCCACAAGTCACAAAATCATCATATTCATTTCATGGGTGGGCCTGGATATATGCCTTAACAGTGTTCTTAAACTAAAAATAAAGAGTGGAACTTACCTCTTTAATGTGAAGTTGCCCAAATTCGAAATAATTTTTTTAGATAAATTGTGATCTCCCACATCCTAGGGACCTCTTGCAGGACCCTAGGGTTCCACACAACCCTGGTTGAGAAGGGCTGTACTAGACTAATGTCCTCCTCCTCCAGAGGCAGGACTACTTGCCTAAGCTAGTTAAAATGGTAACACCAGAAGTCATACACTTTCTTCCTTGAGGGTTTAATTGCTGTGGAGAGATGCTGTATTTTTACCAGTTTGTATTCACTAAAACTCTTCTGGGTGAGGTTATAAGCCAGAAGGCTGACTTTTTGCACTGCGCATATTGAGCTTAAGTCATAATGTTATCACACAAATGAGGTGAATTACATAATTTGCATCAATCGTATCATGAAGCAAAAGACATACTGTACATGATTCACAGGATGCATGTGAGGTCACTCTTCCCTATGTGGACACTGATTTTTTGATCTTGTTCATGGAGCACACTAAGCCATTAAGTAGTTTTTTGGGTGGGTATGGTGTAAGATATCATGTGAATCCAGCCATTGTGACTTCAATAAGCCATGATTAAGTGAACCAAGGTTTAGCACAGTGTCTGAATCCAGCTTTTAAGGTGATAATGTAAAAAAAATGGATATGAAAAAAAGTTTGTGATGATTGGTTAGAGGAGGGGCATGAGGACTAAAAAAGCAGAGATCAGCTCTGAGTAAGGAGCAAAGAGTCTGAGAGAAGCTAAAAATTTGAGATGGAGGCTGTGGAGAGCAGGTAGCTATTCTTTGAGATTGCGTTAAAGAAGCTCTAAGCAAGCAGCAGAACTCAGTGAAAGAAGGCTTCAAGCAGATTAATCACAGAATTTCAGCAAATAGTCTTTAACATATCTGAATTACTCTAGAATTCAGAAACAGCAGCAGGAGTCTGAGGCAGAAGAAGATTTTTATTTAGATTATAAGAAGGTGATGTCTAGAAAAAAAGTATTGTCAGCTTATTTACCTGAGGAAAATTCTTTTACATCTTAGGAAGCATTGCTAAGAACTGGTCATTTAAGGAATCTTGCCTGTACAGATAGAAAGCACTTTGTGCTCTTATGTTAAAAGAAAAGTCCTTATTTTTTATTATCTTGTAATAAGTATTAAGCCCATGCCTGTAATGTAAAAACTAAAATACTGGGTTTAAATAGCTCCTTTCACTTAAGTGTTCAGAGGGTTTTTTTTTATTTTGTAGATGAAGCTACTTTTCATAATTTTGAAGTCTGGCAGCTTTCTTAAACGTGGTTGGGAGTTCTATAGATTGAAAACCTGAAGTGTGTGTGTTTAACACAGCCTTATTGTTTGCCTTCATTAATGTTACTCAATCACCCTCTGTAAAAATAGTTCTAGAATTTTCTTACATTTTGACGACATGAAGAATAAGATCCTAAGTTAATTTATCTTGTCACATAACACATCAGTGTCCTGAGTGATAGCACAATTCTCTTGTCCAAAGGCATGTGGACTGGATGCTCTGAGCCTTTGGTGTGTCTTTCTTCCCCTTTGGATCATTCTTGAAGTGTCAAAGAGGAGATCTGGTAAATAAGGGCTCAGTTGGTTCTGGTGTATTTTTTCAAAATGATAAAGTGGTTCTTTGACCAGATTCCTCTTTCATTTCAGAAGTGAATTCCTTGTTCCACAGAGTTCAAGAAACTTCTCTGCCTTGTTCTGCCTTTGTTTCATATCCTTTTTTATTTAAACAGAACAGGGGTGATCTGTTGGTGATAGAGGTTATGGTCCAGCACAACTGGAGAGTGTTCTAATGCAGAAGTTTGCCATTCAAACTTCTGGTGGGCTAGAAATGGAAAATACATACCTATAAATGCTGAAATGTCTAGAGCAGTACAGAAATAAGATATATACCAGTCTTCAGAAGTAAGGTACAAATTGACTTCAGGTGGGATCATGGTGGACTGAACAGCTTTGCCCGCGAGGTCTGAGGGCAAAACTGGCATCGTGGCAGGGTTTTTGGGCTCAGGCTGGTCTCTCTTGAAGCCCAGGAGCGCTTTTCTGGACCAAGGGAAATGCTTGGAATTGACCCATTTTTCTTCCGGATGGCAAGTTGCAGCCAGGTGATCATAAACTGCATTTGTGATTGATGGGTAAAACTTTGCCAGGAGGCTGGGAATTCACCATTTCCAAGCTGTGCTGCAGCCTTAAAGGGACATTAAGTCCAGCCACCCCATTTCTAAAGCACCCAATTTACTTTTCCCCCCCCCCCCCAAGTATTTCTACCCTAAGACAGGCTATCTACATTAAGGAGAAACAATCTCTCTTGGTGCTTATTGTTATTTCTGTGATTATTTAAAAAAAAAATTTTTTTTAAGCTATGGATTCTGCTTTCCATCTAATACTAAGGGGGGTTGAGAATATGTTATTGTCTTCCTATTATTATTTTTGTGCTAATTTTGAAGGGGATGTTGTGGACGAAACTGAAGAATCTAACAGCTATGGAATTATCTCTCCTAAGAGCGAGATTTGGGCTTCTGTTGAAATCCTGGATGAAGTTGACAGTGCTGAATTTAAGAACTTAAAGGGAGAAATTGAGCTGCAAGACATGATGGAATGTCTTGCAGCTTTCTGATGGAATGTTATGGAATGTTATGGGAAAAAAGGGGTTATTATGTATGGGAGGTTTTTTGAAGAGAAGTCTGTGTTGGTGAGGGGAGCAGTTGGGCTGTTTGATCTCTAAGAAAATAGCCCTGTGTTTATTATGGGGATATGTAAATGTCTTGGTCTATTTTGAAGTGGGTTAAGGGACCAAAAATATTTATCTGGATGGTCTTTTGGCTTTGGATGATTTTACTTATCATTAATGATTGGGATTATGATTATTAAGGTTTTTTTTTCTTTTAAAAATTAATATTAATTAATGTTTCTTGTATTGTTAATTATAATGGCAGACAATTTACATGATTTTTTATTTTTGATCTTTATTATAATAGACAGGAATGTATAGAATAGTAGTAGGAAGGGAATAATTAAGCAATGGTTATGGGGGGAAGTTGATTAGGTGATTATATTTTTTCTTCTTTTTAATATAAGGGGAGGGAGCAATGGTACTTTGTGATTTTTATAATGTGCTAAGGAGTTGACTTGTAGAAATAATGTGATTTTGGTTTAATACAGAGTAAGGGATTAATTGCTGTATATCCTTGCTGTTAAAAGTCAGAAGTCACTTCTCTTTGTAATCTATTTAAAATTTTTCTCTTGTGTTTTCACACTTTTTAAGGGCTTTTTGGTAGCTTTTTGTTTTTCTGTATCTTTTATCTTTTTCTGAAATTTAATAAAATTATTTTAAAAAAAGAAGTAAGGTACGCATCAGCTACCCAATTTTTCTCTTCTGTTTGAATGATGCCTATTAACTTAACAGTCCCGTCTTTCTGTAATTCAGTCTTAAAAAGTGCACTTTAGATTGCATTAATACAAGCTTCAAGTGAAAGAAGATATACAGTATAACAAAACTGTTCCTTACACAAGGATTTAAAGATGTTTGTATGTCTCTTTGAATAATTTGTGGTATGATCAACAAAACAAAAAATTCTTTCTTTGAAATGTATGGCATCTTTTTAAGAATATATTTTGTGGTTTGGGATAAAGGATAAACAAATGATATTTTAGGTTGTAAAAGAGAGGTTTCAAAATATGAAAAGGGTGCTTTAAGACTGGATTAATGTTATCTAGTTATAGTAGCCCAGAATTCTCCCCAAAGAGCAGTCCTATGGTGTCTATAATTTTCACAGAAGTGGTCCACCAAATAATAGAAGAAATTTGTCCTTTGCACAAACCCCCTTTACCAGCTGTCTAAATGTTTATGTGACATGTTCCCATAGCAGGGGCAATGGTGTTTGCAAATGTAATTTGATTACATTCCAAACCAATAATGTGTTTTATATCATAAACCATAAACCACTTACTTCTTTTTTACTCTTGAGCTGAGTTCAACTCCTGATGACTGTGGGGAAATGTTCATGTAGATTTCTTGAAGTGGTTTGCCACTGCTGCCTTCTGGGACTTGATTTTTTTTTCTTCTCAATTTTGCCTAAAGTCCTAAGATTTACTAGTGATTTTCTATCCAGATGCTGCTAACCATTTGGATCCTGATTAATTTTTCAGAGATCAGCTAGGATTTGTTAGGTGCTGTTGCTATAGGTACTTACTTAAAAATATTGGAAACAAGCTTCAGCTACTTAGACCTGAAACTGGTCAAGCTTCATTCCCTCAGAAACTTCACTTGTGCTGCTTCAGTGTATGCCGGCAAAACACATATTTGACACGTAGACTATTTGATTTAAATTGGTTTTAAAAAATGATAAATTAAAATGGAACTTTGTAAAGTAAGCAGAGAAGGATTATCTTAAAAAGCCATTTTCTTGTGAGACAGAAAAAAAAATCCAAGTATCTGTGAAGTACAACCACCTTAGATAAAAGCATTATTATTGACCTTGCTAATTTCCAGGCGATGAATAATACCTTGGACTCTTGTGACAGATCAGTGATAAGTGGAAAAGGCATTATCTGCTTTTCAAAGGAATGCTCCCAATAACCACATCATCTGTCATAGGCAATATTGCATCATCTCTGCCACCCCACCATCACTGCTACTGGGTGAGTCAGCAAAAGCAATTTCCATGGTAGGCCTATGCTTTTGGACATGCTGGCAGCTAGTCCTGGCAAATAGCATCACTGGAAATGACCCAAGTCTCTAAGAGTTCATGAAGGGTAGAGGAGACAGATGAAGTCGGTCACTAATATACAAAATGGGGCAGTTAAGTGTTGGTCTGATGAGACGTGCATCTTTGTCAAAACCTTCATTCCAGCCAATACATGGTGAGCAAGTGGTTTCCCTTTGTTATCCTAAAATAGAGAGGAATTATTTAGATATCTGTGATGAAGCCTACAGGTCATTATACCCAAGTAATGTGGAAGATAGAGTCAATCTAATTCAGCAGTTTCAATGTTAATTTTATTTTCTTATTAAGGACCTGCAGTATCACAAACATACTGTTTAATCTGTGATATGCATGGAGTTCAGTTTACATGGATGTTATCTTTTTGAGTCAATGTTATCTCACTGTAAATGTTCATTTGATTAAATAGAAAAAGTGAGACACTGTTGAATATAACAATTATTTTTATTGATGTGATACAGTGGAGGCTTTCCAGGAAGAGTGTATAGGATTTGTGAACTTCATTTAGAAGTGGATGCTATTTCTTCTGAATGTTTCTTTATTAAGAGTCACTTGCTTGAGATGGGCGGCTATAGAAATCAAATCAGTCAGTCAGTCAGTCAGTCAGTCAACCAAAACATTCAAGTAGTGATTCTTTTCAGCTGCAGCATTGAAAAGCAAGGTTAAAGAAAGCTTCACCTTTGGATTTTTTTTGCTTCCCTAGAATCTCTGTTGTATGTTTAGCATTCCCCTGACCTCTTTTAGAGCACACTAAATGAAGGGGAATAGAGTCCTTCTACACACTGAAAGGCAATCTCTTGTTTGCCATCAGAACCATTTGTCATCTCTCTCCTTCCCTGATTGTGGTTTAGGGGTTTTGTGAGATGTTCCAAGTGTATGTATGTGCATAAGTATCTTCTTAAATATAGTACTCTGTGCACCCCAAAGGAACACATTTTTACTAACTTCCATTGAGACATTCAACAGCAAGGGGGGAGAAGAGACATACTGTTCTAGTGGGTGAAGTGTCCTATAGTACATACAGCCCTGAGAACTCCTCTGTGCCTGCACTGAATACAGGGGAAGCCTTGCAAACAGCCTTCAAGAAACCATGCTGAACTGTACGAACTCATATTTGGTCCATGTGGTGTATGCTCTAAAAACAATAGCCACCCACTTTGGACTTAAGATGTGATGTAGTTTTGAGATATCCTTTAAGATATTACACAAAATCAGAAATGTCCTTTCAGTTATTGTTTTTCTGTAGCTAATTCTTTGTTTTAACCTCTGGACTGGAAAAGATGTTGTTCCAAATACATGCAGAAAATCAATGCCTTCTAAGTAATGCTTTTATAAATGTAAATATTCAGGATGTTAATGATTCTAGTAGGGCTACCAGATTTGGGCTACAAAAATCTGGGTGACCACTGGATTTATGTATTCATTTTACAATTTTTAATAACATTTCAATTGCAAGATGGAGCGCAGCAAAGACAATAAAACAGAACAGAACATTGCATACCCATTAAAAACACAATCAGAAATATAATCATATATTTGGTTATATGATTTGGTTTAAATATTTGCCCATAACCACATTATGGGCTGAAGGCCCACTGTAATAAGATCATCTTCAAGGCTTTCTGGAATTGGGACCAACTTGTAGGGTCAGTGTATTTCAAAGTATGTGGGGTATTACAGAGAAGACTTGATGCTAATACATACCTCTTACACCTTACCTTTAGCAAATTCTAGTCCTTTGCTACCATCTAGTGGTCTCTGGATTTTTTCAACCCAGGTTTGGAAACCCTAGGTCTAGATGACCTAAAGCCTCAATTGTTTTATGATTGTTTTCCTCTGAAAGCTGCCTATTTTATTTATTTATAGAACTTACATGGCCACCTATTTCACAAAGTGATCCTAGGCGACTCACAGCAACCAATAAAAACAGCAATGTAAAAACACATCATACCCTTCTCATGAAAGTGCCATAGCAAAGCCATACTATTACCCACCCACCCCTTACTCAATCCTGTCCTAGCCCAGTGCTTGGGGGAGATTTAAAGGAAAGACAGGTTATAATGGAGATATATGTTATAGTAATAGAAATTAACTGTTGAAATAGTACCCAGAATAGTAAGAAAACAGCTCATAAGATGTGTCGACTCAATACTCAGCTCCCAGTATTCCCCAGCCAGCATTATCACATGTATTGACCTATACCGACAAGACAATTCTAGTCTGCTTTTAAATAGTCTGATCCAAAAATAAATTACCATTAAGGAAAATGCTAGAACAGGAGAAACAGAAGTGACTTGTATAACTGTTTAACAGCACGTAGGTGTACCTTGGAATGGACTAAGAATGATAGGCATGGTAACAGGAATGGGCAGACAGAATTAGAGGCGGAAGCTACACAAGTATGCTGCTTATTTGGCCTCAAGGATTGGAAGGATCTCTTTAGGGCAGGATAGGTCACCCATGGGATCCTATTTTTTAAAAAAACATAACTTTGAGGGGCATGACGGCCACAGGGAGGCATGGCAGCCATGTGTGTTATCACCAGAGGGGACAGCACCATCCCCTTTTTTACTTTGGGAGGGATTGCAGATTGGAAAGATTTACTTAATAGGATTAATATACCTATATTGGAGCTTTCTTAGTAAGAGGAGTGTGGGTGGGGGAGCCAAGAAAAACACTCTGCTGAAAACTATTTGTTTTAGAATTTTAGCTATACAAAATTGTGGGACGCTGGTGCTGCAGAAGTGAGGCTGAGCCACAGTTTATCACTCCTGCTTTAGGTTGTGAATTGGTATTCTGTTTGTTCCCCTTCTACCTTCTACCTTAGCTATAGCAGTGATCATTACCCATCTTATCAGAGAGGCTAGGTGAATCACAGATTGCTGCTATACTGCAGGCAAAACTGCCCAATGCAGGGAATACAATTAGGTAACAGTAAGGTGGATTGATAGGTTTAACTAAAAATTTATATCTACAGAAACCTCTGGCCTATGAAGACTCCCTACCTAGCTCATTGAGGCCCTGGCAGAAGTCGTTCACTTCTTAGAAATCTATCCTTCGAGGTACCTTTCTCCCTTTGTGATCTACTGTACAGGTAACTTAGTGCAGAGAGTAAGGGACCTTGATTTGATTATGTGCCATCAAATCAGTATCAGTTATTACAACCCCATAGATTTTCTCCAGAAGGATCTTCCCTAGTCAGGTCCTTCAGGTCTTCCATTGGTACACCCATTACCACTGAAATTGAATCCATTCACCTTGCTGCTGGTCATTCTCTTCTCTTTCCTTCTACCTTTCTCAGCATTACAGACTTTTCCAGAAAGCTACGTCTTCACATAATGTGTCTAAAATATAATAATTGGAGCTTAGTCATTTGTGCATCGAGTGAGAACTCTGGGTTGGTTGGTTGGTTGGTTGGTTGGTTGGTTTGATGATTTATTTATTTATTTGGTTGGTTGGTTGGTTATCAGTGGTATTCTCCAGAGTCTCCTCCTTCCTCTGGAGTTGGTTCCAGTCGGTGTTGATTGGGAGTGAGCATTTTGCTGATGCTGTAATTCTATTTTCTTCAAATTGAAAGTAGTTCTAATGCTAGTAAAAGTAGAGAGGGAGAAAGGGGATGTCCTTGTCATATCCCCTTTAATATAGCACATTGCTACAAAATAAGATGATTCACTATAATTTTGGCTCTTTGTTTTTATAAATACTCTGTGTCCATGTAAAAAAATTTAGGGCCACAACACATTTTCTTCAGAACTGCAAATGTAAAAGGCCATTCCAAATTGTCAAAGGCTTTTCCATTTTCAAAAAAAAACCTTGGGCAGTTTTTTTTTTTTTGGCTTGTCAATTATATTTAAGATGTGTCTGATACTATTTTTCATATATCTCTTAAGAACAAAACCCATCTGTTCAGGGCATATCATATCAGTTAGAAGGCTATTAAGTCTCTTAGCAAGAATTGCTGTAAAAGCTTGTAATCCACATTCAATAAAGAGACAGGTCCATATGCTCAAAAGATGCTATATGAATCTTTTCCTTTTTTATAAACGGAAATAAAAGCTTTTTTCCATGACAAAGGGAGTTCTTCATCTACCTGAATCTCATTCATTAGTTGAGTTAAGGATATAGTCAGAATTTACCAGAAAGTTTTGTAATAAATTGCAAAAATACCATCAGGCTCTTGAGCTTTATTCAATTTTAATTTTTTAATTGCCCCTTTAGTTTCATCATTTGTTTAAGCGCAGTATATATAACAATCATTCTTCAGAATTCAAGTTTGTCTTAACATCTCCACTGAAATCAACAGTAAAATTCAACTTACCTGCAGCAATTCTAGCTTTGGATAGAATACTAGGGGAATTTAAAGCTGGACATTCATATTTTAAATTCCTAGATGGAATACCCATTTTTGCATTATTCTTCCTTGAGTAAAACTTTTATTGATGTATTGTGCAAAGTGAAGGAATATTGAGTAGATAATATTCCTTCTTCCACTGCTGCATTATAAAAGGAACAGAGTCCTTGAAAATTGAGGGGAATGCTTATCAGAACTGAATGGGATGGAACCTACCAAACTTTCCTGGACTGGTTTCTGTTTCTGCTACATAGGACAGATTTGTATTCCACATTTCTTTCAGACCGTTTTCATACTTTTTAATAATATCTCCTTATCTTTTTTCCTTCCCATTTCAGTAATTAGACAAAAAGAAAGATGAAAAACATTAAAGTGCATGAATATCAACTTAGGTACCTCTGATGCAAGAGTTAAATGCTGTCTACTACCCATTATTCAGTCTACACTGAATAGCTGAATATAGTAGTCAATAACCTTGAAACGAAGTAAATGTAATGAAAGATATGCCTGTAGATTCCCTCCCCCCCGCTTTTTTTTTTTTTGCAGAAGAAAATGATCAGGAGCCAGTTTATGTTGCAACATTGGAGAGAGAGTGGTTTTTATAATGGTACAAAAATGAATCTATCAGATCAAATAAATTCTTAGGAGAAAAACTGGTTGTAATGATTAGATATTTTGGCTTGTTTTGTATCCATCCCTAAGACAGAATATGTGGTGTGTAGACAAGATATATTTGCAAAAAGAATTGACCCCACATAATCCCATTTTGGCCCATCTCAAATAGGATGCTGTGTTTGTTTCCACAATGCACTTATCCTCCAGTCAGGTCTCCTTACTGATGATTCTGGCAGCACATAATTAGATTAACTGGGCTAAGGCTCACTTTTTTTCTCCCTAAGAAATGCCTAATAAACCATGAGCCTGTACAAAACGTCAATACATTATTGAGCCCTTCCTTCTCAAGTATTCAGGTAAGTAGCAGTGGGCAGTGCTTGGCCAAGGCAGACAGAACTTGGGTCATGTGTTGGAAAGGAATAAAATAAAGGAGGGTATTGGGGTTTTTTTAGCTGCTCTTTATCTCCTGCTTTTTTATTTTTCTAGGAGGACTGCAGAGAAAAAGTGGGTTTAGATGTTCCCACAATATAACTGATTGGAGGAAGTTTAATCATGTGCTTGGCTGGTTTTATTTTGAGCTAAATTTAATTTCTTGAGGGATTAATTGATTGGTCAGTTCATTTAGTTTTGGTGTTACTATAACAGCTATATCCAATACTGGTTAAGCATGTTATGGGAATAGGAACCCTAAGTACATTATTACTGAAGAAAGCATATCAAAATTAACTACTATGGGTGGAGAATTGTAGAAAACAGATGTGCTTTATTAGACCAAAGGTGAGTCAACTTGTGCCCTCCAAATGCTTTGGACTATGACATTTATTAAATTAGCCAGCCTGGGCAACAGTGAATGCTTGGAAGGTAGCAGGTCACCCTTTCTAAGATTAAACAATTGAGAGCAGGGTTGGAAATTACAGCCATCTTCAGTAGCTGTTTTTGAATCAGCTACTGAAGTACTAGCTTATGTCTTAGATTTAACCATTCAAGAGTACAGGTAGTCCTCGCTTAATGATGGTAACTGGGACCAGGAACTCCATCACTAAGCAATGTGGTCATAAAGTGCAACATCACGTGACTGCACTGACGAGAGCAGTTCCAGCAGGTCCGGTTGCTGTCATTAGGCGAATCCTGTGCAGTTGTTAGGCGTGATGTCACGTGATCGCCAGTTGCGACCTCCTGCCGGCTTCCCCGTTGACTTTGCTTGTTGGAAGCCAGCAGTGAAGGTCAAAATGGCGATCGTGTGACTGCAGGACGCTGTGATTTAATTGCAAGCCAGTTGGTCACAACTATGAGAACCGGTTGAAAGTCTCCTCATTCATTGCTGTCATAACTGCAAACAACTGCTGAACAAAGACTATGTTCTTGAATATGTTATTGAATCCAAGGCTTCATATACAGGCTGGGTTCACAAATCATATTAGTCTTGTTCCAGCTTTGCTTAGAAGATTGTATTGGGCCAGGTATTGTGATATGTGGTTTATTGCAGTGGGTGAACCTAGTCAGTTATAATTCATTTAAAAAAATATTTAAGTAAACAGTGGCTGAATATGATTTATGAACTAATTTATTCAGCAAATTTGGGTGCCCCAAGGGTGGCACATGTAACACCTTTGCTGCGGGAGCCGCATTGGGTGCCAGTTTGCTTCCAGGTCCAATTCAAGGTGTTGGTTATTACCTTTAAAGCTCTACATGGCATGGGTCCAGTTTACCTGTGGGACTGTCTCAGCCCCATTGCATTGACCCGTCTCACTCGGTCAAGCAGAGAAGGCATGTTACAGACCCTGTCCATGAAAGAGCGTTGATTGGTGGGGCCTGGAAAGAGAGCCTTCTCTGCCATTGCCCCCACCCTATGGAACACTCTTCCCCCAGAGGTGAGGCAGGCCCCCACTCTCCTGGCTTTCTGGAAAGGGGTGAAGACTTCGCTCTGCCATCTCACGTGGGGCACGAGGAGGGGTAACCAACCTTGAGGATGGTTAGTACCCTGAAGATGATCCCATAAATCAAGAACTTTTTAACATCTATGTCTTGGATTATATTTTTAATTTAAGAATATTGATTTATTGTATTTTAACTTGTATTTTGACTAGTGTGAGGTTTCAGCTGGCTTCTGACTCAGAAAACGAAACTCTTTCTGAGTCAGAAGGGGAAACAGAAACTTACCAGGCAGAAACTGGGAAAGCAAAACCCAGAAGTAACTCAGCAGTGCGGGAGAAGTTACAGTGCTGATTGGCCAGTCTTCAGAGGAGGATTTGAATCCTCCAATCAGCACGCAGGAAAGGCATGCAGAAAAGCGCATGAAGAAGAAGGCAGCCCAATTGGCTGCAAAAGGGAATAGGCGCACAAGAGATCAGCATAAAAGGCAGACGTGTGAAGAGCAAGCTGCTGGAGACAACCTATCCTTTGAGCTCATACCCCAGCAGAAGAGTCCTTACCTGCGTCAGAACCCTCATCTGTAGTTGGAGGGGAATCAGTGCCTGCATTTTCTATCGTAGAGGACCTGTATCCTGCACACACTGCTACAGAGGATCTTCTCCCTGCCAAATCCAGCAACCTCAGCCTCGTGTCCAGCTTCGGACCTCGCCCCTGCCATTCTGCACATTCCAGGTGTGTTCCCAGCCTTGTTCCTAGCTCTCAGTCGGGCTCAGGGTCTCCAGTCCAGTTTCGTCATGCTCCAAGCTTCCAGCCTTGCCCAGCATCTCCAGTCCAGTCTAGCTGTGCTTCGATTGCCCAGCATTGTTTAGGAACTTCAGACCTGTCTCGTTGTGTTCTGGGTTCTCAACCTTGTCTAGGATCTGCAGTCCAGTCCAGTTGTGTTTCAAGCTCCCAGCCTAGTCAAGAGCCTCCAGCCAAGTCCAGCCTTGTTTCGAGTTATCAGCCTTGTCCTGAGTCTTCAGTCCAGTGTACCCAGTCCAACCTGGATTGTCCAGTTCAGTCCAGTCCTGCCTCCAGAGCCAAGCCTTGCCTGGTGGTTCCAGTTCAGTCTCGCCTAGCTTCCAGATGCCAGCCTAGTTCGAGTGGCATTTCAGATTGTGGGCACTCGCCTCCAGTTCCAGTTCTGCCACATGCCCTAGCTTCTTCCAGTTCCCCAGCTCCGGTCAGCGAATCCTGCCTAGCTGTTTTACCACAGTCTCCTCCTGCAACCTTGCCAGTCCCTCCGTTGTTACTCGGGTGGTCTTGATCAGAATCAGCCTACCTCACTGATCACAAGGACTTATTATTGTAAATAGTTGTCTTAACAAAGAGTGGTTTCGATAATAAACCTGCTTGGCCGCCTCATAGTCTGAACAGGACTAGTATTTATTCTTGCTTTATTGTAAACCACCCAGCTTCGCTCTTTGAGTGAGATGGGCAGTGACTAAATTTGAAAAATATATAAATAAATAAATGACTTCAAAGGAAAATTCCAAATCCCTATCCTTTTCTTATTTCCTGAAACAATCGAGCCCTCTGCAATTCTATATAAGCTGTTCAGAAGTGCAAGGACAAGTCAGTATTAAAATCAGTGTCCAGAAGTAGACCCCACCCACTCTCCCCATCCTGTTCTCCCACCTGTTTTAACAAAATGATGTGTAATTTCTCTCAGTGGTTAGCAGCCACAAATCTTGGGTGCTCCAAACAGCTGGGATTTTGGAATACAATGCAACCTTGACTGCATTCCATTAAAGCAGCGCTCAGTTGCTTGGAGAATCCATTGGTGAATTCCTTTAAGTCTCATTAATCACTTAAGGAGTGACACTGCGGGGGAGGATTTTCTTTTTTTATTTCTCATTTGTTCTTAATATTCCCTGTTTATTACAAAACCTTCTTTTACAAAAGTAATATTGTAGCTGTTTTCTAATGCAGCTTTATCCTTTTTCACTCACACTAGGAGCCCATATATGAGAACTGGGAAATAAATGACCTTTGATGAACATTTGAAAAATTCAGCGAACCTTCATAGTATAAAACACCTGGGGGAAGCATACCAGTGTGATCTTCTTGCAAGCCTGTCTGCTTCACATTTACTCTATATTTCTTTTCCTTGATTTTTGTTGGGAAAATCCACCTATATTTAGCACTAGTGAATATCAAAATAAAAACAAGAGTATTGTCTGTGAAGACAATAAGGAATTCATCTAGTTTCTGTTACTATATGAGAGGTTTATTATTGCAAAATACTGGAAAACTAAAATATAACTTTTTTTTTAATCAGCAATATTTAAACATTTGGGAAATTGTTTTGGTTAAACTGACACAACACATAGAATTTTAAAGAACCCTACAAATAGATTTATTAAAAAATCTATTTTTTCTTAGCTGTAACAATGAAGTTTTCCAAAATAGATTTTTCTCTTTAATATAAATGTCATTCTGGTTAAAGATGCTGAATACGGATGTTTGCAATTTTTATTTTTTCCCTTAAGGTATATTTTCTATTCTTTTCATTTTTTGTGTGTATCTTTTAAAGTTTCATATTGTTAGTTTTTAATTCTGATTTATTTATTTTTCAAATTTCTATAGCTGCCTATCTCACAAACAAGCAACTCTGGGCAGCATACAAAGAGCTAAAAACAATGAATAATGATGTTTTGTCTAGTAAAATTTAGGAAATAAAACAAAGAAAGACAACAATAAAAATTTAAAGAAGGATATTAACATGCATGAATGATGGAACTATTTCAAGATTAGTGCATTTGAAATCATGAACTTAGCACTGCTACTTCAAGATAGGGGCAGATTGGAGTGAAATGGTGGTCCCATTGGTTGCTTCCACCTTCTACCAAAAGCCTTTTTGGAATGACTTTTCATCATGAAACAGTCTTATTTCTGAGTTTCCTAAAGTAAAGGAGATGTGTGTTTATGTGGTGGTGTGGCATGTACGTTGCAGGTACATCTTGTTCTCCTGACTTAAATGGGAATTTAGGTCATTTATTTCCCAGTTCTCATACTGTATATAGGCTATCTCCTAGTGTGAGTGAAAAAGGCTAAATTCTCCTGACTTAAATGGGCCATGTCTTATTCTGAGGCTCTCCCAACAACCGGGAGCACACAAAGTGAATGATATGTTTCCTTTTGTGGATTTTTTCAAAGGACAGACATTCCTTTAAACTTCCCATTCACCTCCAGCATACCAAGAGTATGGAATTGTTTTGTTGCTCTCTCACACATGCATTGTTCTGGACTATATCCTGTGGTGATATGCCAAGAGATAATGGTGAGGAAAACCTGCTTAAAAATATGTAAAGAAGGTAGAAGAACATGCTGGGAGAAAACTGGAGATAAAGAATTAACACTGTTCTCCTTTTGGGGAACAGTTTGCCATTCTCACTTCTTATGTTGTTTCATTTAATCTCTCAGTCTAAGGAATGATCTAGCTTGTTAGGGATTGGACTGAAAACACAAAAGAATAAAATTTTAGCACTAAAATCAGTGTAAGCAATGTAGACGCTTGCTAAACTAAAAATAAAAAATCGGAAGTCTCTAATAGATGCTAAAAAGCATACAGAGGAAGAACCCAGAACCTGTCTGACCGTAGGGCATTCTGGATGAATACAGAGACAGACAGACTTCATTACAGAATCTTTATCACACACTGAACTAAACCATCCATCAATGGCTAGTCAGATGTTATATGAATTGCTTTGTGGTAGTTGCTTTTACTCCTCAGACATATTTCTTTTGTTGTGCTATGACTAATAAATAGTGAAAGACCTACTAAGTATACATTTATTTTAGAGAAGTTCCACCCATGCTTCAGAATTGGATCTGGGCCTCTGTGTTCTCACTCCATCTGTGTTTGGTAGCTAAGCTGATTTGTTCCAGGCTCAGCTGATTTTCTTTGTTTGAGGTGTATCTAAAATTGGAAAAAGTGATATTTTGATTTGTCTGTGGAACTGTTGCCTGTTTATCTCTTCTATATCCTGGGCTTTAGTGGATGCAGTTAGCATTCTGTATGCAGGCATATCCTTAAACACAGAAGGTGGCCTGGCTAAATAGACACCCAGAGGCAGGACCACCAGCATGCCTGATGTTGGAAGTGCAGCTGGAAGTTGCCTTCCCTGTAGGGCAAGAATGGAAAATCCGTGGCTCTCCATATGTTGCTGAAGGGATAGGCCACATAATTCAACCCTTGACTGATGCTTAGTTTATGACATTTTTAAACCACCCGTCAGTAATAGCCCTCTGGGTAGTACGTCCAAATTTAAAAAATGTAATGCAAATTCAGCATAAAATGAAGTATTTACAAAGGAAATACTCAAATGTGTAAGCAGTAAACCAGTATCACTACCCAAAGCAGTAGCAATCATGATAGAACAACAGATAAGAGCTCTATAAAACTACCAGTTCCTAAAATGTCTATGAAAATAAAAAAGGTATTTGTTGAAAGGCCTATAACAAACACACCGGCAAATGTCTGGAGAGGATGTTCCATGAACTGGGTGCTAGTACTGAAAAGTCTCTTCCTTTTTTAGCTACCCACTCTCATTTTGGAGGAGAACATAGAAAAACGTCTCAGGTGAAGATCTTACTGTTTGGGTAAGCAAAATTGGAGGAAATAATTTTTCAGATAATTTGGCCTCAAAGACATTTTGGGCCTTGCAAGTTAATACCATTGTTTTGGACTAAGCTTGGCAAAGCACTGGCATAATATGATCATATCAGCCAGACCTAAGGAACTATTTGAAGTTTACGAACTATTTTCAAAGGTAGCCCCATGTACGGTCCATTTCAGTAATCTAACTGGGAGGTTACCAAAGGGTTAATAATAGTTGCATAGCTCTTTCCCTCTCTCTAGGTAAGGTTGTAGCTGTTAAGAGTCACTCAGAACCATTGAGACCATTTGTGTTTCCAGTGACAACAATGGGTCCAGGGGTACTATGTCCTTGATCCTTTAGTGGGAGTGTAATCACCCTCAGTACAGGTTGAACATTCCTTAACCATGCAGTTGAGCTACTCACAACCAATATTTTTGGACTACATCTTAGTTTACTAGCCCCTATCCAAGCCATTATTTTGCTTAGGCATTGGCTTACAACCTCAACTACCACCACAGTCTTAACTGAAAAGGAGAAATGTTAATTCCTTAAAAAGGCTGAGTTATCACAGGAGGGTGTGCCAAACGTTTTATAGCAAAAGTCGATTTGGAAGAAGGAATAGTCATAGGAGGCTGTTCTAGTTTATAAAGGTGAATGCAGAATTAGTCAAAGGCACAAGAGATCTTTGTATGTGGTGGAGCCAAAAGATCTTGGGCAAGGAGGTCCTTGGGATATAGGGGCAGAAAAACAAGGAGAAAAGACAATTTTGTATTAAGACATTTGCATGATAATTCAATTTTTTGTTTTAAGGAAAAAAATACATTTACCCTAAAGCTTTGGTTCAAGAGTCTTTCTGACTTGCAGTTCACAATTAGACAGTTTTGAATTACACCCAATGAGGACATGTGATTTATAACATGTTATAAATGTTAAATGTTATTCTGTTACTACAAAATTGCCTATTTTAACATTTCAGATCTTGAGACGCAGGAGAGCAACTAAATCTGAAATATACTTGGTGCTTTTCTAATTCTACTGGTCAAGTTAAATCAGTACAATAAGTTCTAACATTTTTGTCATGATACTGTGCAGCTTAATTGATGTTGAAATAGTCATCAGCAAACTTTAAAGATGTAAACATTTTTAAACTACTGTTTGAAATTATCTCTTTATACTAAGGAATTATAAATATAATCAAAATAATAATAATAATAATAATAATTCACAGGCAAAATAGCAGACAACATCTGAGATTATTTAGAAGAAAATAACAACCTTCCAGTACAGAAAGGAAATAAAAGGAAAAGCAGAGGTACAAAATACCAAAACTTCTGGTTGATAAAATGGTTTTGGAGAATTGCAAAATCCAAAAAACCAATTTACATATGATCTGGATTGATTATAAAAAGGTATTCGATTCATTACCACGTAGTTGGATCATCAAATATTAGGAAACAACTGGTGTCAGTAAAAACATTAACATGTTTATAGAAAAAATAAGTGGTGGAAGACAGAATTGGTGGTTGGAAATGAAAAATATGGCTTTTCAGCTTTAGGATAGGCATCTTCCAGGGTGACTCATTATCACCCTTATTACTTGTCATTGCTATGATCCCACTTTCAGTGATTTTGAAGAAAACAAATCCTGGCTATCAAAAAGCAAAAAAAAATGCTAATAAAATCTCACATTTGCTTTATATGTTGATCTGAAGCTTTATGGAAAATCAGAAATTGAAATCCAGTCATTGACAAGTACTGTAAGAATTTTTTGCACAGATACAGCAATGGAATTTGGCCTAGAGAAATGTGCTACAGTAGCAATAAATTGGGGTAAAATCACAAACAGTAATGGAATTGAAATGCTGAATGGCCAAACCATCAGGAGCCTCTCAGGATGAAGCTTACAAGTATCTGGGCATTTTACTGCTGGATAACATCAAGCATGGACAAGTTAAAAGTATGATTAGTAAAGAATACATCCAAAGAGTGAGAAAATTGCAAAAGACAGAATTGAACAGTGGAAACAGCATCAAAGCCATCAATACCTGTGCCATACCTGTAATACAATACACTGCTGGAATTATTAACTGGACATAAACTGAACTGGACAGTTTGGGCCGCAAAGCAAGAAAACTGATGATTATTCACTATGCATTAAATCCCCGTAGTGATATAGATAGATTATACCTGCCCTGCAGAAATGGAGGCAGAGGTTTACTTCAGGTCAAACAAACTGTCAAAGAAGAAAAACATGCATTGGCTGATTATGTAAAAGACAGCCAAGAACAAGCGTTGATGCAAGTTAAAATTTGGAACTTACTGAATGTACAGGAAACAGAACATCAATATTGAAATAATGTAATGAAAACACAAACAGAATGCTGGCAAGGAAAAGCATTACATGGTGAATTTCTACAAAAGATTGAAGGGAAAGTGGATAAAGATAAAACCTGGCAATGGCTTACAACTGGACAAGAGCAAGTTATTCAAACTAATGCAGTCAAGACCAGAACGGAAAAATCATCAAATGATTCAAAGTGCAGATTGTGCAAAGAAGCAGAAGAAATAGTAGAACATATACTCATCTCATGCAAGAAGATCACACAAACTGATTATAAACAATGACATAACACAGTCGCCAAAATGATTCACTGGAACATCTGTAAAAATTATCATGTACCATTAATGAAAAATTGGTGGGAACACATAGTTGAAAAAGTAGTCGAAAATGAGCAGGTTAAAATATTGTGGGATTTCCAAATACAACCTGATAAAGTCTTAGTGCACTACACACTAGATTTAACTGGTTGAAAAGAAAGTGTGGATAGTTGATGTGGCAATACAAGGGGATAGTAGAATAGAATACAAAGAATTGGAGAGATCACAAAGTGTCAAGATCTGGAAATTGAAGTTGAAAGATTATGGCAAACCAGATGTAGTCCCAGTGGTTATTGGCACACTGGGTGCCATACCAAAAAACCTTGGGCGGCACTTAGAAAATCTGTGCATTGAGCAGATTTCCATCTGTCAATTACAAAAGGCCACACTGCTTGGATCTGCACATATACTACACCGATACATTATGACATCTTAGGTTCTTAGGACGAACTCAATGTGAATGAAGTCTAATACCAGCTAAAGAACTGGCAGCTATGATTTCATGTTGTTGTTATTCCTCATGGATAACAACAACAACAACAACAATAATAATAGCAGTAGGTGATAGGATAAGGGTTTGAAAAGGCCAAGCTCTGGATTCATTCAGGTCAGTGCCATAGCTGCAACTGACTTTGTGGCAGATCAGAATTTGATCATTTATGAGGTAGTGGTCTTTGGACAACCAATGGCAGTCATGCTTAAAAAAAGAAAAAAGAAGGGCTTCTATTGCTCACTGTTTATATCCTAATGTTATTTCTCACACGTTTATTGTGCTACTTCCCTTAATTTGATTCCATGCTGAGTCCTGGTGGGATGCCTTTCAAACATTGTACCAGTGATCTCAGAACTGAACTTGCAAGGGTTTCTTTTACAAATGGTTCCTAACAGATGTGTGGCACATTTTATTAACTTAAGTACCCATTAGTTGAAAATTTCATTAGTTTGGGCGAAAGGGGATCAGTTTCATCAATAGACCTGGTATGGTTGGACTCTTTGTGTCAACTTGACCCATATCAAAATGGATTATTGTTGTAAGTGAGACAAGTGACCTAATGTTCTGCCTATTATGCACACATGATCCTTTTAAAATGCTAGTGTGGGAAAACCGCATACTTCAGTGAATCTCCAAAACATAGATTCTTAACAGGTGGCAATCCTTCACTTAGCAACGTTTATTTGAGGCTATGTGTGTGTGTATGTATGAATTATTTGGGGTACAGTTTCCAACCAAGTAACCAAGGGGAAATTACACCAGAGAATGAAACAGAACAATAGCTTGTGTAACACACATTTTAATGAAATCAGATGGCCTGGGTGGAACTTTGTGTATACTGTAGTGCCACCATTTGACCAGCTAGATGCATTTTACCTCAGAGCTTTCATTCAGGAAGATCTCTTCATGTGAGACTACATTGATAAAAGTAATTATACCATATACAATGTAAGTATGCTGTATCATGGGTAGAGCGAGTGGTTGCAAGTTTTTTTTTAAAACTATGCTTGACTTAGTGCATTACAATGTACTATATGTAAATTTCAGATAGAAGTTTATCATGCTCACATGATAAAATAATAAAAAATAGAATACAAGGTAAGATAGAAGATAGGCCACAGGTTCTACATCCCTGTTTTAGATCTTTTTGGATCATGCATGTTTATGCCAGTTGAATATATTAATTAATTAAATCCTTTCATCAATAAATTTTAATTTGTCTGAGATGCCTTGGAAAAAATGCAATTCAGAAAAGAATGCAAGAGCCAATTGGTTGTTCTTGTAATGCTTTTTATAATAATTTCTTTTTCTTTGGAATAGCATTAGGAAATCTCTGTTTCCTTGTTCTTTGCAGATCATTATCTATGAATGAAATCATATTTAAACAATGATCCAATGAAAACATTTAAACAGACTGCTTTGAACCCAAGTTAGTGTAGTTACTTAGACCCAGTTTGGCATAGTGGTTAAGGCACCAGGCTAGAAACCGGAAGACGAGTTCTAGTCCTATCTTAGGCACGAAGCCAGCTGGGTGTCAGGAACCAGGCCAAGAACAACGCTGAGTCAATATTCCAACTCTAGTCCTTTACTGATCTCACCATATAGACAGAATCTTGCCAGACTAAAGCTATTCAACTAACGTAATGGGAAATATCCTAGAAGGGGTTTAGGGCGGAGCTACCTTGAACCTCTTAACTGTCCCAGCAACAGTGTCTGGGCTGCGAAGCCTCTTATCTGTCTGGAATGCGCTTCTTCCCTGGGAACCAGTGGCAGCGCCAGAATCCACCACATCACCCCCTCCTTCAGGAACACATTCCATCACATCAGGTGATCTTGGGCCAGTCACTCTCTCTCAGCCCTAGGAAGGAGGCAATGGCAAACCACTTCTGAAAAACCTTGCCAAGAAAATTGTGGGGACTTGTCCAGGCAGTCCCCAAGAATTGGACATGATGGGATTAAAAAAAAAAGTGTAAGTTCTTGGCCTGCAATAAATCTAGCATTAGCATCTAGAACCTCTTGAGCTGGAGGAAGGAACTTCCCAGCATTGCTTCAGCCAGCTAGTACCTCCTTGGAAGCCAGACAAGGAATCAGCAGTGCATCATCAAGAATGGTGAGACGATCCTATAACCCAGTTCCACCAAATTGGGCTTTTGTGATCCCTTTAAGTTCAGCAAAAATGAACTCAGAGAAGGTCCAGTTTGCATTCCCCCCTTATAATGGTGACAATTATTTTGATATTACATTTATATATTGTTTTTCTCCAAAAGCTGAAGGTGTTGCATGATTCTCTTTCACCACTTTAACTTCAGAGCATCTGTAGATTCAGCTGACTGGCCCAAGCTAATTCAAAAATCATTATGGCCAAGTAGAAGTTTAAACTTGGGTCTCCCAAGTCTTAGTCCAGCACTGTATTCACCACATCACTGTTGCTCAGTGTAAATTTATTTCAAAAGTGAGGTGTTCTATTTATTTGAAGTTGAGAATATGGGGCACAGTGGAAGCAGTGGAAACAAAGCCCCTCAGGTAAATTGCATCTTTACTACATCTTAACAAGCCAGATAGTGTTGCATCAACGTTATGAAGTACCTTATTGACATGAAGTGTAGGGGCCATGCACAGCTTTCACTGTAGATATGAAACCAAGTGAAACGATTGGTGCATCTTCTGGATTACTCCAAGCTCACAGGATCCTCTTTTTCTATCTTAGTTTTCTATATGAGTTAGAGACTGCTGCTGGAAGAATTCCTCATTTTACCCAAAAAAGAAGTTGGCAGAAATCCTTCATATGTAGCCGTTCCTGGAATGGTTTCTCATATATTGTCAACCTGTTAGTTTTTAATAATAATTACAACATTTTCTGAAAGATGAGTTATGACAGAAGGGGTTGAATGAATTTCAAAGTAGCTTTCTAAGTAGCCTCTGTATTCAAATACTGGGACCCAATTCAAAGTGGAATATGAAAAATATTTACTTCCGTCTCCGTATTATATTTATATATTATGATTTTACTTTTAGACAAGGAAGGATATCTTTTGAAAATGTGGGTTGAAACATCAATTTTCATTTCTTATCTTTCCACATAGATGATAGAAAAAAAGTTTCATTTTAACAGATTCCTCACTGGTAGTCATGTACAAGCCAGTACTTATGGTTTAAAAGAAAGAGTCAAGTTCCCAAACTTTCAGTCGTGAAATATTAAAGCAAACTAGTATTTCCGTAAAACCACAACCCCAGGTTTATTCATAATGACAAATAGGAATCCATGAAAGTGAAACTAAATTCTGATTTATTCTTCTTGGCTAAATGCATGGAGAAGAATGAAGGGTTTTTTATATTCCTACTTGTATATGCAACAGCAAATTATTGTTTGATGTTACAGGCGAATCCAGCCAAACAGAACTCTTAATCGAGGAAGAAAGATCTAGAAACTATCAAAATGAACAGTTTAACTAAAACACCCACACATGTATGGATAACATTTTTCTGAAATTGCAAAAATGTTTTTATTCTAACAGTAGAAAGAAAAGATAGGAGAAGGAAGCAGGTTAGTTAGAACTCTCATACGTACATAATGTTCTAACAAAGCATGAAACAAAATAAATAATTAAGTCCAGATACTTTGCTGTCAGATATGGTAAATTTCAATCTTGTGGGGGAAAGATTGTAAGGCTTTCTGCAGGAATGTCCTGCATCTTTAAATACTGAGCAACAAAGCATGAATTTGCTTATGAAACACCATCTACTGCATTTTTCCCAAGATGTAGCACTAATGCAATAAAGACCAACAGCAGCGTGGGCTGCTGTAACGTGCACGCTTTAGAACAATGAGATCATTTCAGAAGTTGCCTGAAACAATGGCTGACCTTGAAGTGGAATAAGAATGAAAACGTTCTGCAAGTTGAACAGAAATATAAAAATCAATGGCAAACATTCAGAAAATAGTAATTTGGTTAATAAACAAATTTATTTTCACAAGGCTAGTGCTGGACCTTGATAGGAGAAAGGGCTGTTTAGGGCAGAAATGAAACAATGTCTGTTTGGCATGCAAAATGATTCATTTGAATCATTTTTTATCTTCTCATCTAGAATACATGGATTCCATCTCTTTGTCTCCAGTCTCCTTTTTTTCCTACTTTATGTATATTTGTTATATTCTCAATTCAAAATTATTTATAATTCACATTCTTTAGTTTAGCCTGACCTCTAACTTATTCTATAGAGTTTTGAATATTTATTAGTATCAATTACAAAATATATTGAACAACAAAGGGCCAGCAGGCCTCTGAAGCCAGTGGAAAGCCTTCCATTAACAAACTGGATCATGATCTAGCTCCTGCAAGAAAACTTGTAATAAAAGACAATGAAATGAAATAAATGAATTCATTTATTGACTTTGCAGAGGAATAAGCTGACTCAGAGATTATTCAGTTTTCATATATAAGAGCTTAAAATATTTTATTGACATTGCAGAAATTCAGATTGCTGACTTTAAATATGGTGCGATAACAATTTGTACCATCTTTTTTTCTGTGAGCATGTTGCTTGATCTGTTCCAGTCAGTTGCCCAGCATAAATCTACACATCCATGAAATTTTGCTGCTCCCCACCTTTTTTTGGAGTTTAGATCAATGACTTGCAAAACTAGTTTGTTTCTGTTGAAGATCTTCACTTTCTTGAGACACTGGATTTATGGGATTAATTGCTGACAAATCAAATGGTTTTGGTATATCTATTCTGAGTTCTCCTTGGCGAACAACTATGTAAGGCCTCAGAGCATCAGCTGTCACTTTCTCAAACCAATCAAGTAGCTTTTGGAGGTATTGGAAGAATGCAGTATAGTTCTCAATTGTCAAGTCAATCAATCTTTGTGTCTTGCTGATGAGCATTTCGTAAGAACTGAAAAGGTGATTGTATGTCTCCTGTAGCTTTGCCTTGACCTGTTTGTTTTGTTCAGCAGCACTCTGTTTTGCAGCTTCCGACCAATACAGGATCTTTTCATGTGCAGTTTTGGAGAGCTCAGCAAGTTTTTCTTGGTTTTCCAAAAATTCTTTTGCCTGATCTGTCAGGGTTATCATGAGGTCAGCAGCATCATTGATCCATTTGGTGTGCCACTCTAATATAGCATTAAAAAGATCCTTCAACCAATTTATCAGCTTTTCTTCCACTTCATAATATTTGAGAGACCACCCAACTACACTTGGGTCAAAATATTCTTTCCGCAGATCTTTTATGCTCTGTAGAATGTCTTCTAACTTACTATAAATATCGGAGAGAGTATTCTGGATAATGTTTTCAATGCGAGGAGATAAATATTTTACATCACCTGCTAAGCTATTCAGTGCTTGTAAGAAATTTACAAACAGTTGTTTTGTTTGGTCTTTCAGATAGTCATAGTTTTGAGCTTGTATATTTCTGATAAGCTCTTCTATCTTCTGGAAGACTTGCTGAATTCCTTCTTTTAGGTCTCTTAGATGTTGTGCAAAGTCAATCTCCTGGAGACCAACAAATATCTGACTAACTTTCTTTTGTACATGGGTTAAAAACATTTTAATTTCTGCAAGTATATCACTACCTTTGATTATCACAGAGGAAGCTGGAATTTTAATTTCTGCCTCACTGACAAAGGCAATCAAAGAATCAAAATATTCCTGCACTCTTGTAATGCACTGATCTATAACTTTTGCTATTTTTTCAGTGACCATCACATAAAGTTCTTCACCAGTGTGCTTCCCAGGCAGCCCTGGTACCTGGAGTCTTGTTACCTTCAAAAATTCAATGGCAGAATCAATAAGACGTTTTACCTGTTTATGGTATTCTACTATTACATTCATGATGGCATCCAAAAATTGGGCTCTGATTTGGTCATATTCCATTTTGCTAGCTTGATCTGCAGCTTTATGGTATAGCGTTTTGGATTCTTTCTTAATCTGTTCATATTTCCCTGTGACCTGGTTAGTTACTTCATGAAGCCGTTGTTCTAGTTCACTGATGCTGTTTAAAGTGTTTGTGTATGTTCTGTCAGTTTTATTTCTCAGATGATCGTGCAGTTTTGAGGCAGCAGAACTGATTCCCATGCCTGTATGTTTACGGTGGTACTTGTCAACAGTATGGTACAAAGCATCAGCCATTTCAGGAACCTTCTCTTTTAAACCCTTAAGTAACTCTCTGACGGCATCCTCATTCCAGTTGGTTTTGACTTGAATCAGTTCTGGATTTTTGAAAGATATCTCACTTTTTAAGATATCCACTTCATTCTGAGGGTTAGACTGTAAATGTAAAATACATTTTAATGAGGGATTATTTTCTACTTCGTTATGGAACAAGACATTTACTCTCTATTACATTAAATCCCATTTAAATCCCCATTACATCAACCCGTCCCACCCGATCGTGCAGAGAGGGCATGCTGTGGACCCCGTCTCTAAGACAATTTTGTTTGGCGGGGTCCAGGAAGCGGGACTTCTCTCCACAGCTCCCGGTCGGTGGAACATGCTGCCCCCAGAGGTGAGATTGGCCCCATCACTCCTGCCCTTCTGGAGGAGTCTGAAGACCTGGTTCTGCTGCCTCACTTGGGGCAGAGAGGGGAATAGATCTACATGGGGATGGCTGCTATAGGCCTCCCACACTTGGACTGTTTTAGATTCTTTCGCCACTTGGACTTTTTACTCTTATTTATATTATTTATTATTGTAATTTTATACTGTATATTTTATGATTGTTGTTTTAATTGATTGTTGTAAACTGCCCAGAGTCCCCCGATGGGAGGAGATGGGCAGGGACAAATTGGATGGATAAATAAATAAACAAACAAACAAATGAAATCAAATATATTTGCCGTGATTTTACTTTCTTTTGAAGGACTTTGAAATAAAAAAGCACTGTACTTAAAAAATAAGTAATGTGTACACCCTGCACAGATACACTGTATGTTGTGTATTTCCTTTTCAAAGTAATCATACACCAATAATAATAATACGGTGATCCCTGATTTTATTTATTAATTTATACAGAATTATTAAAAATTGTAATGTACCATTTCATGAACATTACTCAAATGATTAGGTTTCTATCTTAAATCCTTGGCCCAAACTAGGCAGTATATTAATTAAACTTTGCATTTAATGTATTTAAATGCAAATAGCTAACAGCAGATATGATGGTACTGATAATTAGCAGAATTGCAACAAAACAGAAGGGGGAGGTGCCCTAGGACCTTCCTGCTAGGAATCTTTGGAATGGATCAGTCCATATTACTTCAACATGTGCTGGTATTTGTTTTTTTCCATTTCATATTAATTAGTGTTGGGCTTTTTTTTTTTCCTTTAAGAATTCTTAAAAAATCTCTACTGGAAATTATAGGTGCTGGTTCTGTTTCCATTTTTCATTCTTTTAAAGAAATGATAATAACAAACTGAAGTAGGTACAGTACGTGCCTGCTGTACATGCATTGCAAATGCCTCTAGGCACTGAGTGGAAAACAGGGGTGACTGCAGTGCTCATATAACAGTTCTGTTCAAGTAACCCTTGGACTACAGCATAATATCTTGTTCATATTTGTAACCTCCTTTGATTGAAACAGACCTCTAGCGGGGCTGAGTAGTGCATTGCATAATAATTTGGAGGAAAAACTATGCTGATGGCTACACTTCATATCACTTGATAGTCAGTACTGAGAATTCTTACGTTTTCCTCAATTGGATCAGTAATCAGCTATTTGAATGTTTAGTGTATACATGTGTATGTGTATTTATACACATATACACGCACATGAACACAATATTATGAACTTGTTCTTACTCAGAAAACCTTTTGAATTAATCAGTCTCTATATGCCAACTAAATGACAGTAACTGAACATGGGGGAACAACAAAGTATTTCACTGGCCTATAACTAATTGTAGAGGTTTTGATAGGGCTCTTTATTAAGGAAACATTTAAGAATAAGTGAAAGGAAATATTAGATAAGCATGATTTAACATTCCCTCCCACCTTTCTACAATAGTGCCTGAGAGTTGACTTTGCAACAGGATGCTGAAAAGAAAATATTTGTATAAGGAAGGACAAAAGTCAAAGCTGCAACTAAGGGTAAAGCCAGCTCTGAGTAGGGGCTTCGGTGTTGTAATGTTACTAACATAGTAGTGGAGTTTAACCACATGAAAGTAATTGAACGTAGGTCGCACTGAAGTCGGTTTAACTTGGTCAGGATAAAACTGAAGGTCATTTGAACTGTGGAGCATAGTGTAATTTTAGCCTTGCCTACCTGAGTTTGGTAGAAAATCTTGCTGTTGAGAATATTAGCATCCAGACTGGTAAGAAAACCAAGAGTGCCAGCTGAAGAAGATGATATCAATGTAGAAACTCTTGAACCATCTCCCTGGTAGTGCATGTGGACATCAGTGAAAGTTGGACTAGTGATATCCAGGGATGCTGTGTTCGGAGCAGTTCTAAAAGAGACACAAAGTAATCACAGGATATGTTAATTACTAATTCATACAAAGTAAAGTTTTTAATCATGGCCTATTATAGATGGTTTACTGATGCTCAATTTCTTTGGGATAGTCTACTCAAAGTCTAGGCTGGCATCAACTGAAGTATTTTCAGCATCAGCAAAGACCATTTTATTTGTGCATGTCTTTTAGGTGCTATTTAAATATTCTATCAATAAGTATTTTTGGGGGGTTTATTTGAGTGGTTTTAATATTAATTAGTTCTGCTGTTTTATTGATATTGGGTTATATATGATAGTAGTTTTCCACATGTTGGAAGCATGCATCCATATATAAAATGAGATATGCAATTTTTGTCAGTCACCAGTTCTTACTATTCCAGGGCATTCTTCCACAGTAGGTAAGGCGAATTGGCAAATACTGGGTGCCCCACTTTGCAAAAGGATACATTCAGCCTATTAGTTCAAAGTCACTACTGGATACAACCTGTAGTTTAGTTTATCTGATTGTTAGTAATAATTGCTGTTAGTCACTGGATGACTAGCTGTGTGAAGCTTAAAAATATATAAAATCTATATCTGATTTTCAGCAGAGGAGTATTAATGCATGTTCTCAGTCAACACTTGAATTGGTTCTTTTTTAAAAAAAATTGATTTTCAACCTATTTAGTCAAATTACCTTCAGTTTTTCTATCAATGATTTTATGTATTTTCATGAAATTTTAAAATATTTCTTTTTGATAAAAGAAATCATATATTGTGTTATAGGTATTATGTTAGCTTAATAGAATGGAAAAATGAGATAAAGCCTTTTCAGAATTATTAAATAGCATGACTAAGGTGATAGCATCATGCTGACCTTGGACTGATACGATGGAAAGAATCCGTTAATTTAAAAAGTCAATATTGGACAACATTTCAAATAGCCACACTTGAAGTTCTGTAATTCAATCAAAGCCAGTTAAAAGAAAAGTTTTGATGGTGTTCTACAAAGAAATGGTGGAGTAGAACTAATGGAGTTCCACCAGGAGGGAAGCCTGCTAAATTTCCTCATTACCAGTCATAATCTTGCCTTTGGTACTCAAGGAATCTTCAGAGAGGCCTCACTTCCCCATGTCAACGCATATGTAGGAGATGCCTCTTTAGACAAGCTTCTCTTGAGTAGATATCTGTATTCCTTGTCCTCATTTACTTTGAGATAATGCTTACAGAGTATGGTATTAAGTCTCTGTTATATAATACTGCTCAATTGGTTAGGATTCCCCATTTATCGCATATAGTTTAATCTACAGATATGTTGACAAAGAGAATATTTACCCATATGCAGTAAAGATGGCTTTATATTTTGCACTTAGCTCAGGATGAGCTAAATCATACTGCATATTTAGTGTGGAATGGTTGCCTCCGTATTTGTAGGTGGATACACCTGGAAAGGAAAGATTTCATACAGGTGAAATTGTATTTCACAAATTTAGGGCATGGAACATACACTGATTTCACAGATTTTTGCACAATGTCCTTGAGATCTTTTTTTTTTTTTTGCCTTAACCATTCTCTGCAGTTAATAGAACAGTTTTTACTGTTGGTTTCTTCAGTTCTAAAGTAGCTGCTATAACAACATGTATACAGCAAAATAAGTCTCATGAATTCTGGATGAATCAATACTTCCCAGATCTAATCTCTTTTTACCCATACTAAATCTGGATGGATTTCAAACTTTTCCCGCCCACAAACATTACCCTGCCTCATCTTACCTATGTTACTACACATTGTAAAGTATTTGAAGTTCCTTCAATCACATATCTTAAATTCTAATTGACTATATCCAATTCAAAGATAAAATAACATAGAATACAGCACTAATATTCTTACCATCTAAATCGGATTCCAGAAACTGCAGTGGTGAATTTGCAGTAAAGTCAATGGAATGTTCAAAAGCATCCTTTGTGTTCTTCAGATCTGTTTTCCAGGTAGCACTGTACAATGGGGAAGTGATCTTGAAAGAACTAGACAAAGCTCCAAATTTGGGGAAGTAAATTCCAGCAGGTAAAGCAAATTTGAAAGCTGGTATTTCAATCTGCTGTTGAGGAATTGTAATTGTAGGCAAATCAAAATCAGCTATCTTGTTGGCTGCAGCATTCAGATCCACATTCATATTACCAAGAGAAAGTGTCCTTGGAAGAGTAAATTGGGGTACTGTTACAAGATACTCAGGAACAGTCAGCTCAAAGTATGGAATTTTATTTTGTTCCAGATTATTGTATTTGGTTATTACATCAAATTGGGGAAACTGTATTTTTGGTAGCAAAGGAAGGTTGATATCAAATGATGTACTAGTCAGCCTTTCAGGGACTTTGAACTCACCTAGAACAATGGGAATGTCAAGAGATGAAGTAACAGGATTTTGAACATTTGGTTGAATTTCAGGAATCATTATTGTAAATCCATCTTCCAGTTGATTGACATTTATAGCAAAAAAATATCCATCTTCATTTTTTGTGTATACTATATTTGTTGATGCATTTAGGTATTGCTTCTCTTCAGGTCTAGTGGTGAGATCTAATTTCAAGATGTGCCATAAACTCCTCTCATAAACTGGTAACATAAACTGTCTGAGGAAGCCCATGTACCCTCCCAAAGATGCTGACAGGTCAACTCGAGCTTCTACATTATCATTTGTTAACTGCACGTCATGTCCACGGAAGAAGGAAAGGATTTGGCTTTCACTCTTCCAGCCAATTTTTTGATTTCCATTATTAACAGCCAGTGAAAAGGCTTCATTAACTGAAGTCTCACCAAGGAAATTATTTGGTTGGGCAACTTGCATCTGAAGAGCTGCCGACATAATACCAGAAGCTAGTTCCAGAGTTACTTTGCAGATCTGATTTCCTTTAGTCATAATTAGTGGGTAATAATGTAGACGGTTTTCTCCACTATGTTCCCATAGAGCATAAAGACAATTGGTAGATGCCTCAATGGCAACATCTTCTTTTGTGTCAAAATTCCAGATGTCTCCAGCATTTGAACTAGTCTCAAACTTGACAGCTGATCGAATACCTTTAGAATTTAAATAAGCATTTGCTTCATGAACTAACTTCCCAGAAAATGGCTTTCCTTCGTAAAATTCACCATTGATGAAACCATTGGTTGATGTATCAGCTGATACGTCAGATATGATACTTTCTAGCTTAGCCTGGTGGACAACTGCTCCTTCAGCATTGACGTAATTGGTATCAATATCATAATTTAAATTTATTTTTGAAGAGATTATTGGTATTGTTTTGGCATTTCCTTTAAGCTCCTGCCCAAAATTCACTTTCAAGCCTGGCACAGTCATCTTTGCTGTGGTTACCACTGAAGCTTCTATGTTTTTCTTTGTGAAACTGATAGTGCTGTCATGATTTCCTTCTATAAATTTGCTTTTCAGGGATAATGCAGTTGCCAGTTTCAGACCCCTCTTCCTTGTGATGCTTGTTGTTCCATCCAACTGATACTGTAGGTCATCAATCACAGAAGTGGAGGAGGAACTCAGTCGAGCAACAATATCAGATTGGTTAAAAAAGCCAGCATTTGTATTTAGGGTAATCATGCTAGATTTAAATGAGAAATCATAGGTGATATTTCCAAAGGCTGGAATATGGATTCTGTTTGGCAGTGGACTTACTCGATAGTTGGGAAGCTTCAGTGTCCTCAGGCCTTGTGGAATGTGAAGGATTGGTAGCTCCAGTGATGGAAAGACTACTGTATATGATGGCATTGAAAACCCAACAAATGGAACAGTGAAACGTGGGGTACTCATTTCTTTTGGAAGCACGTAACCAAAAGTCGGGAGCTCTGCTGTAAAGGGAGAGACCTCAATGTTTAGCATGGGAATGGTGTACCCTGGAATCTTGAAGATTTGCGGAACTTGGTTAACTGAAGTATCCAGTTTGTATTTATCAAACTTGATCTTGGCTTGGTTATATGATTCTGTCAGAAATGCTAAGGTGCTGTCCCTACCTCTTTCAAAATGCTTGTTCAAGTTCACTATGTAATAATTGAGTGCTTTGTGCACTCCATCTAAAGGAATTGGAAATGAGTGCACATCTTTGTTCTTCTGGTACTGAATTTTTAGGTTTAAATCACATGATTGTTTTGGAGTTTTCAGTAATTTTTTCAATCCTGTTTCTTCCCATAGGGAGTATTCTTGCACTTGGGGTGTCTTGATACCAAGGTAGGGGACAGATTGTTCAGGAAATGATAGAGGAATGTTTAGGAATTCCAAGTTAGCATCACCATTCATGGATATAATAGCTTCAATTCTATCTTCATTATTACCAGCAGACAAGCTATGAGCATATCTATATTGATTAAATCTTCCCTCAGCTACCCAGCTAACTTGTTGAGTAGAAGGACTGAGCACCAAGCCATAATTATTCAGGAACTCAATTTTTCCAACAATTTTGAGTGGGAAGCTAACTTTTAAATTCATGTTGTTATTAGCTGATGTTTTAATTTCAAATGGTTGTACTGAAAAGGACACATCATTATTTATAGTCCCAGAGATGTGCCCATTCACCTTAGCGTTATGTGTACCAGATAGTTCCATTTTCAGCTGTAAAAGGTTCCCTGTGCCTTGTACATTTAAAACACTTTGTCCAAGTTGTGGTGACTCCATTGTAGACTCAACCTGAAGCTTTGAAGAACTTGGCAAGTTGTATTCATATACCAGTTTTTGGTTGACTCTTAGGTATTTAGCATTTATCCTGTTTTCTGCTGCAAATGCAGCTATTGATCTCTCTATGGCAAAAGTGACTTTTGATTCATGGGTTCCTTCATCAGAGTAATCATGAGCAGTCCATTTCCAGTCTCCTTTACCAGTGGAAGTAACTGATATGTGTCCAGCTTCCAGTGCTGCTTTTATTTCATTGCTTAATTCAGCTTGGCTAGTGAACTGGGCCTTTGGAACATTGAGCCTATGTGTATATGTAGTCTTGCTGTCCATGGAAATCATCTTGTTCAGGTTGACTGTTAGTTTGTTATGTAGTTCTATAGCATTACGTGCAGTACGGAAGCTGGCTGTTGTTTCAGCATTTCCTTGAACAGATCTTGTCAAAAATACTACTTCACTTCCATGATCAGCTTTAAGATACAAGTGGGTGAACTTCAGGCTTTCTTTTAGGATTAACTTCTTCATCTCAGGAGCCAAAAGGTGAGTATTTGCAGTTATGGTGAAAGCAAGGTAGTCAATTTTGGATACTGCTAGAGCTGAAACGGAGGCAACAAATTCTGGGCTGTGGGCATGAGCTGTTACATTCTGAAAACCAGCATTAGTAGTCAGTGTGAAGAAGGGAGAAGCAATTCTGCAAGTACCAGACAGTTTTCCAAATGTAGGGATAGTTACAGTATACGGAATACGTGGTAACTGGAATTCTGGAATCTTTATATCTGGAAATTGAAATTCATTCAAGTTCAGCTTTGGAATCAATAATTCAGGTATTTGTAGCTGGGGCAAATTCATTTCTGGTAAAGAAAAGTCCGAAAAATGAAGATCTTTGATTTTTACATCTTGAAAATATGTATCAGTTGCTGGCAGCTGAAAGTCACTTGTCATTATTTGATCTATTATCCTCACAATCTTCAGTTTGATTTCATTAAAATCAATTGTATAGGAAGGAACGTCAATAGAATTTAGAATGGTAAATTTAGGAGTAGTAAATCTAACTGGGATTCTGATTTCATTTAATTTCTTGAAATTTATCTGATAAGAAGGTACATGAAGGTCAGTTAGTGGAATAATAAAATCTGGAGTTTGAAATGTTGCGTCCTGTAAGGCTCGAAGACTGACTTCGAAAGCAGGTATGTTGATTATGCCTAGTCTGATTTCAGGAACATTAAAACCAGTTTCAACAAACCAATTCAGACTGTCAGCCATATTTTTTACGTTGTGTTTCTCTGCTAAAACACTAATCTTCTTTGACATAATGTCCCACTGATTAACTAAATAGGAGATTGTGGTCCTGTATAGCTGGCTTGCTTTCTGAAGGTACCTTTGGCATTCCATTGGAATGTCCATTTGATAAATTCTTTTGCGTGCATCTTCCAGGAAATCACGCATCTTAGTTTTTAGTTCATCTATTGCTGGAGAGCTTAGAAGATCATTGAGCCAGTTAACTATTGCAGCAAGTCTACCATCTTTTAATTTCTCAATATAGTGAGAAACCACAGTACTGACTTCTTCGATGTATTGTTTTGCAGCTTCTACTTTTTGTGGTAGCTCTAAGGCTTTAATTTCATCATTTACTTTTTGAGTTGCTTCCCGGATTTTATTGTTTGTTTCATCTACAAATTTGTTGTAATCAAAGGACTTTAGCTTCTTTATCACAGTATCAAGGAAGTCATTGACTCTATCAACTGCCTTTTTATAATCAAATGTTTGGAGCTGCTTAAGAGCATCATCAACAAACTTTAACATTTGATTGAATAATGATTTTATGTCAATTTTTTTCAGTGTGATGGTTAATTGCTGAACTGTTTCTTTGATTTTCTGTTGTTCAAACAATTCTCTCATCTTATCCATTAGAACTTTGGCCTGCTGGTCAATATTATAGTTTACAATAAGTTCATGCATGCGAACTCTGAAAGCATTGATCTTCTCAGGTATTGCATAATCCTCCATAAAATTTAGAAGGATGTCTTTGATTTGTTCAAGGATTTGGTTTATTTTTTCAAATGGAAGTTGTATTTTTAACTTTTCTATAAGTATTCCAATGTCAATTCTCTCTATTTGCTCCTTCAAAGTCTCTGCAATATGTTGGACGTCAAGACTCTGAATCTGGCTCTTCAGTTGATCAAGTTTTTCTTGTACCTGAGCTCTGATTTTGTACTTGGTATCCATATTTTGAACCCAAGCAGCAGCATTGCTTCCTATCTGGCTAGGATCGTACTGAGAAATAAACGATTGGAGTTGCTGAATAGTGTTGATCATTGTCACACTGATTTCATATTGCTTATCTAGAACTTTTATTTTTTCAACAATTTGCTCAATAAGTTGTATGATAACTGGTCTTAAGTCATAATTCTCCTTCATATACTTTTCAGTTTCAATCAGAAATACTTGCAGCTGAGTCAGAGCTTTTAGAAGATTAGTTTTAGCATTTTCCAACATGTTTTGAAGGTCATCAACTGTTATGCTATAATCTTTTGTGAAAGCATCCAATTTCTCTTTCAGTTTATTCACTTTACTTTCCAAATCAAAAGAGTTCACATAGTCATTCATCTCCTGGGGAAACTTATCTAATGCTATTTTGTATTTTCTCATAAATTGATCTATATTTATGCTCTTTAGAGTCTTCTGAATGGACTTCAGTGCAGTTAAGATGGAACGTCTGAATTGCTCATAATATGCTGGAAGACTTTCCAAGAAAGGTAGATTGATGACGTGCACATCTGCATTCTTATCATATTTCACAGAAAGAGAGAGGCCAAACTCTTGAGGCTCACCTATATTTTCTCTTAAATCAAGGGTGTCAATTAGATTAACTCTTTCATCATTTGTGAATGGTATTTTTATAGGAAAGTCTAGTACAGAAAGGTCAGCTAAAGTTTGTCCAGTTAACTCCACACCAATATTTTCAGCATTGTTAAAGGCGTTAATATCTTGTGTATATACATGATTATTCAGCTGACTCTTCATTTTCCAAATACTGCTTTGTTCAGATGGAGTCAAAACAACAGTGGCTTTGCTATCTAATCCAGTATTGTATCTTTCCCCAGAATTTAGGTTGTGGACAGTTGATCCCTGGTAATCATGGGAAAAGACAATAGCAAGAGGTTCTGCTTTTAGCAGGAATTTGCTGTACAGTCGACCTGATTGTTTTCCCAAGATTGAAAATTGTCCATCACCATTAGTATGCATGTCAAAAGTGACAGTAAAAGGGGCAGCCACAGATCGTATCTCATTAGAAAAAGTTACAAATTTAGAGTCACAGTTTGTGTTAACATTGATTGAAGAAGAGAGTCCTGCAACATTTAAGTTAACTTTATGGGTAAGAGCTGTACCCTGAACACTTGCAGCTGTGTCTGTCTTCATATGAGCTGTCAGATCTCCATATGTAAAGATATAGGTATGCTTTATCTCATTGCCACTATAAGTGCCTTTTATGTTACCATCCAGATTTACCTTCAAGGGCTCAAGTTGCAAGCGGGCTTTGTTATTTACATTGGCACTACTATATTTCAAATCATTGTTCAAGCTGGCTGTGAGGGAATAGGGCTGTAGCTGCAGGTCTACACGATGTTTGTGGGATATGTCTGGGCTAATGGTGTGATCTAAATTTGAAGCATAAGTCAAGGACAACCCTACAGTGTTCAGCTCGTGAGTGTGTTCAAGTTTCATTTCTTTGTATGACCCTGTCAAACTATTTGAAAATCTGAGTTCTCCTTTATTCACTCTGAAGTTCAAAATATTCTTGCTGTCCACATCCAAAATGCTCCCTTGATATGTGCTCAGAAGTGCTATTTCTGTGAGAGCCAGTTTCCCATCCAAGCTGAATTTTGCATTGTGTATCCCAGCACGTCCATTAGTATCAATCTTCACAGAAGCACCAGAAGCACCAATTTGTGCATTCATTTCATTCTCAAGGATCAGTAAGAGAAGCTGCAGTTTTGTTGTTGCACTGCTCACCAGTCCATCCTGCTTAATACTTAACACAGACTTGTGTTCTGCTTTGTTTCTTTCATTGTCCCATGACAAGTCACTGATCAATTCAACACCTTGGTTATTAACAGAGCCTGATACCAGGGCATAGTACTTATTTTTTAAGTAATCGGCCTTTAACTCAGAGCGAAGGATAGCCTGCTGCTTGTCTAGAGTTAAATCAAAGTTATTGAGAGCTTCAAGGTTTCTGTGGATTCCAGTGGCCTCTGATGACAATTTCAGCTGGCTGTTTTGATACCTTAAGGAAGCTTTGTTAGTCAGAGAGAAACCCTCTATGTTTGAGATAGAGATAATTGTCCATGCATCCTTAGTAATTCTTTGAGTCATCTGGTTAGTAGCCTGAAACAAGGAAGAATCAAACTTCAGGGTTGATTCCCATGTCAGCTGGAGAGTATTCTTATCAGAGGTGATAGATTGTATATATGTGGTTTTGGCAAAAGCTGTAGCAACATTCATTTGGCCTTCCAGATTGAGTTCACCAACATGTGAATTGTCAAGCTCTTTGGAATTTTGGCCAACAGACAAGGAAAGCCCAACTCCGAGCGGGCTGGAAGTGTCAAATGTCATGGTATTTTTGACAGTGGGATTGAGTCCATATTCGTTGACCTTGCTGAACTTAAAATTGGAATTGAGAAGGCTGTGATGGAGTGAGTTTTCATAATTATAGGTAAGTGTATTTCCGTCATAACTTGCTTCTCCCTGACCTGAAATAAAATGAAAAAAAAAATAACATTAGTAACTTGGAGATGTTAACCTGAGCTATTACGATTTTTAAATGATTACTCTCCTCTTTCATCATGCCTAAATCCTTTAATACAGATATTTAAAATACAAGAAGTATGCTTATTTACTTGAAAGTAAGTCCTGCTGTGTTTGATGGGACCTTGATCCAAGGAAGTGCGCACAGGGACTGACTTGAATAGGAATTTTGTTTTTCTTTGACCTGTGATGACTACAGGCATGCTGTACCTCGGAGATATTGTGGGTTCAGTTCCAGACCACCGCAGCAAAGTGAATATCACAATAAAGTGACTCTCACAGATTTTTTGGTTTTCCAGTGCATATAAGTTATGTTTACACTATACTGTAGTCTATTAAGTGTGCAATAGCATTATACCTAAAAAAACAATGTACATGCCTTAATTTAAAAAAATACTTCATTGCTAAAAGATGCTGATCTGTTGGGAAAATGGTGCCAATAGACTTGTTTGACACAGGGTTGCCACAAACCCTCAGTTTGTAAAAAAACTCAATATCTGCAAAGCACAATAAAACAAGGCATGCCTGTACATTGAAAAAGTGATGCAGTTTATTTGGCAACATTTTCAGAAGTGGTTTCAAATTGTCCTCTTTCTAGGGCTGAGAATAATGACTGGTCAAAAGTTATCCTGCTGCCTTTTGTGTCTAATGCAGGATTAGAACTCACGTTTCCCTGCTCCAAGTCCAGCACCTTAACCATTAGACCAAACTGGCTCTCTGCATGGGACTTAACACCCACTATTTTTATAACTGATTATTTGGACATTAGTTTTATTGAAAAGGCATGCAAGCATTGCCTTTCACTGAAAGCTAAACTGAATGTATGAATCAAATTGTAATTCATTTGGTATTTTGGCATGTTGGACTGACTGGGTGTTAGCTGTAGAAAATTACAGATGAAAGCAACTTCCCTCTAAATCTATAGCATTTACTTTCTCACAAGATAAACTTTTGAAAGTTGGCATTTATATCTTGAGATAGAAATACTTTTGCATGACTTCTTTTATATATTCATAAACATATAGGAGCAAGTAAGCCGTCACAGCATGTAGCTGGGTATTGGAAATAACTCAAAAGTTCAGTCAGTTTCATGTAGTAAATAATGAGCTAGGCTTGAATTTTGTACATGGACACTATACAGCTGAGCATCCTATTCCCAGCACAACTACAAGCAGAACACAAACTTTTGTCATCATTTTCAACCAACTGCAGTTCATCATACCTAAACCTGGCCAAGACTTGAAGTCATTTTCAAATTTTGTTTTCTGAACCTGGCTTGTTTTATTAAACCATTGGTTAAAAACTAATAAGGATTCAGGCATAATATCAAGAAAAAAGATAATTAGTAGGAAATGAGGTGGAAAGGTCTGATTTCCTCCTTACTGCTGCATCAAAAAAACAGAGGGAGCTAACCTAAGCTTGCGATTTATACCCATAACATGAACTATGTAATCATTCTCCACTTGCTTCCCTTCAGATGTATTAGACTACAACTCCCAAACTGTCAACCCTCATGAACAACAGCTGTGCCCTCTGGGACTTAAAATACAAAGAGGGCAACAGTACAGTGCAAGGTGATCTTGGGCAGACCCAAGACCTCACCGCCTCCATCTCTGTTGTATGATAGTAACTTCTGATTCGTATCCTTGCTCCAAGGTGAGACACAACATTGTAAAATATTTGCAATAAGTTTTCAGAGTATTATACAGCTTTTTTTTCAATGATACAGTTAATATAATACAGTAAAAGAAAAGTCAGTGTACATGCAAATATGCCACCAGGCTGCTAGAGTTCTCTTCATGAACAGTCAAAACTTAACATGTTGAGTTCATTTTCAGAATCTAATAATCAAACTGTAAGAATTATTACACTTGGGGGGAGACTCATTAAATTAAACTGTGTAAATATGACATTAAAACCATTCATACTGATCTTTTGTGTTCAGAGAAAAGAGTTTGTGACTTTTGACAGGGAAGCACTGAACTGACATGAAAACATAGTACGCGCTTAATTAAAAATTTAGTGCTTTTACAGCACTAACTGATGCTTACCTTGTACATTATATGAAAGTAACTCCAAAACAGAATCAGCTTTCATAAAGTATCTTGATCTCAGACTGTAGGTATTTTTTGTGGTGTTAGCTAAAATATAGGAACCGGACCAATTGTAGTAATTGTTGTATAAGTTGGAAATGATCTCAAAAGTGCCCAACAAAGGTACATGAAGTGTGTAAGATTCCGGGATGGTGAATTGTGGAATTGTATATTCCTGCGATGGCATATTTAGTCCCAGTGATTCCATCACCAGTGGTGGTGCTCTTATAGTCTTGGGCACACTCATGTCCTGTGATGATTTTCCGCCGAATGGCACTGGGATAGTAATGAAAGTACTTTCCTTATTCCAAATGTACTTAATCTTGCCATCACTGCAACACAAAATTACCCATTGTGAGTTTAAAAATGCATTGCTCTTCTTCAAAATATGCCCATTTCAGTAGACAGCAAACAAAAGCAGTAACTACAAAGCATTGTTGTAACCTTGCTTGGAAAAAAATCCTCTTGAAGTTAACACCTCTTAAGATCCAGTTAGCTCTTGCTTTAAAATATAAATATAAATATAGAGCCAGTTTGGTCTAGTGGTTAAGGCAATGGGCTAGAAACCAGGAGACTGTGAGTTCTAGTCCTGCCTTAGGCATGAAAGCCGGCTGGGTGACCTTCGGCCAGTCCCTCTCTCTCAGCCCAACCCACCTCACAGGGTGGTCGTTAGGGGAAAATAGGAGAAGGAAGATTAGGTATGTTCACCACCTTGAGTTATTTATAAAAATAATAAAGGCAGGATAGAAAATAAACAAACAAACAAACAAATAAATAAATGGCTACAACATCAGAGCTCTCTGTCCAGAAGAGTGCAATGCTAAGAACAGCTAAGATACTGCTCAGAGCCCTCAAACTCCCAGGCCTCTGGTAGAGGACCCGAGGTTGAGGAAGACACATACCACCCATATGGGTGAGAAGGGAATGTATGTATGTATGTATGTATGTATGTCCAAATCTCTATTAAAAGATTGTTTTTTTCCTTTTTTGCTCAACAATGACCTAAACTATGAAATGTTCTCAAGATCAAAACCATACATGGATGAGACAAGAGAATCTGGAATTGATGGAATGCTACTACAACAGCAGACCTAATGAGAGGGGATACATGAAACGCGTGAGGGAATTATGGATGGACAGAGGACCTGCATCCACACTGACTGAGAAACAGCTAGTTACCCAATGCTTCAACATTGTGAAGAGGAAGCTGCTCCCACAACTTGAGATAGACCAACTACACATTATATCCCAGACTCAGGAAAACCTGGAGGAACAAATGGAGGTGCAGCCAACATCTGAAGCTGGAACATCACTGCCACCCCCTCCATTACAGAGCACAGCAGCTGATATGAGGCAAAAGATCATGGATAAACTAGCAACCATCAACTCTCAAGACTGATTACCAAGGCTCAGTGGAGAAGTACCATCAGATAGTATGCTAGAAGATGCCAACAGAGCCCTCGCGACAATCCCTACCACCAGTATAACTCAAACCAATGAACTAGTATACGCTACAGCCGTTGCTTGGCTACATGATCAAGAAGAACAGGAGTACATACCCCTCCTGGAAAATGAGGTTGGAGGCTAAGATCAAGGCAACTCAGAGACAAGTTGTGGAACTACAGAAGGGTGTGGAGATTAAGGATAAGACTTGGCTACTGAAAAAATACAAGGGCCTGACTCCATCTGAAGCCCTAGAGACTGCTAAACAAAGGCTCACAGCACTGGCTACTAGGCTAAGGAGGTACACTAGAGAAGCAGAGTCCAAGAAGATAAATGTCCTGTTCGCCAAAAAACCATCCAAGGTGTACTCCCAATTGCAGTGCAACAACACAGTAACAGCAGAGACACCAACAGCAGACCCTGAACAGTACTGGAAGAACACATGGGAGAAAGAGAAGACACATAACACCAGTGCAAAGTGGCTGCAGGACCTGAGAGCAGACCACAGAAATCTCCCAGAGCAGGAACCAGTCACCATCATAGTAGCAGACATCCAACAGTGGGTCAAGAACATGAAGAGCTGGACAGCACCTGGCCCAGACATGATCCATACCTACTGGCTAAAGAAACTAACAGCAGTGCATGAACGCCTAGCAGCACAGATGAGCCAACTGCTAGCAGCAGGCTCCCACCCAGACTGGCTAACACAAGGTAGGACAGTGCTGATCATGAAAGACCCCAATAAGGGAACAACAACACCCAACTACCGGCCAATAACCTGCCTCCCCACAACATGGAAAGTCCTATCAGGCATCATAGCTGCCAAGCTGCAGGACTTTATAGGCCAGTACATGAGCACAGCTCAGAAGGGCATTGGGAACAACACCAGAGGCTCCAAACACCAGCTGCTCATAGATACAGCAGTCACTCGAGACTTAAGGTCTAGACAAACCAATCTGAGCACAGCCTGGATTGACTACAGGAAAGCCTATGACTCAATGCTACATACATGGATCTGTGAATGCCTGGCACTATACAAAGTCAACAGGACACCCAGGACCTTCCTCAAGAACTCAGTGGGACTGTGAAGACAACACTGGAAGTCAACTCAAGGCAGCTTGCACAAGTGGCCATCAAGTGGGGCATATACCAAGGTGTTGCACTGTCCCCACTGCTGTTCTGCATGGGCTTGAACCCCCTCAGCCAGATTATCACAAGAACTGGATATGGACTCAAGTTCAAGAGTGGAACTACCATCAGCCACCTCCTCTACATGGATGACATCAAGCTCTATGCTAAGAGTGAACGAGACATCGACTCACTGATCCACCTGACATGGATCAACAGTGAAGACACTGGAATGTCATTTGGACTGGAGAAGTGTGGCCGGATGGTAGTAAAGAGAGGGAAGGTAGTTAAGACTGATGAGGTGGAACTACCAGCAGGCCACATAGCAGACATACAGACCAGCTACAAGTACCTTGGTATGCCACAGACACCTGGGAACCATGATGAGGAGGCAAGGAGGACAGCAACAACCAAGTACCACCAAAGGATAAGACAGGTCCTGAAGAGCCAGCTCAGTGGGAAGAACAAGATCCATGCCATCAACATGTATGCCCTGCCAGTCATCAGATACCCTGCCGGTATAGTGAGCTGGCCAAAGGAGGACATGGAGGCTGCTGATGTGAAGACCCGGAAGCTTCTCACAATATATGGAGGCTTCCACCCCAAGTCCAACACCCGGAGACTGTATACCAGGTGGAAAGAGGGAGGGTGGGGTCTGATGAGAGTGCAAGCCACTGTCCTGGATGAAACCCAGAGCATCCAGGGGTATATCAGTAAAATGGCCCCTAAAGATGAGCTGTTGAGAGAATGCCTGAGGCAGCAGCAGACATGGAAGGAAGATCAAGCAGAGGAAGTGCCATGGCAAGACAAGACCCTGCATGGGATGTACCATCGACAGATAGCTGAGGTGGCTGACATTGGGAAATCCTACCAGTGGCTGGAAAGGGCTGGACTAAAAGACAGCACTGAGGCACTGATCGTAGCAGCACAAGAACAGGCACTAAGCACCAGATCCATAGAAGCAGGGGTCTACCACACTAGACAGGACCAAGGTGCAGACTGTGCAGAGAGGCCTCAGAGACAGTCCAACACATAGTGGCAGGGTGTAAGATACAGGCAGGAACAGCATATGCTGAACGGCACAACCAAGTAGCTGGCGTTGTGTACAGGAACATCTGCACAGTGTATGGGCTAGACCCTCCCAAGTCCAGATGGGAGATTCCACAGAAGATTGTGGAGAATGACAGAGCTAAGATCCTGTGGGACTTCCAGATCCAGACAGACAGGCAGGTACTGGCCAAGCGTCCAGACATCGTGGTAGTAGGACCAGAAGACAGCGGTGGTGATAGATGTAGCAGTGCCAAGTGACAGCAACATCAGGAAGGAGTATGAGAAGCTGGAGAAGTTCCAGAGCCTGAAGGAGGAACTAGGGAGGATGTGGGAAGTGAAGGCCAAAGTGGTCCCAGTGGTGGTAGGGGCACTCAGGGCTGTGACACCTAAGCTGGGAGAGTGGCTTCAGCAGATCCCAGGAGCAACTTCAGAGCTCTCTGTTCAGAAGAATGCAGTGCTAGGAACAGCCAAAATACTGCACAGTATCCCAGGCCTCTGGTAGAGGACCTGAGGTTGAGGAAGACGCATACCACCCATATGGGTGAGAAGGGATTTTTTTTTTCCAAATCTCTATTAAAAGATTTTTTTTTCCTTTTTTGCTCAATGACCTAACCTATGCAATGTTATCAAAATCTATGCCACTATTCATATTGTTCTGTTAAGGCAATATATATTTGCACCAACCTCAGTGCTTTCTTTATCTGGACTTCAACTCCCAGAATGCTCATTAATGTCTATGCAGGCTGCAGAATTTTGGGAGTTGAAGTCCACAATTCTGGATGCATTCAGGTTGGTGAAGACTAACTTGGAAATCCCAATAGCTTCAAGACCATAATGTGTCTCACCAGCATCAGACAAAATAAACTAAGGTATCTCATATTTTGCTTTACCTTCTAAAGAAAAGTTCTTCAGGAATTGTGATTACTTCCATGATTTGAAAATCAAGCTCTTGGAGTTTATTTAATTTGTCCTGTACGTTCTGGGCATATGGAATATCTTCGGATGACTTTTGTAGCCAGGTATTGGCTGCCTGAAAAATCATAGTAAATTTATCACAACACAAGCATCTTATGTTTAGGAACAATTCAGACAGTTCAAACCCATCTAGCAGGGATGAAATGCTAAAAACAGTGGAAATATGGTCCTGTGTTACATTCTCCAGTTGTGTGCAAACTGCTGCAAAGCACCACTTCTTTTCACACTGCTGGGGATCATGTGAGAAACTAAAATATGAGAGAGAAACCTACACTAGGTTGCCTTGTGACAAGTACTGCAACAATTTGAGTTACCATTTGCATGGAGAAAGAGCCACTGCATCATCTCCACACTGTATAGTCCCTGACTTCCTGCTCCCTTATATTTCCACTACCAAAGTTATGCTTGGCCTTTACTGGACCTTGGCTTTCCGTGAGGGTGCTTTAATTTCCAAGGACTGGACACACCACAGTGTAGCAATTCTGTACACAATGCTTTATTGCAGCACACACCACCTTCCCCAACAATAGACTATTGCTCTCTACCCTTCTAGGACTTGCAAGATGATGTTGCCATTAAAGAATAGGTCTCTAATACTCAGTCCTTAATACTTAGTTCAAGCAAAAGTCTATTAGTCTGTAAAGTGTCAGACAACCTTCGCCTCCTTCCAAAAGTGCTTACACTGGTTGGAATGAGGTGCAGTCTTTGTGGTTGTTCCTCTTCTAGTTGCTACTGAGCTCCCCCACAAAGCTCTAAGCAGGACTCCCACCAGGATGTGCTGCTCACTGTAGCTTGTGGTCCTGGCTGTTGACTAATAGTCCTCTTGCCTGCTTGTAATAGCTGCCAATCTCCACACATCACCTCTGCTTCCCCTTCTGTATGCCATTTGCTTATCACCTTTCCTCCTACACACCTCCACACTCTGTCTTAGTGTTTGCTTTTTTTTGCAAGCTAATGGCCCGGGTGGGGTGAGGCTGCCTCTGGATGTCAGCACATCCTTGAACACACCAGGGTGTGACTCAATTATTATAGTCAGCTGGAACACCAGCTTGAATATTTGTGAGTAAAATTGTGAGCGAATGTATGAATGCGTGAGGGAAGTGGGGTGGGAAGAGTTTCTGCCTGACTGCACCTGCTTTTCCCAAGTGCAGACTGCAATACTACTTGACTCCCTCACACCTTCCTTGGGGAATACTGAAACTTCTTACAAGTAGAACACTCAAATAATCTGAAATCATTAGCTGTATCAGATACTTTGACAAGCATAGACTATGACAGACACATCTGCTTACCACAATAAAATGTGACGTGATGTGCCGGAGCGTCATGTCACTATTCGCTACTTTGCGATCCAGCAGTCCATTTGCACTTTTCTGCAGAGCCTTTGAATAACCTGTCAAGTCTATAGGCAGATTGGCAGACATTCTTTTCAGGGCAGCACTCGTGCCTGAGTTCCACTGCACCTCCACTTTTTCTGAATCTGAAACCCAGAACAAATGACCCATATTATTCCCAGAGAATCTGGATTACAAAATTGAAAAAATCCTATCAGTTTCCACATAGGTATTTACTTTGACGTGGGAAGGTAGCAATGTATGTTGAAAAGACGAGAGGAATGCAGAGAGTGATGGTAGAGATCCTAGTTTTCATGCAAAGGACAGATTCCATGCAAAGGACATGTTCAACCGCTGGGCTAGAGGCATGTGATACACATTCTGAGTTTATCCTAAACTACTCTTCAGGCCTGTGTGCTCTAGTTCTCTATACTGTATATACGTCGCTACAAAGAGTTGACCTCCAGTGGGCAACTCCTGAAGGGGCTGGGCCAGAACTGAGGTGTGATTTGGAGTAGTCTTGTCCTGCGTACACAGAACCAAAAGTCTGGGGGGGGCGGGGGGTTGGTTTGCTGATGAAAATCATTCATTTTGAGAAAGAAACCTACCATATCTCAAGACAATCCTCTCTGAAACAGAGGAGCCATGTGAGGTAGCTGAGGAGTCAATCTGGAATATCACTGCATTACTTGACTGATGCAGGGACACATCTGTTTTAGCTTGAGTCTGCAGGCGTGGAATGGAGATCGCAGCTTCCATGGATGATTCTCTCCCAGCAACATAGCTGGTCAAAGCAAATCACAAAAAGACAAAAAAAAAAGAATACAGACATCACCATCATTTATACTACCATTGATGCTTTAATTTCAGAATGGCTAGGGAAGTGGGTGACAAACTTATTCATTGTAATCTTGGATATTCCAGAGTTTACAAGTGTAAATATTACCAACTCTGTCAAGGTATAAGCTACAACAATAATTATGCTGGGCTTTAAACAGTGTGGCTGTACATTAAAAATCAATGTCAGAATCAGAAACTGGAGAACAGGATTAATGTTAAGGAGTCTCAGATCTTTCTATTCCAAAATCAACACAAGGAACTTTTTCTGCAGCCTGGAATTACATTGGAATTGGCAGTGCTAACATAATACATTACTGTTCAAAGAGTATCCAGACAACACTGCAAATTATTTCCACAAAAGCAAAATGTATAATCATAGAGTCTGACAAGGCTCTTCCATACAAGGCATTCATGTTAGTTTGGCACAAGCAATGTATGGCTATGTTCTGTGATGGTGTCTCTTCAGCAGTCAGATCAATTTTCTTCCAGTTTGACTGCAGAACAGTTCAATTTACAACATCTGTTTTGCAACCCTGGAATTCCCATTTGCTATACTCTACTTCCCCTGCCTGAGCTTCTCAGTAGTTTCCATAGGCAACCTCACTGACAAACTCCATCTTAAGCCTTCTAGTTACTTTCAAGCCATTTTCGCAATCCTTGTTTAAAAAAAAAATTGTCCTGGTTGATTTTCAGTCCTTTAATAAACTGCATGCTCTAATTTGTACACTGCTTCCCAGCCTCTGGACTCCACCTTTCCTCTCTGCAACCTACCACTCACGTATAGTGACTTTACTCTGTTATCTGCAAATATGGTTACAGCTGCTGGGAAAAATGCCTTGCTGTAAAAACTACAGATTCATATGATATCATCACAATTTTCAATGGACATTTATATGCAGAAAAAATTCCTTGCTGGCCAGGCTGTTTTAGCCTTACTACATAGCTTTTTAAAAATGACCAGACAAATGAACATGAAATGTTTTGGAAATAAAGGTTGGGAGTGAGAGCAAAGTGATTTTTCCCTTTTCTGTGTAGAGCGTGGGTGATGGGATTTTTGTTACTCTAAATGTTCAGGAGATAGGACACTGACTGATGATACTGGCATTCTCTTATCAGTCAGTGGGAGAAAGCATTCCCTAGTCACACTATTTTCTGCCTGTTCTCATAGTTCTAAGGTCAACACAAGTGAAAACAATTGTACAAGGAACTTCAAGTCACTTGAAATGGATTGGAGAGTAGATACTATGCCAAGTGGAACTGCCCATAGAGATTCCCCCCCCCCCCGCGACCATCAGCAGTCAATAGGGCATTCACAATATTCCTTAAGATATAAAGACCTATTTGCATATTATCAGTTCTGCAAGAATTAGAGGGGGAAAGTAGCATTACCCCAGTCTTCCTGTAATGGTAATTTCAGGGCTTTTCTTGTTGATAATGTCTAAGATAAAGGCATATGCTTTCCTTTCTTGACTGGAAGAATCAGTAAGTCTGAGATTGGTGCCAAAATTGATGTTGAAAACAGGGACCTGGAAGTCACTGGTCAAAATTTTCTTGTTTCGATTGTATATAAAGATCAATTTGGCTTCACTTTCTTTTACACCTGAAACATAGAATGATAACATATGGATTACAAATGTGCTCCATAAAAATAAATGGCCAACATCAGTGCAGTTGAAAACGTCTTTCGGTTTAGATCTTAAATTCTGAAAATCTTTGTTTGGAAAGCCTTCCCTAGGCATTCATTCCATGTGCTTAAAACCACTTGATCGTTCTATGCAATGACTGGTAGCTGATTAAAAAGCCTAGACCATGAATCAAACCAGTATTAAATCCATGGTGCAGTTTCCCATTTGGTTTTGACAGATGTTTGATGTGTGTTGATTTCCTTAAAATTGCTAAGATTTCTCACATCCTGATCTTCCAAGATCTGTTGACAGGAGAACTAGTGATTTTATACATTTCTGAGACTTTTGTCAGAGAAGAGATTTATTACTAGGCAAATCTTTGAAGATTGTAAATTACTGTAAAACAAATTGTACAGCTTTCTTACCTTTGGCTTGAGCAGTGAATTTTAAAGTGTCTACCAAGTCTTCTCCCTCTCTGTTTAGTTCATAATTAGCACTTGCAATGTACTCCTTTACTTTTCCTGTTGGTTGTAGTTCAATTTCAAACCTAATTATGTTAAAATGGGAAGATAATATCTCACTGTGAATTGTGAATAATTAAATGGAATAACAGTCCAGATGGAAAAAAAATATTACCACTTAGATATCACAGTAAAAATAAACAACTCCAATTGATAGTGATTAAAAAAAAGATAAGATGTATTTAACAGTGATGCAATCTTAAAAAAAAAATCAAAGCATACTAAAAGATTTGTTTATATTATTGGCTAGTATCTGGACTTATATAATAACAACCAGTCATAATTTATATGGACTTTCATAAGCCTTTAGTCCTACATAGTTTTAAGGAGTCATCTTATTTCTGGTTCAGGCTACTTCCTCCCATAAAACTATTCTTACCTGTTTATAAATTAGTTTGCAAAATCTATTTGAAAATACGCAAATATGTATTTAAATAGTATTTAAGAGGTATTTAAAATGCACACTTTAATTAAGGTGTATTTTAATATGTATCTGATCCATATCATGTGAAAGCTGTTAAGACCTTGAAAATTTAGCAGTATTAACTTCACTTTGATAAGGTGTGTGGTATATTCCTGTCCTCCCCTTCTCCTACTTGTGTTATATTTTAGCTGCCATTCTAATGATATACTCCCAACTTCACACACATACGGTTTTGTATGTGGGACTTATACACAGAATGATCAAAGAGCATGTGGCACAGATTATGAGGGCAAAGTCCTACAATGCTGAGGCTTTCAGGATAAGGAAATAGAACATCAATTACTATTAGTTATCTATACATATTATCATATTAAAAGAACTCTAAAGATCCTTGCAGTAAAGACTGGTGCGATAAAATATAAAGATTCACAGTAGAATATAAAATATTTGGCATCAGGATAGTCTGTTCTCAGGTTATATCACGGAAAGGTAGAAATTGATGATGGGCAAATGATTCAGCATGTTAAAGAGTTCATTATAAATAGATTCCTGGCTTTCAGGATGGTGAAGAGGGGCTTAATTGTCAGAGCCATTAGTAAAGCAGTGCACTAGTCCAAGGAAAGTAGGACATCCCACAAAAAAACATTTCCCATTAGTACCAGAAGAAAAATAAAATAAGCAAAATAAACCATTATCTGAATGTATGCATGTTCTGTACAGTCCCAGGAGCTTTCTTTTTTTGGTGAAGGATTTGTTTGGTCTGAAATATCGAGGGATCAAAGAGAAGTTGGTGACTCATTCAGGGAAAGACCAGTGGGACATCTTACCGAGTTTCCCCCGTCAGTGGATAATAAGGTGCTGCGTCAGTAGAGCTAGCGTTGGAATATTCTATTCTGGTACAGAAATTCAGACCAGTAAAGAAAGGGGAACAAGAGATTCGCGACACTCTATTCTCAATCAGTGGAGGAATCACTTCAGTTCGGGTTGGGGTGACCAAGTGCACGACATTGCTGTAAAAGGAAAAGGGAATAGATGATCCTTTCTCTTTCTACTGACTCAACCTATTAGCAATTAAAAATATTATATGATCATAAATTAAAATATTTTGCACAAATCTAATCCTGCTCTTGGAAAATAATTAACTTTCCATATGTCATATTTGAATCTGGTTTATATGTCTTTCTAGGGAGGACTAGAAAACAAATTAAAAGCTCTAAACTGATAGTCCCAGGCCAAGGTATTCAGAGTTCTTAACATATTCTTTGCAAGGTAGAAAAGTACAACTTTATAGCAATTCACAGACTAATTTCACTTTGTAAAGAAAGATAATGGCTAGATTAGTGTTTTATAATTACACCCAGGAACTATTTTTGTAACAGCAGACTAAAAATTATTGCAGAACATCTCTGAACAAAGCCTATACTACACACTACGTTTTAATGGCTGAATAGGAGAATATGATGTTATAAAAATCAGGAACCAAAAATGAAGTTTACAGAACTGTCATGATACCTGATGCTGAAAAACTTGATTGGGGCCTTTGGTGCAGGGATGGTGAGTTTAAGGTGTCCAGCTTTCAGTCCAACATTGGCTTCGATTCCAGATTCATGGTATATGTTGGTGTTCATCTGCACACCATTTTTGGCAAACTCGGGGATATTCACTCCTAAATGAGTTATAAACTCAACTGCCATAGATGGTTTAACAACCAACTCTGCTTGCATCTACAGGATACATAAAAGACACACAGATTTACTTCATTTCATCAAGCACTTTTCATGGTGTGACAAACCAGAATAATTCATTTCTGATTCTGATTCTATAAGTTTACTTATTGATAGTATTACAAATAAGTTTACTTATTGATAGTGTATTTCCCTCACCAGGCTGACAGACAATAAATTTCATATCCTGAAGCAGATTTACAAAACATTGTTTGTTATTTGTGTTTCTCCGAAAGTCTGATTTTCATATGTTGGAACCGTTTAAGCTCAGAACAAGCACATTTCAAAGTCAGTGTAGTCTTCAGTGCTGTATTTCTTATACAATGAAATATTTATTTACTTCTTTTCTATATTCCCTTTTCTAAACAACTTAGGCCAGTTTGCATTAAAATTTAAAACAATTTAAATGTATTAAAACAAAATAACATATTAAAGCATATTATATTAAAATCATTTTAACTGACTATTAATAAAATCCAAGTGGAAAGACAGGTCTGTAAGGTTCCCTTGTAGGCTTCTATAGAAAATAGACCCCTAATAAGGAGTGTATTCTACAATCTAGGAATCATGACTGAAAAAACCAGGTCTCATATCACCCGCAGACGGGCTGGTGATATCCAAAGATAAATCTCGCCTGACAATTTTGGTAAATTATGAAGCTCATACAAGAAAAATTTTCTCTGAGATAACCTGGGCCTAAGCTATATATCAGTGAGCTTCAATAGTTCCCCCCTCCCTACCCCCTGGAAGTGCTTCCCTGTATATGGAACTCCAACACAGACTCCACAGAAAAACAATTTGTAATGTACTTTAACTCAACTAAGGAACATTAATTAAGTACCTTCCTATAGGACCATCATAATTCCGCTGTAACATTAGACTTTGCCACCATGCAGCGCTGCTTCCAGTGTAGAGGAAAGATAGGTAAGCCATTAATGAAAGCCCCAAATTGTACTCTAAAAGCTCCTCCTGATTTTAGGCAGATCACAAACCCCTGTAACCCCTGCAATTAAGGGGGGCATTGCAAAAAGTAACAAGAGCCCCCTGAAATTGTGGCTCTTCTTTGCACTAGCTCACCAGTTGCTTCACTTCATATCTATTGCATTGTAGCTTGTTCAAGGAACTTTAAAATTAGTCTGAAAACGAAACTCACATTCCCCTGCAAAATTCTCATTCCAAGCTTAGTTCCGGGAGTGGCTACTCCAGACAAAGCTACTTGCAGCTGCAGTCCTGCACTTGTTGGCAGCTCAAATTCATTGTCCATGAAGATGTAGTGAATCATGAGATCATTCTCAGACCCCTGTGTTATGGCCTGGGCAATCTGCAGGCAAATAGATAGAAAAAGTATGTGTTACATTTGCATCCTTTCTAAGGAGTTTCTCTAGCTTCAAGCTTTGAAAACTGAATAAGGACTCAAGGAGGATTCTGACTTCACCTTTCTAAGTACAAACAAGGAAAATAACAGGAATAATTGATGGGTTAGCTAGTTCTATTAAACCTCGTTCAAATATATCTCAGGATTGTAACATGTCTCCAAATCAAAGCAAATAGGTGATATTAGAGGAAGTTTGCTTCCCTCTGCTGGTTTTCCTTTAAAAATGTTATAGTTTAATGTTTACTGGGAGCAGGGGAATCATGCATCTGCTTCTGTATTGAACAAGAAGTGTAACTTGGCAGCAGGGAACCTGCAGCTTTCCAGATCTTGCCTATGACCACCCCCAGTAGCATGACTCATTGTTTGGGATGCTGGGAGTGGAGATCTCCATGATCTGGTGACCACTAAAGACTTTGTGGACATGGTCATTTGCATGGCAACAATCTCCTAGTATGAATGCCTTCTATAACTAGTTCTGTAAAAATTCTACAACAAAAAGTACCCCTGCAACAACAGCTATTCCACATCAGTTGGGATAGCTCTAGTACGACATTGAAAACAATACAAAAGCAATGTACACAGTATGTTAAAAAAAACACCCTCTTTTGCCAGCCTTCTAAAGTTCTGGGTTGCATGGAAAAAGGCAGGAATAATGCGATAATTGGTCAAAATAAATGTCTTTTTAACAAATAAGCATCAAACAGATGGAAGGGATGTGCTAATCTGGATAGTGGGAGGATAAGGGGACATCAGTCTTTTGTTCCTGCTCTGAATCCTCTTCCAGATTGCTTCCCCTTTGCATTCTATTTGCACTGGGAGGAAAACTGTCTTTTGGGTTCCAATGAAAACTTCCTGTTCGGTTCACATAGACCCCGATAGAAAGCAAAAAGCCTAAGACTCCTTCCCATCCCATAGTTTGGTATCCAGATCAGGTTCCCAGGTCTGCTTTTCACTTTTTAAAATACATTCCGCAAATTGTAATAGTATGAATGGCATCTCATCTAGTCTGGTTCTCAGGTTTCAACACCATAAATGATTACTACTTAAAAACAAAAGCTGTTCACCTTCAGCAATCCAATTTCCATGAAGCAAATATTTTACTCTTAATGTGCTTACATACTGCCCACTCTTATCCAGCTTCCAGGGAATGTTGATTATAAGGTAGAAATAAATCCAGAATAAAAGGTATCGTTTTTATTTAATTGGACTCTCTCAGCAGTTCTATACACAACTCAGAAGGACATCTCATTGAATTCTATGAGTTTTTTCATGGTTAAATGGGTGCACAGAATGCGGACTTAAACCAAAGGGTGCAGACTTAAGCCAAAATCTCTGTCTCTTGAGTATAATGGTAATGGTTAGTGGTTAATTTGATTGAATAATGAATAGGAAAGAAAAATGGAGGGTAGAATGTACTGTTTAGTATCTGGAACACTTACCTTCTGAGGAATAGTCTGCAACGTTTTAAAACTTTTCAGGATCAGATTTCCCAACACCTTAAGATCACTGAGTTGCAAGTATCCCACTTCTTCATGGAAGATTCTGAAGTAGGCTTTGACATCAGGTGTTTGTTTGTTGGAGATTTCTTTAACCATTTTCTCAAAATTAAGCAGGATTCCTTTCATAATATCCTGAGAAAGCAAGAAAAAGGGGACCCCCCCCTTTGTTAAACAAATATCTGAGTTCACAAATATTGATAGCTAACCAGCAATGAATCAAACTATGGGATTTCTGATCTCATTCGAAGAAAGAATTTAGGCCAGCTTTGATCGAGAATCACATTTTAAATAAATCTTATTTAATCTACATGTAGAAAAAGTCTGAAGCTTCAACTATTGCTTAATCTGCACAATTTCTCAAAGTTTTTTTTTTTTAAAGTACTTTGAAACAAATATAGTCAGCTCGTAAGATTTGCTGACAAATCTCTGCTGTAAAAGGGCAAAGACTAGGGGGACAATTCAAAAGCTGAACACCTCACTCTTTCTCAAGGAACTTCAGCTGCTAGGATATATACTATCAACCTGAGTTCTGCCTTATGCCTGAACATTTGATATAATGAGAGCACATAAGAAAAGGAACATTAGACTATGAAAACTGTCTATATTATTAAAAGAATTTAGTTGGGCATTCAAGGAATCACCCTACAGCAGGACATTTACAAATGATGTCCTATGGCTTATTTATGCTATTTCTATGTTGCAGGGAAACTGAAAAGATACTTATGGAAATACAAATTCAGCATTCAATAAGCACTATATCTAATCTTAAGCGTATCTATTTAGACGTAATCTGAGGAACTTAATTCTCCAGTAAGTGTGTCAGCTTTTGAGCCTAATAGTAAATCAGTTATTTCAGCATTGCACTGAACTTGACCAAATATTCTACAGAGGTTCTAATGTTGATTTCTAAAATTTAACGGTACAGAAATATGAAGAAAACAGTCATATACCTGATCCTGTCTTCCATCCCTGGAGTATCCAAAATAATCAAAAAGGGCTTGGGAAAACTGTTCTGGTACTTTGCCATCAACCCAGTACAAAGCTTTGGTAGCAGCGTCAGGGAAAAACCCTCCTGGCCCAAACATTGCTTCTACTGTAGGCTCTAGGTTTTTGCCATCCAAACCAATCTGTTCAAACAAATGAAAAGAAAAGTGGTTTCACTTGGAAAGCCCAGGTTAACTTGTCTGAATATTCAGTGGCAGTTCTGTAGGTGTTTCTTGGCAAAAGCATCTGTTTAGAAAGGCTTCTGGAAGACAGATTGCTCTTTCCACGTGGAAATACAAATTTTAGAGCTTTAGTAGATTTCCCAGTGAAATGCAGTCTTGTTCAGGAAAGAAGTGTGGTGAAGCTGTTATAACAGCACAAAGCTATTGGCTACCTTGGAGTATTTTACTTGTTAGATTTTTGGTCGTTGGTTTCCTTTTGTCTGTGGTTTTCTTCACCTTTTACATGTTCATTGGCTTCCAATGTTTAAATTTGAATTGTTTCAAACGAATTGTGCATTTGTAGAAGGGGAGGATAATAGTATTAGATTTCTGATTGATGGTGACTTAAGTTCTAAGCATATTTATTACTGATTTTAAAGTGAGTTATTTCCAGATAATTGATTATTGGGCTGCAGCCTAAATAAACAAACACAATGACTTCAGCTTTATGGGAGATTTCAAATGTAAAATTAATGGCTCACTGGGGTTGTGTTTGGTCATAAGTGCATACAGAGACCTTGTCCTTTGATATCAAGATACTAGCATGGTCATAACAGCTGCAGATTTAGCAATTTTATTCCTATGCCAATTGATTCCTGAAACCATTTATAATATATTTTGATAAACTGTAATGTAGTGAGCCTATGTCTGTTGGGTAAATTTTTTATATAAGTTTGTCTTTTAAAACTATATCCTATTTTGAGAGCTTTTGGCTCCAATGCGATATTTAAATAAAACAGTAAATAACATAATACATTGATGTCAGTATTAATAAAGAATAGAAAAAAATAAGCATGAAGAAGGGAGAAAAAAGCATTTAAAAGCTGCTGTACCTCAAATATATCCAGAGGTTTCAGCCCAAATAACTCTAATGTTGTTTTCAGCATGGCTTCCTTAGCTATATAGCTGCTTGGATCAAACAGCAGATTTCCTTCCAATTTTGCCGAGAAAGGTTCCTCAGACCATGGGGCTGTCATTGTCTTGGAAACCTGGTAATTTCGTGAAAAACTTCGGAAGTCTTTGACTGTTGGTATCTGGTTTCCTTTAAGAGCCTGCTGAATTTTGATTCTGATCCTGATTAAATGGAAACAGAATGTCCAGTGTTATTAAACAAATAAGCAAAAGAAAGTAAATAAAATCCTATACAATGCTGAGGTAGATTATAGTTGTAGTTTTCAGTAATGTAGATTTGCTGCATCCTTATGGGGATCTCTTTACCAGGTGGATTGCTAGTGCATTAGTTTCACTGATAGGAGGAGAGAAAAACTGATCTGAAGGGGAGACCCTATAACTAAATTCTGAATTTACTACTTTGCTATAGCCTTACCAATTAAACAGTAGCCAAAGACCCTAAAGTCTCTTTCAAATTGAAATCATGGGCTTTAGGAGTCCTCAGAGAATAAAATATTTCACTTGGCACGAAACACAATAAAAACATTAGGTGTTACTTAGAGGATTTCTTTCCTAAAAGTCCTTGTTCCCTTCACATAGACCAGGTTTTGTAAAAAAAAAAAAGAGAGAGAGAGTTTAGATAGGTGGATATGGGAGAAGGCAACTCTGCCTCACAGCTTCGGATTAATAAACTAATTCCCAAAAGCAGCAACTTCGTTTAGGCCTTTCCTTCTGCCTCCATCATTTTTCAGAAAGAAGTTCCAAGAACACCAAGACTGCACAGAGAATTTTGGAAAATCTTTTCATTTAGGAGCAGGTACATTTTTTATTTCTTCAAGTCACTTTGTCTTTGATTAATGCCAGGACTGGGGAAAAGGAACTCTTTAGCCCCATACAATGTCACTGAGGTGAGTCCATTTAACTTTGGCCTCACAGAACATCCACTTATGGAATTATGCTTTAGTGGGGTTACTGAAGTTATTCATTAAGGTTATAAGCACAATTTCAACTAAAAGATAAACAGTGAAGCAATTTCAGCAGATTTTAAAATAGCTTGACTTACGGTTCATTGTAAAAATCAGTAGAATCTAAGACATTGGCAATGTGGGAAGCTACAAAACTTTTGACTTGTTCATTCTTGTCCCTCAGAACAACTTTAATGACTTTGGAAATATCAGATGAAGATGGGTTTTTCATCAGCATGAGGTAAGCTGCTAAACGTTTATCGGCTGGAGAAGAGGCTTCCTGGAAGACTCTAACAAGCATTCCACGGTCCTGAAACAAAAGAAAAATGGTAGCACTTTCCTAAAGCATCAGAACAGCAGCAGCTATGAGTAGTTTAATTGCTCTATTAGGAAACATTTAGGATTCACTTCTATGATTATCTAACTCACCAAAAGTCTATTATACAAATAAAGGAATCACATGCTTTGAGCTAGATCCTGGTGGAAAATCAAAATGCTGAAAGTCCATTTTCAGAAATAATACAATTAATAGAATTATATTAATTCACTTTTAATGAAAGCATTGCCTTGAAACTAATTTAACCTGTGTGTGAATTTTGTTTTATCTTTAGATATGAGATTTGTCTGAGAAACAAACTATGAAAAACCACCTAAAGTTATAAAATAGTCTGTTTTACCTCATCATTTAGAGTCATTTTTCTCAGTGCCTGAATAGCTGCTTTCTGGATGTCAGGGGATGCAACATTACTTCGAATGCACACTTTTAGGGAATGTTTCACATTGGGATTGACGTTTTCCAAAACGTTTCCCATATTGCCAATGGCCTGTGAAGCACAACAGAAAAATACAAGTGAGTTTTTTTCTCCCCACCAAAGAATATTCATCTGTAATAGTAAAAAGAGGTACTTTTACAAGCAAATACCCTGAGGGTCAAGTAGGTGAGGTCCTCATTTCCTGAACATTCATTGCTGATCAAAGATGTCATAAAGTTTGCAACATCTTTTATTTCTCCTGTAATTCCTTTCTGAGAGTAGAATCTGGAAGATAGGAAGAAATTTTTGAAAAATCTTTCAAAACTACAGGATAACTTAAAGTGAAAAATCAGTAATTGGCAGACTGAGAGTTCATCTTCTTTGCAAAGCCACTTCATCTATCCCATTAGCTCCGTCAAATTTTAATCAACAGCTGCTACAAACTGACCAGAGATATTCTCACAAGAAGAATGTTTACCACATATTGTCTCTGATTAAAAAAAAATGTTTGGCCTTCACTATTAACATCTTTAAAGGGGATGCGTGAGGGGGAGAGAATGTATATAATGTGAAAGTCATAACAGTGAAAGCTGAAATAACAGTTCTCATTTCCTCAGACGGACTGATGAACCACCAGGAGATCAGAGTGTTCAGCAACCTACAATGGTTGATCCCAACTTCAGATTGTTTATTTTCAAAACATATTAAAGTAACTTATTATAAATAATAAAAAGTAGAAATAAATAAAATAAAATAAAATAAATTCCCCCCTTGCTACTGCTAGCCTTCCTCATTGCCTAGATCTAATTTCTTTGCTGCCTGTATTGAACCATGATCTTTTCTTTTTGTGACATCTGGGCAAAATGTTTATGTTGAACTCCTAATAACATTGGCACTCAAAGAGATCACATATGTTTCAATCAATCAATCAATCAATCAATCATCTCTCAAGCAATATTCCTAGAAAATGGGGCTTTTTCTAAGATGTTTATCTTTTATAAGTATTTTTAAAGTACATGTTGCCTTATTAATCAGAGATGTTTTTTCAGTCAATTATAGTTTTAGTACTGTAATAGCTTAATTTAAGCAATTCAATGTTTTAACATTTGGTGTCCTAATGACAACTTTAGTCAATGCTGCGTTAGCTAAATTTTATACCTAATATGTCTTCCAATCAAAAATATGCTGAGTTGTCACATACCTATTTACAGAATGGCTCAAGGCATAGAAAGAAGCACGGCTTGGGTGATACTCAGCCATGTTTAGAATCTCCCGTATTGTTTTAGTGCACGGAGAAGGTAGCAGCCCCAAGCTGAATGTGACAGCATCTGCCACCAGAGGGTCAATACTGCCAGTTCTCAATATTTGAAGAATAGCTCCGAAGCATTCTGGGGTTCCACACTGAATCAGGGCCTGTATTGTGATGGAACTATAAAGAAAAGGAAGCAGAGGAATCATGGAGTGGATCTGATGGCACATTCACAGTACCTCTGTATTGGACAATGCACTGTCCAATTTCCCATTGATATATTTCATTACTTCTGCCTTAGAACTTATTTTAATTGCCTTTCTGTATAGATGGGCTAGCAAAACATGTGGCTCCCAACACTTGGAAATTAACCAGCTAGAGTGATGATCAGCCAATAGTTATGTTGAACCTTTTAGTTTTTCATGTTCTAATTTCCCAATAAATTGAAGCCAATGTATAGCACTGTATGGAGAACTCAGAATTCCATAAATATTTCATCTATTCTCTAATCCACAAAAATAAAGAACATGGAGGATAATGGTATGATTTGTTCTATAGCAGTAGTAGAAAGCTCATAAAGCTGATACCAAGTTTAATGCTAGATAATGCATGTGAATTGCTTTGAAATCATCTGTGCAAGTGTTATGTTAAAATACTCTAACATGTAACATGTAGACTGAATTTTGATGCAAAAAAGGACAATTTTATCTGGGTTGACAGGATTATGTATGTTAGCCAATAAAGTTTGTCTCATCCAAGGATATTGAGTCAATACAATTATCTGATGAAAGATAAATGTTTTGAAAGAATCAAGATATGGGCTGATCCAACAAACTTTTGTCCATCAACAAAACTCCAGAGTCCATTGGAGTTGTGAGGCCAATCAATTTAAATAAATAATAACTGGGAGGGGATGATTTTCTTCTCTTCCACATGCCCTTTGATTTATATCCAGAGGATTGGGCTTCTTCTAAACTGGAGATGAGGATGTATAGGGAGAAGTAGAAAACCCTGTCACATAAGTAGATTACCACCTAACAATACTGGGTTTCCTGTTCTCTGCTAGTAAAGCATTTGGCTGCTGTTCTCCCTGACTTGTATTTGCCAGCATTGCAATGTGTAAATTGCTAACTTTGGCTATGCTATTGCAAGGCATATGGCCAAACATATATCTCCACTGTGGGGTTCTATTATAATGACTCAACTGATGATAAAGTACCTGGAAGTTTCCATCATCTTTGGCACCAGGGGACCAAGAGTGCTATTGTGCAAGCTTCTTAGCCCAGTGACAAATCTGTAGAACAAACTGGCTCTTTTATGGTTCTGCTTAGAGACTTTCAGTTTGTTTAATTCTTGAAGAACTTTCAGAACAGCATCACCATGCCTGAGAATTTTGGCCTCCACATTCTCCAAAGACAGTTCTCTTTTCATCCGGCCAGTAACTGGAAAAAAAAAATGCATCTTTTCAAAATGATATCATTACATCACTGCCTACTCCACAGGATAATTGAACAACAAGGAGTTGTTTGTGTTTTGAGTTGGTTTGCAGATTCTTCCAATTGTAACTATCCATGCCCCCAGTAAAGATACTCCTAAGAGTTGAGGGATCCTCTGGAACAATGTGAAATGTGGATGCTTCTGGTGTATACAAGGAATAAGCAAAAACTGGGCACCTTGCTTTGTTCCCCTGATGTTTAGCCAGCATCAGGTACAATCACCCTGGACACTGGCAAAAGAATTATTCTCTGTGTTTGTTAGCTAACCAGATGTCCATATCTAAAAGTGAATCAGCCTTGTTCCAAATGGAATAACATCACATTGAAATGCTGCTATTATGTCTATAGAAAATATTAACCAGATATTAGTATCTTTATTTCTTTTCACAAGTCTTGCCTTAGGTTATCTCTTTCCAATTTGTAAGGCATCAGTTTATTCATGTCATCAGTGGTGAATGGATCCTTACTAATCTGATGGGCTTAGATTTAAAAAAAATTGACCAAAGAACATCTTGCCTTCTATGCATGAGCCTTGCAGTACAAATCAAAATAGGTTCCTCACAATCCCTCACAATTCCTCACTACAGTGCATAGGGTAGTCATCAAGATCCAATAAACATTTTTCTCCATTTCTCTTTCTTCAGAACCTTCTTAAATTTTGCATTAGCCTATGCACTGATGCCCTTTAATGCTTTATTCCAGCTCAGAAGAAGCATAATAGTCAATTAGACACTACCCTCCACAACTGTGGCTACTTCCATCTTTTCCTTGTAATGGATCAATCTTCAGTGAATTAACAGACCTTCAAACCTCCTTTAAGTGCTGCTCTAGGAAACCAGGTAGGTGAAATATTAATTCTTTTTTCCCCTGTGGGTCATACAGAAAAAAAATCCTATGTGACCCATAGGAAATAGATCAAAGTGAGAACCATTACTTAAAGACTTACCATCCATACTCCTGTCATTGATGTTGACTGTGCTTTCGTATTTCAGAGTTTGGATGACTTTTGCCATCATGCCATACTGATTTCTGTGGCAATAAGGAAAAAGCAACGAAGTCCATTATTCTTTGCATTGTATAAAGTAACATGGTGTTGTTTTGATCCACAGATGTAAACTGCGATAGGGAAGGGGTAGAGAAAAACTTTATGCAACTTACTTGTATGAGGAGGGCAGGAACAAGTGTTTCTCAGTGCAAATGGCTTCAGATACATGCTTCTTCTTTGTATCAACAGTGTAGTGGCAATGCTGGTTACTGCTTATCAGGCTGGATAAAGGTGTATTCTGCAAACATAATTGTGGCTAAATTAGGTAGCAAAATCAAAAGCACCATAGCCTAAGCTTATAAAAAAATCCACAAAAGTTACTCCCATGCTGGGAGCCATAGAGAAGGAATGGACAGGGAGTTTCACCACTTCTCTAGAAGCCTGGTGCATTTTTATACTGGATTTGCTGAAGATGTCCCTTCTTGCCAGCCTTTCTAGTATTAATGTGGGTGGAGCAGAGGCAGGATAGAACATTCAATCCTTCTACCAAGCTGGTGGGTCACCTGCACGGAGTCCCTGCTTGTTTACAGTGATCAGAATAGTGATTAGGCTGTTATCAGTGGAATATGGCTTCTATAGTTACTTGTTTAGCTTGTCATCTATCTTGGCTAGCCAGTAAGGAGGGGAATTTCTTTGCTCATGTGCTTTCCCTGCATTTCCATTTGGATACAAATATACAGTTAAATGTTCTTCCTTCCTTGGCAAGATCATATAAAATACTAGTTTATTCAATATCTATCATTATTTAGTATTTTGTAAACAGTCATTTATAATAGCAACAATTTTAAATAACATATTATCCCAGAGTTGGTAAACACTTCGCGTTTCCATAGGGATTCGGCGGGGGGGGGGATTTATTTTTTAGTCATAATGCCTCAGTTTGACCTGAGATCTTCTTCATGTTGCATAGTTTTCCTCTTGATAGGTTTGCAAGGGCCAATCCCAAGAACAAAACAAACAGAAGTGAGGACCCTAGATCATGACTCCTGCTAGAAACTCACATTTCCCTTTTTTAATTTTAATTCTTGGTTGCTCATAAAATGACTTTTACTTGACCACTGAGGAAAGAGATTTGACATCCAAATATATTGAGAAAATGATAGCTGAATTTTGTAATGACAATGATAATGGAAAGTATGGGGTATCTCAGTCATACAGTGCATACAGTCTATATTTTGTGTCATGCCTCAAGTACTTACCAAGCCTTTAATGAAAGCAATTGGACTGACATAATCTCTAATAGGGTTGAAGTTATCACAAGATTTCAGGTTTCTTGTTATTTCAATGTCTGCTAAAGTAGCAGTGTTGCTTTTCCTATTTTTTATTTCAATGTTGCTGTCACATTTTCCATATATAGTATCCTACAAAGACAAAAATACCACATTCCTCTAAGTCAACCAAAGCAAGCCTGGTGACCCAAAGGCCATTTCCCACAGGCGCAACATTTTGCCTGGGTCACTGAGCTATGTTTAATTATATTAATTGAAAGAAAACAAGATGGCCATGCTCTTTACCATGGACAGGGTTTGGATTTTGACTTCCATCTCCATTGGCACAAGAAGAGCAGAGACGATGCCTCTTTTGATGTTGAGTATATGTGTAGCTTCATTGTCCTCAGGATATAGCTCAACATTCTTCTCATCCTGAATCTTGAATTTGAGATCATATCTGTCCAAACAAACACACTGAACATTTAGAGAAAGAAAAGCATTGCTTAGAATATAAAACAGGGGACCTCCAAGAAAAATGCTGTGGTGTAGAATGCTCTTGTTCATGTTCCAGCCAATCCAATCTTCTATAGTTTTTTGTTTGTTTCTCCACCCACCTGGTTCTTTTACCTACTCCCCAGTATTCACGTCCACTTGGGGGCCCCTAAGTACTTTGGGTTGCTATGACCTGTTTTTATCTTCAAGGGCTTTTCAAACATGTTTCATAGTGCACCATTTGGTTACACCACTCAACATAAATCACCTCTGTTACTATTCATCTGATTACTATGCTTGACAGTCTACCATTCTCTGAACTGAATCTGTTCATACCACACATTTTTATAATGCAACCTACATTGGTTTTAAAACCTTTAAGGGTAATAGCTCATTGTAATCTTTTCCCTAACTTCTTCTAAATTATAAAATAGCCCCGTGGCTAGCATATTTCCTTCCTAGTTATCCTTTAAGATCTAACATTAGATAGATTTTCATTAAATATAAGAACCAGCAGAAAATACATATTTTGTAAAGGTTGGTTCTCAGAACAATAAAGTTTCAGGTGATCATCATATAAACAGTCAGTCTCAAGCTTCTCTGTTATATCTGAAAAAATATACCTTCTCCCCAAATTGTAGGATCCCCACCAGATCATGCCTATTTTTTTTTTTAAAGAAACATCCTTACAGTATATGTCATGATGCATAAAGGAAACAAAAGAGAGAGGGAGAAGTCCCAAGGTTTTATTTGGCCCAATGCATTTCAGAAAATGTGTACCTTTTTTCAAAGGAAAAAAAACCCTTTTTTTGTTTGCAATGGAACATTCTTGAAAAAGGTGTATTTTTCTGAAATGCCTCAGGCCAATTTTTTTTTCCATTTGTACTTGGAATTCTTCCTTCTCTCTTTTATGTGTTTTCTTTATATATTATGGCAAGTACAGGTGACATGGTTTTATTTTTAACTGTTGTTATAACAACGAGCATGATACTTCCTTCTCCATGTACAGTTTTGCACACTTATAGGGGTATGTCCGGAGCTGTTTAGTAAAGCTCTGTTCCCAACCCAGCTTCTGTTTGAAATGTTACTGTTCTTCCAGCAATTGGTTGGTAGACAAAGAATGGGGATGTTTTTCTGAAATTTCTGAACTATGTTTTCTGAAAATACAATTCATAGATGACTATGAAAAACTTTGTTTTTCACTGAATTTGTATTCAGTGAAAGGGGTGTTAGTTTTGCTAAGAAGATCTAAAATATTTCCTTCTTACATAGGTCTCTATGCCTGCAAAAGAGATCTCCAGCTGGATGCTTTACTACAATCAAGAAAGCATCCAGAAAACTCCATTGATGTTCTGCTCAGAGTTTGTGGACTGTAACACCACTTACTCTTCCCTGGTTCTGCAAAGATCTGAAGAAAAGCAAGCTTCTGGATAAGATGTGGCTACTTCTTTGAAGCTTACTGAGTGGTGTGGCAACACAACATGTCTAAGCATAGTACTAAAAGCTATCTGCAGTAGAATTATGCAGTTTATTCTCTCATTCTGCCTGTGGGACACAACTGCTGGGCATCCACTATCACTCGTGGCAGATGGGAAGACATTTAGCTAGCAGTAGGGTCCCACAGAAAATTAGGTAAGATGTTTTTTTCTTCTTACTGGGACATGGCAGCAGCAAATTCATCTGAGTTCCTTGATTTCTTCAGTAAAGCCTTTCCCTGGATATCAATTCCATACACCTCTTCGAGGGTACACAGGCTTATCTTCAGGACTAAACTGTATTGTTGTGGAACTTCCAGCTCAACCTGAAAACAGAGAAGTTTTAAGGTATAGTGCACTGGTTTTTATTAAACTGATTAGTCTGGAATCACTTGGGCATATCACACAGGATGTTTCCAAAACAGCACTGCTAGTTTCCAGTGTGATTGTGCAGAGATAATGGGGGATCTTGCTACTTAGCTGCAGTAATTAAGATGTTAAAAGACAGCAGTGGAATTAACCCCTGGGTGGGCAAAGCACCCATGCCACTGCTGTAACGAAATGAGACTAGGATTCAGGGCTTCAGTTCATCAATATGCTGGTGTCTTTTGATATACATTAGATCATTTCCCCAGTTTTGACTAGAGTGCTATGCTATGCAGCTCAGAAAAATGTGGTGATGAGATTGTGGCCAAGAAAATCAATTATAGAGAGGAGTTAATTGTACCTGTTATAATAAAAAAAAAAAAATCAGAAATATTATCTGGCTTTAGCCAGGAATGAATTCTTAGGAATGAACTTTAAATGTTTGTACTTTGCATACAGCACATTTGAGATCTAGAGTTTTTAACTATAATCAGCCATTTTAACTCAATTAACCACAATGGGGAGTTGTTTTTCTGTGCTGCTTTTGGAGGTGTGTGGTCTCCCTGCCATGTGTGAATTTTCCATCCACTAGGGAAATGTTTGAATGTACTTTTATGGTGCTAGTATATTTAAAAAGAAGTGTAGCCTGATAATCTGTAAACATTTGATCCTTCTCCTTCCTTACCTTGCACTTAATTTTAGAGCCACTGTGGGAATCTGCTGTTCCAGTCACACCACTTGTGATTTCTGTTTCATAACTATAGATATACTTTCTGAAGGGCTTAAATCTGGTTGCATCTCCTAGAAGACATAAGTATGTTTGTATGAATTTTCTCATTCAGTTGTTTGGATAAATAAATACAATTCTTAATCTTATTAAGCATTCTGATAGAATTTTTAGTATACAACCTACTTTGTTCTTTTTGTCTCATTTATCTTCTCAAAAACCTTTTGAGATACAATAAACACAATTGTGTGTGATAGCGGTAACTTTGTCAGGCTACACCTGAATAGATCCAAGACCAAATCTTATTCTGTGACACAACTCACTGAAGTAACTTGGAAATATAAACATATTCCTTCTTAATCTTTCTCTTAGGTTATCTTGAAGATAAAATGAAAGACATATGCTGTTTTGAGCTCTTTGGAGAAAGCACAAAATCTAATCAAGCTTCACAAAGCATTTTGTCATGAGTAAGGATGGCGAGCAGGGGGCTCCCATCCAGACTGTCAAGCGCATGCGTAGCACTGATGAATTGTTCAGCCATTCAAAGAGACACAGATCGGGACCGCCTTAACCCTTGGGGGTTATATGGCTGGGTTTTCCCCACGCTTCTTCAGTTTGTTAGGATTCCTGTTAAGTACTAGCAATAAATATTAGAGACCAGTTCCTTGTCTCAGTGTGTTTCCTGGTTGTTAGGACACATTTACTTCCTACGATTATGCTTGCTCATAAATTTAAATGGGGACAGCATAATAAGATGCACTGGAAAGCAATATTATCTTTCCTAGCTACCATGACAATGTTGGATCAGGATTATGGGAGTTGTAAAATCCCTACTAATCTGGTAGCACCATGTTCCAGATCTACAGGGTTCATGGTATACAGGGACAACTAAATGAAAACAATCAGTTGATGAGCATTAGTGTTTCAGGTCCCATAGTAGTAGTCTTGAAAAGAAAGGTGCTATATACATTGATTAATATTTGCTCTAATAGGATGACCGTACCTTCTTCCTACATCTAAATCTGTGTTAAATTTTAAGCCTGCAAAAATGCTACTTCTTTTCCTTCTTTTGCAAAGGCACCATTACAAAGCAAATAAGATAAAACTGAAAAAAATCTGGAGAATTTCTGAGTTGGATTGAAAGAGTGAGATAGCCATGTTGTCTGCAGATGGTGCTAAAGTGCCGTGTTAGGAAAAACGAAGCTTATCAGGGGACAGAGAGCAAACAAACTCACTGGATACTTTGACCCTCGAGAAGAACGTCATGTAGCCAGCCAAGCATTTAAGAATAAACAAGTTTTCCAGAGTTGCTCATAAGCACTTTCTGATCCTTGACTCTTGCGATTTTAATCTGCAAATACTACTAATATTTTATTTTCAAGTCAATTCTCTCCCTCTCCTTTCCTTGCCATTGATATGCAAGAGTGTGTGTATTGATGTTATGTGTGAAAGCTTAAAAACAGATATCTGTGTTTCCCAATTACATCTCCCATGGATAAAATGTGTGCACCTTCTCTTATTCTGCCCTTCTTCCACAACCACCTAAAAATACATCAAAACTTGAAAAATCTACTACTAAAAAACAAAACAAAACAAAACAACAGTAAACCCAGGTTTGAATATTAGAAGCAGAATAATAGCTTATTTTCCAGCCATATGTGAAGCTAAAATTCTCCTTTTAGTTTTTAAAGACAAAACGTGTTTACTTGAGGTATAATAGCAGAATTTATGACATCATTACTGTAATAATTAAAATACTGTAAAAATTACATTACTGTAATAATTTTAGAGGAGGAAGGTTCAGAAGTGGAGACAAATTTTCTTTTGCAATGCACTTGGCAAATAAAACTGCCAGCATATTAAAAACAATGAATAACTCCCAGCAAATTGTTTTTCATCTTTAAAATGTACTGCATGTACATTTACTTACTTACATGTATTTTGTCACACTCCCCATTCCCTCCCTCTCCCCCAAATCTGAATCAGACTTTAAACACTGAAATACTGTTTCAAGGCATATAAAGAGCTATATTATTAGCTCCCAGGTGATTGGTTGATTGATGATGTGCCAACAACTTGGTATAAATTCTTAGTGGCCACATAGATAGACCTTCTCTAAAAGGATCTGTTCCCCAGTCTGGCCCTTCAAGTCTTCCAGCTGTCCACCCATCCATCCACCTTACTGCTGGTCAGCCTTTCCTTCCTTCCTTCTCTACCAGAATTATGGACTTCTCAAGGGTGCTGGGTGTTTGCTAAGGCATCCAAAATATTATAATTTGAGCCTGGTCATTTATGCCTTGATAAGAACGTTTGATTTATTCTATGATCCATTTCTTGGCTATCCACGGTATTCTCAAAAGTCTTCTCCAACACCAAATTGAAAAGCATCAGTATTCTTTCTATCATGATTTTTCGAAGTCTAACTTTTGCTTCCATAGAGTGTCACAAAGAAAATCATTGCCTGCACCATTCTGATCTTTGTAGGTATAGACCCTAGGCAAACAATATTGTACAAAGACAATTTTTGTGGTCAATGCACTCTTCTCCCAAGTTTGATCAGCTCATAGTAAGGATTATACACATAAATATGTGTATAATTATGTTGTGCATATTGGCATGTACTCTGTGAAACCCCAACCTGAGAATGGACTGAATGATTATTTTGTAGCAGCCAGGAAAAAAGAAGGGGGGGATGAGATAAAAGGGAGCTACTTGAATAAACACAGTTTCACTTTCAGACCCATCATCTTCTGTAGAATAAAATTAAAATGCAATTAATTCTGCACTTTCCAGCTTGTAAATCATTTGTCCAGCAACAATTAAGGAAATAATGAAGGATCATATGGGACTATCTGGTCTTATGTTTGGGATAGATTCTTGTGCATGTACCTTTGTAATATATAAACTCTTTTTTGAACAGAAAAAAAACAGGCCAAGGAATTTCTCTCTTCACAAAATGGGCTATACTTTTTTTTTTTTTAACTTATAGGCTGCTATTGTATGAGATCAAGTATCAGATGGACAGGCCTTTTTATGTGCTTGATAATAAAAATGATGAAAAACCAAACCCTACCCCCCAAACCCTACAGTTCCAATTACATACTAAATTAGCAAAATACAGTAGACCTTCCATGAAAATATACTGTTTATATGACTTTACAGTATTAAGGCGGTGGTCCATTTCACAGGATGTGTTAGCGCAAATAGCTTGTTGATTGAACTGTAAAACTAGTTTGACTCTGACTTTTATCTCTGTTAACAAGAGGTCAATCTCTTGTACTGGATAGTATTAACACATAAGACAGAAAAACACAGATAATCAAGAAACACAACTTAATGTTTGATTGGCAAATGCATGTGGTGAAAATCATTCTGGCAAATATCCACACCACCCATTACAAAACCTGTGTACTGCTACTCTGAAAGTGACTGCTTCAAAAGAATGAAACATGTAATTCATCATATGCTTCTCTGATTGCATTATTTTAAACAATCCTTTTGTACAGCTGTCTGTCTGTCTATCTGCTTCTGGTCCAGCACCTGTAAAATGAACGGCATCTCCTAGTTTGGGCCAAATAAGTACTCATCTCCCAAAACTGATGCGTATTCTAAACCTGCTCTAGAAACTTGAGGAACTCTTTGCGAGGAAAATCCTCTAAGTCTTCTCCTAGAACATTGGATGTAGCCCATAAGTATGCTTGTGCATCTATCCAAGAGTTGATAAATCCAACTTGTTCTTTATCAGAAGCCAGTAAGTTCCATCTTCAACATTTAGAATTGATCCTGCTTGCTGCTGTTCTCTTTTAGTAGGCAATCAATGCACAGAGAAGCAACTTCACCGCATGAAATATGACAGCCCATCAGACAGAAAAAGAAACAGGACACAGACGCAACTACAGTAAGCTTATTTTGTTCCAAACAGTATGATTCCATTAAAGCACATCCTATCGTAAATATACTGATCAGACAATCCTATACAGAAATAAGCCTTGAGTACAATCCCACACAAATGTTTTGAATATTGCAGCCTTGGAAAAATCAGATCTATCCAATCCATGAAGGGGTACCTGAGTAAAAACACTTGAGATGCAAAGTCTTGTAGACCAGGATGGTCTGTAAACATTGTTAATAAATAATGTATAATAAAATAGAGAGTGTCAGGCTGCCATGTTGAATCCAGTTACCATTTGCTTTTGGCTCAAGTGATAGGCCTTGGAGACTTGCTTCCTGAAAGCTATGTTTGTGATTGCAGTTGCATCATCGTCCAATCCTATGATGTTTAAATCTGAAATGAATCCTCCCGCATCAAACAAGATGCACTCCTAAGGAAGGGTCTACAGCACTGTACCTCAGTGTGTCCTCTTGGGATACAGCTACTATTCCACTGTATGGTAACTCTCCTGTGCAATAACTTAGGTAAAGATGTAATTTTCAAGTTGTAAAGTGTTGGTGTTTCTTCCTATATTTTTAAAGAACAGCAAAAACCACACTGGAGATTCACATGAAAAAAGCAGGATATAAATCTAATAAACACCTAAGAAACTCTTTGGCAGACACAGATCCCCAAAAGCAAATACTATCCTAAAAATAAAGAGCGTGTGATTCCATAACTTCTTATAAACTGTTCCATCACATCAAATCATTTGTTTGATCCCGATACTCTCCATAAAGTTGAAACATATTTATACTGAGCCCAGACAACTAGCTTGACTTCATGCCAACATGGAAGATACGTGAAATAAATCATCTGTATGCCATTGGACCAGATCCAAAACCATTCTTGATTTAATAGATTCCTTTCAGCAACATGTATTAATTCTAATCATCTGTCAAATCCACTCTTATTATTAGCTACCTGATTATTGAATATTTTCAGATCAAGGTAGTTTCTCAAATAAAAAGAACCAACCCCCCCTGCCCCTCCCCCAGCTACTATGTGAGATGTCTCTACTTACGTGCTAAAGCCTCACTGCTCAGCAGCAGCAGCAGCAGCAGCAGCAGCAGCCACAGCTGTGGGTGCCCCATATTGAGAAAGGTGCACCCTTTGGCTGCACCGCTCTCTTCCTCCTCTTCTCCTAGTCCAGCAATAAAGTCAGTTTAAGTGTCCCTACTTGGACCTGCCTTTAAATAGTCCTTGGCAAAGCAGCTGAGCCAAACGGTTTAGAAAGTTCAGAGCGAATTACAGAAGGTCCAAAGGTTATAGTCCTGCATCCTCTTCGCAATAGCCACAGCTACTCTGTATAATAGTCATAGCTACTCTGAGCTGGTTCAGGCCATGGCAATGGATGTAGAAGGCATAGGGAAGCATAATGGCCCTTTGAAATTACAGTACTTATTAAATCACTGCTTATCACTGATGGGGGAGATTTCATAACAAGAGCTTGCACAAAAAATGGAGCCTAGCTGTAAAGCCAAAGGAGCTTATCATTTAGGGAGAAAATATATTTTGTGTGCTAGCTGAAGTCCTGAATAGAAAACATTACTAAAAGGCTAGGTAAAAGGTATCCTTTGATCTAGAGCCACAACTGTAAGTAACCATGAACCAACTCAGTTTGCTGAGGATTTCACTTGCAAGTTGGCTTACTGCCCCAAAGCCATCTGGGACCTCCCAACTGTTAGCAGAGTCGGTCTAGCTATTCATCATCTTATTTGAGTTTTCAGATGCCTTGGAGGCTTGGTTCCAGCTTTAGTAGCCCCTCCTCTGGCTCCACCTTTTTCCTCCATTCCCTATGAGAACCTTGCACTGGATTTACCTGCTGGTGTATTACATCACCAGAGCACTCTTAAAAGACCCTTATTACATTGCAAGAAAGTTTGTGTGTACAAATTGTCCTGACCAGTGATGTAGATGGCAGTCATAACAAGTTCATCATTCTAAGAATTTATATTCTGCCTTCCTACCAGAGAACGGCACTTAAGGAAAGAGAATACAAATACAAATACAAATACAAATACAAATACAAATACAAATACAAATACAAATAATAATAATAATAATAATAATAATAATAATAATAATAATAAAAATTATAAGGAATAGTTCCTTGCTGAGCACAAAGGACTTTCTAAAATGGTCCACCAAAGTTGTACGCAGGGAAACTGAGTGAGTATGATGTTTCTTTTGGGATTTAATTAAAGCAACGGAACCCAGGAGGCTGCACACTACTGGAGAAATGGTACTGTTCAGTGAAAAGTGGGGCATTCACACATATGTTCCTTGATCACCTCATAGCTAAATAGATGTAAGAACGTCATACTCTATTATGAGATTTCTCCAAAATTATTTTCTCCCTAAAATAAATTCTCTGTCTTCAAATCAAATTGAAACTTACAGGAAAAGAATGCTGTAAAATCTCTCTGCCCTGTATTAGAATTGTTGGCCAGTCAGGGTTTCTCAACCAGGGTTCCATGGACCCCTAGGGTTCCGTGAGAGGTCACTAGGGGTTCCCCGGGAGATCACGATTCATTTAAAAAATTATTTCAAATTTGTGCAACTTCACATGAAAGAGGTAAGTTTCATTCTTTATTTTTAGTTTAAGAACACTGTTAATGCATATATACAGGCCTACCCTTGAAACAAATATAACAATTTTGTAACTTCTGGCCTATATTTGAGTCTGAACGTGTTGGGGTTCCCCGAGGCCTGAAAAATATTTCAAGGGTTCCTCCAGGGTCAAAAGGTTGAGAAACTGCTTTAGATCTTACAATCAATCAATCAATCAATAACAGTCTTTTTGCTGAAGATAGTGGTCTTAGCGGGGGAGAAGACTTTATGATATACCTCCATACCAGTACATTGGCAAGACTGAGGGCCTAGGTGTCATGACCTCGTTGCAAGGCACAAAGAGCCTCACAACGTGGATCATGATCATTAAGGAAAAGGGGGAAGAAGATAATCCAATCAGGGATTAAAACAAGCACCCAAAGACACCCACACCCATGATCCCATCAACACCTGAAAAGAGGGACGTCAGAAGGGTGAAGATAAGGAGCACATGGTGCCCCGGAGAACTCAACCGTTGCAGGAAGACAAAGAGGACACCGGGGAAAACGCCCACGCAGCCATCAAGGATCCCATCAAGAGGGATCGGGGCATTGAGGGGTGGGGGAGCCCGGGGCAATACAGGAGGGTATAAAAGGGGCACCCCCACACTACCTACCCCGTTCCCGTTTTTCGATCTGTCAGCTATCATTCCAATAAACCAGAAATCCTTAATACCCATTAAGTGAGTCTGTGTCTTATTGCGAAGAGAGGCTGGCCCTGACATAAAAACGGGAACCGCAAAAAATTTTTTTCCACCTGGTACCTATCCAACACGTTTGTGAGGGACCCAGCCAGGCATGGAGAACCAGGAACCGAGGACGCGCAACCCTTCGGCGCCCGGCGACGAAGCCCCGCTCTCGCAGGGCGGGATGCAGCTGAGGTCCGGGCGATGCAACGCCCCGGTAAGTATGGGACCCAGCTGGGGGGAAGCAGCAGGGGAGGGACCCACCCCGGCGCCCCGGAGCCCGCGAGGCACCGGGGGCGAGACGAGGGGACCCTCTCCAAGCCTACAGGCAACCCCGGAGGAAGCGCGAGACGAACCGCCACCCTGGGCGCTCGAAGGCGAGGGCGCGCCTGGCACCGCGGCGGGATCGAGGGACGATCCGTCCTCTACCACGGCCAACGGCGAGGGCGAGCGGAGCGGCGAAAACCTCGGCGGGAAGCCGGGGACGGCGGAGAGGCTCGACGCGTTGGAGGAAGGGATGCAGGCGGTGCGGCAGATGCTCCAACAGCTGACGGCGGCACAGGGACTCTGCGACGGAGGCGGCGCAGAGGCACCCCCGGTCGAAAGGAGGCAGGGCGAGCGGGGCGGCGGTGACGGCGGAACCCGACCCAAGGAGCCCAACCGACGACCTGAGGCGCACCGGGAGGCGAGACGGGGCGGAGACCCAGCGGACGGCGGCGACCACGGCGGGACCCGACCCCAGGAGGCCACCCAACGAGCGGAGGCGCGCCCGGACGTGAGACGGCGGGACAACCTCGGCGGCGGCGGCGTCCGGCCCCAGGAGCCCACCCCACGACGGGAGATGCGCCAGGCTGAGAGGCGGAGGGACGACCCGGCGGGCGGCGACGGCGACGGCGGAGCCTGGATCCAGGAGCCCGACCGAGGGAGAACACCCCGCCCTCCCCCCCGAGCGATGGGACGACGACCTTGCGAGGAGCCCCAGAGAGAGGCACCAATGCCGCAAGAGAACCGGAGACACCCCGACCCGCAGCAGCTCCTGCAGAGCCCGAGGCACGACGCAGAGGGGGCCAGGAGCCAGACCAGGACACCCGCCAAAGACTTTGGCATAAAGTTCGATGGGGACCCCTCGAAACTCTCCTTCTTTTTGACTAACGCGAGGTACTACCTCGAAGAATGGGGTCCCTGCTTCAGAACTGAGCGGGGCAAAATCAATGCCCTGGCCATAAAATTAAAAGGAAGGGCCGCCGATTGGTACGTCCAATTGTGCCAATCAGGCGCCCGGGCGCTGCAGGACAGCACTGAATTCCTGCAGGCACTAGAAAGGCACTTCAGGGACCCCCTGGAGCAAGAAAAGGCAAAAAGGGCGCTAGAGACACTTAAACAAAGCCCGCGCTCCGTGGCTGAGTATGCCATGGAGTTCCAAGCCCTAGCCGGAAAAGTGGACACTTGGTCTCAATCGACACTGATTGAGAAGTTCAAACATGGACTCAACTTAAATGTCCTCCGGTGGGCACTTGGCCGCGACAACCCCAGCTCCCTCACGGGGTGGATCCAGCTGGCAGCGGAAGCGGAGAACGCCCACGACACGTTCCTCCACGCAAGGAGGGAAACGCAACAGATGGAGACGGTGAGACCCCCACGCACCAACGCAAGGCAGGTGAGGGCGAGACCCCAACCTTGGAAGGAGGAACGGGACAGACGCTTCGCAAAAGGGCAATGCTTCACGTGCGGCAGGGAAGATCACAAAGCAGCCGCATGCCCCAAAACGACGCCCAGAGAGAGCCCAAGGAGGGCACAAACAGCACCAACCCCAGCGCCAAGAAAGCGACCAGCAGCAAGGGGGGAGTACCGACGCAGACACGGCCCCTACAGTTCAGAGGAGGAGGAAAGCAACCCCGATGAGGCGGCGGGAAACGACAACCACCTGGCCTAAGGGGCGCCGAAGGACAGGTGGAGGACACTGACAGGCGCTTCGACAAAGGGGTGAGTGAGGAATGCCCCACCCTCTACGTCCGTGTCACCCTCACCCATAGAAATAAAACCGAAAAGGTCTGGGCACTCATTGATTCGGGTTGCTCCAAAAGCCTCATGCACCCTGACCTGGCAGCCGCACTCGACCTCCGCTGCTATCCACTTCAGCACCACCTGGTGTTCTCGCAGCTCGATGGATCTGCAGCGGGAGGGGGCCCGGTCACCCAATACACCGGAGAAACCGCGCTACGGCTCGGCAGCCACGAGGAAAAATTGGCTTTCATCGTGGCACCGGTGGGGCAACCCCGACTCATACTGGGGATCCCATGGCTCGTGCAGCAAAACCCAGTCATCAACTGGAGAACCAGAGAGATTAAGTTTGCTGACGGGCGTTACCAAGCACCTTCAGGGAACAGGGTTCCCCGAGCAGCCATGGGGGGGGCGACGACGACTGTGGAACACAGAGAGACAGCACTGCCAGAGGGACTGCCGACCAAATACGGGGATTTCGCCGACGTTTTCGGTGAGAAAGAGGCGGACAAACTCCCCCCCCACAGAAAGACGGACTGCACCATTGAACTGGTCCCGGGGGTACCCCTACCCAAACCAAAAATATATGCTATGACCCAGCGAGAGCTAGCTGCATTAAGGGACTTCATAGACAAAAACCTGGCGAGAGGTTTTATCGAGCCAGCAAACTCTCCAGTGGGAGCGCCAGTCCTCTTTCGCGAGAAAAAGGACGGGGCATTGCGGCTCTGTACAGACTACCGCGGATTAAACGCAGCAAGCATTTCAAATAAATACCCCTTACCCTTAATAAAGGACATTTTGTCCCACTTGGTAAAGGGTAAGGTATTCTCCAAACTGGACATAAGGGAAGCCTATTACCGCATACGGATACGGGAGGGGGATGAGTGGAAGACTGCTTTCAATTGCCCATTGGGGGCGTTTCAATATAAAGTACTCCCATTCGGATTGGCAGGAGCACCGGGGGTATTCATGCAGTTAATTAATGAGGTCCTGCGTGACCACCTTTTTAAGGGGGTTTTGGTTTACCTGGATGATGTATTGATCTACACAGAAACAGAACGTGAGCACGAACGCTTGGTAAAAGACGTGCTCAAGAAACTTCGCAAGGCAGAGCTGTTTGTAAAGCTCTCCAAGTGCGAGTTTCACAAAAAACAAATTGACTACCTAGGGTATAGGATTTCTGCTAAAGGGATAGAAATGGACCCCAGCAAGGTCCAAGCCATCCTGGCGTGGGAACGCCCACGCACGAGGAGACAGCTGCAAAGCCTCCTGGGATTCACTAATTTCTACAGGGGGTTCACGCCCAGGCTGGCAGAGACTATATTGCCCCTAACTAACCTGCTAAAGACTAAGGGCTTGGGGGACACGCGCAAATCGAGGAACCCGGGGGCGCTACTGAATTGGACAGCTGACTGTCAAACGGCTTTCGAGAGACTGAAAACCCTCTTCACAGCTGAGCCAGTGTTACAACACCCCGACCCCACCAAGCCTTTTGTGGTGCAGGCAGATGCCTCCGACTTTTCCATCGGAGCCATCCTGCTCCAAAAGGACTCCGACAACCACCTAAAGCCCTGCGCCTACCTTTCCCGCAAATTCTCCGAAACGGAGCGGAGATGGCACGTATGGGAAAAGGAGGCGTTTGCAGTGAAGACAGCCTTGGAAACGTGGCGACACCTGCTGGAGGGGGCCTCCTGCCCCTTCGAGGTCTGGACGGACCACAAGAACCTGGAGGCACTCAGCACACCAAAACGACTCAGCCCGAAGCAGGTGCGATGGGCTCAGTTTTTCAGCCGGTTCAATTTCACGCTGAAATTCATACCGGGCAAGAAAAACTTCTTGGCAGACGCCCTATCCCGACGGCCACAGGACGACACGCAAGCCTCCGACATCGTAGGAACAGTATGGACCGAGAAACAGCTCGGCTGCCCAGCTGTCACGCGGAGCCAGACAAGGAATCAGCGCACGCCAGCACGAACGGCGGGGAGCGATCGGAGCCGACGCTCAATTTCACCGAACTGGCAACAAAGACTCACACAAGCACTACAGCAAGATACATGGTTGCAGAATAACCAACAACATGTATCTTTCAAAGACAACATCGCCTGGAAAGAGAAAGCCTTGTACGTGCCCGAATCACTGCGGGGGGAAATCTTACACAGAGCGCACGATGACAAATCTGCAGGGCATTTTGGGTTTGTAAAAACCCTCCACCTAACGAGGAGGCAATTTTGGTGGCCAAACCTCAGAAAGGACGTAAAAGACTACGTAGGCAACTGCCCCATATGTGCCACCACCAAACGTAAAGGAGGGAAACCCCACGGGCTGCTACAGGCGGTAGCCAGCCCCTCCCGGCCATGGGAAGAAATTTCCATGGATTTCATTGTGGACCTCCCACCCAGCCAAAGAAAAACTGTGATATGGGTGGTAAAAGACTATTTCTCGAAACAAGCACACTTCATCCCGTGCGCAACCATCCCCTCCGCACAACAGCTGGCACGTTTATTCCTAACACACATATACAGGATCCACGGCGCCCCCTACAGGTTGGTGACCGACAGAGGAACACAATTCACGTCAAAATTTTGGCGGGAATTTTTAAAACTAATCGGAACCAAGCAAGCACTGTCCACTGCGTGGCATCCAAACACAGACGGATCAACAGAGATCCTAAACTCAACACTTGAACAGTTCCTGAGGGCATTCATAAATTATCAACAGGACAACTGGGTAGACCTACTACCTTTTGCAGAGGTGGCCTATAATAACGCGGTACACCAGAGCACTGGCCACACCCCTTTTAAGGTGGTCTATGGAAGGGACTTTGTACCGATACCAGAATTGCCGCAACCTGAAACCCTGCCCTGCTCACCAGACGATTGGGCGGCACAGCTGGCAACAACCTGGCCTATCATTCAAACGGCCCTAGCAGACGCACAAACAACGTACAAAAAATATGCGGACAACCACAGGGCGGAGGCACCGAACTACAAAGTGGGAGATAGGGTCTACCTCTCCACTAAGTTCATAAAGACCTCGCAACCCTCGAAGAAATTGGCACCGAAATTCATCGGACCTTTTAAAATCATACAGGTAATCAACCCAGTTACGTTCAAATTGGAACTGCCTTACAATTTGAGACGGGTCCACCCAGTGTTTCACTGTGCACTACTGAAACCAACGAGCACATCCAAATGGCATACGGAAGAACCTCCACCCCCACCCATAATGATAGACAACCAACAACATTTTGAAGTAAAAGAAATACTGGACTCAAGAAAGCAAAGAGGAACACTCCAATACCTCGTGAGATGGAAACATTTCTCACACCCAGAGTGGGTCCAGGCACGACACGTCATGGCTAGACAACTAACAAGACAGTTCCATGAGGCATACCCAGAGAAACCAGCACCATAGAACATCTTTGGGGGGGCAGCATGTCATGACCTCGTTGCAAGGCACAAAGAGCCTCACAACGTGGATCATGATCATTAAGGAAAAGGGGGAAGAAGATAATCCAATCAGGGATTAAAACAAGCACCCAAAGACACCCACACCCATGATCCCATCAACACCTGAAAAGAGGGACGTCAGAAGGGTGAAGATAAGGAGCACATGGTGCCCCGGAGAACTCAACCGTTGCAGGAAGACAAAGAGGACACCGGGGAAAACGCCCACGCAGCCATCAAGGATCCCATCAAGAGGGATCGGGGCATTGAGGGGTGGGGGAGCCCGGGGCAATACAGGAGGGTATAAAAGGGGCACCCCCACACTACCTACCCCGTTCCCGTTTTTCGATCTGTCAGCTCTCATTCCAATAAACCAGAAATCCTTAATACCCATTAAGTGAGTCTGTGTCTTATTGCGAAGAGAGGCTGGCCCTGACACTAGGTGGGATGCAATCTTTATGTTTTAAGAGGTGTCTCTCACTTAAGATGGTGACAGAGTGACAGCTCTTTAAGAAGCTCCTGATTTTTTTTTTTAGAGAGGAAATTTTAAAACATATAACCATTGTGCAATACATCTATTTTAGCCCTTGTTTTCAATACCAAAAAGCAGGAGATAGTATCAGCATAATTTGACTGTTGACCTGTAAATTTCTGAAGCACGATCTTGGGAGAATGTAAAAATGAAGTTGGGATCTACTGGGCCTTTGGGTTGTCCAGTGTTGCATTACAATATAAACACAGCTAAGGGAAAAGGGCCTGCAGGAGAAGGATCCAAGTAAATCTATTGGGAAAAGGTAATTTAAAAGATGGATGAGTTTGCAAGGTATGTAAAATTTATTTTTATCTGGAATACATTATCATGTTTGTTGGTGTGGTAGAGCAATTAACATGCTAGGCTAAGAGTGGGGTGATTCTGCTTCAGATTCCCACTCAGTTATAAAGTTCATGGGATACTCTGGACCATTCACTGACCTTATTTTTACACAGTGCTAAGCCACACACGCTTCCCTTTATCATGGCTTATAGCATATGCCAATAATTTTAGCCATAAACCATTGTTTACATATCATAGTAGCTGGTTTCACACAGTAGGCTGAAACAAAACCAAACACGTCCCATTACAGGTAGTCCTCGAGTTACAACCATTTGTCCAGCAACCGTTCAAAGTTACGCTGGCGCAGAACAAAGGGATTTATGATTGGTCCTCAACGTTCCGGCTGTTTCAGTGTCCCCACAGCCACATGAACAAAATTCAAGCACTTAGCAACCAGCTCAAATTTATGACCAGTTGCAACATCCCATGGTCATATGATTCGCCATTTGCGACCTTCCCTGGCAGGTTCCCACAAGCAAAGTCAGTGGGGAAGCCAGCAGGGAAGGTCGCAACTCACTCGGGTAAGTTCCAACCTTGCTTCACTTGCATGCACCACTCCCTTCTTACTCCCTCACTCACATGTATCCCGCGCCCCTTGCATGCACCCTGCACCCTCTTTCTTTGGCCACCCTGCGCTTCTACACACATACACACCCCACACCCTCTTTCCCTAGCCTCCCTGTGCTTGCACACATGCACACACCCCACACCCTCTTTCCCTGGCCTCCCTGTGCTTGTGTGCGCGCACACACACACACACACACGCATCCCACACCCTTTCCCCCCAGCCTCCCTGTGCTTGCATGCACCCCGCACCCTCTTTCCCTGGCCTTTTTGAGCTTGTGCTGCACTGCAGCACCCCCTTCCCCAAACTCATGTGTGGACTGTGCTGGGCCTCCCAGGGCCATCCCCACCTTCCTGCGGTAACCCCACACTCTTTACCTGGGACTCCCTCCGCTTCCCACTTAATGACCTGTCTGGGATTATGACAACTACCGGGACTGCCTGAATTGCCATTGCTAAGTGATGTGGTCACATGACTTCACGCTTTACAACCACATCACTTAGCAATGACAATTCCAGTCCCAACTGCAGTTGTAACTTGAGGACTACCTGTATGGCTTCTGGAATGGGTTCACATCTTGCACTGGATCTCAGCTTAATTTATCATATAGGCTGTAGTTCAGATAAAAAAGGGGAAAATCTTGTATGGTGTCATGAGTCCTTTGAAAGAAAAGCAGAATATAAATATAATCTGGAAGTATAAAAATGGATCCAGAAACATTGCTTTAAAAACCACAGTGCACACAACTTAATTCCTTAGTATAACTGGAACTGCAGTTTGTTTATTTAATAGCTCTCCCTTCCCTGAAGGGTTCCTAGAGTGGTTCATAAAATAGTAGCTTACCACAACACTTTATGCATTAGGCATTAAGAGGTAAAAATTCTCTTGAGTTGAGCTCAGCTACTGGTGACTACAGTATGTGGATATGTTGAGATAGATTTCTTGGACATATAGTACAGAAGAAACCACCACCACCATCGTCATCCTACTCCTTAACAGCTCTGGGTAGTTTACAATTAAAAAAGAAAGAAACAATCCATATAGAAATAACTCATAGCTGACCAGAAGATTACTTCAATAGAAGTTAAAAAAAGGGGTAAATTTATAGGGACTCCAGAGCCACCCTATCCCAAGGCCTGGGAGAACAGCCACATTTTTACTGATTCTCTGAATGTCATTAGGGTGGAAGCTGTACAGATCTTGTGGGGGGGGATCATTCCAGGGGGCAGGCACTGCAACAGAAACATCAGCAAAGGGGACACATAAGCATAACATGAGATGCCCATCACTGCTTGTCCTACCACATTTTGGATAAGTTGTAACTTCCAGGTGGTGTTCAAAGGCAGTCCCATGTACAGTACATTACAGTAATCACATTGTGAAGTAACCAGGGCATGAATGACTGTTGGAAAGGCCTCCCAGTTCAGGAAGGGTGCAAATGACACAGTAGATGAACCTGTGTAAAGTCCTTCTTGGCACAGCTGCCACCTCTTCTTCAGTCCAAGATGATCCACAGATTGCACACAAATGTCAAATTATGATGTGCAATTCCATTGAAGACTAAAGATGGAATATCCCCAGATCTGGGGGGCCCACATCCAGATACTAGGCCAGGACTTCAACAACATCACTTGCACATTGATGATTCCAAAACAAAATATGACTTCACCCAGTGGTTTCATGTAGATGTTACCTACACGAAACCACTGGGGAGGGGAGAGTGTATGAGGTATGGGCACAATCTCTCCCTGCCTGTCATCACTGACTGAAATTGGCTACAGAGGAGGGAGAATCACAACAAAATGGTGCCTCCCAGCCCCTGAAGCTGGTCCAAAGTGTTACCATAATTGTGGTATTGAAAACCACTGAGATCAAGGAGGACCAAAATGGACACACCACCCACCTCCCAGCTTTGCCATAGTAATCATAAACACAACCAGTGTTTCCTTCATACTGAAAGCCAGCCTGAAACCCAATTGAAGTGGGTGCAGATAATTTGTTTCCTCTGGGGTCCTCTGGAACTGAAGTCTGATCACCCTGTCCCCAACCTTCCCCAGAAAAGGAGGGTTGGAGACTAGATGAAAATTGTCCAGGACTGTTTGGTCAAGTTATGGCTTTCCTGAGGAGAGGATACATTACAACCTTCTACAAGGCTGAGGGAACTGTCTCCTCCCTCAAGGAAGCAAACACCATCGGAAGGGTCTAACCGTTTGTCGTCTTCCAGGGGGCCTTGGCCATCCATGAGTGACCTGGATCTAAAAAACAGGTGACTGTGCTCACAGACTAGAGAACCTTATCCCTTTCTCAGGAGTCATAGAATCAAACTCCAGGTAACCCTACAAGGCCTTGCTTCGGGCATCTCAAGTGGACCTGTCCAGCTGGAATCCAACTTTTAAGTGGATCTGAGTGATTTTCTGCCAAAAGCAAGAATATTCCTCACAGTGTATTCTGCCCCTCCCCAGGAGCCCCTTTAAACAGGGCTACCAGATGGCTATTGGCAGACACAATCGGAGCAAAGGAATAACATTGTTTTGCCAGCCTTATTGCCACCATGCAATCTCTAATATGGATTCTTACCTGTGATTGGCCAGATTGGCTCTTTGATTTCCTCCCATAGCACTGTAGGCATTTCTTCTTGCTTTTTGCCATTGCCATCTACCAGGAGGTTTCTTCAATCTCCCTATCCAATCTATTATTCTGGGATTTCTTGGCATTCTCCTGACCAAGCATTAACCAGGTGTGCTTAGCTTCTTTTGGGATCAGGCACTGTGAAATCCCAGATTGCAGATTAGACTGGGAAGTCAAAAACCATCCCAGAGAAAGGCAACAACAAACCAGTTCTGTATTGTTGCCAAGTAAGCTGCAAAGGCATGTTCTTGTAATCATCAGGAATTAACTCAATTTGAATGCCATTCCACCCTTTTAAACTTCAATAATTCCTAAAAATGTGATTTCTCTAGTTACATACTAAAAAAAGTAGTTGTAAATTAATCACAGTTTCAAAGAAAAGTAGCCCATTGGCCTTAGTTTGTTTGTAGATGATTTATTCCACTTTTAATATAAGAATTAAACAAGATATAAGAATAAAACAAAAGAGACTGATGTGCCATTTGATATAATGACCATTTTTTTAAAAAAAAATCCTCATATTCAAAACACAGTACAGTAGTTCCAAACTCATTGGAAGCCTTAATAAAAATCCACCCACAATTGTAAAACACTAGGTTTTATTTGTTTATTTTAAAATGTGATCCTAAATTTGGTTTATAAAAGTAGTTTTCTGTTCCACTAATATAATTTAAACCAGCTGTATTTTCAAAAGGAAAGGGGGAGGTTTCAGAAGCTGTTGCTATAATACATATAGATGCATATATTTCAGATGAAGAGTAAATGTTTTTTTAAGAATTAAGAATTAATTTAAGAATTAACCATCCTTTCTTCCTTCTCAAACCTTTTCTCATTCCCAGTAGTTCTCCCCGGCTTTCTGGGAATAAAGAACAGTAAAAGGGTTTTTGACCAGTACATCTTTGGGTGGGAGTTAAGCTTCAATTCCTGTTTTCAAGGCTGCCCCTGGCTTAGAGAAACTTGTAACATTTCTTTTCCCCTGTTTGTGTTAACTCTCTTTTATCATTAGGAAACTCCAGAATGTAAATTTAGGTTAGAGATTATCTGCTGATAGTAGCCAATGTCTAGGAAATGAAGGGAACAGATGTTATTTAGTAACAGGAGGAAATCTTCTAGCAGTTAATGTTTTTTTTCTGTTCATTGCAAAGCAAGCTTGGTGAAGGTAACCAAAATGCCTGCACATCTGTTCCCAGGAAATTGCTTTGACGAAAATATTATTCAGTATGCATCTTCAGAAAAATGAAGTGGTTTAGGATTGTTTAGCAAGCTGACAGCCAATTACAGTGTAGTGGTTAGAGTGCCAAACGAGGGAGGGAGGGCCTAGACTCAGATGTCCAGTTAGCTACAAAGATTTCTTTGGGCTAGTAATTCTTTCTCATTGCACAGAGTCATTGTGAGGATAAAGGGAAAGGGAAGGAACATATTTTAAGAGGAAATGGCAGTTATCACAAGAAGTATAAAATCCTCTGTTCTCTCCAATGTGTAGTTTGATGGGACCAAATATTCCCAATCAGGAATGCGAGAATCCTAGAGTCAGTACTACAGCCTATTAGCTATTACTGCCTTCAGGCTGGAGTAAAGAAGTGGATCAGACCCAGGTACTGCCCCCCTCCCCACCTGACCACGTTGGTGAATTATTTCATGGGGCAGGGTTTAAGGAAGCCAAGCCTGCCTCAGTGCATAAGCCCTGTCATTGAAGTCATCCATTTCCCTGTTCAGGAGGAGACAGAAGCCGCTGTTCCCCATTTCTTCATGACTGCAGACGTACTTAACCCAAAACATGAACAGGGAGGCAACACGCCTAGATCTTCTTACACAGAAGGTCTCCAGCTGCCTAGTGCTTTGCTCTGCTGGGGATTGCCTGCAAGGGGCTTTTCTTTCAGAAGAGGGACCTTCAGCCACATCTCTGCCCTTGATGCCAGAAGAGGGAGCATTTGAGAGAGGAGCTTTGGCTGAACCTCTCCTAGCTTGAGGGACTGGTCTAGTAGGCAACAGGTCCCCATCATTATCTAAAGCAAGGATGGGGAAAACTTTTTTAAATTGTTCTTTTCAAGGATCACACTTTTTGTTGGAGAATCTGTATTCTTCCTCCCTTTGCTTCTTTCTCTGCTGGCTGCTTTACAGAAATCTTACCTAAATCCTTTTTGAAAGTAAGACTGAAGGGTGCAAAAAATTGGGCTAATGGCTTCAGGTGCCCATTGCTGTTATGTCCGCTCCCCTGCCCCACCTCCACTTGCATTATTCATATTTCTTTTTGACATGGAAACTACAGTTACTGCAATTCATGTTCTTGCTGGGAAATTCAATCAAAGCACAAAGGGCAATAAGGGAAGCGGTGGATAAATGTGATGAAGGTGTGGACATTCTGCAAGAATAGAAAGATATTGAGAGAAAGGAATGGAGAGGCAGTCAATGTTGTTAGTGTAAACTATTTTAGCTACATGTCCTTTTCTTTTTCTTATTTCATGCCTTTAAATTCTTTGTCTGATATCTTTACTCCCTTTCTGTACTTCGCTAGCTCAATAATTTTCCCTTCTAAAAGGATAAAATGACATTAATAAATCTGCAGTGTTCATATTCATTTCACAGTTCAGTCTCTAGTTTACATTACTTTTTTTAACGCAAAAAATATTTTCATTATTACTTTCAGAGCCAAATTCCCAAAGTGCAGCAAACCCCAATGAAGTCGTAGCTCACTTCCCACAAGTGTATTAGATGCTATATCTTTGTATGGGAAAGCCATTTTTATTTTAAATATGTTTAATGTTCACATGTATATTTATAATATAGAAAATCCATTTCATTTTTACATATGTTCACAGAAATATAGTATGTGGGGATGCAGTCCTTTAACCCTTAAATAAGTCCCACTGAACTCAATGAGGTTGAACAGTTCTGTAATTTATTGCACTTCAAATTGTAATACAGGGCTTACTGACTTGGGGTTGGGCCCAAAGAAATTCCTTGGGAATAATCCTGAATGTTTTCATTTGACGTATATGAGATTCTTATCCTATAAAATAAATGTACTTTGAGTTCTCTTATGAACTTTTTTTCTAGTAATAAAACTATTGCAACAAACAAATACTGAAATGAATGATATGAAGACATCTTCTGTCGAACCAGATACTGTTCCAGCTGTGTATTCTGTCCAGCAGTAAAGTCTTAGGCACACAGAGGTTTTTCCTGCCCTGTTTGCTGAACTCTTTGAACAGGAGGTGTTGGGGAAAAAACACCCTGGAAACTTAGGATGTGTGCAAAACATATACTTGACCTCTAAGCCAGATGAGGAAGAGAATTGTGTTCCTGCTACTAGAGTAATTGAGTAGCAGATCTTTTTCTTTACCTCTATTACCTACTAACCTCTTTTAAATAATTCATATCAACACGTGTGTGTGTGTGTGTGTGTGTGTGTGTATTTCTTATGGAAGGCTGAACAAATTATTTCCCTCCACTTTATCCCAGTTATTTGCTATAGTGAGGAGTCCTACCAAGTATCAATCAAAACTCTGGTAAGTGTAGCTCCAAAATCAGTTTAGCTGACTTTGATAACTAATTTAGTATTTAATCCAAAACAATGTAGACTTGAATTGTGTGGCCAAACAACTCATTTATAAAATTCATCTTAACATTTATAAGAAATAAAATGTCCATGTTTATTTACACTTGTATATTTATTTATATTATTTATCAAACACCTCATGCAAAAGATTTCCCTATGCTTCCTAATACATTAACATAATAATATAACATAAATGAGGGACGCGGTGGCGCTGCGGGTTAAACCGCTGAGCTGTCGATCGGAAGGTCGGCGGTTCGAAACCGCGCGGCGGGGTGAACTCCCGTTGCTAGTCCCAGCTCCTGCTCACCTAGCAGTTCGAAAACATGCAAATGTGAGTAGATCAATAGGTACCGCTTCGGCGGGAAGGTAACAGCGTTCCGAGTCGTCATGCTGGCCACATGACCCGGAAGTGTCTATGACAACGCCGGCTCCAAGGCTTAGAAACGGAGATGAGCACCGCCCCCTAGAGTCGGATTCGACTGGACTTTACGTCAAGGGAAACCTTTACCTTTACCTTATAACATAAATAGTAAGTCTGTGAGACTTGCTGCTGTATCTAGGGGTTGGTTTTTTTTTTTTTTGGAGTCTTTAATTAAACTGTAATGATGATAGCAAGAACAAAAATAGCTATAATATGCTAGCATGGTCCAAAACATCATCTATATTTTTGAGAATGCTTCTGAGCTCTACATAGCCTTCATGGGGATTCTTAGAAAATAAAAATAAAAGGGGCAGATGACCAAATCTATAACTATGTTCTGACATGTACCCAGCTGCCTAGAAAAAAGACAGTAGGCTAGAAAATAGACAATAGGGTGGCAAAGAGTATTCTCGGGAGCTGGGGTGGGGATGCAACATCAGCAGCTTGCCTTGTGGGAAAAAAAACAATTTTGTGAGCTACTGTGAGAACAAGTAAAGCAAACTGTCCTGTGGCAGCCATTTTGTGAGGGGGGGGGAAACTATTAACAAGGTCTCAAAATTTCAGCAGCTCAAAATGGTTGCTGATCACCTGACATTAAAGTTCATAATAAAATGATAAGATTGAGCATATCATATAATCAAAACAAATTCTGACATTAGCATAACATGCAATGGCAAAGCGAAACCTAAGCACATAGTCAACTGCAAGAAGCCATTATATTGTAGAGGTTTAGGTTCCATATTAGTGCTGGGGAAAGTTAGTTTCACATTCACCCTTAGCCTTGGAAGCTTACCACATGATTTTGGGGTGACCATTCATAGGCCACCATTCTTCACTGGATTGCTGATATGGGGAAAAAAATGGGAGAAGAAATGCTGCCTCTAGTTCCTGGATGAGCAGTGAGATATAAATTTAACCAATAAACAAGTAATACAATGACTCTGAGAACAGTGAAGTCTTAGCTTGGGGCTAAACAAAGAGATATAGAGATAGAAATCCTTCATATAAATGATTCAAGATGGCGACCAGGAGCCGACGCCGGCTACTAGCTTAAAGACGGCTCCATGTTTGGCTGCTTGGAGACCCCCTCCTTGCTTGCCTTGCTCACCTTGCTGAATGGTGGTCCAGGGATGGATGTTTGGGGCTGCCCTGACCTCCACTGCCAACAAATTGTGTGTGGGGAGAGGTGAATGGAGCCCCTGGGAGTCGCATGGTGGCCGAACAGTATGGTTGGCTACGGCAGCACCAGCGGCAGCAGTGGTAGTAGGAAGGGTGGAGGACCCAGTCCACAGTGGCCTAAGGAGGCTGGTTGAGCCCCCGCAGAGTCCCCCGGAATGGTGGGGTGGTGAAGCACCCTGGAATGGCGTGACAGCCGAATGGCATGGACAGCTGCAGCCGCAGCAAGAGGTTCGTGGTGGCTGGGCACTGTGGAGACGCCTGGGGGCGACCTGGAGAACCCAGAGGACTTGGAGGGTGTCCTGGTGAGTCTGGCTGAACCCTTGCAGCCCCCCTCCCACTGGGGCGGCAGAGCGCCCTGGGACAGCATGGCGGCTGAATGGGACAGACGGCTGCGGCTGAGGCTAGGGGTACACGGTGCCCAGGTGCTTTAGAGACCTCCTGGGGAGGCCTGGAGGAGTTGGTCTGGAGAGTGGAGGGTGGCCCAGTGAGGCTAACTGGACCCCCACAGGGACCCCCCAGAGTGACAGAGTGGCAGAGGTGGCTATGTCGAGGCTGGGAGGCATGTACTGGCTGAGTGCCCCGGAGACCCCCGGGAGACAGGGCTGCAACTAGGGTCTGTGTAACCTGGGCAAACATGGATTCCATGCCCATTTTGGCACCCCTCCAGCATGGCGCCTGGGGCACATGCCCCGCTCCCCCCCCCCCCAGTTGCGGCCCTGCCTGGAGTGGCCTGGAGGACTCAGGTTAGAGAGCAGTAGACCTAGGGAGCCCAGTTGGGGCCCCACCAAGTGCCCCACAGTGGTGGAGCGAAGGAGTGGAGAAGTGACATGGCCAAGTGGCAAGGGCACTGGTGGTGAGACCGGAAGGTCCATAGTGATCAAGCACCATGAAGATCTCCCTGACCAACCCAGATGGACCCCTACAGAGCTTCTGAGAGTGGGAGAATGACAGAGCAGCGGAGATGTGGAGTGGCCGGATGGTGCAGGTTGCTGTGACAATGCCAAGAGCTGAGACATAGCAGCCAGATGCGGAGATCCCTTGGGGTGACCTGACAGATTCAGGCTGGAGCCCCTCAGAACAGCGGAGGGACAGCATGAGCCCCCAGTCCATCAAAATAAGGAATTAAATATTCAGCGGACGAGACCCCAAAGGAAAGATCCGAATGGGTGAGTGAGCCACCTAGAGTGAAGGTCATAGCTGGGGTCCCCTCAGTGTGTTGAATGGGTGCTCCCTACCCAGTGTGAGAGACAGATAGGAAGCCCAGGAGTGATTGAGATTTGGATGTGGATCCTCTCTCCTTGGGGGGGCAGGGGGGGGGGCAGAGCAAGTGAGGCACCCCCGCCGGCTAGTGAGAGAGGCCAGTTAGGGGGTGCGGTGGATATGTCAGAAGGGGGATATGGGAGTGGTGGGTTGGGTGTCCTCAGCACTGAGAGCACGAGCTGAAGTGCTGGGGAACTTGCCACCACCCTGTGATTGCTTGGGTGTGTTTGGTTGGATGGAGGGACCCCTAACCAGGGATCCCGGAGGGCCGGGATCTGGGGGAAATAGGAAGAGGAGCTCTGGGGGATTTAGGGTGAGGCATTCTATTCAGGTGGTATCGGGATGGGGGTGTCATGGTGGGAGTCAGAGAGCAGGCTATCTTTGGGGAAGACACCCCTAGTATTTGGTACTGGTGGTATGTTCCAGCCCTCTGTGCTCAGACCCAGGCCTTGGACAGCAGACCGATCGAGGCCCTGGTTTTGGCCGTTGTTTCTTAATGCCAGGTTGCTTAACAACAAAGCATCCCTTATACGTGATTTGATCATTGAGGAGGGGGCAGACCTGGCATGTATTACTGAGACCTGGCTTGGTCCTGAAGGTGGGGTGCCCCTTCCAGAAATATGCCCGGCTGGGTTTATGGTTTGGCACCAGCTGAGACCCCAGGGCAGGGGAGGTGGGGTGGCAGTTGCCATCTGGGAATCACTAATGGCCTTCCGGGGTACTGCTCCACAGGCAGCTGGCTGTGAGACCCTGTTTTTCAAGTTCGGCTTCCAAGAACAGCTGGGAGTTTTGTGGCTGTACCAGCCTCCCTGCTGCATAGCAACCTCCCTGCCTGAGCTGCTGGAGGCCATCTTGGGGCTGGCAGTGGAGTTCCCCAGGCTTATGGTTCTGGGGGACTTCAATCTGCCCTCCCTAGGGTGGGCCTCGGAAGCAGCTTGAGAGTTCATGGCCATGGGCCTGTCTCAGATTATTCAGGACCTGACTCGAAACAGCAGCCTCAAGCCAGATTTGGTTTTCCTGTCAGAGCAGTGGCAATGTGATCTGAGGGGAGAGTTACATGTGTCCCTTTGTCATGGTCAGATCACACCCTGGTAGCCCTGAGATTCTCTTATGCTGCCCCACTCCATAGGGAGACAGGACCCATTCGATTGGTCTGCCCCCAGTGACTGATGGACCCAGCAGGGTTTCAGAGGGAGCTGGGGGTTATACCTGAGGATCTGCTGCATGGTCCAGTGGAGGCCCTGGCTGCTGCCTGGAAAAGGCAGCTGGGGCCTGGGACAGGATCGCGCCTGTGCGACCTTTCTTGTCCCACCGAACCCGACACTTCCCATGGTTTACGGAGGAGCTGAGGGTTCTGAAGAGGGTTAAGAGACGTCTAGAGTGCCGCTGGAGGAAGACAAAGACCAAATCTGACCAAACACAAGCTACAGCTGCTATTAAGGCCTACCTTGTAAGAGCGGCGAAATGGCAGTATTTCTCTGCTCTTATTGCATCCACAGAATGCTGCCCGATGGCCCTGTTTAAGATCACTCGATCCCTTTTGGGTGTGTGATCTACCTACAAGGCCGTGTGGAGGAGTTTTCTGAAGATCTACAGGATAAAATCGCTTGGATCGGTTCCAAGTTGGATTCCAAGCATGAAGCAGGATCTGTGGAGATGCCCGGGGAGCATACTTACTCAGTTATCTGGAAACAGTTTGATTCTGTTGGACCCAAGGAAGTGGACAGGATCCTCCAAGCTGTAAATGCCACTACATGTCATCTAGACCGATGCCCCTCCTGGCTGGTGAAGGGAGCCTGGGAGGTGACATGTGGTTGGGTCCAGGCGATGGTTAATACTTCCTTGAGAGAGGGGGCATTTCTGGCTGCCTTCAAAGAGGCACTGGTGCACCCCCTCCTCAAGAAACCATAGCTAGACCCTACTGTATTGGACAATTTTTGTCCAGTCTCCCACCTCCCCTTTTAAGGGAAGGTGGTTGAGAAAGTGGTGGCGTTGCAGCTCCAGAGGATCCTGGATAAAATGAATTATCTGGACTCTTTTCAGTCAGGTTTCAGGCTCAGATATAGAACAGAAACAGCACTGGTCGCGCTTATGGATGATCTCTGGCGAGGGCGGGGTGGAGGCAGTGCATCCATCCTGGCTCTCCTTGACCTCTCAGCTGCTTTCAATACCATCAACCATGGTATCCTTTTGGGACGGCTCAGGGAGTTGGGGGTGGGTGGTGTGGTTCTGCACTGGTTTACCTCCTTCCTCCAGGGCTGGTCCCAATTGGTGTTGATAGGGAGCAAGAGATCCAGCCCACAGCCCTCCTTTGTGGGGTGCCACAGGGTTCGGTACTCTTTCCGCTCCTTTTTAACATCTACATGAAACTGCTGGACGAGATCATCTGCTTCCACATGGTGAGGTATCATCAATATGCAGATGATACTCAATTATACATCTCCATCCCAGGTGACATAAGTGATGCTGTGACCACCCTTTCTCAGGGCCTGGAGGCTGTAGGGGTCTAGATGGGGAACAACAGGCTTCAGCTGAACCCTGGTAAGACGGAGTAGCTGTGGGTTGAGGGCTCCCGGGTATCCGGGAATTTAACATCTTTGGATCTGGATGGGGTTGCACTGCCCAAGACAGATCCAGTGCAGAACCTGGAGGTTCTCCTGGACTCACGACTCCTGCTCAAGGAGCAGGTGATAGTTGTGGCCAGGGGGGCCTTTGCACAGTTTCTTGTTGTGCACCAGTTATGCCATTTCCTGGATCAGGAGGCCCTTTGAAAGGTCACTCATGCCCTTGTTATCTCCCATATTGACTATTCCAATGCACTCTACATGGGGCTACCCTTGAAGAGTACCCGGAAGCTATAGCTGGTGCAGAATGTGGCCGCGCAAGCGGTCTTAGGAGCCCCAAGGAGTACACATATAACACCATTGCTGCACAAGCTGCATTGGGTACTAGTTTTCTTCCGGGTCCAATTCAAGATGTTGGTTATCGCCTTTAAAGCCCTACATGGCATAGGGCCAAGTTGCCTGAGGAACTGCCTCACCCCCATTACATCAACCTGTCCTACCCGATCAGGCAGAGAGGGCATGTTGGGGACCTTGTCCATGAGGGATTGCTGATGGGAGGGTCCAGGAGGAGGGTCTTCTCTGCCTTGGCCCCAACCCTTTGGAATAACTTATCCCCAGAGGTGAGGCTGGCCCCCACTCTCCTGGTCTTTAGAAAGGGAGTTAAGACCTGGCTTTGCCACCTTGCTTGGGGTGACAGGGAGGACAGTAAATTGTGGAGGTGGCTGGTGCCATGATGTGGCCCCCATAAATTCCATCATGACCAACTTGGATTTTATATTGATTTTATATTTTATATTGATTTATTATATTGTATAATGAATTTTTATTCTTTTATTTATTGTAAGCTGCCCAGAGTCATCATTGAACGAGATTGGGCAGTGGATAAATTAGATAGATAGATAGATAGATAGATAGATAGATAGATAGATAGATAGATAGATAGATAGATAGATAGATGATAGATAGAGATCGAGAAACCTTCCAAAGCTGATTATCAATCCTGGAAAAGCTCTTTATTTTCATTTTCCTGTGGTCCTCAAAATGAGCAGGCATTTGAAGAATGGGTGGCTTTACATTATAAGAGAGGAAACATTATATTGGGTACAATGCTTAATGCAGAAAGACCATTAGTTCTTAAAAAGAATCAGAAATGAATAAAGGCAATAGAGGATCAATATAATATGAACAGAGTAGCAAGTCTTCAGGGTTATATTTTGCAGAAGCTGAAGTTTCTAGATTGCCTATAAAGGCCGCTCTACCTGCAAACTTTATGATAACTCAACTATGAGATTACCAAGGCATGAAACACCGCAGTTAGGTTAAACATCTCTAAATTCCAAATAAGGTCACTGCTGGAATAGTAGCTGAATGAAGGATCCAGGAGCAACCCAAGCTATGCATTTTATTTTTCAAGAGGAGTAAGTACCCTCCAACAAGGGCAGTTTGAATTCCCTTTATCTTGTTGGACAGCTGAGAAGGTATCATATTGCTTTTGTCTTGACTGGACTGAGGTGATTCTTCTTAACGCTATTTTCTTCTTTCTCAGTTCCCCTCAACATCTGTGTCACAGAACAGAACTGTGTTACTAGTGTTAGTTCTGTAATTCCAATCCCTGACACTGAAAGGAATTAATCAAAGGTCCTCTTCTTACATTCCATCTGGGAGCCATTTTAATGTAAGGAAATCAAATATTCCTTCTTCTCTGTGATACTGAAGGTATAATAAATTATTTTATGGATAAAGGATATTACAGGTAAACCTTGCTTAACAATTGCCCTGTTTAGTGAACATTCAAAGTTACAACGGCACTGAAAAAGTAACTTTATGACTGGTCCTCGTATTTATGATGGTTACAGCATCCCCACAGTCATGTGATAGACATTCAGGCACTTTGCATCAAGCAGGCATTTACTACTATTGCAGTGTCCCGTGATCGCCATTTGCATGCTTCACAGACAGCTTCCAACAAGCAGAGTCAATGGAGAAGCTGGCAGTAAAATCGCAAATCACGGTTATGGTTAATGACTGCGGGTGATTTGCTTAATAACTGTGATGGAAGTGAGGTTGTAAGTCCATTGCGATCATGTGATGTTTCACTTGATCACGTCACTTAGCAATGGAGTTGCTGGTCCAATTGTGGTCATTAAGCAAAACAAATAGTAAACAATCCTGATTCCCCACTGGCAGCATCCACAGGGGGAGGGGTCAAAAAGGAATTTTTTTTTTCACACCTAGAAAAAGGATGGGGCTTGGATTACGATACTACTTCTACCTCTTGCCTTTTTTTATTCCCCCTGCAGATTCTGCTGCTCCCAATCCTAGTTAAATGTGTTTACTCCATGGAGAGTGCTCTGTAGAAGATAAAAAGGAAGAATGGACCATTATGGGTAACACAAATATTCTCATTCCCCCCTTTCCCCACAGTTGTTTAGAGATTTGCTCCTTGGTGGCACTTGCCTATTATCAGAAAAGAGAAAGTAAGAATTCTGATTCATATAAAATTTGCATGTGACCAAATGCCTGCTAAATTTGCTGTCTGGATACTAACTTTTGATTGTCAGCATTAGGTCACCTGTCTCCAATGCTATGATTATCTTTAAATCAATCTTGGTCTGGACTGTTCCTCCAATAAAAGAACAGTAAAATAGACTATTGTACATCATATCTTGCGATTGCATGTCCTTATATTTGATGGAATTTTTAGGCTGTAATAATGTCTAATAAAATAGAAATGACCTGGCTGCCTTGCATTATCCAGCAAAGATAGCATGTCATGACATCAGCACTTTATATTTTTGCCCATCTTTTATGCCTGGTCCTTGAACTTACACTGATACTTATCTTAAGAAATGTTTCTCTGAAGATACATTAGGCTTTAGTTTGTCCATACTTACCTTCTCTACTGGAAATTAAATTATTAGTGTTATCAGTGGTACGGTTCTGTAAATTAGAATAAATAATTACTAATTATTTATACTAATAATTTAAGCTTTGTTAAATTTGAGCTAAGAGGCCCAACAGTAAACTATGAAGACTTTGAGTGACATCACATTCTCTCTCTCTCTCGCTGTCTCATGCACACACACATAGCTCAGAGCTGCATGCCATTAGAAAGATGAACTGACCCTGCTTAAGAGAGCACTATACTGTAGGGTGAGAAGGCAGAGTACATTAGTGCAGGAATGCTTTAATGATGTGGCAAGGATTTAAAAGTGTTAGCTCTAGCTTGGCCTTAAAATTTTAAACAATGCATCTGAGGATACAATTACTGTGAATGGATCCCACTTTCCACCTTATTACTGGTTGCGAAATCCTCATTAACAAGGCTTCTACCAAAGGATTTAATGTGTCCTTTCAAGCAGATATGACCTCCATCCAGAAAAATACCTATTTATCACTCAGAGTAGCAATGACCATTTTCTAGCAGTTAATGAAAGAAACTTCCCGTAGAATTAAGATTCTGCTCCTCCAGGGATATACGGTGTAAGGAACAAAGGATAAAAAGGACAAAGTAGAACAATTAAAATAATATCTATGTGCAAACAGATAATGGAAACATAAAACCTAAGGTTAGATTATAAGAAACTTAATAATCTTCAGTTTTCATGAATTTACAATATGAAAATCAAGCAAAAAAAAAAAGATCAAATTTGAGTCAGCAAAGATACTCACCTCTTGTATCTGAAAGGCACTGGGTTCCCAATTATTGCTCAGTTGATTTTATTTTACCATATTTATCCAAGATGAAAATGAGCCTGAAGGTGACCCTGAACTGAAGACAATCTTCCCCCTCCTTAATAATAATAATTTAAAAAGTAGTCAGTTCACTTTCTATATGGTAAGGAATTCTAAGATGACTCTCCTATTTTAAGGTTAACATGAGGGGAAGGGGGAACTAATCTTCCTTTTTGGTAATCCCAGTATTTTTTGAAAGACTCTTTTATCAGATGTGAACAAAACTGTGGGTCAGTCTAAACAAATTAAAATATTAGTATTAGAATACATAGTGGAACAAATTTCTCAATATAAATGTATAGGATTGTAATCTCACCACATCTGGTTTGCATATTCTGCAGCAGGTATTTATCTACTGTATTTTCAAAGTGTATTTTAAACCACTGCCTTAAACAATAGTATCACCATAGAGATATTATGATGTACAAGAATATTAAACCATAACTATTTGGTATAGCAGGAGTGACAAATATTTATATTTTGTAAACTATACTACATATTTGATATGCTCATTTAAAAAACATTATTTACTTGCATTGCAGTTAATCTGTTTTGGTAATAGATACTATGGTGACAGTATTGGATTGTGCTTTATAAGCCAGAATATATATAAGTACTATTAAAGTGTGTTTTTAAAGAATTATGTCTAGTTGTGTATTTGATATTATTTTTGAGATTATGGTAGTATTAAGGATAAATAACATTAAATAGTATAAGCAATATGTATAAAATGTTTTAAAACTACTGATAGATATTGGGAAAGATGCAATATAAAAACCAGTATATATCATGTTGTGAATTATGAAGTATTGGACTTAAGTGCTATCTATTAAGATGAAAAATATGCTGCAATCTCTTTTTAAAATGTTTGTTATTCATTAATTGATTAATGATTATTTAATGAAAAAATCCAGGTTTGATGTTCAAATCTTAATGGAAATTTAAAATATCCTATTTTTAAAGGAGTAAAATTTCATTTGACAGGCTATGAATTGTTGTTTATTCGTTTAGTCGCTTCCGACTCTTCGTGACTTCATGGACCAGCCCACGCCAGAGCTTCCTGTCGGTCGTCAACACCCCCAGCTCCCCCAGGGACGAGTCCGTCACCTCTAGAATATCATCCATCCATCTTGCCCTTGGTCGGCCCCTCTTCCTTTTGCCCTCCACTCTCCCTAGCATCAGCATCTTCTCCAGGGTGTCCTGTCTTCTCATGATGTGGCCAAAGTATTTCAGTTTTGCCTTTAATATCATTCCCTCAAGTGAGCAGTCTGGCTTTATTTCCTGGAGGATGGACTGGTTGGATCTTCTTGCAGTCCAAGGCACTCTCAGAATTTTCCTCCAACACCACAGTTCAAAAGCATCGATCTTCCTTCGCTCAGCCTTCCTTATGGTCCAGCTCTCGCAGCCATATGTTACTACAGGGAACACCATTGCTTTAACTATGCGGGCCTTTGTTGTCAGTGTGATGTCTCTGCTCTTAACTATTTTATCGAGATTTGTCATTGCTCTTCTTCCAAGGATTAAGCGTCTTCTGATTTCCTGACTGCAGTCAGCATCTGCAGTAATCTTTGCACCTAGGAATACAAAGTCTTTCACTGCTTCTACATTTTCTCCCTCTATTTGCCAGTTATCAATCAAGCTGGTTGCCATAATCTTGGTTTTTTTGAGGTTTAGCTGCAAACCAGCTTTTGCACTTTCTTCTTTCACCTTCATCATAAGGCTCCTCAGTTCCTCTTCACTTTCAGCCATCAAAGTGGTATCATCTGCATATCTGAGATTGTTAATGTTTCTTCCAGAGATTTTAACTCCAGCCTTGGATTCCTCAAGGCCAGCTTGTCGCATGATGTGTTCTGCATACAAGTTGAATAGGTAGGGTGAGAGTATACAGCCCTGCCGTACTCCTTTCCCAATCTTAAACCAGTCTGTTGTTCCGTGGTCTGTTCTTACTGTTGCTACTTGGTCGTTATACAGATTCTTCAGGAGGCATACAAGATGACTTGGTATCCCCATACCACTAAGAACTTGCCACAATTTGTTATGGTCCACACAGTCAAAGGCTTTAGAATAGTCAATAAAACAGAAATAGATGTTTTTCTGAAACTCCCTGGCTTTTTCCATTATCCAGCGGATATTGGCAATTTGGTCTCTAGTTCCTCTGCCTTTTCTAAACCCAGCTTGTACGTCTGGCAATTCTCGCTCCATGAACTGCTGAAGTCTACCTTGCAGGATCTTGAGCATTACCTTACTGGCATGTGAAATGAGTGCCACTGTTCGATAGTTTGAACATTCTTTAGTGTTTCCCTTTTTTGGTATGGGGATATAAGTTGATTTTTTCCAGTCTGATGGCCATTCTTGTGTTTTCCAAATTTGCTGGCATATAGCATGCATTACCTTGACAGCATCATCTTGCAAGATTTTGAACAGTTCAGCTGGGATGCCGTCGTTTCCTGTTGCCTTGTTATTAGCAATGCTTCTTAAGGCCCACTCAACCTCACTCTTCAGGATGTCTGGCTCTAGCTCACCGACCACACTGTCAAAGCTATCCCCGATATTGTTATCCTTCCTATACAGGTTTTCTGTATATTCTTGCCACCTTTTCTTGATCTCTTCTTCTTCTGTTAGGTCCTTGCCATCTTTGTTTTTGATCATACCCATTTTTGCCTGGAATTTACCTCCGATGTTTCTAATTTTCTGGAAGAGGTCTCTTGTCCTTCCTATTCTATTGTCTTCTTCCACTTCCGCGCATTGCTTGTTTAAAAATAATTCCTTATCTCTTCTGGCTAACCTCTGGAATTTTGCATTTAATTGGGCATATCTCCCCCTATCACTGTTGCCTTTTGCTTTCCTTCTTTCTTGGGCTACTTCTAGTGTCTCAGCAGACAGCCATTTTGCCTTCTTGGTTTTCTCTTTCTTTGGGATGTATTTTGTTGCCGCCTCCTGAACAATGCTGCCAACTTCTGTCCAGAGTTCTTCCGGGACCCTATCTACTAAGTCCAGTCCCTTAAATCTATTCTTCACCTCCACTGCATATTCCTTAGGAATATTAGTGAGCTCATATCTAGCTGATCTGTGGGTCTTCCCTAATCTCTTTAGTCTGATCCTAAATTGTGCAAGAAGAAGTTCGTGATCTGAACTACAGTCAGCTCCAGGCCTTGTTTTTACCGACTGTACAGATGTCCGCCACCTTTGGCTGCAAAGGATGTAATCAATCTGATTTCGGTGTTGTCCATCTGGTGAAGTCCATGTATAAAGCCGTCTCTTAGGTTGTTGGAAGAGAGTGTTTGTTATGCAGAGTGAATTGTCTTGGCAAAATTCTATCAGCCTGTGTCCTGCTTCGTTTTGTTCTCCCAGGCCATACTTACCTGTAATTCGAGGTGTCATTTGACTGCCCACCTTAGCATTCCAGTCTCCTGTGATGAAAATAACATCTCTTTTAGGCGTGTTGTCCAGTAGGTGCTGCAGATCCTCATAGAACTGCTCTACTTCAGCTTCTTCAGCATTTGTGGTTGGGGCGTATATTTGGATCACTGTGATGTTAGATGGCTTGCCCTGAATTCGAATTGAGATCATTCTATCATTTTTTGGGTTGTATCCAAGCACTGCTTTAGCCACTTTACTATTAATTATGAAGGCTACTCCATTTCTTCTGTGGTCCTCTTGTCCGCAGTAGTAGATCTGGTGGTCATTTGATGTGAAGTGGCCCATTCCAGTCCATTTCAGTTCACTGACACCCAGAATGTCTATCTTTAATCTTGACATCTCACCAATAACCACATCCAATTTGCCCTGGCTCATAGATCTTACATTCCAGGTTCCGATGGTGTGTTGATCCTTAGAACATCGGATTCGCCGTTCACCACCAGCACCGTCGGCCGCTAGCCGTCCTTTCGGCTTTGAGCTAGCTGCGTCATCATGTCTGGGGCTAGTTGAACTCATCCTCTGTTCCTCCCCAGTAGCATTTTGACCATCTTCCGACCTGGGGGTCTCATCTTCCGATGGTATACCGACATATCTCTGGTTGTACTGATCCATTTAGTTTTCACGGCAAGAATACTGAGGTGGGTTGCCATTACCTTCCCCAGGGATCGCATTTAGTCTGACCTCTCTGTCATGACCTTCCCGTCTTGGGTGGCCCTTCACGGTTTAGCTCATGGCATCATTGAGTGCTCAAGCTCCAGCACCACGACAAGGTAACGATCCTTTGCTGAAGAGGCTATGAATACATGGATAATATTCACAAATGTCTTTTGAATCAAGAAGTTCTGGTATTTAGAAGATCATTTAAATCATTTTAAATAAAAGTTATTTACAACGATTTTGGCAAATAGATTGAAAATGGTTTTACAAGGATTTATACATGAAGATCAATGTGGATTTTTTCCCCAAAGACAATATCCAGTGTCATTTGTTTTTCATTATGCTGTTCCAGATACTCTATGATATCCAATAATAATATAATATCCATTGGATATTATAGAGTATTGGATATTATAGAGTATCTGGAAAAGCATATTGAAAAACAAGCAACATTAAACTTTTTGGATGCAGAGAAAGCATTTGACAATCTTAACTGGCCCTTTTTGTTTAAAGTTTTAGAGAATATGGACTTCGGAGAGAATTTTATAAAATGGGTAGAATCAATATATACACTAAGGAAAGCACAAATCATCATTAATGGAGATTTAACAAAACCATGTGAGATTCAGAAGGGAATAAGACAAGGTTGTCCATTATCCCCACTTTTGTTTATATTAGGTTTTGGAAGTTTTGAATAGAGATATAAGGCAAGATGAGGGGATAATGGGTATAAAAATTTTAAAAGACATATAAACTGAGAGCCTTTGCAGATGACCTGGTGTTGGTGCTGGAGAATCCGCTGAAAGGGGTAGAATTACTAATAAGGAAATTAAAATAATTTGGTGCATTAGCTGGTTTTAAAATGAATAAACAAAAGACAAAGATGTTAAAAAATATGACGATACAAGATCAGACAGACTTGATGAACAAAACAGGTTTTAAAACTGAGAAAAAAGTAAAATATTTGGGTGTTATACTGACAGATATGAATTGTATGTTGTTTCAAAATAATTGTGTTAAGATGTGGAATAAAATTTAAAAAGACATGGTAAGATGGGAGAAACTACATCTGTCATTGCTGGGAAGAATTTCTATGATAAAAATGAATGTTTTACCTAGAAATGTAATTTTTGTTTCACACAATACCTATTTTGGGAACAGATTTACTGTTTATACAATGGCAGAAATATGTATCTAAATTTATTTGGCATGGTAAAAAACCACGAGTTAAATAAAAGGTGTTGCAAGATGCTAAAGAAAGAGGAAGTTTAGCTTTACCCAGTTTGAAGTTGATTTGTGTATTTATTTATTCTGCAAACTTCTATTACTGCCCATCTCCCCCAAGAAAGGGGGACTCTGGGTGGTTCCTGCTTGCTGTTTGGTCTGGTTGAAAGAATGGGTGATGCTGAGAAATAGGTTATTGGACTTAGAAGGACATGATTTGAGATTTGGGTGGCACAACTATTTATGGTATGATAAAGTTAAGGTTAATGTAGATTTTAAAAATCATTTTATTAGTTGTGCCATCCTGAGAATTTGGAATAGATACAAACTTAGACTGTGTCCAAAAATACCTCTATAGTTATCACCACAGGAAACATTTTACAGAAGAGAAATAGCAACCATGCAGAAATGAATAACTTACGGTGATATGTTAGGTTACTCATAGCCAGAATTAAAAATAAAATTAAGAGAAGATTTGACATCATAAGGATATATGTGCCAATGGTTTTTGCATGTACAATTAACAGAAAGATTTAAAGCTGATAAAAGGTTTTTTGGTTCTGAATGCAATAAAACTGAATTTGAAATCGAGTTATGTACTTTTTTTACACAATTTTTTTTATTAAATTTCAGAAAAAGATAAAAGATACAGAAAAACAAAAAAACTACAAAGAAGAACTTAAAAAGTGTGAAAACACAAGAGAAATTTTTTAAATAGATTATAAAAAGAAGTGACTTCCGACTTTAAACATCAAAGATATACAGCAATTTTCATAATCAATCCCTTACTTAATAATCAATCCCTTAATTAAACCAAAATCACATTATTTCTACAAGTCAACCACTAGCACATTATAAAAATCACTAAATACAATTGCTCCCAACCTTTATATTAAAAGAAAAAAAGTATAAATCACCTAATCAACTCCCCCTGAAACATAACAATTACTTAATTATTCCCTTCCTACTACTATTCTATACATTCCTGTCTATTATAATAAGGATCAAAAATATTAAAAGCATGTAAATTGTATTATAATTAATAATACAAGAAACGTGGATTAATATTAATATTAATATTTTTTAAAAAACATAATCATAATCCCAATCATTAACAATAAGTAAAGTCATCCAGAGCCAAAAGATAATCCAAATAAATGTTTTTGGTCCCTTAACCCACTTCAAAATAGACTAAGACATTTACATGTCCCCACAATATGCACAGAGCTATTTTCTTACAGAGATCAAACAGCCCAACTGCTCCCCGCACCAACACAGACTTCTCTTCAAAAAACCTCCCATACATAATAACCCCTTTTTTTCCATAACATTCCATCAGAAAGTCAAATACACTCACATCTTGCAGCTCAATTTCTTGGTTTAAGTTCTTCAGTTCAGCATTGTCAATTTCATCCAGGATTTCAACAGAAGCCTGAATCTCATTCTTAGGAGAGACATTTCCATCGCTGTTAGATTCTTCAGTTCTGTCCACAACATTCCCAACTAGATGGCACATTTTAGAGCACATATTTTCCACAATGCTCTGAAGGTCTTGCATAATAACTTGGCAGGAATCAGAAAAAATCTGCTTAATATCTGCTTTAATATCTTGGTGAAAGTCAGAGAAAGCCTGGTAAAGATCCTCCATGTCTGAGGCAGTGAGTTATGGTGCCCCCAGATACTTAACCTGCAGAAGTGAAAGGTAGTGGAAAATTTCTGAACTGAGTTAAGGTAAGATCACACACATTTCCCAGAGATAGTAGCAGCAGGAAAATAAAAGTTCAGAAAGGCAGATTCATTATGTAGGAAAAATACAAAAATCTTCAAAATTAGCACAATAATAACAGGGAGATTACATACTCTCAACCCTCCTTAGTATTGGATGGAAAGCAAAACACAAAGCTTAATTTTTTAAAAAAAAAATTAATCACAAAAATAACGATAAGCACCAAGAGAGATCGTTTCTCATTAATGTAGAAAGCCTCTCTTAGGGTAGAAATACTTAAAAAAAAATAAATTGGGTACTTTAGAAATGGGGTGGTTGGATTTAATGTCCCTGCAGTGCGGCTTGGAAATGTTGAAATCCCAGCCTCCTGATGAAGTCTTACCTGTTGATCGCAAATGCTCTTTACGGTCTCCTGGCTGCAACCCACTGTCTAGAGGACAAATGGTTGATTCCAAGCATTTTCCTTGGTCCAGAAAGACGCTCCTGGGCTTCAGGAGGAACCAGCCTGAGCCCGAAAAAGCTGCCACAATGCCAGTTCTGCCCATGGAGCTTGCAGGCACAGCTGTCCAGTCCGCCATGTTCCCACTGGAAGTCCGAAATCAAGTTATGTACTAATGATGAACATCTTATTGCTAAAATGTATCACCTTTTGTTGAGACTTGAAACTGAGGATGAATAAGTTAAAGATTGTATGACAAAGTGGGCTAAAAATGTTGGGTATAATATACAAGTGGAACAATGGGAAAACATGTAGATGGAAGGGATGAAATGTACATTATGTTATAACCTTAAAGAGAATTTTTATAAAATCATATATCGATGGTATTTATCACTGGAAAGATTTTCAAAAACGTATAATAATGGGACTGCAAATATTTGTTGGAAATGTGAACAAGAAGAAGGGACTTTTTATCATCTTCGGTGGACATGTAAAAAAGCTAAAAAAGTTTGGACTCAAATACATATAATAATCCAGAAGGTTTTAAAGATGAATATACAATTCAAACCAGAGACATTTCTTTTGGGACTGATGGATAAACAATTGGAAAATCATATGGACTTTTGTTTTTATATATGATAACTGCAGCAAGACTTTTATATGCTCAAAGGTGGAAAGACTCGATCTTAGGTACAATGGAAGAATGGATGGTAAAGTTGATGGAGTTGGCTGAGATGGCGAAATTGACAGCTTTGATTAGAGAAAAGACATTGACTAATTTTATGGTGAATTGGAAGCCCCTTTCGAATGTTATGATGTAACCTTTGAGTAAGAGTTTAATGTAAGTTTTACTTGTATCTGTTGTAAAAGGAGTTGGGAGTTACTCCTTTTTCTATTTGTTTTTTGTTTCTGCACTTCTGTTCTCTTTCTCTTTCTCCAGTTTGTTATATTTTATCTCTTTGTTTTAAAATTTAATAAAGTTATTATTGAAAAAAAAGATCATTTATCAAACCTATCACTGTGGCTTGTTAGAATTCATCATTCCCCTTCAAGATGTTCATCTGGTATTTATCCTCTTGCAAATTTGGATATACAGTACTTTTTCCATGGATTATTCAAACGGTTAAAGGTTGAAAAGATAAATAAAAATGAATAACAAAGTAAATACTACCTGAGACCTTGTTCAAAAGTTTCCTTTATATAGCTGAAGTAGTATTACTGGTTATTTAATCAGGGCAATGATTGTATAAGCAGTCTCTATAACTGGGTGACTGGAATGACCTTCAGATAAGAACATTGATCTATTAAGCATTAGGTAAGTGTATTTTGTATTTTAATATGTTAATTGTAGCAAATATATTAAAATACAAAGCCTACCTGTTTATTTACTACCCAACTCAATATCTCCCCTGATTTATCACTTTTTTCCAGGTTCACAGACAAATAAAAATCTTTCCCATCACCTGCTTCCTGTTAATCTCAAACAAGGTGCCTTCCACATGCAAATCAATGGGAATGGATAGGAATGGATAATGTTCACCTGGGCTGTATTTTTAAGCCATCTGACCTTATTTACACCTTCCAATCGAATTGGCAGATTGAAACAGCTGTCCTTGCAAATGCATGCTGCTCCACATTTTACAATACAGTAGGTTTCTGCTGCAAATGCATGTGAAGAATATATATATATATATTTGCATTCAAAAATGTATTTTAGAGAAGATAGTAAAGAAATATGCATGTTTGTTTGAAAAATGAAGAAAAGAGACAATTGGGGGATATGTTTGAACACACATGAATTAATACCTACTAGAAATAAGCTGAGTCATCTATCCTTACCCTGGAGCTATGGTCCCTTCCCAAAACAAACATTAAAACTATGTGATCATTGTGGGTGGAGGAGACAGAAAAATTATTTTCTTTCCCTGGTAAATCAAGCCATTGTGATAATGTTTTCCTACTGTACGGTTGCCTGAATCACACAAATGATCCTAGAGCCCAACAGAATTATCTTGCCAATAATTAATTCCAAGTAACATGCCAGTTATGGAAGCTAAGGGGCAGAGCTATTAAGCTGGTTGTGCCAGGTATCATTTCAGAGGCCAGGAAATATGCCCTTTCACACAGAAGAAGAGAAGATGGGACAAGACCATGATAATCAAGGGAATCTAAATGGCTTGATACTGAGTACCTAGTGACAACTTATACTTTGTGGAATATTAGTCACGCTCACTTTACTTAAAATACCAGCCTGACTTTATTCACCATTGCTCCAACAAACAAAATATTTGGCATTTTAATGGACACCTTCAACCACAGCAGGGCCACTGTTGCACAAGAAAATATGTAGTTGGTATTTACCAAAAATTGGACCTACCCCTGTTATGGGGAGAAATGCTGCGCTCCCTGTAATATTTATTTATTTATTTATTTATTAAACAAATTTATATGGCCACCTGGCCCACACACAGTGACTCCAGGCAGCTTACAAAATTAATATCCACAATATAAAAACTCGTCAAACCCGCCCCCCCACCGCAGCAGCTACAACACAATCAGATCAAACCACCACCTGTCTCTGAGGTCACCACCAGAGCTGAAGATTACTGACAATGTGGAAGACCAATGGCAACGCTTTCCAAAATGTTTTCTATTGCAATCTATTTTTTCCAGGTCAAAGTTGAGTTCAAGCTGATCTTAATAAACATAGTCAGTTCATCCCTTGTGTCACTGGCTGAATGAAAGATGTAGCAGTACCACACTTTGATTTAGCACTTTGATTTAGGCCAGGTCTGCTTAATTTAATACCAGCCTCATATGGTGGCCAACCAGATGCTTGATAATTTTCTTTGTAGGCTTATGAAATGATGGCATGCTGCATTTGACTTAACAAAAAATTATTTGCAAACATAGCTTAGGTGATAATGCAGATAATTAAACAAATGCCCTGCAGGAATAATCTTGCTGCTATTTTTATGTCAGTGTTGCTGCGGCTTTAAATAGGGATGGACAATTCTTTCAATTCATTTCTTTGCCAAACTTCTCATCCAAATGAACATAAGTTCAATTCTATTCTGTTGCCTATAAATTTGGCAGAAACTGTTTATATAAATGCCTTCTAATATATGCATTTGTTCATAAGCCATTTTTAGTGTGCACATTATTTCAGGCAATTTTTCTCTAGGAAAACCATTTTGTAGATACGTTTTTTCTAATATTCATATCCTTGGGTGAATTATTCCCTAATGTGGATATCTGAAGTTCATTGCTTTAATTCTCAGCACATTCCATGTTCTGTATGTTTGTCATGGTAAAATTGCTATACTAAGCTTAAAAAAATAATCCAATGAATTCAATTTCTCATTCAATCCTAATTATTGTTAGGGATTCGATTTCTGTATGAAGAAGTGGTGGGAACAGATGCAACAAAAACAAGGAGAGGCTCCTGCATAATATTCTAATTGACAGTTACAGTACATGCTTTGCTGAAGGCATAATCAGAAAAGGGTATTATAAATCTGCTAGGTTCAGTTTTGTTTGCTGTTCTTTTTAGACTTTTATTTTTCTTTCCATACAGTTTCTGAATCTGTTTACAAGTTGTCATGAACTTGGACAGGACTTGCACAGAAATCTAGGTTCATTTTCAGGAACTATCCTCATAATCTACCCACATTTGGAAAATATGGATACAGATCAGTAGCTGCCCTCAGGGGCAGGGAGAAGACAGAAAAAGTTATCTTCCTTCCCTGGTAAAACAAGGCATTGTGATTTGTGGAAGTTTTATGGAAGTTTGGGTTCTTTTTAATGGAACTGCTGTTCTTTAACTTTGTGAAGCTGCTCAGAGTGGTTTGGAGTTGGGCGGTGTAGAAAACAAATAAATAAATGCCCAGATTGGATACGTTTAAATGAAAATATATGCATATGATTGGATAAAAAAAAATGTAAACCAGATTGGGATAGAAGGAGTGGAGAAATTCATTTGCTCCAGGAGCCACCACTTGACAAGTCAGGGATCAGGTAGCAATTTAGTCCAATAATTAAATGCTCTTACAATTATTAAAGCTTTAATTGGGTATGTACCAGTTCCTGCAAAGAGAAAGGGGATAGGAGTACCATTAGGTACACCTAAAATTGTTCTGAGAAGCTTGTTTTGAAAAAATTCTGTATCATAACGGGTAGAAATTCCCATAACTCTACTGCATGTTAACTTGGTTTTTAGCAGAGTCAGGACTGGAGGAATTTGTTGACCACCACTTGGATACCAGAACTTTATTATTCCTGCCAAAGCTTTCTTGGTTTTTATTTTTGGGGCCTGATAGAATGCGAACTACCTGAAGCATTAAAAAGGATGTTCAAGGATCTGTAAGAGACAACTTGCTCTATATTATGTTCCCCAGTTCTTCATTTGTGTCTTTTCCTTTTCTCCCCAAATACCACCACCTTTGATTTTTCTGCATTCATAGTTAGACAATTTAAGGAGCAATAACTACCCAAAGCTCTTAACTGTCTGCACAAGCCTGTCTGAGAATGTGATATAAGCAATAAATTATCTCCATAAAGTAAAATGGGCAAATTCCTATTTCCTGCCTTTACTGGAAAAAAAATTTCTCCACTCAGGGCTGGAACAATATCTTTAATAAATAAATAGTAAAGGTGCAAGCACACATCCTTGTTTCATCCTGTTAAAAAGTCTTGATATTATCAGCCAGGTGCCCTACTGGGGTGAACCTCACCTGGATTTTAGTACTTGTATATAAAGCCATGATCAAAATTAATTACCTTCTATCCAGCTTAATCCATAGTTTGTTTCTATCAGTAGAATCAAAAGCTGCACGACAATTGACAAAGGTAACATACAGTTTCCTATGGGCGTGTTTTACATACTTATTCATTAGATGATCCAATACAAAACCAAGAACAATCACTGAATATCCTGCTCTAAACCCTGCCCTGTTCCTCTGCAAGCACATTGTTATCAATGACCCAGTCCTCCAATTTGTTAGCTAGATGCTTGGATAAATTTTAGCTGTGATGTTAATCACGCTTAGCAGTCTATAGTTCTCTGGGGTGGGGTTACAGCTGCCTCTTTTGTATATACAAAATATACTATGTACTATACATATTATACGCACACACACACACGTATTCTAACCCTGGGGAAGTTGGCCAGAGGAATTAATGTCAGTAAAGAGTTTAGCCAATGTCTCAATATCCCATAAACGATGTGCTCCTGCCCTTGCTCCAAGGAAATTACAGAAGATTTTACCCATTATTTATTGTACGTCCTTATTTCTGCTTCAGCGTGTGGAAAAGTTCTGAAGCCTCTCTTGATAAGAAAACAATTTTGGCCTGATGCATATAAAATTGAATAGCTAATGAATTTAGACAAGGAGACACTGCTATGGAAATTAGCAAGTTGACACAGACTGCTGCTAAACATAATATTTTATCAAAAGTTCCTAATGTTTTCTAATATTTTATCTGCTGTAATAACACTGTTTTAATGTTTTTACTGATTTTTGTACATTTTATCTATTTTACTAATGTTTGGCCACTTCTGTGCAAGTTTTATTTTATTTGACTGGTGGTCAAAACAATAAATAAATTGATTGATTGATAAATGAAAATTTATTTTTTGCCCATCCCTAGTCTTCTGATATATAAGTGTGCCTGTCCTTCATAATCCACTACTATGCTCTTCTGGTTAGGAACTTTTGACCCCAAAGAAATGGTCATCTTCCTCTTTATCTGTGTCCTACCAGTATATATTTCCTTTTAAAGAAGCATTTGACTTTATTATTGCTTAATTTTATTTGACCATTTTGATTGCTTGTTTTAAAAATGTGTTTTAATGATTGAATACTTGTTTTATGTTTTCATTCAAATATATTCTCAAGTTGATTTGAGTTTTAACTTTTTTGGCAGGTGGGAAAGCAAAGTAAACATTTTTTCAATCATTAACTAAAATATATTCATTTGTATGCTCAGTAAAATGCAGTTTTCAAACAAAACAAACCAATGGATGAATGATTTGCCCAGTGGAAAAACAACATGATTTTTTACAGATATTCAGCTGTCACTCATTATAATGATCCCTATTTTCTGTAAGTAACAAAGAAAGCAACTATTTTTTATGGTGGTAGCCATTTTAAATTTCCAGTTAAAAATTTATCTTGGCCCAAGCTGTTCTTGGAAAAGTAAATAGATTCGTGGTTTGATTTACTACTCCAAATTTTTTTTTCCTCACAGTGAAAATAAAAGGGCTGCTTTCAAGATGGGCAGAACTGGAAAAAATGTCAACCAGTGCACTCCTAACATACAATATTAAGAGTGTAGCCCTTTTATATACAGCCAGTTGCATGCATGCGTGTGTGTGTGTGTGTGTGTGTATATGTATATAAACCCTTTCTTCCCTCTGCCTGGAAATATTTCAGAATTGGCTATACCATTAAAATAAGGCTATGGAAATCCAGGGTTCAGTCTTTTCCCCCCGTTTAACTGAACATCTGGATGAAATTGCTAGGTGAGGTCATCTGCCAGTCCAGGGTGAGATATCCATATGCAGATGAGATGCTGTGGATATCCTGATGTGGTGCTTAGAGACTGTCAACCCAAGCAAAATGGAGTTAATTTGGAAAACAGCCAACTCCTACTGTAGATCATACCAACTTTGACTCTGGAAGGGGTTGTGCTCCCCCAGAAACAGCAGGCATGCAATGGGGTCCCTCCTGGACTCACAGCTTTTACTTGAGGAGCATGTGAAGGCAGGGCTGCAACTAGGGGGGGCAACTGTCATGAGCACTGATGGTGAGCAGGAGGGGGCCCCTATCCAGGGGGGAAAATGCCTTGCGTAGTAGTGAGGAGTTGAGCAGCCATTCAAAGAGACACAGAACAGACCCGCCTTGACTTTTGGGGTTTATCTGTCTGGGTTTTCTCATGCTTCTTCAGTTTGTTAGGATTTTCTGTCTAATGTAGCAGTAATAAAACACTAGAGACTTATTCCTCGTCTCAGCTTGGTTCCTGACTGTTAGGACAGCAACTGGGGCATGTGCCCCAGGTGCCGCACTGGTGGGGCGCCAAAATGAGCACTGGTGGGGTGCCAAAATGGGCACAGAATCCATGTTTGCCCTGGGTGACACAGACCCTAGTTGCGGCCCTGTGTGAAGGTATGGCCAATAAGGTCTTTGCCTTGCTTTGGCTGATGTACCATTTGCAGCCTGTCCTGGAACAGGGGGTACTGAATATTATCATTCTCACACTAATCACATCTCAATTGGCTTACTGTAATTTGCTTTATATGAAGCTGTCCTTAAAGACCAGCTGGAAACTTCAACAGGTATAAAACATAGCTGCACGTATGCTAATTGTCCAGACACATTACTGCCATTTGACATCACTGCTATGGAAAACTTCTATGTGATACCATTGCTACAGGAACTTGATTGCCAGTTTGTTTCTAAGTGCACTATGAGGTGCTGGTTATAAAGCCCTATATAGTTTTGGAGCCTAGCTGTCTTCCGTATCCCTTATGCAGGGTAGAATCTGCCCATCCACTATGTAAAAAGAGGGAGTGCCTCCTGATAGCCGCCACATATTGGTTGCTCTGATGAAAGGGGGGGCATTCTCTGTGGAGGCTTCTCTCCTCCAATAGGAATCTTGAAACTTTTTCAGGCTGTGGAACCTGTTAAAAATGAATTCTCAGAATCTGTCTGATCAAGAGGCAAAGATCAAATGATAGAAAAGTAGCTCTTTTTGAGTGATTTTTTTTCTCTTTCACAGAACCCTATCAAGTTCTCACAGAGTCCTAGCATTCTGTGGAAACAATCTGAAAAATCCTAGCCTATGGAATAACTTACCCCCAGAATCTAGAGTGACCCTCTGGTATTCCAGAGACTTGTAAAAGCCTGATTATTCCAAAAATTCTCTGGGGACTACGCTGTGTAGAGAAAGTGAATAAATGGTGATGGTTGGGTTTATTGCACAGTATTATTTATAATTATTGTGTATTGCAAATATCACTGTATTGTTTTAAACTGTCAATTTATTGGGTTTTTTTTACTGTGAAATCCTTAAGACTTGACTGTGATTGAGGTAGTAAAGTCTCATAAACAAATAAGGAGCTCTTTCGTCTGAGTATAACTGAGGTAAGCTTGCTAAAAATATAATATTACAGTATGCTGTTCCATGCAACTCTGTTTTTAAAGCTGAACTACTAGACAGAAAAAGTATTTTAGTTTGGATTTCTTTTTTTTTTAATATGTCATATAACCCCCTTTCAAGATATTCTATTCAAGATTTTCTATTCACCCAAAGATTAAAAGTTGTCCCATGCAAATAGCATTAATTCAGGGCTACCTTATACCTTCTAGGTGTCTAATTTACCAGTCTACTCTGAAAATGCCTCCTATATACGTGGCCTACCCCCTGGACTTTGTGCTTCTTCTTTCAATAGCAAATGAAGACGCTTAAAGACTGGATTCATTGTAGCTTTAAATGACGGAAAATGGCTGATCATACCTCTTTCAGTCACATTTTTTGTGAAGATCTTTTATTCATAATATTTTGAATTCCTTCTCCCTTCCTCCTCCTGAAATCTTGTCATATGAGAAGTGCTATCCTGGAGACAATTATTAGGGATTTCAGTTTAATAAATTGGAGTTGCAGAATGCTAAGAAGGCCTCTGTGCACATTTTGTTGCCCTAAAAATTCTGTGAAGGAAACCAGAACAAATTTATTTTGGTTGAACATTAATTCTACAGACATGTTTGCACACTGAGCAATCCCTGCTGTTATCCTGAACTATTTGTTTTCCTGAAGATGTACATTTCTGAAGCTGTATCATTTAAGGAAGCTCTGTGACAGCAAATAAAAGTGCAGGATGAAACTACTGCACAAGTTGCCATTGTTCTGAATGCAAATATAGCTAAGCTGCAACGTCAGACTCCTATATTCAAATGCACAGGATATGTAAGCATTCTCTTCTGTTTTGTGCCAATTCTCAAAACATTCCAGAAGAGAAATGCCACCATGATTGCTTATAACCTCAAACTGACAGTAACTATATATATATATATATATATATATATATATATATATATATATATATATATAAAATAAAAATAAAAATAAAAATAAAAATAAAAATAAAAATAAAAATAAAAATAAAAATAAAAAAAATATATAAAGACTATATACATAAATATATATATATATATATAAATATATAAAGACAAAATTACTTTTCATGATGTAGCCTGGATGTACAAGTTCTCATCACTTAATCACATATAAAAGGGCAATATACTCAGCTATAAATACTAAAGGTATAATCAAGTGACACTTGGTTATTTTGAAATCTTTAATATCTTTAGATCTTCTAAATAGTCCCACCATTATTATACACAGCTTTCTCTAATAAGCCTGTCTTTTTCTCAAAACTACATACAGCAAAGTGGTGTTAGGATAGCAGGAATCTTGCATAGGTGTTTTTATGGCTGCCTATCAGGAGTGAAAGTGCCTCCAAGCATTCAGCCACACATTAAGTTGTTAGATATGATTTTAGCAACAAATAGATTGTCAGAAGGGAATGGTTCCTGGGATCATTATTAGAGAATTCTATAACAGCTTAGAAAGTTCTCATTCAATACACGGTATAGATGGACTGACAGCAATTCCATCAGTAAAGCACCATTTATTCTGCCCTAACAGAATGTGCATCTACAGGTGTATCAAACTGTCATGGGACTTTCTTTGAAAAGATAATTCACAGCTCTAATGTAAGAGCATTTTTATCTTCCAGGCTGCTCACTAATTCCCTGTCCTGTATCTCAGTAATCAATAGATCAATCTATAATTATATTTTTAGAAGATCAAGAACAAACTGAAATATCAATGTTGGCTGAATCTACACAGCCACACCTCTGTGATTTTGTCCCATACTGGCACCAGGACAGTCCATGTCAGCCTTAATCTTGGTGGCCATATTGGGCTTTTAATGTGTACTCAGTTCAACTCTGTTCTCCATTCCTGTCCATTCAGGGGTGCATCACAGAGTTGGAAAGTCCCTGATTGGTGCTTCCCTCAGCTGAAAGCCTGCCACCATAGAATGTCATCAACTCTGGCAGCTGCAAGCAACCAACAATTGTGCTATCAAGTGTTTGTATTTTTTTAGAGAGGGGTTAGGATAATGGGTTGATGAGTCAATGCAGTAGGCCTCCATGCAAGCTGTGGAGGCCATGCCTTTGGAGTAGACTGCTCTGTGAGAGTTCCTGGTGTGTGGACCATCTTGTTCTCACATGTTGGGTACTCCTGGGTAGATATTGAACTGGGTGTCCAGAGCAGCTATTGGATGACCCTGCCCTGGCACATGCACTCCTACTAAAGTCCTGGTGACCATTCATCAATTGGTTGATCCTGTTTCCCTAAGGTCCTCAGTCCTCCTACATCCCCTCCAGGTCCTGCTGCATCTGGACCCTGATCCAGCAGCGAGGGGGCATAATTGCCAGTGCTCCCCATCCCTCCTCTTCCACTGTTAGACTAAGAGTTCTAGAGAGGGAGGGATATAGTTGGATGGCCTAGCAAATCAGAACCAAACTTAAACACACTTCAGTCTGTTCCATGAGCACAGTGGGAAGCTGCCATTCACCCATCAATCTTCCTGGTACTGTGTCATGTGATGGGTGCAAGTGGCCAGCAAACAAACACATTGGGAGGGCCATTGCATGGCTTGTATGCATCCCCCTCAGCCCCACTTTTCTCTTGGCCCTGTATGGGGGTTATGTGGACTATGTGGACATATGTTAAGTGGACTATGACTGCCTAGGAATATAAAACAGTATCCGTGATGTCTATTCTAACATACTGTACTTCCCATCACTACCAGGTGCCTCCCCTACTTATGGTAAGGGAGACAATTCCATGTACCCTTGCCATATAGCAGGGGAAGCAGGTCAGGGCTATATTGTGGCCTCTGAGCCTTAAGAGGGAGGAGATTTACTACATGGCCCTACTTCTGCCCAGTCATGTCTTGCCCTGATCCCCAATATGACGAAAGGTTCACCTGTATCTAACTCAAAGCACATCCCACAAGCCATGACTAACTAGTAGCATGACAGCTCAGGCAGGATCAATGTGATCTGTGAAACACAGGCACCCACAATTTTACTCTGCATGGCCCTGCTTTAAAACTGGAGGGCGGATGTTTATGTACTCTTTTTTTTTTGACATTCCTACCTTAACATGCACATCCTTATGCAGAATGAAGATAGCTGGGACCACATGAATAAGCAACCAAGGATGAACTGGAGGCTGCAGGTAACTTTGGGCACCCCTGATCAGTTGAACCCAAAGTGTTCAGATTTTTATACAACCAAATTTTAAATTGTGATATGCATGAGAGGAAACCTTTGTCACCACTCCCAACTCATGGCTGTAGAATGTGTGTCTAAATCATGCATGGAATAAGGAAGTTATTTAAATGGTGCAGATGGCATTCTTCACCTAGGAAAGGACTTCAGGAGCCATGGAACTGCCCCAAATACTGCCTACTGGCAGGTACTTGGCTGAAGAATGCTATCCACACTATGATGAGAACACAGGGAGGCAGAGGGGCCCTAACCAGTTTGCATTGTGTGGTCACAGGGAAGAACCCAGTTAAGGCAGACAAGCAGGCAGGCATGGGGGCTGGGCATGGGCAGTAGGAGAGTTTTGGGCAGCCCTGCAGGTCAGGGAGGAGCAACTCGAGGAGGGAAGCTAAGAGATGGGGAAGCTGATGGTGGAGGCCCATATTTGACTCTGCTCAATGGCCTACAAAAGCCACTTATGGGCTGCCTCTGTCATTTGATCCCACTCTTGCCAAGAAGGCTTATGACAGCCATGCAAAAGGTCTATTTCACCTGCTGAATGGCAGTGAAGTGCCATGGGCCAGAGGGTTACATTGTTCATTATCCTGTCTCTCAGTGTAAGCCTTTAGCTTGTTGTCACCCTTATATCTTCACTGAGAGCAGGACAGAGGATTTTTGGCCCAGGATAAGATATAGCTCAGCAGAGAGCCTTTCTTCCCCCGCTCAGGCAGCCAAAACTGTTGTTAGAAAAGCATTACTGTGCATAGTTTGTTTATCATCTTGGAGCATAACTGCACATTATCTTAAAGACAAAACTCACAGATATGCTTTTAAAAAAAAGATTGGAAGGGACACTCTAAAATGAATTAACTGGAGATGTAATACTTCATCCCAATTTTAATAAGAACCTCCCCCTCCTTTTTATTTATTCATGTCAGAAGCATCACAATTAAAATAAAGCATACTGTAAAACATAGAATTTAAAATATAAGATATAAAAGTTAAAATATATAAAAGTTAAACAGATCCTACCCAGAAACTGGAACTTAAATTGCGTTGTTGCGCTGTTATGAGATCCTCAAGTGTGCATTGATCAGGGCACAGAGGACAAGTGTACATATGTGTTGTTGTCTACATGTCTCCACATTCACAAAGGGAAGAGGCCACTGGATAGCCCCAGCAGAGGAGCTGGCACCTGGGTTTGGCGAAAGTTGGGAAGTATGGAAATTGCTGAACAGACTGCGCACTGGCATAATAAGATCCCCCTCCTCAAGTGCCAGCAGACTTCTGTAGGTGTGGGGGGAAACTATCAGCAAAAATATCTCTCCTTCTCAAGTGTTTTAATAAAATTATGAAAACAAATGTAATAAAGAAATGAAGGTAGTATAGTACCTACAATTTTAATATACAACTGAGCTCTGATCATCACTCTTGGAGAATGCGTTTAGTAATTTTCTTGGATTAATTGAAAAATCTCATTTACCTATTTGACTATAGATGATGATCAACCCAGAGTTCTCACCAGAGGCACAAATGACCTGGATCAAATTTTCCTACTTCTGACATATTATGTGAAGACTTAGCTCTCTAGAGGAAGCTCTGATGCTGGGAAAGGTGGAAGGAAAGAGAAGAAGAGGACAACCAGCAGCAAGTTGGATGGACTTGGTTTCAGTGGCGATGCATGGAAGACCTGAAAGACCAGGTTAGGAACAGATCATCATGAAGAAAATCTATCTTTGTGGCTGCTAAGAGTCTTGATGGCGCATAATCAAAATCAATAGATGACGATGGGCAAAAAGTTTTTACACCAAAATGCAATGGTAGCTCCATATACTATTTTGAATTCACTTAAAATATATTGTAATGGTTGCCTAATCCCAAATACTCAGTCTCACAAGCTCGGGCTTAAAGATAACTGATTTATTAAAGGAATAGTATGCAAATACAGAGAAAGCTGAGAATGAGCCAAAGCGCGTGAAATACAAACTAAATACCCTCGCTTCAAACCCAATCCCGCCTCTCACCCCACCATAGTAACCACCCCCTCCCAGGTGTTGGCAACCGTCACACATCGGCCTGGGAAAGCAACCTTGAATACATGTCATAACCCAAACATACATTCCTGCAGAACAGCAAGGAGATTACAGCCTGGCACGGCTGAAATTCCCCTCCCCGCAAATGACAGACACGGAACAGGAAAGTGACATGTGAAACGTTACGATGTATTCAAACCATTGGAACGATGAACATGACATATATCTACTTCTAGTCTCATTTTAATGACATAAAAATTAATAGAGGCACATGAGAGCATAAAGGGTAACTGAATGCCTCTATTCTATTTTAGCTATAATCTTACATTTTCTTTTTACTTCTTCAGAGTTTATAGAATAAGCACTGGGTAACTCTATGTCATTCTTGTTTGCTTTGCTTTGTTGATTTTGGACATGAGAATGGCATTGCAAAAAGAATCATTTTCTACTTTCCCACAGAAACAGAAAATATTAATAATTAGTTTTTACTTTGCCACATTTATATTGAGTCTTGATCAAAAACATGGTGTTCTTAAATATCAAGGAGAAACAAATGATATGACTCTGTGGAAGTTAAATACTCAAATCTAAAAGGTAAAGACATGACTGATCCTAATCGGCCTTATGATTACATATGAGTAAGCTCTGTTAAATGCAGAGGGATTTCTGAGTAAATATGCATAAATGGAGGGCATTTGACCTCTTGATTTCAGAGAAGGGATCAGGCATGCAGCTGATGTACTTCATTCTTTCCAGCTGGAAAGATCTGGGAGGACTTTTTATTAGGCCTGTGTAATTCCACATTAAGGGTAAAAAGATCTGAGAGGTCAAAAGTGAGCTTCTTCTAATGGGATAGGTGATCAGATCTATATTTGTACACATTTATTCCCCAATGCCCCAGTTTCTTCCCATAGCTCTCTGTAGGTCTCCAGAACAAGAGGAAGGACCTAGGCATGGCTGAAATGAGAAATGGTGTTAAGCACTTGAAAGATGTGGGACACAGGCTACCCAGGACACGAATCTATCCCCTCGCCACATATTATAGAAATGGTGGTTAGGATTTATTTACATTATATAACATAAAGCTACCCAATTAATTCTCATCCAAATAATCCTAAATATAATAAATAAATTAATGTATACTCCTATGCTGTGGTGGTTAAGTATGGGAGGGTAATATAACATGTTTGCTGACTATGGTATAGTTTTATTTTTTCATGAAGGTTTTTGACACACAGACACTCCTATGTCATGTTTTGTACCAAAAGTTTCCTCCCCCCCCCCCCAGTAGTGGGGAGCTAGTTCCTGCTGCTCTCAAACTCTTAAAAGCCAAAATATTGGCCCAGATCTTTTATAGAACACAGATGGAAATCTATGTCATGAAGAATATAATGGGAGTGGTGCAAATGAATGTTTGAGAGTAATTCTTGCTGCCCCAAGATGTATAGCTAACACTGCCCTTAGACTTGAAATAGGGATGTCCAAAATACAGATTATGGCCTGGAGGTTGATGATCAGTTACTGGGCTGAAGATCTAATTCTTCCCTACTGCATACTATCCTTTGTACAGATAAAGGAATATTCTTCAAATTGGAGCAATTGAATTTAAGCTAGGATTTGATTGTCTCTCAACTGGGTTCCTCCTTATTCTGGACTATGGAAAGGCCAGGCATGTAATCCTTCAAAGGATAGACAGTATGAAGTACCAATCAGAGATTAATTAGATCCCATATAAGAGCAGAACCTAGGTTTCCAAGTGATTTTGAATGCTGGTCAAATATTTAACATTTCTTCAGGCTTGGCATAATGTGCTTCTATCAGTGTTTGTATTGAGTAGATATTATAAAACCCCCTTCCTTGAATGGACTTATTCTTCCATTATACAAAATAATGAGACCATTGCCCATGTATTGTTTACTGCAACTTCTGTAGGAATGTGAGAAATTCACTTCGCCTCTTCTGTGACAGCACCCAAGATGAACGAACTCTTGTTACTTAAAGCTTCTCCTCCCTAATTCTAATACAAGCATTACTGGTATCATTGCTAAATTCTGTGTAATTGCAGTTAAAACACGCTATCAATTACTGCATTCCTAATTATTATTCTTTTAAAAAATATCTCTATGCCATTTTTATCTTTGCTCTATTCTTTTTTATCCTTTTTAATATGGATCATTGGTTGTATCAATAAAGATCTGAACTTGGTTTGGAGTTTCAAAAAACTGGACAAAGCAATAGTCCAAAAACAAAGCATGGACAGATTAATGAGTCACTCCAAATTAATTTTCTAATTCCCACTTAGATCAGGTTTCAGAACTTAATAAATCCTTCAATTTAACTGTCCCATTCATCAATTATTATCCATGCATTAAAATTAAGTGATTCATTTTCACTTGCCCAGCTTCAGCATTCTGGGAAAGTGAAGAAATGAGGGCTAAATAATGGGACACAGAAGATGATTAGGAAAAGCAGGGAGTAACTTATGCTTTGGGGTATATTTGGGGATATGTTGGACAATGCATCGAGACTTGAAGGCTACTCTGTTTTTCATTCTTTACTTAGCCTGTAGTCACAGCAGAGATGGAAGGCAGTGGAAACAGTCTTATTCTACACTTTGGAAATAATCCAAAGACTCTGTGATCCGTTTTCATGGATTCCACATTCTAGCTGTACCTCTGGTGCTGATCTAAAGTTTTTCTTCCTTTTTCTGCTGTTGAGTTTGTTTGTTTGTTTGTTTGTGGGTTTTGTTTTTTTTTGCTTTTTCTGCTTTGGATTTTGCTTTGAGTAGATCCAGAATCAGTTCCTGCATGTCCAACTAATAGATGCATTTCAAATAAAAGTCCTTGGAGAATTGTTGAAAACCAGAATAGTCAATACTGAATTAGATGGCTAAATAATCTCCCATGCTATAATGCAAGGTTCTATGATGAAATATAATACTGCTTATATGCAGGTCCCCCAGCAGGCTATTTGTATATGTTAACTGTACCCCCAAATAGAGAACTTTTTTTCCTGCTGCTCGTTTCAATTGTCTCCCCACAGCTGTCACCAAAGGCCAGTTTAAGAAAATTCCTCTGGAATTAAGAGTAGGCCCCTGTGAGATGGGGATAGTTGAATTTTTGAACATGTGCTGTTGGAATGTACTCTTTGTGATAGTATCAGGAATACATTTATATTTCCTTTACTGGCCTTATTCCCGGGTAGGACAAAAGATTATTATGACACATATTTTCTTTTTGGTTTTCATAAGGTAACAAATATACATACAGCTAAATATCTTGCTGCCACTTTTACATTAAGAGCACAGTTAAATTGACTTAACTGACAGTAACCATTACTGAACCTGGTATAATGTACTGTATATGCTCTGAATATATGGTCTGTATGTTTTTATATGTGAATTTTTCAATTGACATTGCAATTTGTGGCAGATGCCTCATATCATTCTGTCTCTTTGGTTTTAGTCTTTATGAAAAGTCTGTAGTCTAAAATTTGATTAAAATTATGAGATTACTGCCTATATCTTAGGAAAAGAAAGAGAGAGGGAGGGAGAATAAATGCAGTATATAATATTAATGTATTTGTTTTATTTACAGTTATTGTAAGCTGCTCCAATCTTGGCAAACTCTATGCAGCTAATGGAAAAAATTAGAACGTACAATAAATAAATAAATGAAAAATAAGTCAATGGCCACAATTATACTAAGGTCCACTGAATAGTAGATCTGCCTCCAGGGGATGAGTGTTCCAAAGGGTGAGGGCTATCAGTGAGAAGGCCTTTGCATACCTATTCACTAAGATCTACTCACAGGTGAAACTATACAAGATCACAGCTGAAATCTGTCATAACATTGGAAGACATTTCAACATTTATTAAATTATATAATGTACTCTGTTTCTACATTATATATAAGGCCTGTATATGCTAGTTAACATTAGGAATTCACAACTAAATTAACTGGCTGAGAAAACATCTTGAGTGAATTAGATGCACTGATTTAAGGAGATGTTTTGTTAAATAGCATTAACTAAATGATATATTCGATTTAAATATATGTGAATCCCAGAGACTACTGTTAATCTGAATTCTAAAAGCTTTCCACATGTGTCATCTCAACCTGTTTCTCAATGTTTGAAGAGTTACACAAGTATTCATACCTTCCTAAAATAAGGCATGCCAACCTCAAACAAACTCAAATGATCAGAACAGCTACTATGGGCTAGTTGCTTAATAAATTGTCACATTAAAATATTTGCAGGCTCCCATGAACAAACTTTTCAGTTTTCTATTATTAATGCTTTTGCAGTGCTTGTATTTGCTTAAAGATACATGCTGTTCTTCCTACCTCATGGGCTACGCTGGTCAGATTTACCGGTTTGCCTGGAGAACTGGAGGGTATGCCTGTAGTTGAACGTGTTAGGCTGCAACAGTCCATCTCATGTTCCTAGTGTAGCCTCCCCCCGCTAGTTCTGATTGTGATTCCCAGGGTGTTAGGCAGTCAAGGCCTCCCCCTTGTCTACTGACAGCATCCAGCTTTTCATTCTTCGAAGTTTCTGAATGCTCTGCTGTTTTAACAGGGAGCAAGGTGGAGGGGCTTAAAGATACATGGAAACAGTGCAATTCAATCAGTCTTAGCATTATGAATATGGACAGGCCTGACAGCATCATTTTAGACATTAAATGTAAATATTTGGCTATTGATAAGATATATTTTTCAGTGATTGCATTGCCTAATAAATGGAGAGACTAATCTGGATAATAAGCTGCCACTCATGTTAAAACAAGCCCCCTCCTTACTACAGCTTAGTAATAACTAACAAGTATAAGAAGTATTCATTTCTGCAGGCCTTGCAATTAGTGGCATCTGCAGAAATATGTTATCATACTTGCAGTGATGTCGTGATTCAAATCCCACCCTTACATATATCTGATGTCTGACACAGTCACAAAATTGAAATCATGACATATTTTGTCACTCGTCCCCTTTGTCCCCACTCCAGACATCCATACTGTTAATGCTAAGTTTTAATTTCTTTATACCAGCTGTGCTTTTGTGTTTTTTTAACACATGGGTTTCTATTATACTTGCAAATTGCCTAATGCCATTTAAGAAGTAAGCAGCATATTAATTAATTAATTAATTAATTAATTAATGTGGAAAAAATCAAAATCTATTATGACAAAAAAATGACTGAAATTAGGTTGCTTGTTAGCTACAGAGGGTTCATTCATTTGCCATATTTTGTCCTTTTTTAATTTAGCAAAATTATCTGACTTCCTTCAAAGCCTAGGGCTATGCTGCACAGCACTCCTAGTGGTAAGGCCCTCTATCTACAGTTCAAGATCTCAAACTGAAAGGACTCAGACTGAGTCAGTGATAAAGCTCTCTAGTAGATTATTAGTGTGATTAAGTCCTTTTATGCATAATATTAATACTATTGCTATAGTATTTTAGTCCCATTTCAACTATATCTCCAGTATGTAGGCCCCACTCTTTATAGAAAAGTCTAATTATGGCAAGTCGATAAAGGAGACAAGTAGGCGTTCAACAATTGACTTTGCAGTTAGCAAAATCAGTTTCATCCAAATTTATTTACTCAGTAAGCCATTTTATACTCCTCCACAACAGAAGGCGGGATTCAGCAAGATCATGATGATTCTGTAATACAGAAAGGTAACTGATGTTTCCTATGTATGTTGGACATTTGTGGGACAAAAATGGGAAGATAGGAGATCCCCTTCAGTGCAGATTGAGTCAATTTAATGGGATTTACTCTCAGGTAAGCATGAAGAGGCTTGCAGACTTACAGGGCAATCCCATGCAAGTTTAAAAATGAAACCATTGACCCAGTAATTTATGTATATCAGACTCAGTTAGGGACTCAGTTACAGTGGCAATGAGTACACCACTGGAAGACCTGAATGACCAGGTTAGCGACAGATCATCATGGAGAAAATGTATCTGTGTATCTAAGAGTCAACACCGACTTGGCACATAATCAGTTATGAGTCAGTGCTGGGTCTTTTGTTTTTTTTGCCTACAGAATAGAGTTTCTCCACCTTGGCTTCCAGAGCATATAGTCTCCATTTCTTCTATAATATTTAATGCTACATAAAGGATGAATCTCATATTAGTATTCTCTGCTTTGACCAGGGAATAATTTCTTTTCAGATCTTGTAATATCTTGGATCCGTAGTATTTCTCCACTACTTAAAGTATTATTTCCTTAAATATACACAGTTCTCATTTAACATAATTACAGAGCTTAAGGAATTCCCCTTTGAATTATAATTGTGACAAAGGGAAAAAAAAATAACCCAAAGCCATTGCTAATAAACTGCTGAGACTCAGGAAACCAGTGGTAGAGAAGCTGTCACCCCCCGTTTTGGATGACTTCGTTTTATAATAGGTATCAAACTCAAATGGATTTTTATGCACAGTTCAGGAAAGGAGCACCGATAAATAGGTTAGGCTATGTTTCTTTGGCATATTCGGATGCTAACTAGGCTGGAGATAATGAAAACGTGTGTAAAACCTTTCTTGTTTAGAGAGACTTTTGGCATGAGTAACTGCAAAATGGTCTTTGTTCCATTCCTACCTTAATAGCTCCCTGCCACGCGGCAAACACATTTACTGCACCGTGCAAAGGTTGCAGCCAACAAGAATGCTAGAGCAAAGTTCTGGGATTCTGAATCTTATAATAAACTAAGGTAAAGCATTTCCTGCTGCTTTGCAAGAAATCTACAGACTTCAGATAAAATGGCATCTTTATAACTTTCTTGATAAAGAAATGGAAAAACAGGCAGAGCAGGCAGAGGCTGGTTTCAATCTAACTTTGGTTCAAACTGATACTCCTTCTAAGTCACATCCACAGAGCTGATAAATAACGGCAGAGTCAGCGCTGCTAAATCTTCCTGACGTCTCAGGATTTTGTACAGGCAGACTTCTTCCAGGTGGATTTCTATCCAAAATCACTTTTTTGAAGCCCAGGAACACATTTTTTTCTGCTTCAGAGATCTATAATGCTTTGATGCCAACCCCTTGACACTTCTACCACCGATAGCACATTTTTCTGACTTCAGTGACAAATGTCTCTTGATTTTAATAGTGTTAAATGCTAGCCTTTAGATCCAGTCCTGAAAGAAAACTGCTTAAAAAACTCTGGGTTCAATAAAACTTAAGAAGACTTTACCTGCCTAAAGATATGAGTGTGCTTCTGTTTGTTAAACGGCCCCGTTAAAAATGGTTTAGATTTTAAAAACATCTGCGTATTACACAAACCTGTTTTAGAAAAAAGGCAGCTCCATGGCATAATACAGGCTTTACGTATAAATGGTTCTAGTTTCATCCTCTGGCAGGTCTGGGAAAGACTGCTGTCAGAAATCTTGAGCTGCTGTTGCCAATCAACATACATGATGGAAAGTTAAACGGACTCATTAGAACAATTTCCTATGTCTCTAGGTATCACAACTTTACTGAGCAATTACATTTAGTTTTTCAGTGATTTATTTTAAAAAATAGGCATTAACTCTAGTTTAAAAAAGTTTCAGATCAGATCCAATTATTACATGCAAAGCTCATTGGCCTTTGACCTACATTCTGACTTGTGTTGTGATACTGACTACAAGGTTATGGCATTTATATATATTTCCTTGAAAATGACTGATTCACTCTTAAATCATAAGGTACTGACTTGTTTGTCACAATCATCTCAAGTCATTAATTTAACTCTGTTATCTGCTCTTGAAATTTAACCTTAGACTATGGAAACAAGCAAATGAATCTATTTTGCTTTAGGGCATATTTTCATCTGCACTATCCACAACATAAAATAACCCACAAAAAGCCTTCCCCCAGTTATTTATTTATTTGATAAGTCTGAACCACCAAAGGGTGCCTCAGGAAGATGATACAAATGAAAAACCTCTAAACAATTATAATATGCAAGAAAGTAGTAATGCAAATTTAATTAATCTAGAACGACTGTTGTTGCTCAGTCGTTCAGTCGTGTCCGACTCTTTGTGACCCCACGGACCATAGCACGGCAGGCCTTCCTGTCCTCTGCTGTCTCCCGGAGTTTACTCAAATTCATGAGGAACAACGAATCTGGGATATAGATATTCAAACGAATTTAAGTAAGGCGCTACACCCCAATATCTGTCATTTACTTCCAGAAGGGTTTGTTCCAGCTTCTATCACAATTTTGAAGTTTTGCAAAGCTTTTACTTTAGCCAGGCTGGGCGCACTGCCCTCAGCAGTCCTTTTCGGACGTTTTAAGGGTACTGCCCTTCGGCTATGTCCCTGTGGAGACGGTTCAATAGAAACCCTAAGCCATATGCTATTATATTGTTCCCTATATAAGGACTCTAGACAGAGCCTTATATATCCATTACTGAAGAAATTTCCAGGTAGGGAGAATGACTTCTAACTAATGCTACTTCTTTCAGATAAGGACCCGAAAATATCCTCCCAGGTTGCCCAGTTTTGTGCTACCATCTGCACAATACGCCGCACCATCACTTAGATTTGGAATTTTTAATATAGTATTTTATTTTAATTCATGTAGTATTTTTATTTTTAAACAAATTTTGGATCATAGTATATTGATTGCTTTTGTTTTTACATACATATATGTATTAATGTAAGATTGTTATTATGTATAGTTTTATTGTGTCTGGCCTTAGGGCTGTAATAAACATGATGATGATGATGATGATGATGATGTTCATTGCATTGGTGATGCTATCTAACCATCTCATCCTCTGCCGTCCCCTTCTCCTTTTGCCTTCAGTCCTTCCCAGCATCAGGTCTTTTCCAGTGAGTCCTCTCTTCCCATTAGGTGGCCAAAGTCTTTGAGCTTCAGCTTCAATATCTGTCCTTTCAGTGAACAGTCAGTGCTGATTTCCTGTGTCAGAGTCAACCCTTCCTCTGACTCAAAAAGCGAAAACCCTTCTGAGTCAGAGGAGGAAATGGAAACTTACCCGGCTGAAATTGGGAAAACGAAACCAGAGGATGAACCAGCAGTGTGGGAAGAGTTCAAGGCGCTGATTGGCCAGGATTCAGGGGAGGATTCGAATCCTCCAATCAGCATGTGCCAACGATGGGCAGAAAAGCGCGCGAAAGAGAAGGCAGCCTGATTGGCTGCAGAAGGGTCCAGGCGCGCGAAGGGTCGGGATAAAAGGCAGACGCGCAAAGAGCAAGCTGCCAGAGACAACTGATCCTCCAAGCCTGCAGCTTCAGCGGAAGAGTCCTTACCTGCCTCGGAGGCTGTGGCTGTTGCCGAAGAGGAATCAGTGTCTTTGCTCCACTCTGAAGAGGACCTGAACCCTGCCTCTGCTGCCATCGAGGATTCTGTATTCGCCGCGCCCAGCAATCTCAGCCTTGCATCCAGCCTCGGAACTCCACTATCTTCTGCGCAGCTTCTTTGTGCCTTTGATCCTCAGTCCCACAGCGTGCCTTTGGTTCAGTCCAACCATGCTCCAGGTGCTCAGCCTTGCTCAGGAGTTTCACACCTATCTTGTTGTGAACCCATATCTCAGTCTAGTCTTGCTTCAAGTTTCCAGTTTTGCTCAAAGTCTCCAGTCCAGAGGATCCCACCCAGTCCAGGGCTTCCAGCTGAGTCTAGCCTTGCTTTGAGTTTCCAGTTTTGCTCCAAGTTCCTAGTCCAGAGAATCCAGCCTAGTCCAGGGCTTCCAGCCGAGTCTAGTCTTGCTCCTCATTTCCAGCCTTGCTCCAAGTCTCCAGTTCAGAGACTCCAGTCTAGTCCAGAGCTTCTAGTCGAGTCTAGCCTTGTCTCCAGTTCTTAGTCTTGCTTCGAGACTCCAGTTACCAGCTTCCAGTCCAGTGGGGGTCATCAGCCCTGCCCAGTGTTCCAGCGCCAGAGCAGCTCAAGTACTGTTCCAGTTCGAGACCTGTGGTCCTCAGCTTCAGCGGCACCTTGCGTTCCGGTCTCTTCCAGCCTTCTAGTTCCTGTTAGGGGGTCCAGTTCTGCTGCCTTATTGTGGCCCAGTTGGACTTGATTGAATCCAGTTATTTGTGCTTCAAGGACTTACTTATTGTAAATAGTTATGTAATAAAGAGTATTTTGTTATTACTCTGCCTGGTTGCATAGTCTGAACAGGACATCCTGTAGGATTGCCTGATTTGACCTTCTTGCAGTCCAAGGGACTCTTAAGATTCTTCTCCAGCACCACAGTTCAAAAGCATCAATTCTTTGGCACTCAGCCTTCCTTATGGTCCAGCTTTCACAGCCATACATCACTACTGGGAAAACCATAGCTTTGATTATACGGACCTTTGTTGGCAAGGTGATGTCTCTGCTTTTTAATATGCTGTCTAGGGTTGCCATAGCTTTCCTCCCAAGGAGCAAGCGTCTTTTAATTTCATGGCTGCAGTCACCGTCTACGGTGATCTTGGAGCCCAAGAAAATAAAATCTGTTACTGCTTCCATTTCTTCCCTTTCTATTTGCCAGGAAGTGATGGGACCAGATGCCATGATCTTAGTTTTTTTTAATATTGAGTTTCAAGCCAGCTTTTGCACTCTCTTCTTTCACCCTCATCAAGAGGCTCTTTACTTCTTCTTCACTTTCTGCCATTAGGGTGGTATCATCCTCACATCTAAGATTGTTGATATTTCTCCCGGCAATCTTAATTCCAGCTTGTGATTCATCCAGCCTGGCATTTCTCATGATGTAATTTGCATATTAGTTAAATAAGCAGGGTGACAAAATACAGCCTTGTCGTACTCCTTTCCCAATTTTGAACCAATCGGTTGTTCCATGTCCAGTTTTAACTGTTGCTTCCTGACCCGCATACATATCTAGAACTAAGTCAGGCCAAACATCATGAAAATCAGCTAAAGTGATATTTTTACTGATTTCCATTTTAGTTTATGGGCTAAAAACCTATCTAAACAACATTAACTTGCCTTTCTTATCACATGCCCCTGAATCTTGCATCATTCCTTCACCAAACCATATAAGAGGTGCTTGAGTAAACATGTTTTGTCTGTCGACCAATCCAAGCATACTGACCAATTTAGTAGAAAATGTCAACCTGACAGGTCATATTAGAACAACAACAACAAACATCCAGTGTCCTCTATGACCTGATAATCTTTTAAATGATAAGTTCTATCAGATAATCTTCCAGCAACTAATGAAGTTTTATAGTTGGAATCTGCATTTATGTCTGCAAGGGGAAGCTTAACATTTAATGAAGAGAGCAGATTCCAGTCAATGGTGAGCATTTCTAGCTAGAATCCCAAACACTTAACTGAATTAACAAGCACAGTATTGTTTGTTAAAGTTCTATTTATTACACTGGTGAAGATGGGCTTCATATTTTTTTTGTTACTTCAGTCAATGGGATTCAATAGATTTAGCTTTGCCTCTTTTACAAAGTCAGTACACCTGTCCCTGTGTCAAACTGCACCATAGCCAACCTCTCATGAAGATGGAAGCTTGCTCACAGGAGAAAAAAGCCAGCCACTCAGATTAAAGTTTGACTTCACTTTTAATAAATTATGATGCATGACTTGAGGGATTTGGGCTTGTTGTAGCCCATGACACTGGAAAATTCCATCATCCTGGCAGATAACTTCTCCATCTCTGGAACTAACAGCAACTTACGATGACCATGAATTCTATGTAGCCAATATACAAGGGCAATACATATGTATGTATGTATGTTGCAATTATGTACATCTACTCATGCTCAAGCATACGTGGCAATACCTCCACTGAACATAGTAGCCGTAGATCTGGATCAATATGCATGGAATTGTACTGATTAAAATTAATTCTTCAGAAGATGTTATTCTGAGTTTATTGGATACCACAAATAAAGCATCAGAAAGGACGGAGTGTATATTGGAGTTCTATAGGTTTGCAGGGGGGGGGGAGCAGGGTGGATGGAATAATACTGTAACATGTATAGGTAGATTCACAGGTAATTGTTTTCATGTTCAATATGTGAATGCTATTTTGAATTATATCCCCAAATGGTGGAATTTGACAATTTTTTAAAGGAACTTTGGTTATATGGACAAGGGGAAGAGTTATGAGAATTATACTGGGAGATTGGAAAAGTGCCACTATTCTGGACATTGAGGATTCTGGATTCAAGAAGTATGTAATTGATCAATTTTTGAAAAGGCTGTTTTACCTGCCAATCAAAAATGAGATTCCAGTCCAGCCACGCCGTTTCTAAAGCACCCAATTTATTATTATTTTTTAAGTATTTGTATCCTAAGAGAGGCTTTTTATATTAAGGAGAAACTATCTCTCTTGGTGTTTGCTTATCGTTATTTTTGTGATTAATTTTTTTTAAAAAAAAATCTTTTTAAGCTTTGGATTTTGCTTACCATCCAATACTAAGGAGGGCTGAGTGTATATGTGTATATTATTGTCTCCCTGTTATTATTTTTGTGCTAATTTTGAAGATTTTTGCATTTTTCTTACACGTTGAATCCGCCATTCTGAACTTTTACTTTCCTGCTGCTACTTTCTCTGGAAACTGTCTGTTACCTTGACTCAGTTTGGAAATTTTCCATTACCTTTCACTTTTGCCAGTTACATCTCTAGGGGGCGCCATAATTTACTGTGTGAGACATGGAGGATCTTAACCAGGCTTTTTCTGACTTTCAGGGAGCTATTAAAGCAAATATTAAGCAGATTTTTTTCTTATTCCTGCCAAGTTGTTATGCAAGACATTCAGAGCATTGTGGAAAATATGTGGTCTAAAATGTGCCATCTGGCTGGGGATGTTGTGGATGGAACTGAAGAGTTTAACCACAATGGAAATGTCTCTTCTTAGAGTAAAATTGGGGCTTCTGTTGAAGTGAGGTATGAAATTGACAATGCTGAATTGAAGAAGTTTCATGGAGAAATTGAGTTGCAAGGCATGAGTGAATTTGAGCAGTTAGGCTATCTGATCTCTTTAAGAAAATAGCTCTGTGTTTTTTATGGAGATATGTAAACGTCTTGCTCTATTTGGAAGTGGGTTAAGGGGCAAATTATATTTATCTGGATGGTCTTTTGGCTTTGGATGATTTTACTTATTATTAATGATTGGAATTAAGATTAAGCTTTTTTTTAAAAAAGTAATATTAATTTATGTTTCTTTAATTATCCATTATAATGGTAGACAATTTTTATTTTTAATCTTTATTACTGTCCTAATAGTCAGGAACCACGCCGAGACGAGGAATAGGTCTCTAGTATTTTATTACTGCTACATTAGACAGAAAGTCCTAACAAACTGAAGAAGCATGAGAAAACCCATACAGATAAACCCCAAAAGTCAAGGTGGGTCTGTTCTCTGTCTTTTTGAATGGCTGCTCAAACTCTCTAAACTACACATGCGTTTTCCCCCCTGGATAGGGGCCCCCTCCTGCTCACCATCAGTGCTCATGACAAGTACAGTAGACAGGAATGCATAGAATAATAGTAGGAAATGAATAATTAAGTAATTGTTATTTTGGGGGGGGGGGAAGCTGATTAGGTGATTTATATTTTTTTCTTTTAATATAAGGGGAGGGAGGAATGGTATTTAGTGATTTTAATAATGTGCTAAGGGGTTGACTTATTGAAATAATGTGATTTTGGTTTAATATAGAGTAAGGGATTGATTATGGAAAATTGCTGTATATCCTTGATGTTTAAAGTCAGAATCACTTCTTTTTATAATCTATTTGAAAAAAAAATTCTCTTGAGTTTTCACACTTTTTATTTCTTTTTCTTTTTTTATACTTTTTTGTTTTTCTGCATCTTTTATCTTTTTCTGAAATTTAATAAAATTCTTCAAAAAAACACTAAGATATCAATGTAAAGGTTCTTAATACTAAGACTAAAGGGGGCCCTCTGAAGGCCACAAAAAGGATGCAAAAACAGATAAAGATTAAAAAGAAAGAATTTGCTGTTTCCATGCCCAGGACCTTTAATTATCGGTTTGTGAATTTTAAATGCCCCCCGGTAAAATCTAGTGGTGTTGTATGAGAAAACATACAATGTAATTAATAATAATAATAATAATAATAAAAATAAATGGTTCCTTATCTGAAAGGAGAAAATCTAGAAGAAAACTTACTTACATTATGATCTATAACATGTTTCAACAAAGGAAGAATGAAGTTTCTCAACCTGTGTGATGGTCTCATTAGCCTTTGTGCTACATGAACCTGCTTCATGGACAGCTTCTAACTTCCTTCAATCCAACAGAAGAATATATCTGTCCAATAACTGCCAATATGACAGCTGAATAGGATATTGAAAGCCATTCCATTATGCCATCCCATGGATATTTAGTTCAATTATAACTTTTAATGAAGCCAGTGGACTTATGTCCAGATAGGTCTACATAGCAGTGCCATCTTCAAAGTTCATCATGTCTAACAAATAAATGCCTTCTAAAATAAGAAGCACCTATCAGGAAAAAGGACCTTAACAGATTTTGGGGGCCAAAGAGGGTTTCAGTATGAATGCCTTTATGAAGAACACCTGAATGTGAGTAAAAGAAGAAATCCAGAGCATATTTTTTGGTATAGCGCTAAGTTACTGGGTACCTATAAGGGTTACAATTATAGTCCGCTATTAAAGATTTAGGGAGGCCTTCTACTGTATGTATGGCACAGCCTTGTGGGGCGCAGAGTGGTAGGCGGCAGTATTGCAGCCGAAAACTCTCCCCGTGACCTGAGTTCAATCCCAGCGGAAGCTGGATTCTCTCTCAGGTAGCCGGCTCAGGCCGACTCAGCCTTCCACCCTTCCGAGGTTGGTAAAATGAGGACCCAGCTTGCTGGGGAAGGTGACGACTGGGGAAGGCAGTGGCAAACCACCCCGCTATAGTCTGCCAAGAAAACGTTGCGAAAGCGGCGTCCCCCCAAAGGGTCAGACATGACTTGGTGCTTGCACAGGGGACTTTTCACCTTTCATCTATGTATGGCTGCACGTAAAAGAAAAGCTGCTGACACAGAGTGGCTTTGCTGGACCTGGCTATCCAATTTACTACCAGTCAGCCCTGTGTTCCTGAAACTGCTACATAAGTACCTGAGCGTTTACAATGAAAGTTCACTAGGAAACTGAAAACCATGTAGGCACTGTATGGTCTCTGTGTTTATTTGCACTGTACTTTCATGTTTAATGCTTCTGACCAATAGCAAATGTCAAAAAAAGAGGCAGCTCCGGGTCATCACTTCTGTTTGTAAACAAAGGGTAAATGTCAAATGTTTAACAAGCCAAACATAATGGTTAACACACTGTTCCGCATTGTTAGATTAAAAAAAACCCCAATCCAATGGACAATCCATAACAGAAGAAAAAAAAAACACCTCTTCATTTTAGACTGAATAAATGTTTATCTTTATTAGTGCTTTGGATATTCCAGCATAAAATAAGTTCTTTTGCTTCAGGACATTCCAAAATACAAAACAAGTATTGGACAAGTTATTCGGCAACTTGTTTCTAATTCTGCAATATTTTGGACTGAATATTGTAACACAAAAATAGCTCCTGGGTTGCATCTTCTTGTGACAAAAAACCGGGGTGGAGTGGGGTGGGGGAATACAATGCAAACCTCTGACGATCTCAGTGTAGTCCCGGAGCCTCTTCAAATGTTGCTATTAAATTGTAATATATAACACAGCAAAAAATATTTAAATACACAGGGAATAATTGTATTAAGTACATTTATTTTACATTTTCAATTAAAGCACAGGCCTTGGCCCCCCAGAGCTGCATATTCTGTTGTAGGAATGGGCTGCAATAGAGAAAGTAGCAGAATGACTGAGCTGAGAAGCTATTGGATTATTTTCCACAGTTAAATTATTTTCTTTCTCTCTTCTTTCTTGAACTCCATGAAACCCAACTAGATTACATAGCCTAACTGGGATGCCCAATAATGATGAAAGTATGTTATTTTTACGGCGTTCTCTACAGCTGTATGATTAGGACAATGAGAATGTGGAATTAACTTGGGAATTCGTAGTGTGTGGATCAGGATAGTCCTTGTTTACTTGGTGCCACCAGTCCCTTGCTGAAGACTCCAGAGGAAAGGTAATAGTCATGGGATGAGTGGGAAAGGGATAAGCGGAAAGCAGAGCGGAAATAAACAGGCGGTTCCTGGAACAGAGGGAACTGTTCTGTTCTCCCAACCATCTATCCTGGAAGTGTTCTTTAACTTGACCATAAATCATCTAAAATTGAAGGTGACTAGGAAACCAACTTGCTGATCAGATAGAACTAGTACAGATGGTTAAACAAAACACTCTTAAAATGGAGTAGAGGCTGCTGAATGAACCCAGGCTATGAAACAAAGGCTTCATGTTTTGTAATCATGAGAGAGAGAAAAAGAGAGAGAAGGAGAGATCTCTGAGCTGACCCAGCAGAGCTCTTTAACGTTTTTCAATCTCCAGTCAGATAGACATTTTGCTGGGTGACTGCGGACTGGTCACTCTCTTTCAGCCAAATCAAGCCCAAAGGGTCACTATGAGAATAATCCATGGGACGTTCCTCCTAAAGGGAAGTGATGGATACACAATACCCAAATAGAGAATCAGTTTTTTCCTCCATGTAGCATTTCAACAATCCTTCTATGGTAGATGGTTACAGCTCTATTACAGATGGGTATGGAGCCCAAGAAAAGCTGCCTTATTGGAAGTAACCAATAAGTTAACGGTGGAGATGAAATTTGAACTCAGGACCTTTTAGCTGATGCCACTGCATTTACTATTACCAAACAACAGCCAAATAGCTATTTAAAATTCCTAGGAGCAAAAGTTCAATTGTTTATATAGATTTTCCCAAACAGTTCATTTCATTTACTGTATTTATTTGCACAATTTGGAGACCGCCTGACCCTCAGCAACTCTGGGTGGCTTACTGTTGAGAAATAGAAAAAGTATAAAAAAGAGGGAAAGAAAAAAATCAGGAGAAAAACAATCAGTTCTGGGAAGGGGCAATAAACAGAATTAAAATGACTGCTACTACAGTGTGAACATTCTACTGTTGATTCCCAGGGTTAAGCAATTTAATTTCTCTGGAGGTTATTCAAATGTTAAATGAAAAATGCAAGTTCTGACTTCATAAGGAACTTGTAATGAAGTTACTGGCCTTTGTAATGGGTTATACAGCTGAAACACCCTTCTCTTAGTTTTATTTCACAGCAGTCATTCTCAATACTTTGCAGCACAAAAACATTGTGCATGGCATGCGTTGGTGTGGTAAGGGCTGGGTCTCAGAAGCTCTTCTGTATTTTATAAAATGCATTAACACTATGAATACTAATGGAAATAACACCTTGAGGCATGCTCATCATCTATTTAGAAAGCCATCTATTTCTTTACCAACATTTTTTTCTAAACATCTGCCTGCCATCTAGTGGCTTGAGTTCACAGAAGGAGGCCCTATAGAAAAGTGGTTATGGTGAAAACTCAGTTTTGTCCCTTGTGAATTGCATTATTTCTTCCTGTATTGTAATTCCATTGGTAAGCCTGCTTTAGAAATAAAGCATTCAGAACATAAAATTTCACACAAAAACATATTGAGTTCTGTGATGTATGAAAAAACATGTTGGTTAATACATAGGCAGTGAATAGCCTTTGGCTGGGTTGAATGTTTTATTGCTAGATACGCTTTGCATTCTCCTCTTTGACTCCTACAACTACCTTGTCTAATAGGTTTGCTGCAGTGTATACTGCTAGTTTGCCCAGAGATGCAGCAGAAGATTCTGGGATTTCTTGATAGGAGGGTGTCTGGGCGGGATGCTCCTGCCTTCTTTCATCTGCCACGTTGCACCATTTTCCTGGTTTTAGCTAACTTAAGGCAAATTCACAGCAAGATACGTGGGCTCTATGTACTCTTTTTTTTGTGGGGGGGTGCCTTTGAGTCCCTGCAGACTTGTACCTAGACAAGTCCCTGCAGTCTTCTTGGCTAGATTTCAGAAGTGGTTTGCCATTGCCTTCTTGCTAGGGCTGAGAGAGAGGGACCGGCCCAAGGTCACCCAGCTGGCTTCATGCCTAAGGTGGGACTAGAACTCTCGGTCTCCTGGTTTCTAGCCCGGTGCCTTAACTACTTACACCAAACTGGCTCTCCCATATGCTCTACATAGGTGATTGTGCTATCATCCTTATTCAGATAGCAGCCTACTAAGAGATCTTCAGTTGCTCCAGTAAGCTTTTGGCATCTGACCCTAGATCTTTCACAGAACCTGCATACAATCTCTCTGGCACTGGAGCATGCATGTGTCCTTCTACCTTCCAGAAATACTCCCTCAGGTAAATCAAGGTAAAAGACCTACCTAAGCAGTCATCACCACCTTAAATTGGACCTGGAAGGCATAAAGCCCTAAGCTTGTATATGTCTTTGCCTTGGGCATGGAAGTAGATTGATGGCAGGTAAAAAAATCCTTAGCTATTTTCTACTGTACCCTTACATCAGTCCCTTTATCCAACCGCTATGTCTACAGCCAGTTGGTAGGAAATATTCCAGGCTCTTCATACATTTGTCCTCCTAACTGGATAACGTTGCTGTAATGGAGATTCTGTCCCTAGGAAATTATTTTAAAAATGAAGAGTCCCAAAATAGGCATGATCCTTGGGAACCATGTTTGAAAATGCTACCCATCTGCCATTCTTTGTAAATAGGGAGTTAATTAAAAGGAGTAGTTGCTGCTGTGCCCATGCTGTCACAGATAGCCAGATTCTGCTCAAGAGGGCTATCACTGCCCACTACCTCATCTTCTCCTCTCCGCCACTGCCAGCCTCCCAGGCCCCACTCGATGGGACTTCCTGCCACACCATGGCTGTACCTACCTATTGGTGATTAAGTCTTGTTGACTTAAACTCCATTAAGTCCATGTGTCAGTACAGCCATGGTATGGCAGGAAGTATGGGTGTCAGATTCCTCTGATCAAAGGGTTCACAGAACCCCTTATCGGAGCATCTTCCATCACTTCCTTATCAATGGGTTAGACTGTCGCTGGATGGGAGGGGGTGTTAAGTGGGAGTGTGAATTGCATTATCATGGCTACAGATTTATGATGCTTCACATCAAGGCCAGTCAGTAGAGATACACCAGCAACACCACCTGGATGGGAAGGGGAGTGACATACTTTCATGGGAAAGGGAGGCAAACAAGGGAATGTAGTTTTAAATGTATGTTTTAGCGGGAATTCTCCATTCGCAGCTTTACCTCTGTCCTAGTCACTTCGCTTCATTAAACAGTTAAAGGATCCCAGGCTCTTGACTGTCATTGTGTGAATGCTTGAATGGTCTAGTGCTGACATTAAGCTGCAAATCATATTGTGTTCAAAAACTCTTCCTGGGAAAGTAACTCAGCTGAGAGTTGACGAAAAAATGCCAAAACATGGAAGAACCAAAGCGAAGCAGCCATCGCCCTCAACCTCCACTGAGAGGATGGCGCTGTACGCCAAGGAGGAAGAAGAAAAGGTAGAGTTGGAAGGGAGCTCCGGGAGCAGGGAAAGTGAGTATGAAACGGAAACCCGGCTCAATGCGACAGAGCTGGAGAGTGCACTCCTGACCCCTGACTTCGTGAGAGAGCCCGAGACTCCAGACGCGATAGTGGAAGAACCACAGATGGGACCTTCGCAGTTGGGTGCCAAGGAGGTGGAGGGGAGAACACCTCCACCTTTGGATGCACACGTGAGGGTGTTGAGCCTGGGGTCTCGTGGAACTGCAACAGACACCGATGGGACCCCACAAGCGATTCGTGGGCTGGAGGTGAGGATGTCTACCATGGAGGTGATGATGCAGCATGTGTCAAAAACCCTTGACACTATGGCATATCCCCTGGCAGAAATTTCAACCCAACTCTCCAGGGTGGCATCACCCGACACACGAGGGAGACACCGCACCATCACCCCACCCAGGGGGTCCAACTCCCCAATGAAGCGACGGAGGAGCAGAGGCCCCATGGAAAGTCAAGGAGTTAGGGCGACCCAACGCAGGTGAGGCGGCGCATCTGGGGACTCCGAAGGAGATACAAGTCAAATTCAATGGAGACCCCTGACAGTTGGCATTTTTCTTGGCCAACGTGTCCATCTATATGCAAGAATTTGGGTCCTGCTTCCCCACAGAATACAAGAAGGTGAGCCAGGTTGGCGCGAGGCTTCGCGGAGCCGCAGCAGACTGGTAGGTGCAGCTGCATGATGCCATGGCCCCCAAACTACACAGTTTGAGGGAATTCATGAAAGCCCTGAGGGAGAGGTTCAAGGACCCGTTGGACAAGATGAAGGCAAAATCAGCCATCCAGCAGCTTAGGCGAGGAGGGAAAAGTGTGGCAGAGTATGCTATGGAGTTCAAAGCCCTGGCAGGGAAAGTTATGGACTGGTCAGAGACCACCAAGATTGATTATTTCAAAGGGGGCTTGCAGCCAGAGGTCCTAAGGTGGGCACTCTGCAGAGGAGACCCCCCCCCCCAACTCTAAAAGAATGGATTTGCCTGGCTGGGGAGGTTGAAAATACCCAGTACCAATTTCGCAGGCAACTCAGAGCACAAGCAGCAGGGAAGAATACCGGGGCTCTGGGCCAGTTCCCCTTTGTCCAGTGAAAGCTATTCTGAAAGAAAGAAGAGCCTAAAGACTGTACCTGGAAAAAGGGCAGCTGTTTCAAATGTGATAAGGACACCCATCAAGCAGCGGAGTGTCCCCACGGAGAGCCAGAGGCCGCCAAAGGAGGAACGAAACCAGCCAAGACCTCACCAACCAAGCGCAAAGGAGCTGCCGCGACCACGCTGGTGTGCAGAGACCTAGATGTGGGGCCACTGCTGGAGTCAAGCGAGGACTCCGAGCTGGAAGAGCAGAAGCCGGCGGGAAACAAATTTCACCAGTTTTGAATCACACCCGTGAGCAGGTGGAAAATCCCAGGTGCAACCCATCTACTTCTGAGGAGGAGGAAAGAGAGGACCCTCTGGTGAGTGATGACTGCCCCACACTGCTAATCAGGGTGGAATTAAAAAACTTAAGAACATACCACAAAGCCAACCTGATGGTGATGTTAGATTCGGGGTGCACTAAATGCTTAATACACCCCGCACTAATCAACATGCTAAGTCTTAAAACTAAGAGACTTAAACAGCCCATTGTTTTTACCCAGATGGATGGTTCCATTGCCCACGGGGGCCCCATAGAATTTCAAACTGAGACTGTAGCCATTAGGTTGGGGGGGGGGGCACAGGGAAACCTTGCAATTTATTGTAGCCCCCATAGCAAACTACTCAATCATTTTGGGGCTCCGGTGGCTAAAAAGCAGAAAACTGCACATAGACTGGGGGATGGGCACTTTAACATTTAAAGTCGGTGTCAGCAACCCACTGATTCCACCAGTCAAAAAGAGGGATGTGGCGGGAATAGTCCTGAATCAGATACCCAGGGGAATGCCAGAGGCAAATGTAGCCATACCAGCCAAATACTCAGACTTCTTTGATGTGTTTGATGAAAAGGAATCTGACCAATTACCACATCACAGAAAAACGGACTGTGCCATAGAAATTGACCCTGGAGCTAAGCTACCTAAGCCAAAATTATACGCCATGTCAGAAACTGAGAAAAAAGCCCTCAGGGAATTCATAGACAAAAACCTGACTAGGGGCTTTATCGAACTGGCTAACTCCCCGTTGGCTGCCCCGGTGCTTTTCTGGGCAAAGAAGGATGGCTCCCTAAGACTATGTACAGATTACCGCGGAATAAATGCCATCTCAGTAACCAACCAGTACCCCCTCCCTCTCATGAAAGACATGCTCTCACACTTGTTGAAAGGAAAGGTGTCCACCAAGCTTGATCTCAGGGAAGCCTACTTCAGAATCCGGATCAGAGAGGGGGACGAGTGGAAGACGGCTTTCAATTGCCCGCTTGGCTCTTTCCAATACAAGGTTCTCCCTTTTGGGTTGGCTGGGGCTCCTGGAGTATTCATGCAATACATCAGTGAGGTCCTCCATGAGCATTTGTACAAAGGGGTCTTGGTGTATTTAGACAATATTCTGATCCACTCTAAAAGCCTAGAGGACCACATCCCCTTGGTTAGGAAAGTACTCCAAAAACTGATGGATGCTCAGCTCTATGCTAAGCTTTCCAAGTGTGAATTTCACAAAACTCAACTAGACTACTTGGGCTATCGTATTTCTTCAAATGGCATTGAAATGGATCGAGATAAAGTACAAGACATAAGAGGTTGGGAGCCACCTAGCACCAGAAGGCAACTTCAAAGTTTTCTCAGTTTCGCCAATTTCTATAGACAATTTATCCCCCAATTTGCTCAAATTGTGCTGCCCCTGACAGACTTACTAAAAACTAGGGGGAGCGGGGAGACACAGAAAGGAACTTCCCCAGGAGCGAAGCTTGCTTGGTTGAATGACTGCCAAGCTGCCTTTGATCGTCTAAAAGTTCTGTTCACAGAAGAACCAATTCTAGCTCACCCAGACCCAAACCGCCCCTTAATTGTACAGGCAGATGCTTCTGACTCAGCAATAGGGGCCGTTTTGGTTCAGAAGGATGAATACGGTTTCCCCCACCCATGTGCGTACCTCTCCCGCAAGTTCACTGCTTGGAATGGCTTGCGTAACGCGCAAACAAGCAGTACCCGGGAAAGTGAAAGTGCAGGCAGACCTAAAAGAGGAACTGCCTCAGGTGTTCTCTAACGATCCTTGGCTACAATGTAACAGAGCCAATTGACTGAAATTGACAACGTCTGGTAATGCAACAATAAAATCTATGTGCCTGAATCTTTGCACAAAACCATTCTACACCGTTCCCATGATATTAAATCTGAAGGACATTTTGCCTTCACCAAAACTTTACACTTGGTCAGGCTTTAATTTTGGTGGCCCTCCCTTCGCTTTGACGTGCAATCCTATGTCACCTCATGCCATGTCTGTGCCCAAGCGAAGAGGAAGAGGGGGAAACCACAGGGACTTTTACAACCTGTTGCCTCCCCTAAAGCCCCATGGAAAGAAATCGCCATGGATTTCATTGTGGACTTGCCTGAGAGTAAAAATAAGATTGTGATTTGGACTGTTCTTGAGTTATTTTCAAAGCAAGCCTACTTCGTCCCTTGCACCAAGATCCCCACCACCCAGCAACTTGCCAAATTGTTTGTAGCGCACATTTATAGGATCCACAGCTGTCCTGACCATGTGATCTCAGACCACGGTGTCCAGTTTACTTCAAAATTTTGGCACTCGTTTTTAAAATTAATTGGAGTTCAACAATCCTTTAGCTTGTCTAGCCACCCAGAAATGGACGGGGTGACTGAACGGGCTCAGTCTACTCTAGAGCAATTCCTCTGTTGCTACATTAGCTTTCAGCAGGATGACTGCCTTCGCTGAGGTGGCTTATAACAATGCCGTGCATCAAAGCACTGGATTCTTGCCTTTTTCTCATTGTTTATGGCCAGGACTTCATTCCAATTCCTGAACTTCAGCTAACCTGATTCCTCTGTCACCAATTGGGCCACCCAGATTGCCACGGAGTGGCAATTCGTCAGGCTCTCGATCATCCCCACAAAAAGTTTGCTGACCAGCACAGGCGCCTGGAGTGGAAAATGAAAGTTGGTGACTTAGTCTACCTTTCCACTAAATTCCTCCAGTCTCAGCAGCCTTCAAGCAAGTTAGCTCCTAAGTTTGTCGGTCCTTTTCCCATCACTAAAATCATTAATCCAGTGGCTGAGCAATTACAACTACCTTCAACTCTTAAGTAACTTCATCCTGTTTTTCATTGCAGCTTGCTTAAACCAGTGCCAGATCGTTCTAAGTGGCACCAGCCTGCACCAACCCCTCCACCCATCATGGTTGATGGCCATCAGCATTTTGAAGTTAAAGAAATCCTGGACTCTCATTTTCATTGCAAATCATTCCAGGACTTAATCCAATGGAAACACTTTCCAGATCCTGAATGGGTTGATGCATGTCATGTAAACGCACCCCTTCTAACAAGGAAATTTCATTTAAGATACCCTTCCAAACCCTCCCCTTACTAATAAGATTTCCCCACCGTATCCTTTGTCTTTCTTATTGCATTTATTGTATCTTTTTCTTTTGTCTTGTATTTTCTTTGGGGAGGGCGATATGTCAGATTCCTCTGATCAAAGGGTTCACAGAACCCCTTATCGGAGCATCTTCCATCACTTTCTTATCAATGGGTTAGACTCTCTGTCACCAGATGGGAGGGGGTGTTAAGTTGGAGTGTGAATTGCATTATCATGGCTACAGATTTATGATGCTTCACATCAAGGCCAGTCAGTAGAGATACACCAGCAACACCACCTGGATGGGAAGGGGAGTGACATACTTTCATGGGAAAGGGAGGCAAACAAGGGAATGTAGTTTTAAATGTATGTTTTAGCGGGAATTCTCCATTCGCAGCTTTACCTCTGTCCTAGTTATTTCGCTTTATTAAACAGTTAAAGGACCCCAGGCTCCTGACTGTCATTGTGTGAATGCTTGAATGGTCTAGCGCTGACAATGGGTATATAAACAGTTACGCTCAGATACAATAGTTAAAAATCTCCCCATTTTCAAATAATTACAGAACTTCTATGGGAATACTGAATAGCAATATATAATATAATATAATATAATATAATATAATATAATATAATATAATATAATATAATATAATATAATAATTTATTTTATTTTATTTTATTTTATTTTATTTTATTTTATTTTATTTTATTTTATTTTATTTTATTTTATTTTATTTAATACAGTTTAGAGGCCACCCAGCGCCAGGTAATTCTAGGCGGCTTACATTAGGAAAAGAAATAATGAATTTAAAATTATTTTTAAAAAACGATCATAAGTGTTCAGAAGGCAAACAGTATATAACAACCTAAACATCCCACAGTGGCTACAACCATCATTCTGTCCCAAGGCTTGGGAGAACACCCAAGCTTTGTGGGGGGCATAAATATCTCTGTGGGGATGCTGTTCCAGAGAGCAGGCGCTGTTGCAGAGAATATATACCTTGTCTTGTTGCGTACATTATTGTAACAGAAAAAAAATCATTGGAACTTTTCTTAACCCTTTTCAAAATTTTTCATATTTTCCCCAATTTTGGGAAAGAAGCTTTCAAATCCATACCCTGCATTTGCAAACATAGTTTTGAGATGAGTACTCCTTTCCTTTTTTCAATGGGCTTTTAAACTCCTCTTTTGTTTGCTCTCTCCTCTCCTTTTTTCTTGCTTCTTCCAAACAATTAAGCTACCTTTTCATTTCCCCCCGTTCCACATTTATAGCCTCACTAAGTACAATAAACTTCCTGAGGGATAGTCTTATGAGCCAGTTGCAGCAAAAATGACAGTCTTAGCACCTGGATCCCAAGCAAATTTATGACATAAGCTCTGAGGAACTAGAGCCTTCCTCATCACCAGCATGATAGAACTCTCCCCAGTTCTATATTGCTAGGTCAAGTGGCAATAAAATTTTAAAAACAGATCCTGGGACAACTGAGTGCAAAATAGGTACAGTGGCTATTTTCAGCAACAGTAGTTTGCAGCCCAGTGTCTCTCTGTCACCCATGCAGCTTTTTTTTTTAATGTACTGTTGATGCTCTGGTTGCTTTTTTATATGTGGGAAGGCTGTGACCTGTTACAGAAAACATCTGTTCCAACTAAGTTCTGTTGATTTTCTCCGGAGTTTATTGTCAACAGAGCACTTAAAATTGTAGGTTTGATCAAGAGGCTCTTGATCAATCTTTCAGGATGTTAAAGCTTGGATCACCTGAATTTCATTTCTGTTGCAACTGTATATATGCTTACACTCACTATGTTTGATGGGGCTTATTCCCCAGATAAGGGAAGGTGGTCGCTCAGTAATAGAGCACATGCTTTGCAGAAGAAGGTTTCTAGTTAAAATCCAGAATCCCAGGAATGTTGTCTCCACTATTGTCAATACTGGACTAGATGGACAATTGATTTGATCTGGAGCAAAGCAGTTTCCTGTATCGCTCATGGTATTGCTTTGCAATCAAAATCTCTCAGGGCTATCAGATATGGACTGCAAAAATCTGGATGACCATTAGGTAGCAGCAAAGACAAACAGAAAGCTCTTTGCAGCTCCGATCTGGTAGTCCTACTTTACATAATAGCTTACCCAATTAAGAATGTTTTGCTAATGCTTGCGTTTATGGATGAATGTGCAGGCCTGTAATTTGCTTGCACAATAGTAAGTCATTGCTTTAACTTGTAGTTATTAAGTGAAGAACATGCCTGTCTGAAATCAGCTCTTAATAACATATACTGTTAATCCATGGACAGCTATGTGTAGGCAAAATCCAGAGTGTTATTTAAACTTTAAGTGGGCAGAAGGTAAGGTTCAAAGAGATTCTCAAGATTGCTTTTCATACTTCTAAAAACTCTCATATATTTTTGTCTGAGGGCTTAATACTTTTTCAAGGACATCACACAGGATATAATAGAATTTATAATAAATGGCTTACCACTACAGTATGTCAATACTGCCTCTCCCACACTAATCTCAAAACATTCAACAAGCATGAAGCATGCAAGTTAAATCCAAACACCAGTTTCCGTCAAATACTCCAGAGCTAATATAAATTTTAATAAAATTAGGAGAGAAATTTCTCTAATTTTCTAGCCCATGTTTTAAGAAAAAAGAAATAATTTATTTTTAGTCCTGGCAGCAACAAACTCTTTTGTTTTGATCTTGTGTTTTATGGCTTCTGAAAACTTGTTTTGCAATACTTTAACTAACTGGGAAATTGGCTAATAACAAAAGTGAAATATTTTATTACAAAAAACAAATTTTAAAAAGATGAGGAGACAGATAAAACAAAGATGAAAGTGATAAGGCAAAAGGGTCAAATCTCTTCACAGTACCTGAAGGTTACTTAAAATCCCAATAATTTGGTCTCAATTGGAATGAATTCCATAACTGATTTTTATAGAAATCAAATAAATAAATAAATATGTCTCTTGGCTGTATTAACATTCATGCATTGCTCGCTTGGCAGCCATGTATATTTATTCTGTATTTATTTTATATTTTAACTGTTTTAATTGTAATTGTTTTAATTGTTTTATAGTTTTATTGTTGTAAGCCGCCCAGAGTCACTCGCTGAGATGGGCAGCTATAGAAATCAAATAAATAAATAAATAATGTGATGAAGAGTAAACCAAGCTGTGTAGTGAATAGCAAGAAGGATCCGATGTGTCCAGATAAGCCCCTCCTCCATTCACTAATGGCTTGGAAAGCAGATTTGGAGGAGATCTGAGATGATCCTAGGCATAAGGCTTTCTGAGGGGAGCAAAGACTTAGGTAGAGCTCTCTACTAAATCTCTGTGGAAAAGGAAGCTGGAATGGGTCCTAAAGAAAACTTGCTCTTAGGTCTCTGTTCTGGTAGAGAGATCTCTGAAGAGATTTCTGGGAGAAAGAGAGATGAAGATCACTTTGAAACTAGTAGGACAGAGAGACATAGAAACAACAGCAGAAAATAATTATTCCTAATCTGTTTATCTCCAAGTTATAGGTAGATGGGTTTAGCTAGAACCCTCCATCAGGGTTTTATGCATTATTTTAATGTGTGTCTAATTACATGCTTTAAGGCAGTATTTCTCAACCTTAGACACTTGCAGATGGGTGGACATCAACTCCCAGAATTCCCCAGCTAGCATGGGGAAACTGATATAAACAGTAATAAAGGAAAAAAAAAATTAGGCATATAGAAAACCAGCCTTGCTGAAGGAACAGCAGCGTACAGGTAGTCCTCAAGTTATGACAGTGGGACTGGAATTTCCATCACTAAGCAATGGTCATAAAGCAAGACATCATGTGATCACATTGCTTAGTGACGGCAATCCCGGCAGTGCCCATTGCTGTTCTTAACCAAATCCCACCAGTCATTAGGCGAGGACTCATTCCATTCCAAGCCATTCCTGGCTTGGTCCCTCCCAGCCCTGAGCCTCGGTAAGGCCTTCTGAAGCCTTCTGAAACCTCCTGAGAAGGCTGCACCCACCGTTCTCCAAGTTGCACACACCAAGCAGCCTTGGGAAGAAGGCCTGGCATGGCCAGCAGCTGCCTTGCATAGGGCCAGGCTAGGCACACCTTGTCAGCAGCAGGAGGAAGACGGCGATGGTCAGCTGGGCATGGCAGGGCCTGTGGATCTCAGGGTGGCGGGGTGCCTGGGGCTTTGTGCTGTGGCACTGGGGTGGCTGGCTGTGGTGTAGGGCTTGAGGTGGCATTCCTTGGCGGTGGCAACGGCAGCACTGGGGCTGAAGAAGCGGCCCGAGGACGGTGGTGGCCAGTTGACACTGCTGAAGGCCTTGGGCCTCTACTTTAGCCCCAGTGCCACCGCCACTGCTGATTGACCACAGAGGTGCTTCAACGGCCATAACTTTGGGGACTAGGTGTAAGTACCAACGTTCAGCACTGCTGTAACTTCAAACGGTTGCTGAACGGATGGTTGTTAAGCAAGGACTACCTGTAAGTTCAACAACTTAAATTCTGCCTCAGCAACCTTCAAGCATTAATTGAGAGTTTCAGCAGACATGTGGATGGAGATGATCGTTGACAGTGAACTGGACTGCTAAATGGTTGAAAAAAAAGAAAGTTAAATAGAGGCATAAATAGGCAATTTTCTGAATAGAGATTATTAAGAAGTGGAGTCTCTTGAGGATCTGTATTCAGAATGATGCTTTTAAAACTTTTTTATAAATTATCTTGACTTGAGGTAAGCAGTGAGCTGACCAGATTTACAGATGAGATGAAACCCTTCAGGTTGGTAAAAAACAAAAGGCACTGAAGGCCAGCAGAAGGATCTCTTTAAACTGGGTGAATGGTCAACCAGTTGATAATGTAACTTAATGTAAAGTGATGCAACTTGGGGCAAAACACCCTACCTTCACATATATGCTGACAGAGTCTAAGCTGTCCGAAGAAGACCTTAGGGTCATAATGAACATGCTGACTGAGTGCATAGCAGCTATTCCATGCACTGGGAAAGGGAATGAAAATAAAAATGCCAACATGGTAATGTCCTCATACAGATGTATCGTATGTCTACATTTGGAATACTTTACTTAACTTTTACTGATTTACCAAGACCAAAAAAATATAATAACAAAAACACTATAAAATGCACTATAAAAAAGCAATATAACGAAGGAAGATTGGAGAAAATGATCTAGTAGAGCTGAGATTATCCATACAACCCTCTCAAGTAAAAGCTAGACCGCATGGCCCTAACGATCAAGAAGAATGCCAATGCTGTAATGCTCTTATGCAAATCTATGGCATCTCTGCATCTGGAATACTCTGTACAGTTCTGGTTACCACATTTTATTTATTTATTTGCTTACTTACTTACTATCCCGCCTTTATTATTTTTATAAACAACTCAAGCCGGGAAACATACCTCATACTCCTTCCTCCTCCTATTTTCCTCACAACAACAACCCTGTGAGGTGGGTTGGGCTGAGAGAGAGGGACTGGCCCAAGGCCGCCCAGCCAGCTTTCATGCCTAAGGCGGGACTAGAACTCTCATACCACACCTGATTGGCTCTTGGGCTGAGAGGGAGGGACTGGCCCAAGGTCACCCAGCTGGCTTTCATGCCTGAGGCGGGACTAGAACTCTCAGTTTCTAGCCTGTTGCCTTAACCACTAGACCTGTCTTATTTGAAAAAGTATATAACAGAGCTGGAAAAAAATGCAGAAGAGAGTGACCAAAATGACGGGGGTCAATCATCTTCCCTATAAGAGTAGTCTTAAAATGTCTGGGACCATAGCTTAGAAAAATGGTGACTGGGGTGGGGATATGATCAAGGTGATAAACCATGCATGGTATGGAGAAAGTAAACAAGGAGAAGTATTTCTCTCTCACATCAAGACCAGGACCCATCCAGTGAAGATATTTGAAGGAAATTTAGAAAGAGAGAGTAGTTCTTTGTACAGTTCATAATTAATTGGTGGAAATTATTACCACAAATGTGGTGATGGCCATTAAACTGGATGGCTTTAAAAGGAGACTTGAGACAGGTTTGTAAGGGTTATTGACACTGAGGACTCAGTGTTTCTTGTGGGATGGGGACAGAATGACTCCGAAGATTGTGCTAGTTACAGGAGAACAGCCATGTGAGAAGGATACTGATTCTGTCTCCTGCCCGCAAGCATCTAAGAGGCATCTGGTTGGCCATTGTGAGAAATAAAATAGACTAATGTGACATCATGTGATAAACTCCATATGGTCCAATATATGTTTATTTTTAAAATTTTGGTTGAAACAACATATTACAAGTGATGAAGAGACATCCCCTTCAAACTGAAAAATGTGTTTATGCATAAACGTAAATTTAAAGACACCTGATAGTTTTAACATGAAGTAAGTCTAACTTTAAATAGCTGTCTAGATCACCATCTGCTTAAGAAATATTACCCAAATTGCACAGAATTTTTACTCTTGATTTTTCTTTATTTTGACATTCATGTTTTTGTTTCTGCCAGTTTTTTAACTGAATTATTTACTACTCCATAAATTTCCCTATGTTGTCTAATAGCACAAGCCAAGTGTTCCAGGCAAGTATCAAAATGCAAGGGTGAAAGTGGACATCCTTTTCTACTTCCTCTAAATAATGGGAAAGTATAGGCTCTGAATTAAGAATCCCTATGTTTTCTTTAAGATTATTTTAATAACATAAATAAAATATCCCATTGTATTTCTGCAACCTTTGTTTTTCAAGTTTACTAAAATATGAGTTTTTTAAAAAAAACCAACCTAATTCACAGCCTAATGCTTCACTAATTTATGTTTTTCAAAGGTTTCTGTGATCGTTTCAAGGCTACCTTGAAATAAATCTGCTGGGCTTCAACTCTGGCATTATGTGGGATGGGCTAAATTATAAAGGTACGTATGGACTTAAGTACAGATTTTTTGTAGTATCAGATATCACTGAAATATTAACAAAATAAGGCCCTTTGCTGAGAGGTAATACGTAATGAAATGCTTGAGCAGAATGAAAGCAAAAATCTCTCCGGTGACAATGAACTGTTTGTTTTTCCAAAGTGAAAGCAAACGTCCTTCCCCCTGATGTGGCGCAGCCGAAGTTATATTTGGTAAAAATGAAACCAAGTTCAACACGCTTCCACACCCGCGCAACTACCGCGCGGTGACCACCACCCAAAGGCGAGCACCGCCGTCCCGCACCGCCCCTGCTCCGTGCCGTAGCCGCGCCCACGCCCCACCCTCCTTCCAGAAACTGCAAATCAGGGGGCAGCAGCAGCCGGGACGCGCCTATCTCAGCGCTCAGGCGGGAAGCTCGCCTTCCCGCTTCTGTTGGCCGCCGCTGCCGCTGCTGGATGCGCGAAGGCTCTCCGGTTGGAGACGGCGGGGGCGGCCCCGTTCCTGACCCTTCGGCGCTCAGGCAAATGTCTGAAGGAGTCTCGCGTAGGTCAGAGGTCTGAGAGAAACTCTACTTTTGTTACTAAAAATCGGGACGGAGGGAAGTCGCTGCCCACCTAAGCTCCCTCTGCAAACCCTGGCCCAGAAACCCTGGAATAAACAGCCGCGACTGACCCCGTTAAGATGGCATTCAGACTTGTGCTCATCCAGGGATTGAGCAAAAGTACCTTTTTATTTGCGCTGGTAAAAAAATATCGTCAGTAGGCCTACAGCCACTTTAAGCAGGAGGCATTGATTCTGCAGTAAATGTTGAGGAAGAGAGCAGGAGACAGGCTGTGTCAAGAGTTTTACATAATACTTAAAAGGCAAAGGGGTCTGTATATTCATTGCCTTTTCACATGAGGCATTTTTTTCCTATGCTTTAGCTTGTTTTCTTTTGCTGGCATTTTGTTCAGTTGCTTCACTAGATAGCAAGTCCAGAATGTGAAATTAGGAGAATGTAAGACTGAGGTGATGGCCATTGGTACTGTAGGGGCTCCATTGCTGTTGACCTCTCAGCCGTTAATTGCGACTTTTTATAATTTTCTGAATTATAATTGTTTTCTATATGTTAATTGTTTTATAGTACGGCACCCAGAGTCACTTTTTTGTGAGATGGGCAGCCATATAAATTTGATGAATAAATAAGTCCAAACAGGAACAGTGGAGTGACACTTTAAATAAGAATGTGTTGAAAGTCCAATACTAAACTAACATTTAATGTGTTGACAGTGCATTCACAAAAATTTGTCAATTCATGTAAAATAGTGAAGATAGTTTGTCACTGGCTGGACTTGCATATCACAATCTGGCCTATTTGATTTTTAACTTAATGTGCTGTGTGGACCTACTGTGTGGACCTACACAGCTGGCTTGTTCAGCAAATTGTGGCTTAAAAGTAATAATGGGTAGACTTGATTAGTAAAACTAGTCACTGTGTGAATGCACCCTGTCATATTTTTCCTGTTTTTCCCCTCAAAATGTTCCCATACTTTCTCAGTTTTAATTTAGTGACACAACTGCATCTAACTAAGAGAAACTGTATTGGTGATATAGGACAAAAAGCATGAGGGAAGGGAAGGGATGCCCAAGCATAGAGCTTGTTCATATTTTATTACATCATCCATTCTAGTTATTAATCATATTTTAAAATCTGTCAATAACGGAAGTTCTGCAAGAACTTCATATTTTGGTGTTCATCAGAACTTTCTCTTTAGGCTGATAATAGGAGAGATTGTAACATCTACTTCTAGATAAGAAATATGATTGTATCAATACATTCAAAGTTGCTTATAGAGCTTTGCTAAAATGACAAATAAACATTTAACATTACGTTAAATTTTATACTGGTTTTCTAGGTGGAATGGATTCATCTTCATCAACAAAATTTCTAAACATAGATGTGAAGATAACTAATATATATTACCATCCAAATGAAGTCCTTGTAAAATTTCAAGGCCAATATAACACAGAATGTGAGTTTGATTATCACATATTGCAAAGAGAAATACAGCAAGTACCAAAAGTGAGAGACTCTGTTGCTGTTGGTGAGTTCTGTTTAGTCGAAGACTCGGATTGTGGAGAATGGTTCAGAGGAAGAGTAATACAAAAAAGACATGACACCTGTGAAGTATTTTTTATGGACAATGGGAAAATACTGGCAGTGCATGAAACTCACCTTGCATCTCCCATTGATGAATTGTTTCAGCTTCCTCCAAAGATGGTTTGTGGAATTTTTGCAAATATACTTCCAATTGAAAAAAAATGGACTGCTAAAGCTTTTAATTACTTTTCATCCTTGATAGGTTTGCAGATTAAAGGTCATATACAAGCCATTCTGCCACACCAAACATTTCTTCTTGATGTGCCCAAAATTGCTAACGATGTGGTGGAATTCAGATTAGGAAAACTTGTTGATGTAGATACTTTCCATCTTATTGTTGAAATGTTAACTGAATTTCCACATGAGCCTCTTTGTAAACAAATGCCAGATTTACTGCCAGCGAAAGATACAAGGCCAGGATCTCTATGTTGCGGTGCTGGAATTCAACCAGATATTCAACCAGTTCTAAGTAATCTTCAACCAATTTTATCTATTGGAGCCATAGAGAAAGTAAAAATATCAGTAGCAGTTAGTCCCAGTAAATTTTATTGCCAGTTACTTCGACAACAGATACAGCTGGATAAATTGACAATAGGCATGTCTTCCTATTATGAAACTATTAGCAAAGTAAAACTTCCATCTTGTGACAGTCTTGGAGTCTTTTGTGCAGCTAGACGAAAAAATGGTCAGTGGCAGAGAGGAGTAATACAGCAGCTACTTTCTGATAACAAAGTGAAGATTTGGTTCATGGATTTTGGCAACTATGAAGCTGTGCCTTCTGAGTGTATTTTGAAGCTTCAGCCAGAATTTATTTCAGTCCCTATGTTTTCATTTCCTTGTGCTCTATCATGTCTTAGTGATCAAGATGGAGCGGTAAGAAATGCTCAGCTAGAAGAATTCAAGGAAGCTCTATTAACACAACAGGCTATTTTGGCCCATATAGACCTGTTCAGTAGTAATGAATACTTACATTATGTTACATTATGTAAATGTGCATTGTCATTGACAAGTGAATATCTACCTTGGGACAATGACGTGGTTCCAAAACACTATCCTTTGTATAACACAGAAGTCTCTTGCCCAGGTGGGAATGTACAGAATTCTAGCGTGAACTCTGTCTTGGCTGAGAATGTTTACAGTACTACTCAACAGTCAAGTCATTCGAATCAAAAGGATACTCATTTACTGTGCTCCCCTTTAACAATCCCTTGCAAAAGAGCAGAAATGAAAATAGATTCAGTCTGTGTTGCTTTTGCAGTTTATGTTTTGAATCCATCAAATTTCTGGGTGCAAATGAATGATTTCTTAGATGAGTTTGAAGCCTTAATGAAGAAAGTTGCAGATGTTTATGATATAAATGAAGTGAATGATAAAATTCTAGAAAACCCAGAGCCTGGAAGGCTATGTTGTGCACGGTATGGCAAGGATATGCATTTTTATAGGGCTGTCATTACACAAATCGTAGACAATAACGTTGATGTTTATTTTTTGGATTTTGGGAATACTGAAACAGTGCCACTATTTGATGTGAGGATTTTGCTTCCAGAGCTTCAAGAATTACCAGCTTTAGCCATGTGCTGTACACTTGCTAATGCAATTCCAGTTGAAGATATATGGATTAAAAAAGAAATAGATTTCTTTAAAACAATTGTAGTTGATAAACCAATCACTCTGCATGTTATTGCAAAACAAAAGGATAATTACATTGTCAACGTGCAGTGCATGAATAGCTCCGAGCAAAGTGATGTTCTCAGGCTTATGGTTCAGGCCGGATGTGCAGAATATTGGGAGGTAAAACAAGATCCATTTCTGAAAGTTGTAAGTGATTCTCAAGTACACAGCTCAAAAAAATGCAAAAATACAAAAATACGAAGTAAAATAGCTATTCAGAACAATAAAATACTGATACCTAAAAATACTGGTCAGAATAAAAAGCTGCTGAATACTCAGGTTGTGACAAAGGAGAATACTAGTGTTTCCCCACTGTGGAAAAGCATACTTTCCGAAAAATATGGGAAAATGTTTGGGAAAACAGATAGAGTAGAATTCTATAAAGAGTACAGATTTAAACCAGGTTCTGTATTAGATATTGTATGTTGTCATGTTATTTCACCAGGCAACTTTTTATGTCAGATACAAAACAAGCTACCTGAGCTAAATAATATGATGGAAGAAATTCAGAATTTTTACAACACTCAGAAAAGGCCATATGAAAGTGGAAAGCTTGTCTGTGTTGTGAAATATTCTACAGATGGAAAGTGGTACAGAGCTGTTGTACTGAAACATGTATCCAAAACTGAAATTGATGTAATGTTTGTAGACTATGGTAACAGGGAAAGAGTTTTGCTGAAAGATCTTCAGGCTATTCATCCAGACTTCCTGATTTTGGAATGCCAAGCATTCAGATGTTGTCTTAATAGTGTCACTGAATCCTTAATATTTGACCCCTATGATTGGACTGCTGAGATATGCAGTGATTTTAGAAGATTTGTTTCATCTTCCAATGGACAACTGATTTGTTCAATTTGTGCTCTGGTTTTTAAGACTCCCAACTATTTATGTTACATCGTTGAACTGAAGACTCCATTTACTAGTTTAAGGCAATTTCTCTTTGGAAGTGGCCATATACAAATTTACCCTTTTGAATGTGCGAGATCTCTTATAACATCATTTTCTCTATGTAGCTTTTATTATTCATCTTTTAATATGGAAATTGGAAATGAAGAGGAAGTATATGTAACCTATATACATAGCCCTACAAAATTCTATTGCCAGTTGAATAGAAATGCAGATGACAGAGAGAAAATATTTAAACAGATTTCAGAAATTAGCCAAATAACAAGACATACAGTCCAAATAAATGCTTACAGTTTATGCATAGCAAAATATTCTGAAGATGGCCTCTTCTACAGAGCTTTAGCATCTCCTGTGGAGTCATCAGATTACTGGCCAGTATATTTTGTGGACTTTGGAAATAAACAATTGGTAGCAAAAGAGGAATTGGTTCCTATTCCAAATAATGCTTCAGAATTAATGTTCACACCTATGCAAGCTATCAAGTGTTATCTGTCAGATCTAAAAGATGTTGAAATTCCATCTGAAATAAAAGTGTGGTTTGAAAAAAATTATTTGGGAAAGGAGTTGAAGGCAGTAATAGCATCTAAGGAATCTGATGGGCAGTTTGGTATGGAGTTGTATGATGGAGAACTACAAATAAATGGAAAGATTAAAGATTTACTGAAGCATATAAATTGTGATCTGAACCCAGAGGATATAAAAAAGGGTTTTAAAAAGTGTGTTGGAAACAAACATAGGGCATATAAAATAAAGTTGGATATAGATAAAACAAAAGTTAAAAGTAAAGTTGGAAGGCAAACAGAAGCAGACAAAGTTTCTTGGACTCAAAATGATAAGTTACCTGTTAAATATGGAAACAAAGTAGTAATTGGCCAACAGAAACAGAACAGTAGACCCACATCAGCTTTGGAAAACACAGAGTCCATTTTGGAAGACATTTTGCGGCACAGATCTAGACCTGCTTACGCTATTGATCAGCCTAGTGTGCAGTCAAAGAATATTAAAGGTAACAGAAAATTAAATACTTTAGGACAAAAAAGAAGCAACAAAACTAGGCAAAAGTACACAAATCTTCCCCAACTTGATATTCATCTAAATTCTAAAGTTTGGGGTTATATTTCTTACGTAGCTAATCTTTCAAGTTTCTATGTTCATCGTTCAGAGGATGAAAATAAAATTGTGCAGCTTGCTGGGGAGCTGAATGGAGGAACACTGCTTATAGAGCCAGAAATAGATGCTGAACTTGAGAAAGATGATGTTGTTTTAGCAGAGTATGAAGGTGATTGTTGCATATACAGAGCTTTAGTTAGAGAAGTCATAGCCGATAAGTTTTTTGAAGTAGAGTTTATTGACTATGGTAACGTAGCAACTGTGAATTCAAAAAAAATCTACAAAATAAAAAAGAGTTTCCTCAACTTACCAAGACTCAGCATACATTGCTCCCTTAGAAATGCAAAGTGCTTGTTTTCAGATAAAAACTGGAGTACTGATATGGATGCCTACTTTATCAGTCGAGTAAATAATCAGCCAGTCATGATTGAGTTTCTACAACAGTATGACCAACAGTGGGAGGTTGATATAATCTGTCATGGAGTATCTGTGAGTGATGAATTAATGGAGAGAGAAATCCTTTTAGGTATACAGAACATGTTTACATTAAACCTTGACAACAATGTGAAGCAACTCCCAATAATAGATTCAGAAACTGATAGTAATGACCCAAATAAAAAATCAGAAAGTCAAACTTTGTGTAAAACTTTTAAGATCAGACCTAAAATTGGCTGCCAAAATATAAAGCCTGGAGATTTAGAAATAGCTGAAATTGGTCATATTTCAAGAAATGGGAACTTCTATGTGAAGTTAATTAAGGATGGACAAACAATGCTCAATTTAAATGTAATGGTTGCCCAAGAGGTAAAGAACAAGTGTTTCATTACAGTGGAAAAGATTAAAGAAGGGTTAGAATGTTTGGCAAGATCAAAAGAAACCTTGAAATGGTATCGATCCAAAGTTATTAAAAAATACATGAAGGAGAAATGTATGTTGGTTCTTTTTGTGGATGTGGGAAAATATGAAATGGTGTCACTGCATGATACACATGTGCTGAGTGAAAAAATAAGGAGTATTCCCAGGAATGCAGTGCTTTGTAAATGGATTTGGTTTGGAAATCTACATGAATTGTCTTTTGAGCGAATGATGAAGGCGATCAAGTGTTGTGAGATAAAGATTTTATTTTTGAGATACTTGGAATCTGCTTTTATTTGGGAAGTAGAAATTTTAATAGATGGAATTTTATTTATGGAATATTGGAATAAAATATCTTACCAAACAAAGTTAGAGAGACATAACTTACTGGAAATTGTTAATGTGAGCAAATCACTTGCTCTCTTGGTTGGGTCAAGTTCAATTTCATGGGTACAATTTCAGAAGAATAGGCACTATCCTGGGTTTGTCACTTCAGTCACCGATCCTTCAAACTTCTGTATCCAGTTAGAAGATTCATTTAAAACTCTGAAAGCATTGTTCAAACTGCTCTCTGATCTTCCAGAAAACCTCCCAACTATGCCACAAGAATGTGTAGTTCCTGGTGCCAGCTGCTTAATGAAAAATGGACCTAATGGAAAATGGAACAGAGTTGAAGTGTCTGAAGTGCTCAAAGACTCTGATACATTAATACTTACTTTTATTGATGATGATGGGTTATCAGCTCCCATTCCCATCTGTGATATTCCTAAGCTGAAGGTTATTCCAGAAAAACTGGCTAGTTTACCACGATTAACCTATCCTTGCTCCTTGTTTGGAGTGACACCTACTGACGGGAAACACTGGAATGATGAGGCCAAACTTAAAGTTCAAGAATTTCTTGGTAGACAAGGTCTCACATTCCAGGTCAAGCAGCTTCCTTGTGGACTAAAGCTAGAAGTAGATGTTTTTTGTGAGCAAAACAATGCAGCCAATGTATTGGTTGCTTCTGGTTGTGCTTTGTATTCTGAAGCTGCATCCTTTGGATCAATTAGTCCTGAGCTTCATCTATGGAATTCACATGTTGTTTGTGATCCACTTCAGATCTGCAGTCAGGAGAGCTCTGAAGCACAGATTGCCTTAAATAAAGATGATAAAGGTCCACAGAATTCAGTTTCTCCATTGAAGTGTGTTGATTGCAAAAATTTAAAGAAGAACAGTGCAAAGAATGGCAAAATAAAGAAGAACAGCGCAAAGAATGTACGTTGTAAGAAAAAAGGCTGGCAGAAGACTTCTTTGCATAGCAGTAGAAGAAACTATGGAAATCTGCATAACAGTGATGAGAAATTATTTAATCAATGTTGCGACCGAGAACAACTCAACCAAACATATTCTACAACCATATCAAAAGCTTCTCACAAGTTGCTTTTTGGCTCCAAGAGTGCTCAGATCCAGAGTCATGAAGAAAATTGAACACGTATTCACAGGAAAGGTCAGTTTCAAATGACACTTAAAACAACTGTATAAAATTATTTTATTCTTTGCTTGATATATAATTGGAATGATAGATTGGACTTCCCTTAAGGCTAGGAGTGAGAGAATCATGCATTTAATTTCCGTGCATAAACTGCTATATTGCAAGTTTGGCAATTACATACAGTATATTACTATATTCCACACGTAATGCAGTGTGGGTTGCATCAAATCTATATGAGGTTGCCCAGTGTGGATGGGTGTAGAAAGATAATCTGCCACAATGTGATTATCTATAGACAGGCTTTAAGGCTTATTATGGAGCAGACTATTTGGTCCTCCTGGGGTATGGTCTGTGCCAGGAATTCAACAGCAGACTAACATTCTCATTTGTTCTGCTGAGCATCTTGGCAGGTTTCAGCCAGAATAGCCTTCTGAATTGCTTTCAGGTGGGGAACACTTATAATGGCTTAGATTCTTAGAAATGTGGTTTCAAAAGGAGGTTAGAGATTCCTATTTGATGCTGTGGCCATTGGAAACTGCTGGAGTAATTGGGTTTGGTGCCACCAGTATGCTGATGACACCAGCTCTTTTTATTTCTTTCCCACCTAAATCCAAGGGATCTATTGCTTTACTTCTGAAGTCAGATGAGTGCAAACTTAAGAAGTACAGCCCAGATCAGACACTAATGTTCTTGATTAGTTGAAGGATAGATTATAGAATATGGAATTCAGTCAGATGCTCATTTCACTGGTGTCCAAGAATGCATTGACATGGCTTGGGCACTTGATTTAGGCTCACTTGAAGGAAAACGGCTTTTTAAAAGGCTGGAGGGCATTCTTGTCTTAGAAATATTGAACTTTTTTCCATATACAGTACATGGCAATCTCTGTGTGTGTGTGTGTGTTTATACACACACATACTCGTATTCCCTACACATATATGGAATAATATACATTTCATGTACATGTAAATCTTCCTCATTCTCCTCTGTGTATGAATTTAGCCAGTCCTGTTGCCATCATGCCTCATTTAGCCACAGTAAGGTTTCAGCCTTTTCCATGCCAGTGCCCCCAGATGTGTTGAATTTCAATTCCCTTACTTCCTGCATAGCAAATACACTAACTTGGGGAAAGCTCTACCGTCCATGTGGACTTGACTCTGTATACTTCCTGTGAGTTTGTAGCCCAGTTGAAATTTTATCCATTTATCTCATTGCAGAAGTATAGACTATACTTTAGAAACCAGAACTAAAGAATTACAGGTCAGTGAAAGATAGACAGAGAGACAATGTTCAAAATTTAGAAGGTGAAAAAGAATTTAAATAATGCTCTGTAAAAAGTCAGGTATGACTTTTCAGTAAACCTGGGCAAACTATTATGTATATTTTCTTCCTAATATATCTGCTTGCTTTTTTTTAGGTTAAAATTTGAGTAGGTGGATTTTTACAGTTCAGAACAATGGACAACAGATCAACTTTCATTTGAAAAGTATTGCTTTAGAAGTATGCAGAATATATTCATTCTATTTATAAATTATCATTTATCCATCACAGAAGTCCAGACCAGAAGCGCATAACTTGTAAAAAGTGTAATAGGCCCATTAGTGTTTTGGTTTGGTTATCCTCCTCCCCTGCCATGCACATACATTTTCATGCTTTTCAAAAATCATCTCTACCGTAATTGATTTAGCATTGGGACAATGACAAAATGGAAAAGGAATTATTTTTGAGTATCATTTTCAGCAAAATTAATCTGATATCTTCTTGGACAAAGACCATCTAGCAGCTTATACTAAATTTTTGTTGTGTTGTTAAACTTTGTACTTGTACGTAATAATCATTTGGAGTTTTGTCTAATTTCAAAAATGATTAGGAACTATCAGGATTTTTTTTAGTACGGTGTATCCCAAGAGACAATGTATTTTGGCCATTGCTCATGTTAAAAAAAAATGCAGAAAACAAGGACTCCTTGTTCTATATGTTGCTAGGTTTTGTGGGGTATGTGATTCATACAGTTGTATAGATTGTGTACCTGCCAAATCCTGTTGATTTGTTTTTACCAGCCAGAAGCTTGAATTTAAACTAATATAATAGGAAAAAAATATCTTGATTTCACTTGACCATTTCAATGTAACTACATTTTAATAAAATGCAGATTTAGCTATGGACTCCCATACTTCTTGGCCATTCCACTGTCCTTCTGCAATGCTCTGTTTTGCTTACTAGAACAAAAAGTCTCCATCTAAACTGCAGAATATATTTTGATGTAGGTCATATATTAAGACAGATGTAAGTCAAAGTCACAGATATTTCATTAGTTAAAGAGAAGCTTAATACTGAGTTGATTTCTACCAATTCTTGCCCGTGTGAAAGAACTGTAATTTGATAGTTTGAATCTGTTTTCTTTTGTTACACTTGCTTAGTGACTTGTGCATTCACATAGAAGAGAATCAGTGATGGGTAAACAGAAGTCGTGATTTAAAACCCAGTTGAATCTTTTCTGTGCACTAGGATGCTTGGAAGTCGTACATATTTTTATTGCAGCATGTACTTCACTGAGCCCCAGTAGCGAAGGTCTTTCCAGTTTTGCTTAGAGGGAAGAGGAGCTGTATGTTGAAAGGAGAACGCTCTTCTGACAGCTTGATCATTTTTGTTAGTTTTTCTTTTAAACTCCTACATATTTCAATAGTTCTAATAACTTTACATTTTGAAACACATAAGTTGATAGAACTAAACGCATTTGTGTAAGACATGCTTAACTTAAGTGGCTTAAAAGTACTACCAAAGGAACAGAAGCCTCCAGTTAGCCGTAGGGCATGTTGGAACTAACCGTGAAACATTTCTTCTTGTAACAGGCAAGAACAACAGGAATTATAGTTTTTTATATCTATATGAACCCAAATGGGGTGCTCATGTAAACTCAAAGTAGTTCAAAAAGACAGCATTGTATGTATAATTACTGATGAGTATCGGTGAGAAAACATATCTTCTGGTTATATAGCGTAAATATGAGATTTATTTATTTATTTATTTATCGTATTTTTCCACCACCCATCTCGGAAATGACTCGGCTTAACTTAAATGGCTTAAAAGTGCTCCCAAGGGAACAGAAGCCCCCAGTTAGCCGTAGGGCTTGCTGGAACCCTACGGAGTTTTCTTGCTGAGAGCACTGAAGAAAGGTGTTTGTGACTATTTCATGGTGTTCATAAAGTGCACTATATTTTTCTTTAAATAAAAGAATATTCTTTAATTCCAGTGATACAAAATTCTTATTAAGCAGCATTGAAGTGGTGATACAAGTTTAATACAGCCACAGTCAAGCTGTAGGAAAGCTGTATTTGTCTGATGCTTTCTCATATCAGATTCCAGGCCTTTTAGTTGGTGAAAGCTTCTGTGGGAGGGAGGGAGGGAGGTGGGTGGGGAGAGAGAATATTAAAGATACATTTCTGAAATCAGTAAGATTTTGCTTTTATATGAGGCATTACAGTAGGATTCTTTTCAGGTGCCAGGCACCATTGTGCAATTTCCCCTCCCCTCACTCAATTCACCCTAAACCCTAGGAGATTTTGACTTTTTTAAAAAAAAAATGTTGAGGGCCCGTAGTTGCCATGGCTTTGGGGGGCATGTTACTAACCTTCATTTTATGGAACAGAGCTGGAAGAGGAGGTGTTACTATGTCAAGTAGTCCTGAATGTAAAATAAGCTATGTTACCGCTTATGTTGCAGTTGCTGTTCTTGTTATTATTTCAGCACTGAGCACAACATGCAGTTGGCCTTGGCTATTTTGCCATGGAGACATAAAGTGTATGTTTTGTGATGTGCATATCCCTGCAAGAATGCAAATGTGTGCCTACAGTCAATTAAATAGACTTCAGGGTACAATTTAAAGCAATAACTGTCATTCTTTTTTTCTGTTAATCAAACCTAAAGTGTTCTAGATTTTCAGAAAATAATAGGTACCAAAAATTAATGAATACAACAGCAGCAAGGAAACCAAATATAGGAATAATAATTCCTTTCCAGGAACAGGCAGAAGTTTAATAGCAAGTCATATGAATAAGGTCGATTGAAATTTGTGGTACAATATTATGAAAGAATTAGATTTGATCACCTGGAAGAACACCATGAAAGGGTATAGGAATTCTAGGGAAATGCATCATTATCGAAATGACTGCATTTCTGCTGGATGCAAACTTCAGGTGCATCTGGAGCAAGTCCTTAGATGTTGAATAAAAGCAGATATGGAAAGTAGTATACAAAAACCTAGCTAGAGCTAATGTCAGAATGTGTATTATCTATGTGGATAGATCTTAAAGAACATGGAGGATGGGGTCCATCTATAAGGTACATAATAGCAACTCTAGGAAACAATCTGAGAAAACTTTTTACTTGTAGTAGTGAAAGAAATGGCTAACAATCTAAATTAGCTCCTTGGATAAGTACAGCACAGAATAGCAAGAAACAAAATTGCTAATACTTGGTAGAACTCTAGCAGAATAACCCTTTACATCTGATTTGCTGCAGTTTAGAATGTTAACAATGTGGGCCTGGCTAGCTGGCCTGAGTCAAGTCCTCTTCAGAGACTGGTGAGTCTTAAGACGTGGGCCGTGTTAGTATGGACCTCTTTTCTGTTACAAAAGGGCGATAGGGATTTGTTTTGAGCTCAATATATTGTATAAAACAACCACTAGCACCAAAGCCATTTTAGATTACTCGAGTAGCTGGAAGCTGCTGTTACCTATAAAAGCATATGCCTCTATGTGACTCACTTAACTTCATTCGCTGTAGGGTAGTTCTATTACAGACATTTCTTCCCAGCTTGCTTTTCCAGAGATTGAGACTTTAAATGTGAAACCAGGCAGTTGTAGCCCTAGAGGAACTAATTTGAACTGCCCAGTTCTGATAACAACCTTTCTTCCACATGGCAAGTAATTTTTAACTCCTGCAATGTTTTCCACTCTTTACTATTGAGGACATTTAAGGTACTAGATACTCCCAGCAAGAGTCTTTGTGTGTAAGGGTGTAGTGTTAGTGATTCAACTTCTTCCTCACAGCAGCATCTTTTACTCTTCCTGGCTGGAGGGAGGATATTTGAAGGAAGACTTTACAAAAACTATGCTTGTTGTTTGATAGAATATTTTAGTCTCCAAATATAGCAAAATCTTTTGCTATTGCAACAACCATATATTATTAAAGAAGATAAATAAAGGAATGCTAAGACTTCTTAAATAACATTTATTTATTATTTTTATTTATCCTGCCTTTATTATTTTTATAAATAAATCAAGGCAGTGAACATACCTAATACTTCTTCCTCCTCCTATTTTCCCCATAGGAACAACCCTGTGAGGTGAGTTGGGCTGAGAGGGAGGGACTGGCCCAAGGTCACCCAGCAGGCTTTCATGCCTAAGGTGGGACTGGAACTCTCAGTCACCTGGTTTCTAGCCCAGCACCTTAACCACTAGATCTAACTGGCATTTAAAATAAATAGTCATTAATGCTTTTAAGATAACAGTGAGACATAGCTATAAGTATGATGCCAGGATCATGTAATACTGTGCCAAAAAAAGAACAGGTATGGATTAGATTTTCCCAGGGTTCTCTTTGGCATTCTAGAAGATTTTTAAAAAACTGGTAATTTCTTAGGGAACCAATGCAAAATTATGCATATGCTTTCATTCTTGGTTTACAATATGCTCAAGGTGGGTAACGTCTTCAGTAATCAATAAAGTGTAAGACATCTGAATATATGCAAATACCTTAGATAACTTCCTGTGCTTCAGTCAACCAAGCAGGCTTGTTTGATTTATGAACATGAGTATTGTGGCTTATTCAGCAAATCATTCTTAAAACATACCATGGTCCAACAGATGCATGAAGCTGTCCAGTTGAAGATATCTTGTTCTTATGATATGTATAATTGGCTACCTAAAACTCAGTCATGAAGGCAGGTATCCCAAGAAACTTGGGATCCTGTTCTAAGACCCTAGTTCTTATTTAATCATTTCACTTAGACCAAGCACATATGAGGTCTTCTTGAGTTCACACCAATATCCTGTATAATGAGTATTCCTTCAGATTTTGCACAACTCCCAGTAGTGCTAGGCAAGAGGCCACTGGTGAAAGATACTAGGGTTTTAGCATAGTAACATCTAAAGAGACACAGATTACACACACATAATTTGCAGTCACCCAGAACCTCAGTTTGATCAATGTACAGTATAAAAATATTCTGTTATATTGATCTGTAGCTCTTGCAGGGTCTATATGCCACATGGTTCATTTCTCATAATCCCTTCCTGACACAATTCCTCATGCTGAGTCTGCAGGTGTCCCTCAGAGAGTTGTGGGGAAGGTGGTACAGCTTCTCTGGAGGCCTTTCAAAGATATGTGCACACACAAAAAATTTATCCCTTGAGGTTCAATTCAGACTTGTGCTTGATGTTTGTTGCTTGTCTATAGCTACACCTGCTTGATTCTGCTACAGGTACTGTAGCTGACTTCAGCCTCTAAGCAGCTCCTGCATTGCTTTTTCTTCCAGTCGAGATGCTCCTGTAGCCTCCAGATGTCTTCCTCCATCTCGAACTTTCTCAGTGTCCAAATCTTCAACAAGGCATGCAATTCCTATACTCACATTTTCTGCCAGTTCAGGTTTTATATTCTGGCCAGTTAGATCTAAGGGTAAGGTCCTGCTTAAGAAAAAAGGAGAGTGAAGCCTTTGGATGAGTTGGGAGACTCCAGATTACCAGTCCTGGCAGGCACAGCTATAGCAGGCCATGCTACTTGGCACCCTTGGTCAGTGTTTTGGAGAGGGGCTTGGCTGTTTCAGGCACAACTTCCTCCTGCGGTTCATTACAGCAGCATCTGTTGGTCTGTATGCTTTGGTGAAAGGGAAGGGGTCTGCTGGCCTCAACTTACTCTATCAACCCAGGGATGGGGCCAAAGCTTCCTTGGGGGGAGGGTGAACATTGGGCTGCACCACTCCAATTTTGGGGCAGTGTTTTGGGGCTTCAAGGAGAAGAACATCGGTATCTGTGGCTGGGGTGAGCTACACCATCCCCTGATTTTATGGTGTCCTCAAGCACTGTAGAGCTTTGAGGAGGGAGGAAAGCAGCCAGTTCCTTGATGGTCCCATAGCTCTGGGTGAAGCTGTTAAATTTGGGGGCGGGGAGTGCCTTGCCAGGCTACATGGTACCTTTTGAGGTCTCAGCTATTTCAGATGGCCTCCATGCCAGCAACAGCATGGACAGTAACCATTGTGCCACTCTACACTAACAAGTCCCAGTGTCCCCCGCTTTTTTCACAGATTATATCTTACAGTTGGGGGAAGTGTCAAGATTGGTACAAATTACTAACTATAAGTGCAGTGGTTTCCATAAGTGCACTGGGATCAACTAAAAAACAACAACAACCCAATAACAAATGGCTTTTTGCTGAGACACTATTAAGTCCTGGCATCTCCCATTGCCTCCATAACCAGGTAATTGTCTTCCAGTCAAATCCAAAAATCAGCAGAGAAGTACATCCTAGATAGTCCTTCTGTTGTTAGGAAATGCCCTCCTAAATCATGAAGCTCGTACTCTTGCTAATGTGTATCTTTCACAATGTCTTGTTATGAATTTAGCCTCCAAGTCCAACTGGCATCTTACAGTAAGCGTGCTACAGCTGATTGTGGAAGTTTGCTCTGCACGGTAAACCTGTACAAGGTGAATGTGCTTTGACTTGACAAGATAAAGGCTCACAGAAATAACCAATTTTCTCTGTTCAGGGATGGAAGTTATGAGATAGGACGAGTGTGAAAAATGTAACCTCATTTGGATGCTGGTGAGATGTACACAGAGCCACCAGGTGGAGACCTTGCATTAATTTTCATAAATGGGAACAAGCAAAAAAGAACAGCTTTCCATGCAAAATAACTGTGAAAATGTTTGACAGTTCTTGCAATGGAAAATTATGCAGAATACTTACTTTCGTGGTATAATTTGCATATGTGAGATGCTTTAGACATATGTTGCCACTGAAACTTGAATAAAGGGTTGTTTTGTTGCTTTAATAAATGTACCAGGATGAGTCTGTTCAGGTGGTTAGTGTATAACACAACGAGTGCACAGCTTTTACTGTTCTGTTACATGAGGATCCAGACTTCTTCCTCAGGGAAGTCCTCCTGTATGAGACATTTGCCTTCCCAGCAGTGACTGACTAATATATTTTCAGCTATTTCAGGAGACACTTCCATCCTCGAATTTGATTAAGGTGTGGCTAAATTGATGTTGCTTTTGTATTTTTTGTCTAGCATAGTGTCTGCTTCAATTAGCCATAATGGAGAATTCAAAAGTTGCTAGCTGTCTCTTGCACAGCATTGATTTCCCTCTTTTTTTCTTCTATTTTTGCCCTTTTGGGGGGATTTTTTTCTTCCCGTTTTCTTTAAATGCAAGAATGGCACTCATGCTTGCCTATTGGAACCATATTTCTTCAAGGATTCCAGAGCAAGTAGATCTAGGAAGGCCACTTTTGTCTCTGATGGAACTTTTTGAACAAGGAAATGTTTCATTATACATGCCACCTTGCTGGTGAAGCTGACACATCAGTTGCTGGATTAATTTTTTAAATGGTAGAAACTGCCTAACTGACTTGCATTGATGTTTTGATTGTAACGTTTAAACATTATTTTGTGATTCATTATCCTGAGCTATCCTGATTTATAGTGAAAAGGATGGATATAAAGGTAATAAATAAGCACACACACATCTTTTAATTCATTTCATATTTAGAATTGTGCAGCTCATCTTTATGTGCCAGATAATAGTACTAAGAGTGAATGCTTCATGAAAACAGAAGAAAATTCTTAATTCTATATCTACTTTATGTCTATCAGTTTAAAATAAACATAATAGAGACATGTGGAATTATCCTGCAATTCTACTTTAATCGCTATAGCACAGCCTTCTCAAACCTGGCATGTTTGGGTTACATTTCCCAGAATTCACAGTCAGTTCTGCTACTGTAGTATCTGCTGTTATTCTAATCTGTAAAATTTTGATCTACCCACCTTCTTTAGAAGAGTCTTACTGTTGAACAAAATCACTGTAGAGTAAATTTCATACAATGTGAGATAGAAGCAGTGGGTGGAACTAGACTTAGCCATAAATCAAACAACTCCACTGAAACAAATAGGACTTAGGTTTATGAACTCAGGCCCCGTTGATGTCAGTCTAGATTAAATGCAACTAAACTTTCTGCAGAAATATCACACATAACTTGCAAAGTTTTTCAAGGAGCTTAAAGTATATGTGTAATTATGCATAACTTACGAAGTCTTAGGACGGTATTTGATTGCTATAACTTTATGTAATGATTGGACAATGATGTTAAGCCCAACGATGCCAAATGCACAATAATAAGTAATTCCACTGTTGTTATTTAAAATAAAATTGGAGGTGTTGAAATTGGAATTACACATCCAATCAGAGTTGTTATTTCTATTTGATGAATGGCTGGTTTGCCCTAAGCTGCTGATCTATTAATGCTGAATATTTCCACAATTGTTCCTCTGCCTGTAGATACTGCTGCAAAGAAGATTAGAAGCTTTATTACTTAAACAGAAAACTCTGAAATAATACAATGGGGGAAAGATAAGTCTGTGTACAACAAAAGGCAAATTTGCATGGGCTTATTTTAACCCAAACGTTTGACCTACAGCTTAAACAATTTTAAAAAAATGTAAACCAGGACACTTAATTGTTGAAAGCAGTAATCTTGAAGTTAACTCATGGAAATCTTTTTGTTCTCCTAAGCTCCCTTCCCAATTATATTTTTAATTAAATTTAATTATTCTAAGAATGTGTTGGCCAATTGTCCACTGTGAAGGCCTCTTCATTAAAGGTTATGGATTATAATCTACCATGCTGGTCCATGGGTGGGGGGGGAAGGGTGGGGCATACCACTTTTAAATGTCATGTGAACAGGCACGTCCCAGGTTTTGGGGTCTTGCAATAAATGAATTTAAAAAAAAAAGTCCTGAGGAAGCTGTAGCCATAGTACATATTTCTGACATGCCTCTTTAATAAAAATCTATACCAATCTGCTAGTTTTTGTAGTTTAGCAGCTTCTGGAGGGCTGCAGATTCCCTATCCCTTTCAGCTCTGTTTATGAATAATGTAATGGTGTTTCACTTTCTCACTTCGGCTAGCAACAGTCTGGAGGGGAAAAAACCCTCCCCTATACATCTATTGGGTCTTTCTCCTGGGCTGTAAATTCCTGCTGTTTATTTTTCCGAGGGCCATCAGCACAGACAGGAGGGGCTGTTTAGTGGCAACAGAAAGGGGGAGCCTTCCCGACCCTTGCAGATCCTGTCTTTTCATGCTGCCCATTAACCATAAAGAAAATATTACAATGTTATTGAAAACACTAAAACACAAAACAACAACTAGCTGTCTTAGTAAATGGGATACAAATAAAAATAAAACTGCTCTTCCTGAGTAGTGCAATCAACACACTGCACATATCAAATGATGCCCCCTAGATAAGCTCACTATCCAGTTCTCTTCGACATCTCTTGAAATTGTTGCAGGCATGAAGCCTGCAGGCCTAGGTGCACAAGCCAGTCCACTGATTTATATTTGGAGTAAGCATGTATACAAATGAATGATTATTTTTGAAATATTCACCATATTTCATATGCTGAGAAAGATTAAAGAAAAGCAAAGAAGGAGAAATACTGCTTTGCTCCCCTAAGCAAAAAAAAAAAAAGTTTGTATAACAGTACAGGTAGTCCTCACTTAGTGACCACAATTGGGACTGGTAACTTGTCACTAAGCACCACGATCAATAAGCAAAACATGTGGACTTATGGTCTCACTTCCCATTCAGTCGTTAAGTGAATCACCGCAGTCATTAAAAGTGAGACATCACATGACAGCGACTTCCAATTTTACTGCTGCCTTCTCTATTCACTGCTTGTTGCAAGCCAGTGCAACACAAATGCCCACAGGTTGTGAAGTGCCCTAATGTCGATCATGTGACTGTGGGGCCATCGCACAGGCTGTAAATGCGAGAACTGGTCATAAAGGTACTTTTTCTGTACCTTCGTAACTTTGAATGGTCACTAAATGAGGCAGTTGGTAAGCAAGGACTACCTGTATGTGTATTTGGAGAGCTATTAAAGTTCCTGTTCAGAATACAGGATAAGAAAAGAATCATCATTTTAGGAAGCTCAGTTTTTGTTTCCTTTGTAACAGATGATTCACTGCTTGGCTATGAGATCAATCACCTAATCCAACACTATCCAAATGAAGAATGTGGATCTGGATTTTTTAGATTGCAGAGACCAAGTCTTCCAGTTCCAAAGTCTGGTCTTACTGTCCATTTTAATTAGCTTATGACTAACCTCCAAATATAATAGGCAAGGATGCCTTTAAGATCTAGTGGAAAGTCTGAGCTCAGAACTAAATTTAGATTATATCATTATTGCCAGAAGGGTAAATTAATAGCAGAATATGTGTGAAAAAAAATATGCATATCACCATGGAGAAATTGTTCTCTTGTTCCCCATGGGTGAACATAATGGCCTGGTTCATGCATTATACTAAGCTATAATTTGCTTTTGTTTGTTGTATTACACAAACAATTGCTTAGCGGGATGTATGAACAGAGTCCATCCCTTTTCAGTATTCCTAATGTGGGACTGATAAAATGGAATAGAGAGATGAAGGAGGGATGAATTATGCAACAGAGAAGAAACAACTGAATTGAAGCCAGGATTCATCCGGAATCCTATTTATTTTGGTGTGTAATTAGTCCACTTTCTTCCCATTGTGGAGCTTGAGTATCTTTTGTTTTAATTAAGGTTAAGGGAATCATGTCATAACCTTGCCAAATAATGGCTGATTTTTTTTTCAGTTACCTAAATCACACATGCCTTAGCTTAGTCCTCCCTAGAGGTATGCCAACTGCTTCCACCCATTTTTCACCTAGTATGCTATCTCATAAAAACTCAGCGTATCTGCTGTGAGCTGATCTTCTCCATTCACTCCACAGGACAGAGGTTTATTCCTTAGCTTACAAAGCAACAACCCAAATCTGATACAGCAATTGTAAGACGTTACATAGATGTACCTGTTCTCCTAGGCATGGTTATCTTAATTTCCAATCTGCATAGCGCATAATTTATTCTAGTAAAATTAGATGTATACCTATACCCAGCTTTGAATGTAACATTGGAAACATCTGACATGGCCACCCAAATGCTTATTAAGCACTACATGTAATTTCGTGTCATGGTGCTCTAGTCTCAGAGATAGCCAGCACTTTTGTACAGCTTGTCAATGGATCCCTGCAAAATGGCAGAGGTTGTGTCAGAACTGTCTTGTTCTTGAACAGTAGATGCCCAGAGACAATTACATGTCCACACTGACAGCTTGGTATCTTGGATATCTTTCCCTCAGTCCCTGCAAAGAAATGAGAAGATTTCACAAAGTTGCTGAGATGCCAGTTTCCAGCTGGAAAGCTAGGTCATGAGCTTCATGTCAAATTGGCCCAGTGCTGTAACAGGCAAGCTGGTGGCTCCTTAGCTGATAGATGGGGTGGGGGGGGGTGGCAATGGGGAGCTGCAGTCAACCCAAGCTAAGAGCCTCTGGGAAACTCCAAAGATGTATCATGATACTCTTCATTTATGGGAACTTTCAGGTATCACACAGCCTTTTACGACAAAAGTTATACAGTTAAAACATCTGAAGCCGGTGATCTGGAGGGACAGGGAGTCCAGTATGTATAAGCTCATGCTGTATACAAAATCCAACTTAACTGAATAGTGTTTAGTACTCCCTAGAGCTGTTCCTCTTGATATGTTGGCATACAGATTAGCATGCGGCAGTGCCTCTTCATCGTGTTTTATCTCTCTTATTCAGCTCCTCTAGTCAGCTACATAGTAGGAGGGATCATGCTTCATTCAAGTGTGCTCATCTGTTGCTTATGCTGCTAGAGTTTAATGACATGGTGAAAAATGAAGTTGAGAAGGGGAGAGCAGGCTCTTGAGTGGCCTGAAGAAGCTCCAGGGTCAAATGAGAAAGCAAGTTAGGTGGCATTGCTTTCCAGTTTAAAGGGCCTTTTCCAAGATTTATGCACTTTTAGAATGACTGGATTTATGCAGATAAAACCTTAGTGTCTGATGTGAAACCAACGCTAAGGCATTTTTGGAGCAGAAACTGAGCCTTGAAACTTTAGATTGGAAAATAGTGGATTTAAAAGCCTTGTGGACTTGAGTCGCATGATACAAGAAATGCTTATCTTGAAAAGTCTGACCAATAACATGTCACAGATGTAGAAACAGCCTTGAAAATCCAGAAAGATCCTCAGAATGCAGTGACCTGTTTAGAGGGCTCATGTCCCAATTTCAGAATATTCCGTATAATGCTGAGTGAGATCAGACCACAGCAGTCTTAATGGATAATTTTATGTGAAATTTCTATGCTACAAGTGCAATATAAGCTTAAATAGGAAGCTGTTTATTGTGTGGGTTTTCATTTGCATTCTGGACAAAATCCCAGTCCTATCTTGAGATTTTTGACAGCTACAATATAGGAACATATTCTGCAAGTGAGATCTCTGGAACAGAATCCAAAAAATTAATGATTTTTGCAGATCTCCACAAATTCTTCAGAAGCAGAAACTACTTAGTAAAGCTTGGTTGGCAGCTAAAAAAAAATCTTAGAATAGGATTTAACAAATTTCTGTTTCCAGTGATTTTTTTGTTTATCCCTGGATTCTAGCATGAAGAAGCTTTTTGATCTAGAGGCTGCAGCAAAGTTTGTTGTTTTTCAGGTCATCTGAAATAAAGAATAGTGGTCTAAATATTGCATTGTATTGTATATATTAATTTTCTATCTTTTAGAGGGATGGATGAGGGGATGTTACTATACTGTAACTTAAGTATGTCTCATCCAGAAATTCCAGTAACTGTAGTTTCTTTCTCATTTAGTTCCTTCTTTTTTTTGCTTTGTATTTTTCTTTTGACTAGCCCACCCCCATTTTTTATTTTTTTTTCAAATGTAGTTTTTATTTGAACTGAAATGAACTGAAATGGACTGGAATGGGCCACTTCACATCAAATGACCACCAGATCTACTACTGTGGACAAGAGGACCACAGAAGAAATGGAGTAGCCTTCATAATTAATAGTAAAGTGGCTAAATCAGTGCTTGGATACAATCCAAAAAACAATAGAATGATCTCAATTTGAATTCAGGGCAAGCCATCTAACATCACAGTGATCCAAATATACGCCCCAACCACGTATGCTGAAGAAGCTGAAATAGAGCAGTTCTATGAGGATCTGCAGCACCTTCTGGACAACACGCCTAAAAGAGATGTTATTTTCATCACAGGAGACTGGAATGCTAAGGTGGGCAGTCAAATGACACCCGGAATTACAGGTAAGCATGGCCTGGGAGAACAAAACGAAGCAGGACATAGGCTGATAGAATTTTGCCAAGACAATTCACTCTGCATAACAAACACTCTCTTCCAACAACTTAAGAGATGGCTTTATACATAGACTTCACCAGATGGACAACACCGAAATCAGATTGACTACATCCTTTGCAGCCAAAGGTGGCGGACATCTATACAGTTGGTAAAAACAAGACCTGGAGCTGACTGTAGTTCAGATCACGAACTTCTTATTGCACAATTTAGGATCAGACTAAAGAGATTAGGGAAGACCCACAGATCAGCTAGATATGAGCTCACTAATATTCCTAAGGAATATGCAGTGGAGGTGAAGAATCGATTTAAGGGACTGGACTTAGTAGATAGGGTCCCGGAAGAACTATGGACAGAAGTTCGCAACATTGTTCAGGAGGCGGCAACAAAATACATCCCAAAGAAAGAGAAAACCAAGAAGGCAAAATGGCTGTCTGCTGAGACACTAGAAGTAGCCCAAGAAAGAAGGAAAGCAAAAGGCAACAGTGATAGGGGGAGATATGCCCAATTAAATGCAAAATTCCAGAGGTTAGCCAGAAGATATAAGGAATTATTTTTAAACAAGCAGTGCGCGGAAGTGGAAGAAGACAATAGAATAGGAAGGACAAGAGACCTCTTCCAGAAAATTAGAAACATCAGAGGTAGGTTCCAGGCAAAAATGGGTATGATCAAAAACAAAGATGGCAAGGACCTAACAGAAGAAGAAGAGATCAAGAAAAGGTGGCAAGAATATACAGAAGACCTGTATAGGAAAGATAACAATATCGGGGATAGCTTTGACGGTGTGGTCAGTGAGCTAGAGCCAGACATCCTGAAGAGCGAGGTTGAGTGGGCCTTAAGAAGCATTGCTAATAACAAGGCAGCAGGAGACGACGGCATCCCAGCTGAACTGTTCAAAATCTTGCAAGATGATGCTGTCAAGGTAATGCATGCTATATACCAGCAAAGTTGGAAAACGCAAGAATGGCCATCAGATTGGAAAAAATCAACTTATATCCCCATACCAAAAAAGGGAAACACTAAAGAATGTTCAAACTATCAAACAGTGGCACTCATTTCACATGCCAGTAAGGCAATGCTCAAGATCCTGCAAGGTAGACTTCAGCAATTCATGGAGCGAGAATTGCCAGATGTACAAGCTGGGTTTAGAAAAGGCAGAGGAACTAGGGACCAACTTGCCAATATCCGCTGGATAATGAAAAAAGCCAGGGAGTTTCAGAAAAACATCTATTTCTGTTTTATTGACTATTCTAAAGCCTTTGACTGTGTGGACCATAACAAATTGTGGCAAGTTCTTAGCGGTATGGGGATACCAAGTCATCTTGTATGCCTCCTGAAGAATCTGTATAACGACCAAGTAGCAACAGTAAGAACAGACCACGGAACAACGGACTGGTTTAAGATTGGGAAAGGAGTACGGCAGGGCTGTATACTCTCACCCTACCTATTCAACTTGTACGCAGAACACATCATGCGACATGCTGGGCTTGAGGAATCCAAGGCTGGAGTTAAAATCACTGGAAGAAAATTAACAATGTCAGATATACAGATGATACCACTTTGATGGCTGAAAGTGAAGAGGAACTGAGGAGCCTTATGATGAAGGTGAAAGAAGAAAGTGTAAAAGCTGGCTTGCAGCTAAACCTCAAAAAAACCAAGATTATGGCAACCAGCTTGATTGATAACTGGCAAATAGAGGGAGAAAATGTAGAAGCAGTGAAAGACTTTGTATTTCTAGGTGTGAAGATTACTGCAGATGCTGACTGCAGTCAGGAAATCAGAAGACACTTAATCCTTGGGAGAAGAGCAATGACAAATCTCGATAAAATAATTAAGAGCAGAGACATCACACTGACAACAAAGGCCCGCATAGTTAAAGCAATGGTGTTCCCCGTAGTAACATATGGCTGCGAGAGCTGGATCATAAGGAAGGCTGAGAGAAGGAAGATAGATGCTTTTGAACTGTGGTGTTGGAGGAAAATTCTGAGAGTGCCTTGGACTGCAAGAAGATCAAACCAGTCCATCCTCCAGGAAATAAAGCCAGACTGCTCACTTGAGGGAATGATATTAAAGGCAAAACTGAAATACTCTGGCCACATAATGAGGAGACAGGACACCCTGGAGAAGATGCTGATGCTAGGGAGAGTGGAAGGCAAAAGGAAGAGGGGCCAACCAAGGGCAAGATGGATAGATGATATTCTAGAGGTGATGGATTCGTCCCTGGGGGAGCTGGGTGTGTTGTAGACCGACAGGAGGCTCTGGTGTGGGCTGGTCCATGAAGTCACGAAGAGTTGGAGGTGACTAAACAAATAAACAACAACAACAAGAAGAAGTTTTTATTTTGTGACCTGTTACATTTTTCTTTTAGTTCTTCAAAAAGTTTGGCTGATTTAACTGATTGCTTTTCTTCTTTTTCCTTTATTTTATTTATTTCCTTTATTTTATTTTATTTTTATTTATTTTATTTTTATCCCACCTTTATTTATTTATTTATTTTTATAAATAGCTCAAGGCAGTGAACATACCTACTATTCCTTCCTTCTCCTATTTTCCCCACAAGAACAACCCTGTGAGGTGAGTTGGGCTGAGAGAGAGTGACTGTCCCAAGGTCACCCAGCTGGCTTTCATGCCTAAGGCAGGACTAGAACTCTCAGTCGCCTGGTTTCTAGCCTGGAGCCTTAACCATTAGACCAAACTGGCTCTCCTTTAACCTATGAAAATGTTGGTTTGTTTATGTGGTGTTTTGTTTATTTGTTTATGATGACTTCAGTCATTGCATGGAATATAAAATGCCTTAGATGACCTTCTAAGAGGAGATGGATATTGACTGAATTGGGCAAGTGAAAAGCTGAAATTATTTATTTTACAAGAAACTTATATTTCTAAATATGAAGTTTAGAAGTTAGGCTAGTCAAGTGTATATTCATGGAAATTCAAACTCCGCTATGGGTGTAATAACTTTGAATAATAAGCATTCAAAATTTATAGTGGAACAAGAAATAAGTAACCCAGATACATTTTTAAAAAAATACTGATGATTAAACATTTTAATAATAATGTTGCATTTATTAATTAATATGGTCATATTAAAGATCATCCAGATGTTTTACATAGGTGTACTGAATATCTTTTTACTTTAGCCCTGAATCAGATAATTATGGCTTGAGATTTTAATCACGTTAGGTCGTAATGCTGTTCCAGCTAAATTTATTTCTTGTACATGGAAAGTGCTACAAGCTTATATGCTGGAGTTTAATTTGGTAGATATATGGTGACTTAAATCCTTCACAGCGAGAATATACTGTTTTTTAACATCACATAAGATGTATATTGAATTTATTAGTTTTTAGTGTCTTGATCTTTGGTTGAATGGAAGTAGTATAGGTAATATGTAATATAGGTTCTACTGCAACAGCTAATCATGTTCCAGTAATACTCTCAATTAATATAAGCAAAAATTATCCATTTTTAAAAAAAAAATAGTGTTTAAATACATCATTACTAAAGAAACCAGATTTGGGGGATTTCCCCCCCCTAAAAACAGAAATTTAATGATGGTTTAGAATTCTTTTAAGGTATATATTCATTGCTGCATTATTGCATATGCCAAGGATTTTCAAACTTTCATGAAACCTGTTCATTTTTTTTAGAAGGGGGTGGGGCTTCTGAATATCAGCTGACCAGCCCCTCCCTTTCTGCTACTGAGAATGCTATGGATGCCCCTGAAGAGCAGCACTGAGGTAGGGACAGATGGCTGCGTGTCTTTGAGGTTCTTTCCTCATTTGGTTTCTTTTTTCCCCCTTAGTTCCTTATAGAGAGTTGGGAACAAAGGAGAAAAAAAACCTATCCATAAAGGACTAAGAGGAAAAAATATCTCTCTGCAAGGGACTATAGGGTTTTTCTGGGTGGGGGCGGGAGGCGTTCCCTAGTATCACAGAACCCGTGCAGTTCCTTGTGGAACCCTAGAGTTGCACAGAACCCAGTTTGAAAAAAACCAAGCATATGCTTTTTGGAAAAGGAATAGAAAACTATTTGGAAAATAAAGTGAAGGAATTTTTGAATGCATATGCATAATTCCTGCACTGAAATTATAGAAAGCTTTTATGTCTGCTAAACAGGATCTTAATTCCCTCCATGCCCTGAATACAGAATATTAATTGAATCACCTAAAGCAGAGATAGTGAGAGTGGGGGGAATGGCCTAGCAAATAATAGGCTTCTCAATTGAAGTAGCTACAACAAAGCAATATTATTTCTCCTATCAAAGATCCTCGGGGTAAAATATGCAATGACCCTGCTCTAATAAACCAGCAATATTTTGAATTATTTTTATACCTGACTTTATAATTCTGAGTCAAAGGTTGCTGAAGAAGAAATTAATATTTTTTTATACAATAAAGCTCTTCAAAAGATTACATATGACCCAGTCCATCATTTAGCAGCACCTTTATCTCTATGGGAAATAATAGACACTATGAAATCTACCAAGACAGAAAACGCTTCTGGTCCTGATGCCTATCAAGTTCAATGACATAAGAGATATACTGATGTTTTTCACTGCAGTATTGTTGTAGCCTTATAATTATGCTTTTCTGAATAAAGTTTTTTCCAACTTATTTTAATAAGGCTTATAGAACAGTGATTCTGAAGGCTGGTAAAGATCCTGCTGTCCCCCAGTCTCCTTGCTGAATGTTGAAGTCATCTGGACAATAATCCAGGCATACAGACCATAGATAATAGTACATTGAATTATTCATCCTATGGAATCTGATTTTATAAAAGGCAAAGACTATGGACATTTGTAACAATGGGATCTTATCTGTTTGAATTCTCTTAAATATCTTGGAATAATTATTCCAAGTTAATCTCTTCATTTGTAGATGTACTTATATGAAATATTTTATCTCAGATTAGCACTTAAATGATTAAAAAGAAAGATTACAGTAAAATATAAGTGTAGAAAAAATATTGCTTGAAGATGGACATAGAGATTTTTATGTTAGTTTATTAATGGAATAGCAAACCTGTTAAACCAATATGGATACAAGTAGAAAATTATTACTTGACCATTTGATATCATGGAAGACATTTGGCTCAATTTTTAGGTGCAGATCTATTGTTTTTCCAGCATGAAGGTTGTGGAGCAGTTTTGGAAGATTTTTGAGTATATTTTTGACAGGACAAATTTATACACGATCAATTTACACTTTGGAATAATCCCAGTTTGAAAATTGCAGGTTACTTATTGATTATTTTTCACATTCTGAGATTTTGGGGACATTTATGCTTTAGGTCAACTTATCGCTAACCAATTTTTAAAATAATTGAAGTATTTCAAGAAGAATTTGGATTGTCTAGATCTGTGGAATGGCGGTATGTTCTAAACCATTTCAAGTATTGCAAGAAAAAAATTAATTTAAATACAAGGAAAAACTTCCTGATAGTAAGATTGGTACAACAGTGAAGCAATTAACTTACAGAGCTTGTGGTTCTTCATATTTGGAGGTTTATAAGAGGAAGATGGATAGCCAAAACCTTGAGGATGGTCTAACTGATTTCCTGCACATTGCAGAAGGTTGGACTAGATGATTTTTGTGGTCCTTTCCAACTCTATAGTTCTATGAATCGATTATTTTAGATTGTCTCAAACTGTGGAATGGCAGTATGTTCAGTTAAAACACCTTTTGTGTCCTGACTCCCTTACTCATGACATTTTGATTTCATAATTGGATCCAGATGTATTAGCAGCATCAAAAACACCTGATCTGCCATCAGCAATGAAATGTGTTTTGGGTAATTCTAATTGTGCAGCCTTTTTCTATAGACACTTACAGAGTATTGCTAAGAAAGATACTACTTATTTGCAGGAACTTTGAATAAAGAGTTGGAATACCCTATATTAACAAATCAATGGTTAAAGGTCTTAAAGAATGTTAAATATTCTCTTACTATCTTAAGATGACAGTCACTAATTCACTAAATGATCACTCACATCTACCAGACAACCATATGTGTTTTTAAAAGGTTAGTTATGAACCTCACTGAAATGATGGAGGTCATTTATGAGTATGAAATCAAAGTTGGATAACAATAGGGCATAGGATATGGGCTTGCCTCATACTAATCGGAGTTTTGTTTATTAATATGGTTTTAGGAAGAGCAATATGGTTAAAATATGTGAAGGTGTTTCTAAATTATATACCCCAAATTTGGAATGTAACCCTATTTGAAGAGAGATGGATTTACTAAGCATGTAGTTGATATTCTAGAGGTGACGGACTCATCCCTGGGGGAGCTGGGGGTGTTGACAACCAACAGGAAGCTCTGGCGTGGGCTGGTCTATGTTTTCTCTCTGTTTATGAATGGCTGTTTAAGATTGACCAACATTATTCTATGTGCTCAAGATCTCCTGCTGTGTTTCAAAACTGAACTGTTCTCTTTATATAAGTACATTCTCGCTCCTTTTTCTTTATGCATGTTTTGTTATTTTTCCAGTGTTTTCCTGAATACTGAAGATTTTTTTTTTTTTTAAAAAACACGCTTTTCAACATTTTTCCAATCAGCCATCAGTAATTAAGGACACTTGGGCATGGCACCATTTCTACCACCCAATTCTTCCAAAGCATTTTGAAATCACCGAGACATTGTCTTCACTCCGAATGTGGAACGCTGAGAAGAGGCAAGAAACAAGATGAGCCAATTAGTTCTATTTCAGGCCAGTCAACAGGGAAGTGCAAAAATTGTAATTCAGTCAGTGCTTGGCATCCTGAGCTATGGCAGTTCCTGGAGTGACAAAATCCCCTTGTCTTTCTTTACACAGAAAGGAGGAAAATAATGTACTATATATACTCATGGATAAGCTGAGAATTTTAGGTTCCAAAATATACCCAAAAGATTGGGTTTGGCTTATCCACGGGTGGGCTTATCCACAAGGATATACGGATATACAATGATAATACTTTTTAAAAGTACCCATATATACTCACAGATAGGCCCATCTGCGGATAAGCCGACCCTCAAACTTTTAACCAAAATCCCATGAAAAATGTGCCATCCGTAGATAAGCCAGTTGTAAAAATTAAAACATACAAAAAAGTTGAGGGTCAGCGTGTCCATGGGTGGCACATTTTTCATGGGATTTTGGTTAAAAATTCAAGGGTTGGCTTATCCGCAGATGGGCCTATCTGTGAGTATATATGGGTACTACCTCCCCTCCCTGAGATCACAGTACATGTCATATTCATTAGTCTGCTTATTTTGCCAAAACTCTGAGCTGTTGATACAAAGGAGGCATTGTCTGGTTGTCAAGCCATCCATTTTCCTGCATATAAATTCCCATTGAAAGCTGTGATAATGGCAATATATTGAAAATGTCGCAACCAGGTTCTTTCCCCAACATCTGCAAGCAGATTGATAAGTTGCAGCACAAAGTCTTTATATGTCTATGTAGCAGGGGAGAGTAATGGCTCTTTTGAGCCCAGAGGCTGGACAACAGAATAAGGAGTTAGATGCACACTTCTTATATAAGCTGAGGAGATCAAGCCCAGTATGTCTTACAGGGGTTGTGAAACTATCTAGAAAACAACTAGAGGGAGGCTGGGTTCACTGATGAGATTGCTGGTGAATAACAATCACAACCATAAATTGCTCTTTCACCCAGATGAGCCTAGAGCACACCAGATACGTATATATACTGTACATGCACATATACATGCTCTCACATACAAAAGAGCTCCACTCCCAAGCAGCTGGTAGTGGGGTGAGGCAAGAGTACCTGTGAAATAGTAAAAGGATGTAATGGTCTGTGGGAATGACCTTGGGAGACAGGAGGAAGAGCCACAGACTGGAAACCATCATGTAATAGGTATCTCAGCCCACAGAAGGAAAAGGGGTGTGGGAAGTGTCTCAGAAGGGACCCTCCCTGGTTTCCCAAATAGGAAAAGAAAGGAGGGGAGAAATACTTTCAAACTTGCAAGATTCTGTTCCTTACAATAAAGACAGTGTTTGTACTCATAGTTCGTGCTTCTTGTCTGGAACTACCTCAAAGATCTAAAAAAGGGACTGCTCCCAAGCCCCACAGAGCTCTCATACTGCAATTTGTAGCATGAATTTGAGTGGAACTGCAATGAGCCAGAGGAAGATCTGCCAAGGAGGAGGAGGAGGAGGGCAGTTGATTCCAGGGGCTCAGCCCAAAAGTGAGAAGGGCACAAAGTACTGTATGATAGCGGCCCAAGAGATGAATCTTTTTCCGGGTTGGGGTGGGGGATGGATTCTTCACACTTAAAAGAAGGAAGCACTGTTATATAGAAAGATCAACCGAAGCAAATATTTGTAGCTCAGGGTTGAACTGTGGAGTCCTTGGTGCTCTCTGAGCCCTTGGTGCTCTCTGAGCACTCAGACCAAGCAGCCATCAACAAACACATAGAGGGAAACAACATTTACATACCATTCAAAAGAGACAATAGAAAAGCCCAAAGACCAGTACAATCCCTTGCCAGCAATCAACACCCAGATAAGCAAAAATCAACACTAGGATTAACACCAGATGAACCATCAAACAGCACAATACACCTTAATCAAGGAACTATTAACTCAGGCAATCAACCAAGCAGCAAACAACAGTCCAACCAAAGAACTCCCAAGGAGAGAACAACACCCCCACCCAATAACCCAAGCAGGGCAAGCCACGGTATATAAACTGAGAGCAAGGCCCACTCCCTCTTTGCACTGAAGATGTTGCCTAGCCTGGCAATGAAACGTCTGCAAGAAAACAACAAGGCTCAGAGAGCACCAAGGACTACACAATAGAAAGGTCATTTGGCTTCTCCTACAGCCCATTTTGCACCAGTCTTGAATTTTCTTCACCTCCTAAGTAGCAAAATTCTCTTCATTGTAGAGAGTGGCTGGGCAAAAAATTGCTTACCCTTGCATTCCTACATTCAGCTTTGCATCTTGGTTTCAAGTCTGTTGAAAGAGGCAGCCTTTGTTTTGTGTGTGTGTGTGTCTGTATGTGTGTGTGTAGTGTGAAGTATGTTATTTGTTTGGGAAACAGGCTTGGGATGGGGTGAGTTAAAGTGGGTAGAGTGGCCATGGGCCTCACGAACGTTACTTCCCTTGAGCAGGCAAAACTGCTATTTTCTCATGCTGATTTTAAAGAAACCTGGGTAGAGGGAATTAAGTATTCTTTTCCTTCAGAAACCCTAGAGATATTCTTCAAGCAGAGTTTATTGTTTTACTAATCTGCAAAAACTTTTCAGGAGGGGAAGTGGGTAGTCCAGATGTTCCCCAAAGGGTGCAAGTTGTTCTATAAAATACTTATATATTACAGTTGCATTTATACTGCTTGTCAATAAGCACAATCCTAGAAAGGTTTCCAGTAAGAAGAAAATACAAAAAGTATTTGGCAAATGCTACAAATTTACTACTGCATTATACATGGACCAGGTACCGCTATGCCTCTTTCTGTTGCATCTCAGTAGCATGGAGTGTAAAATATGTGGTAAGTCGGCACTGCATGATGAGTTACCCAGATTTACCTTATCAATTACTTATATATTTCTTTAACACCTACTTCTGTTCTGCATTTCTGAAGGGTGCAGGTATAGTGAAAGTTTAAGAAAAAGTTTAAGTAACTTCTTGACCATCACCGGACACATACATACTAAGAAAGCCAGCTTTTACCGATGCATTGAAACTTTACACATGGAGACTGCCTCCTTTCAGTCCTTGGGTCTGTTTCTGTTGGGGTTAATCTAGCCTCATCCAGTAGGACCAAACCTAGGCACTGTGGGGTTTTCTTGATGTTTTAGACTTCATCTCCAATCAGATCAAGCCAACTTGGCCAATTACAAAGGACTGTGGGAGTGGTAATCCAAAACATTTGGAAGACACTTAGGTGTCTTCCTCTGGATCAGTTTATGCTAGCCTGTTTGTTTGTTTAGTGTTTCTCTAGTCAGCTTCATCCTATTTTTGAATCAATATGCACTCTGTTTTGTATCTACCCAGTACTTTCTATTTTAAATGTAAAACATTTGTGAATGTATTTTATCTCAGAGTAGGTGATTCAGTACGTCTTTTATTCTGAAACTTGAATCTGTATTTTCACTATAGATAGGGATGCTGGGATCAGATGAGTTCAAAATGGGGACAGGCAGTGAAATCTACACAAACGATCTGTAGAGTTTGGCCTACCTTTTTAAGCCATGGAAGTCTTAAATCTCTAATTTTTGTTGCTCCAAATTCCTCAGATTTTTGCTTTTAGCCCAACCACATCCTCCAAATGTATTTGTTCTCCACATCCTTTTAGAAGGAATTCTATGACAACTTAATGGGCTGCACTCACTTTCTAAGTGCCTTCATGAAGTCTTTCAGTCAAACTCTAGAGACTGCAGTCAGTGGTCTGTAGAATCCAGATCCTTCTAAGCAGACTGGCAACTAGCTGTCCAATTGTCCTATGGACTGCCTACTCACTGCTGGCAGAGAGATCACCAGTGCTGGTTGGAGGAAAGGAGGCAAGAGAGATATCTGTTACCCCTTTCCTCTTCCCTGTCCTTCTCCTGTAAGTATTTCAAATTTTTGTAATAATGAATCGTAACAAACCAAAAATCATGGCAGAATAAGAAGATAATTGTTATTTTCAGTCTGGAAATACTGACTTCAATGAGTTGAGTAAGGATCAAGTAAGGATCTCTGGATTCACTGTCATGTTTTATAGCAGCAGTTCCCAAACTTTTTGGGACCAGTTTCGTGGAAGACAATTTTCCATGGACCGGGGGTGGGGTGGTTTCAGGATGATTCAAGTGCTTCCTCTTTTCCCCCACCTTTTATTCTTTTTTCTTCATGCCATTTGGAGATAGCAGCCAACAGGCTTGCTTTCTCTGACAGGAGGCAGAGCTCAGGAAGTAATGCGAGCGATGGGGAGCAGCTGTAAACACTCAGGCTGTAAATTTGCTCGCTCATCCACCACTCACCTCCTGCTGCGCAGCCTGGTTCCTAACAGGCCACAGACCGGTACCAGTCCACAGCCTAGGGGTTGGGGACGCCTGTTTTATAGGGTTTCATTTTCAGAATTTTAATGGGAAAAAATTGATTTTGATTATTATTGATGTAATAAACATGATGATGATTTTGATGGCTATAAGAATATATCAGTTTGTGGTTTTGTTCCATTTCTGTTATTTCAATTGGAATTGGCATGGTTCTATTCATTTTGTTTATTCTGAGGAAGGCAACAGGAACAAAAGCTCCAGGGAGAAGAAAAGTGCTGTTATCACCTATATATATATATATCCTTTGTTAATTAACACTGAAGGGAGTTGCCCAGTCGGAACTCTGAATACCTGCAAAAGCATATCTGACTATGAAATCACCACCCCAGTCAGACCATCAATGATATTTTGTGACACCAGCCTTTAAATGGCACAGACCTTTTTTCTCTCCAGTAACAGCCTATGATCTCTCCTGAGCAACCTTTAGATTGGTTAACCAACTCCAGTAATTCTTTCTGTGTTGGCTATTTCCTGCAGAGCATTAGGTCCAAAAAATCCTGGCTTTTTAGGTTCTCCATCTAAATTCAATTTTTGCAATCAAATTGTTTAGATTCATAGATGACAAGGTTCATCATATTATCTGGAAGCTGGTGAATGATCACTCAATTTATATTCATGATCCAAACCTGTAGATATGGAATAACATGTGATCTCTCCCATGATCCAGTAGTTCAAATCTTTGACTGAATTGTTTGTGCTCCCTTTTCTTCTGAAATTTCTCTAAATCCAATAGGCCAATCTCGGGACTTGCCTGGCATGTTCAAAGGTTAATCTGTAAGCTTTCTTCTTGTTGTAATAAAATAATGCTTATCTGGACATGCAGTAGCAGAACAAATTTATATGAATGAATTTGTGTGCAGATGTAAGGTTCGAGTCTGACTCTGACTCTGAAAATGAAACTTATGCTGAGCCAGAGGGGAAAAACAAAACTTATCTGGAAGGAATTGAGGAATTAGGAACCAGGAATGAGTCAGCTGAGAGGGAAAATTCGGAGATGCTGATTGGGCAAAAACGGAAGGGAGGTTCGAATGAGATACCAGTAATTTCCTAATGTGTGACATTAATTGTGTTTGTTGATTTCTCCCAGCTAGTTCAAAACTCACTCTCATTATCTTCAAATAATTATTTTCTTACTTAGTAAATGATGAGATGCAAGCCAGACTATACAATATGTTTATAAATATGGTCCTGTTAGCGTTCCCAAATGTTAAAGGCTTTGCTTGTTAGTGGCTTACAGGCTGGTTAATAGATTAATACATACATAATATTTTAGAGACATTTTTACTCTTTTGCATTGTATACTCTATGCAAAGAATGTGTTTGCATACTAATTTTAGTATCCAGCATTTATGACATATGCCAAAATATATTTAAGTGAAATCAGCTGTTTTCCCAACTTGTTGGTATACTGAATTCCTGTACTGTAGTAGTTCTGCCAGAATTGTCCAATTCTTCAGCATGTTCAGCCAGATTTTATGAGCCTGTAAATGGAGAAATTTCTGCAGTCGAGGTGAAATGATTGCTGGTGCATCTGCTGGACTATAGCATTGGGATCTCTGAATGCTTCCTGTAGCATGTCTTCATTTTCTGACTAGTTGAAGGCCAATGAGATTCTAGGAATAAAGCTGAGCAATGGTAGGACTTTCACAACTTTATTTGCCTATTTACTGAATGCATAATTCACCTTTGCTCTGGTAGCTTGAGATGGCCTACAGAATATTTCCCTTTCCATTTTATTCTTCCAACAAGCTTGTGAGGTTTGGCCCAAGGTCACCATGAGGACTTCCTGGCTAAATGGGCATTTGAACCTGATTTTTTCATTTGCAAGTCCAACACTAAGCACTTGGACTATGTTGGTTCTGCTGTCCTATATATTTTTTTCCCAAATCCATCCCCCATCTACTTAAGTTATTTCTGTAACTCTTCCCCATTCCCTAGATCTCTCTTTTGCCTCTCACAGTTCCATCTTTCTCTTCTTTGTCCTATCCCCTGTCCTTATTCTTCTCTCCTCTTCCATCCTAACAGCCTCTTTTTCTTCTTCCCAATTTCTTAGTTCCCTGATTTCTCTCACACCATTGCCCTGTCCCGAGAGCTCAGTTCTCCACCCTTCAGCCTGACCGGCTTTGCACACAGTCCATTTTTCTGCATAGGCTTGAACTTCTGTTTGGTTTCTCCTGGCTCAGCACCATACTTCCCACCCCCACCCTCCAGGAATTACAAACACTTACTTTAAATGCCTTTTTATTGAACTCCTTCCAACTACTACAAAGATTAAAACCCATGGTGTGAAATGAATGCTCATACCAACCAAAAGAATTTTCTGTGATATAAAACAGTAAATGGAGTTATTTGCCAACTCCTCCAAAATAATGGGAGTGATGCTCCCAAAATTGATCCTCAGCACCTCGTTAGACTCTGAGTCTGCTCTCAGCAAGGTGACACTTTTAAAGCACTGACAGTGTACTTTCAGAATAAGTATGACAGGAACAGTTTGTGTGATGAAGTTCACAAAAAGCAGGATAACCTTTTCAACTGTTTATTTAAGAGGAGAAAAGTGTATGAGCCAGTGGGGGCAAAAGGTGTGGTTCTGGGCTAAGATTTCCTGTCAAGGCAATGACAAAGTGTGTTTTTAAAAGTAACTGGGGATTTAAAAAAGACAGTGAAAACTGAAATCAAAGTCTAAGGTTTCAGGCGTGTCAAAACATTTAAGTCTTCTTCCTCAGACTGCAGCTGGTTTGACTCATGTTATGCCAAAATTAACTTGGTGACAGAGTAACCTTTCAGAAATATGCTTGCCATGTATTATTTATTACTGCACTTTCGATGAACCTTCATTTTGCAGGAATGAGGGATTTGCAACAAGATAGAGCTACTTTACTCTGGCTTGGGGAATATCAGATTAAGTCCTGCTAGGGACTGGAGTTCCCACTGCAGAGCATTTTTATTCCCTTTGCTTGCTGTTTATGCCCCACTCTTTTATTTAGGATACAAATATAGTGGAATTAAAAAATATACTGTATATTATATACATTTTCCTCCCATAAACATTTCAGTATTATATATAAAAATGTAGTCCGGGACTGAAAAATGAAATTTTTAAAAAGCCAGTTCTGTCAGGGTTGAAACAATAGTTCAAACATATCATAGCTGTCCTCACATACACACGCACACACACTCCATTCAATCGTGTCTGATTCTTGGAGACTGGCTGGACAAGTCCCTGCAGTTTTCTTGGCAAGGTTTTTTGGAAGTGGTTTGCCCTTGCCTGCTTCCTAGGGCTGAGAGAGAGTGACTGACCCAAGGTCACCCAGCTGGCTCTGTGACTAACGAGGGACTAGAACTCCTGGTCTCCCAGTTTCTAGCCTGGTGCCTTAACCACTGCACCAAACTGGATGTGTCAAACATATTAGAAGCCAGGAAAATGGAGCTTGTTCTGGAGTTGTAGTAGTGAGAAAAGTAGTGCAACTTTTCAATGTTTACTCAGAAGTAAATCTCACTGACATCAATGGTTTCTCCTAGATAAGTGTGCATATAAGATAGTGGCTCAAAGGAGATCATAGATTTATCTAGGAATATCCAAATACGATTAATTCTGAAGTTATATCCTTTCATTAATATTGTATTATTGTCATTTCTTTTCATTAGTATTACTGTATTATTATTCTATTAAAGTAATAGGTGTTAATCTTTTAGGACAAAAAGCAGCCTTGAATCCTGTTCCATGAAAAGTTCTATTATACTGATTATATGCTCTTTGCATATGTTTAACTCTGATGGCATGTGTGTTAATGTTTTCTACTACAGATTAAGGTTACTATGGTAACTAATCATTTTGGCCTGGTGAAAAGGTTGAATTCAACTGTCCCCTTTTCAAATGTTAATTTTTGCACCTGGGGGGAAGGAACTTGCTTGGACTTGTTTTAGTTTCTGTTTCCTTTCTGTGCAGGCATGTAGAGAGTCAAGCTGCTCTCACTGAGAGCCTGAGCTTTTAAATATGTTTTGCTTTCTGTAAATAAAAATTATTTTTTATAGAAATGCCTGGTGTGTGACTTTTCTGATCTCTCCTGGGCCAAAGGCTTTCCCAGCAAACTGCCAACAGGTTATGGGCCCAGTAAGCCCAGTAAAACCCAGAGAGAATTGAGAGATCAGCTCCACACCTCATGCACAATTTAAAGGCAGGTAGCAAAGACCTGTGGAGATTTTCTTTGGAGCTGCCTGGAGATTTTCCAGCAACTGCCGGTCTACAGGACAAAGCCAGCTGAGGTGACTTGCAAAAGAAGGAAGAAGCCATGGCTACCTCCCAGCCCTCAGCAATGTCTCTGGAGCGCCTATCAGAGACCAACTATTTGAATTTGGCCCTGAAGATGGAGATGTATCTTCACAGAGAGAATCTGTGGCTGCCAATTGGTGAGCAAACCCCCCCAAATCCCAGTGCTGAATGGCTGAGACAGGATGAGCAGGCTAGAGCCACCATTATCCTGGGAGTTGAGGACAATCAGCTAGTCCACGTGCGAGGCATGCAGTCTGCAAAGCAACTCTGGGACGCTTTGAGAGACTTATATGTAAAGGCAACAGCAGGGAGTAAAGTTACTCTGACGAAAAAGCTGTACAGAGCCTACCTTGCAGAAGGAGATAGCCTTCCTGAGCACCTGCATTATATTCAGCAGCTGTTTGTTGAGTTGCAGGAGAGAGGAATGGAATTTACACCTCTCACAAAATCATATATCCTCCTGTCCTCACTGAATGCAACGTGGGACACACTGATTTGTACCCTGGAGGCTATGCCTGAAGCAGACCTCACCCCATCGTATGTTACACAGCGCTTACTCGCTGAATGGGAGAAGAGAGAGGAAAGATCCCCCCCCAATCTCTTCCGGAAAGCTGCAATACCAGAAAACAAGGGAAAAGAAGGGAAAGGAAGCTGAGGCCACAGCACTAGCCAGCCAGCGATGCTTCACCTGTGGTTCAGCTGGACATTTGCAGAAAGACTGTGCCTTGAGACCCAAGAGTAGAAAGACAGAGAAGAAGAACACAAGGGCAACACAGAAGAAGGCTCTTCAGACAAGCCAAATTGCACAGGTTGCTGAGAAGGGTAATTCTGATGTATGGGTGTTAGATTCTGGGGCCAATTGTCATTTATATAATTGTAAAAGCTCTTTTGTGTCACTGTCTGAAACTGAAAGACAAAGTGTATCTTTGGCTGATGGGTCTGTGACCAAAATTATGGGACAAGGTGACTTGTATTTATCCTGCTTGGGAGAAACTGTGAAAGGTGTGTTGTATGTGCCAAATTTACAATCAAACCTTTTATCTGTGGCACAATTGGCTGCAACAGGGTATGTCATAACATTTAAGAAAAATGGTTGTGAGATACGTACAAATGGGAAATTGTGTGCTACTGGTATATTAAAAGACTCCTTGTACGTTGTGCAAAATGCAAGGAAGCCAAGCTGCAAGGCTGCAGTTGGCAACACTCCATATCATGACCAATGTGTACACCTGATGCACAGGAGATTTGGTCATGCTAATTTCAAGTATATAGCACAAATGCCACAGCTGTGTGCTGACCTAAAGATAAAACCCTGTGATAAATACTTAGACTGTGTAGTTTGCAAAGAATGCAAAACACTAAAAGCTCCTGTGAGTAAGCACAGTGACTGAGTTACAACTAGACCTTTGGAAGTTGTACACTCTGACATTATTGGTCCTTTTGCTCCAAGTCTTGGACAAGCAAGGTATGCAATGACCATCATTGACTATTTCTCAAGATACACATTTATCTACATCTTAAAACACAAAGATGAGGCATTTGAGAAATTTAAAGGTTTTGTGACATGGGCAAATGGAAAATTCCCTAGGCCTGTATCTGCACTCCAATGTGATAGAGGAGGAGAGTACCTTTCTCACAAAGGTTCCTAGTGGAAAAGGGGATAGAACAAATTCTTTCTAACCCGTACACCCCTCAGCAAAATGGTGTTGCTGAAAGAAAGGGCAGAACCTTGCAAAATGCAATGGAATGCATGATTAAAGATTCACATTTATCTTTTAAGTATTGGGGAGAGGCCATATCTACTGCCTCTTACGTACAAAACAGATTGTATAACTTTGTGATTCAGGACACTCCATTGCATTTATTTTATGGTGTGAAACCAAAGGTAAACCATCTTAGAGTGTTTGGTAGCACTGCATGGGTTCATATTCCAAAACAACAGAGAAGGAAAGGAGGCCCCACAACAAAGAAAGCCATCTTTGTTGGCTATGAACAAAGCCAAAGGAGCTACAGGTTCATAATGGGAGAGAAATTAATAATTAGCAAAAGCACTTCTTTTGCTGAACAAAACTGGGGGAGATTAAACTCTAGCTCTCCAGTTGATCTGACCACCACAAGAGAACAGCAAGGACTTGCTGATGGTGATCTTTTGCCTGATGAGGACATTAAACCAGAAAAGCAAACTGAAGATCTGTCTGATGAGACAGATGCTTCTCAGGAAAGTGATAGGAGTCAAAATTTAAGCCCTGTATTACCTCGCAGATCTCAGAGAAGTAATAAAGGCGTTCCTCCATCATGTTTTCAGGCTGAAACAGTAAAGACTTTTCACATATTCACAGAACCTGAGTCCTTAGAACAAGTGAATGCTTTACCATCTGAGCTTGCACAAAATTGGCATTCTGCCATGCAACAGGAGTTAGCATCCTTGAAAGAAAATAAAGCATGGAAACTGGTAAATCTACCTCCCAATGAACGCTGTCTAGGTTGTAGATGGGTTTTCAAACTGAAAAGGGATGCTGATGGCAAAATCCAAAAATATAAAGCAAGGTTAGTTGCAAAAAGGGTTCACTCAAAGGAAAGATTTAGACTTTGACAAGACTTTTGCACCAGTTACTAAAGGTGAATCAATTAGATTACTGTTAAAAATTGCTGCACTCAAAGGAATGTCAGTTCACCACTATGACATTCAAACTGCATTTCTCTATGGTGATTTAGACCACAAATTATACATGCAGCAACCCCCTGGCTCTGAAAAAGGGGAGAATCTAGTCTGTGAACTGCAGAAGTCAATCTATGGGTTAAAACAAGCTGCTAGATCCTGGAACCAAAAATTAGATGAAAAAAAAACTGCAGAATTTTGGTTTTGAAAAAGGAAAAGCAGATTCATGTGTATATATGAAGAAAGACAAACAAGGCTATATGTATCTGTGCATTTATGTTGATGATTTGCTGCTGTTCACACCAACAGAAAAACAAAGGCTTGATTTTGAAGCCTGCATAAAGCCATTTCACATTAAAAAGCCTTGGAATTATAACAACCTAGGTTTAGAAATACACAGGAAGAAGGATGGTAGCTTTCTGTTAAACCAAAGGGGAGATAATGTTAAAATAATGTGAATGGAAAGACAGAGTTGTCAAAGAAAATCGGTTTGCATGTTATTCTGTAGTATAAAAAGGGGAGTGTTAATGTTTTCTACTACAGATTAAGGTTACTATGGTAACTAATCATTTTGGCCTGGTGAAAAGGTTGAATTCAACTGTCCCCTTTTCAAATGTTAATTTTTGCACCTGGGGGGAAGGAACTTGCTTGGACTTGTTTTAGTTTCTGTTTCCTTTCTGTGCAGGCATGTAGAGAGTCAAGCTGCTCTCACTGAGAGCCTGAGCTTTTAAATATGTTTTGCTTTCTGTAAATAAAAATTATTTTTTATAGAAATGCCTGGTGTGTGACTTTTCTGATCTCTCCTGGGCCAAAGGCTTTCCCAGCAATCTGCCAACAATGTGACTGTTTGGGTTTTTAAACATTGCTGTTGCTATTATGAAGAATAAAAACATATTTTCTAAAAAAAATCCTTCCAGGAAAGGTGAAAATTTCTCAAAAGAGTCATTTTATTTCCTACAGAGTCTCTCTGGTGATATAATCATCTCCAGAAAAGGTGGGACAATCTCTCCTAGTTATAGCTGTACATATGTTCTCTCTCTCTCCCTACTGTACATGTTATAAGAAAGAAAGAATACAATCAGTTGAAGAAAGTAATGGAAGTTCATACCTGTTCATACTTGTAAAGTAATGGATACAGTTTGCCCCTGGAATTTGCACTTACAGGCAAATTACCCTGTATTTATTCTAATCATGTTATGAATACCCTGTATTTATTCATAACGAAATAATATTTCCTGTATTTATTCTAATCATGTATCCCATTTTAAAAACATTTAAAATTTAAGAAACAAAACAATGGGAAAGCTGGAGCTCCCAAATGCACTGAACAGCAAATTCATATGCTGAAACAGTTTGAGCAGTTTCATAATATTATAGACCATTCACTTGGCCCAATCAATGCTGCCAGAATAATCTTGAGAAGAACTGTAATTTTAAAAAGTATCCTTGATTTTCAACTATGGAAGGTACAGCTTTGTTAATTATTGATATCAGTTTATCACAGGCTAAAATAATCCCACCTCTTTTAATAGTCCAATAAAGCTTTAGTAACAACAAATTATAGTGCCCAACATCAAACCCATTTCTTGTCCTTTTGAGTTGTAAAACTAATAAGCTCTAATGGGTAATTCATTATAGAGTATATACTTACTGCTCTCGGCTTTTAATCTTGTTGCATTACTGTCAGTTGCCATTGTTTACAACATAGCAGTTTCAGCTGTAAGAAGACTATACTTTGGGTATCTAAAAATAAAACAAAAGCTACATGAAATGAATCCACATGTTGTCTCTACTGCCATACATGTGTAACATTGGAATGTTGCTAGTTCCCACAGGCAATCAAAGCTCCACCCCTTTTTAATGTGCACCAATCACACTCAATCACTATTTTGATTTGAACTGATGACCCAGTGAGGAAAATCTCTTCCTGTACAGCAAAAAGCTTGCAGCTGTTGCATTGCCAATGAATGCTAAGACAAGCAACATGTCCTTAGTTTGAAAACAGAGAAAGGGGAGGGGTCTTGAACCACTTTCTAACTTAATACAGGTGCAAGTTATCCCACCTGAGCTGTTACCCAAATTCTGTCCCAGTTCACAATTCTCACATCGATTTCGAAACCCTCACATGTCCCAGTGTGAGAGTTTCAAAATAAATAGGGATGTTAAGTTGCTATCAGCCATAATGGTAGGGCATCCTACTGTTCTAAGATAAATGAAACCAAAATAGAATCTGCGCTTGTTTTTTTCCCCAGGCAGTTGGGAACTGTAGGTAAGCTACTCTGACTATGATTTTAATCTAGAAGAAAAGCAGTGGAAGTGTCTCAGACTAAACGTTTTAGATACAGGTCTATTTTTATAGATAAGAAAATTCAGCTGGGGTGGGTGGGGGTTGAAATGTACTTCCCTAGCATAGCAACACTACAACTAATTTTTATGGTATCTGTCTTCTATTGGTAGTTGTGTGGTGTACCAGAAATATCTTGAGTGATCTGAACTCAAGTTCATGTAACCGAGTGCCATATTATTTGCTTTATCCTAAGTGCTGGAGAACTAAGTAGCAGCTGAGCTTTGGGCCCATTTTCATTTGAAAGAATGGACTCAGACTTCTATGAGAAATAAACCAGTTGCTCCCTCCCCCTCTTTAAACCCATTTCTTACCTTTAGAAAATGCAACAAATGGGAGAAAGGAGAAGAAGAGAAATGAGCTTCACAGTCGTCCAGGACAAGAGTGACTTTTTACTGCTCCTGAAGGAAAAGCATGAAAGAAGAGACGGCATCGCCAAATAGACTATACTGGAGCTTCTAGCAAGATCTTCGCTCTTCGGCAAGTAAAGCTTTTGTAAGTTCAGCTGTCAGAAAATTAAGATTAGCTCTTATAAGGAGTATCATAGTCTTCATTATTTAATCAAGTATGAATAATACCCTTAAAAATAATTAAGGATGTGTTACACAAGAATGTAAGTCATTATGGACTTTGTAGTCATCAGATGTCAAGACATGAGAATGAATAGAAAAGTGGGAGGAACTTGCCGTATAGATTTATTACTATTATTTTGAATGACTGAAGGCTTCCATGGGCAGGAGAATTTATGTCATTATTTTGCACTAATGGTCACAGCTGGAATTTCTGAAATTTCAAGGAACTTGCAAGGCAGCAAGGCCTATGGTATATCTTGTTCCTACAACTCAGCTTCAGAAACAAACATTCACAGCCCATCATTTAAAGAGCAGGACTCCTGATCACAACCCAGGTGTCTTGAAAAATCATCACCAGCCCCCTCTCTGCCTTGGAGTCATGGCTGCTGAAAGACCCCAAACTGGTAGGACAAATCTCCGAAAGATCTATATCCCTACTCTCACTCAAGTGAGTGTTCGTAATTCATGATAAGACAATTACCATCCTCTAGTCAACTGGCAATACACTAACTGTCTGGATTTTTTCAAAGGTTCAGCTGGGTTCAACTAATGGGTTCAGCTAGGGTGCCTTCAAGAACCTATGGCTTTTAACCGTGTGAAAACTTCACACCTTTCATGGCTGGAAGGATGGATGGGAAGCCCCCAAGTTCTTACATTTTCTCCCTAGATCATGCTGATATAGTTGTAGCTAATTGTACATTATCATTTGACACCACGTGGATTGGCAGGAAGAGATAATTGTCAGTGGACTTCATACATTTTAGAAGCTATTGTGCCGCAATCTTGATTCTTGTTCATGGCGGACAGCACCTTTTCAGGCTGATGAGTCCAACTGGCCAACATTTGTAATTTAATTTGCATTTTGTTTATATCCTTTGTAACCTTCTTTGGGAAGAACATTATCCTGAGAGGTGAGATATAAGTAACTGTAGTAGTAATAGCAATACAAACAATATATTTGTTATTTCATTCTTTTGTGGTTATTGCTGGAATTAAACCATTATTACATATAAGCACAGAGCAGGCCTGCCCTAACAAAGTGTAACTTGATGCCTTAATTGCATTTATCATCTGAGTGGTGAGTAGTTATTATAATTGTGAGCAGGACAGCTATGGAAAACAGTTGCAGCTAATGCATGAGAAGGATACTCAAGTATGTCCACAGAATGTGATGGGCATCATCAAGTTCTTGTGGTGAAATATTGTTTCTGAGCACAGTTTTATGAAATGTAAATTCTAAATTATTGAGATATTATGTTTCCTTAGGCTCTAGATGTGCTTGGCTATTTTCAGGTGTCAGTTTTCAATTTTATCTTTGCAGCAGGTGTTAACTCTCTCAAGGTTACACAGGACATAAACGATTCTGGTGACTGAAGAAGATCTTGCTGGTTCAACAGCTGAGAGGACCCTTCTGTAAATTAGGGTTTATTTTGCTGGAGCTGAATCTTATTTCATGCAACCCTCGGCTCCCTCCACCAGAGTCTTGCCTCCCGATATTGAAATGATTTGTAGCCTTCTTATATTTCAAGGACATAATTAAGAATGCTAATTTAAGTTGATATTCTTGATGATAAAGAGCAGGGGAAGGAGTACTCAATGCATTTTAAATAACTTTTGCCTCATCTATAAATAAAAGCAGTTTATAATTTTGGCAAATACTTAAGGATGAAGTCTTTTTCTTTGCAGGATGTGTAATTATATGTGGATAATCCTTCAGGTTGAATGAGAAAATACAGTCTAAAACCTATTTTACCAGAAAAGATAACATATGCTTTTGGAACAGGACATTGCACTAGGGCCATTAGTTTTTTTTCTCAATTACACATTAATATCCTCTGAAAGTAAGTTATTGTCCTGGTAGTGCCTCTTAAGAATGATTAGGGCTTTCATTTTTTTGTTTGGTAGCCAGGTCTTTAATTAATAGCTTGCTTGCCTTTAAACCAATATTATATGTTATTTTGATTGTCAGCTGATAATCTAATACAAATGCTGATCTATAATTTTCTAATGAATATGCATCCTCCAGTCCTGTATGGATTCAGTTACTGAAAGATAATTAGGGCATGCAAGATGAATTAGAAAGTTTCCAAGTACCTTTTGCAGCTGTTTAATACAATAGTTTAGAAGAGGCTTCTTTTTTTTTTAACCCTTTCCTTTAATTTGGTATTTCAGAATTCTATTTTTATACGAGAAGTTCAACCTCGTCTGTGGAGTTGTTGTTTTAGGAATAGGAATCCCCTAAGTTAATATTGACTATTATAGCACCAAATATGCATTAAGCCAGCTGCCCCTGAAGCTGTACCTTACAAAAGGCTTTTCATGATGGAGAGATTGTGGCTGAACAGGAACTTGGTTTTTTGTTTGTTTGCTTGTTTGTTTCCAGGCCTAATCATGTATTGATTTCACTACACTGGTGTGTGACCTAAGGGTTCATAAGCACATAGAACCTGTGAACCCTTAGGTCACACACCAGTGTAGTGAAAACATAGACACATAGAACTGCCTTACACAGTTAATCCACTGGCCTTGAGATCAGTGCCTGCAGTGATAGGCAGAGGCTTTCCAGAGTTTAGATAGACGATTTCTCTGGCCATTTGGAAATGTAAAATGTGGTCTACCCTTGAGCCATGGATCTCATTGTACATTTAAATTGTACACCCTATATTATGGAATGAAAGATCTGATCACCCTTCATAGAATCTTCAAAATGGCTTGATAGCCTGGAATCACTGCAGTATTAAAACGTTAAAAGTTACTTGAAGAACTTGACTCCTGCTGACTACATGGGCAGATGCATGCAGTTTTCTTGGCAACAGTATGCATGTGTTTTGCTACTGTCTTATTCCAGGGAGGTTTACAGCCCTGACATTCTTGATGGTCCCTCATCCAAGGTCTAAACTGACCTCACCCTACTTCATTTCTAAGCCGAAATAAGTTTGCCCAGTTCTGTCAATTACTGAAATAATGCAATAGTGCACCTACCTGTTTCTATAACAAAGGCAATGTGGAGATTTCAGAATGACATTTTGTTTTAGTATACACATGACATTAGTGGTCAATATGTGATTAATTTTAATCATATATATTATCCTTGTATTTCTGTAGGACAAGAGAAATTGTGACTAAATTGCCCTTGATTGAGAGCTCATCCTGGGATAGTTTATTAATCAGAAGGGGCTTAGGCTTAGTGACTCACTCTAGAACTTGTAGCTATATAGATATATGTCTGTCTGTCTGTCTGTCTCTCTCTCTCTCTCTCTCTGTGTATATATGTATATATATACTGTGTGTGTGTGTGTGTGTGTATATATAAATTAATTGTTAATTAATTGTTAAATGCTAACAAGTAAATGCTAATTTCATGTGTTCTGAATGCACTGCCAATACATTTTTAAGTAGCATGCAGTGATGATCTAGATTCTGATCCAAATTATATCAGAATATTTCTTGTAGACAGCTGGTTGACCTCCAGACGGATTGGAATGCAGTTCCTACTATGGCCTGGGATTATGGGCATTTTAGTCCATCCCATCTGAAGGCACCAGATTGGAGAAGGCTGATTTAAGGTATCAGTCGCCACCATACCAGGCATACAAATGAATGGAAAGGAATGTTGCAGCAAGCAGGACATAATGGTTCATAAGATGAACGAGCCAAGTCTTGCTGTTGATAATTAAGATAAGGTGGTGCATTCATTATAGGAAACAGCAGTGCAACAAATTTGCAGTGATAAATAACTTGCTACTGGGGAAAATAAATGTCCTGGTGGTTGGGGTTTATCATTTTTATATTGACTATTTATTAAATGGAACACAGTGTCTTTGTTGTGTGAAAGAGCTGCTGCATTCAGGTGTCACCAACTGTTTTATCACACCAATAAAAGGCAAAAAGATTCCAGCTATTTTGCTAACCCCGTTAAAATAAATTAATCTTTTAAAAATATTTTGCTTCATCTTCAAATCTAGCTTACTTGCAGTTCTTTGGCTCATATCATACGTTCTAATTCCTTGAACTGTTCAGCAGCACCATTTTCCCTCTAATGCTAAGCTGCAATTTCCATTCAATATGTCTCTCTCTCCCCCACCCCCCTTCTTTCTTTCCTTATTTTTTCTTAACTTTTGTAAAAGTATTCCTGCTAGTCAGATTGAAAAACCATCTCCAATTGTAACTGAAATCAACCAGGAAATGGCTTTCTTTTACTTTAAACTGAGAGTGAAACCAAGCAGGACTGCATCATTTTATAAGAAAATGGCCCTGCTCTGTGGGCTTCTTTGCCACACAGATCTGGTGTCTCACTGACTTTCATCTGTGTTTCCCTCAAGAATATCACTCTGAGGAAGAAGGTATCATTCCACTGTGATTTCAAATGCTCATTCAAGCAGAAAAGGAACTGATAACAGCATTTGGGCCATAAAAGGATTTGGTTTTATACCTAGGGAAATTTATCAACCACAGGATACTTTGTAATATATTTAGATTTTGGTACCCCAGTTCACAGCCTACTCCTATTTTTCCATTCTTGATAGTTCTTCAGACTGGCGCTATATTTTTTTCCAATAAAGCTCCTTTGAAGATTATGTTGTTGCATAATCTTTGACTCTGGAGTTAAGAAGTTTTACATGGGCCACTGTTTTCAGACAATGTGTTCATGAAGTTCAAAATGTGGTCAGCAAGCCCTGCTGAATTGGGGACCTTCCTGCTTATGGGGAATAGACTTCACTCCTGAGTGATGGAATTGTTGCTAGCAATTTCTCTTCTACATTTCTGCATAGCTGCATTTGGGGTGAGTCTATAGTTGTATGGTCATAAAATAGTTTGGGTTCTAGAAAGGCAACTGATCCTGTAGGACAGGCAATAGCCCTCTAGCATCTGACATAACCTCAGTGTATGGTCAAACTGCTTACTGGAAGCTTGCACACAACAATACACACTGAAAAGGCCTCCTTCAGGGTATGGGTTTAAGGAATGTTGGTTACACTGTAGATCTTTATTTGTGTCTTTCTTTAGCCCCTCTGTCAGAAGGCCAATGGCAGAGGCCACAGTGTACTCTCCATCCAAGAGAAATCTGTGCAGAAGTATGCATTGTTAAAAATGGGTTCTTAGGAATTATGCACACTGCTACAGATTGAAATAGCATAGCTATCCACTTTCAACTTGGTACATGGCCATTCAGTTGCACTAGGACCACCTAGCTTATGCATTCACTATGCACACCACACATGGAAGCAGGCAGGTGCTCCCCTGACAAGTTGTCAATTGTTAATTGAAAATCCCTCCCAGGAATAGGGGAAGTGTAGTAGCAAAATGGAGCAAGGGAAAATATTGCGCCATCTTTCCTGCTTCTTGTCTGGAAGCCTATCCTAGTCACATATTCAAATACAAGGCATGGAGTTAGATCTCTGAAGATTATACTAAGGATCAAAATCTGTCATTTGATCCTTAATACAAGCTCCAGGGATCTAACTCCATGCCTTATTTGCAAGAACGGATTATTAGTTTAAGGCAGGGATGTCATTTGGCCCTTGGACTGAGAGTTCACTAACAACCATCCTCATGTTGCTCATCTTTTGTTCACTCCCAAAAGCTTTCCCTATTTTTTATAGGAATATTTGTAAAAAAGACTAGTACATATACCTGATCATAAATTTCATTAGCAGAGAAATCAGGAATATATTTTCTCTAGATTAGTGAAGGTCTTCTCAATCTTGATCTCCTTTTATTTTGGTAATGTGCTAACACCCAATACCTTGTGTATTATGATTGAGAATCTCAAATTTAATAGAGCTGCTGTGTGCCAAAAGGTTATCCACAGGCTGATGGATGGCTGTGTATAAGACTGCTTGTATCCTGTAATATTTAAAATTGGAATGGGAAGATATAGGGAGGAGAGGGGGCAATGGAGAATGTGGTGCCTTGTGTTGTTAATATTTTATTTGATTTTTAAAAAAGCAATAATAAGGCCAACATGATAAATTAGTGGCTGAGTGGTTTATTCTATGGTTTATAACTGAACCCATCCTTTCCTGCAGAGAAACAAAGGCAGAATAGAGAAGATTATGGCTCTGGTTTGCATAGAAATGTGAAATGCCTACATTGCTAAGAAAGGATGGTATATCAACAAGTGACTGGTAGATTGGACAGCTGCTAAATCTGTATCTTTTGATATCAATTCAGAGGTGTCATCAATAAAGATTAATGGAAAAGAACAAATCTTTATTGGGTGGGGAAAGATTTTTTTTAAGGAGATAATTATTATGCAATGAATTTATTAGACTGACTGAATAAGAAAGCATACTGTATGTAGAATAGTCAACCATCCTAACCTTTAGCCTCTCAGTTGGAGCCTTTGCTGGGTGTTCAATCAATGTTTTCTTGCTGTACCTATCAGATCTAGGTGGGGCATACTTCACCAACCATGGCATGCAAGCATTTTGGATCACATCATCCCTGAAAAATAAAAATCTGGCTTTTCTCTATATCCTGGTATGTTTATAAGCATCCATTACAACCACAATAGTGAAAACATGACCAAAAAGTGTGAGCTGTGATGTCATATGCACATTTTGTCATTCCGCCCCCCCTTGTCCCTTCCCATGGATGCCTATGAGTACAACCATATTTCTTTCTAATATTATCACCAAAATCCTTTAAGGATTCATGTTATTGATCCCTAATTCTTAGAGAAACCTGGCTCGGTTAAGATCACTTTGACATATTGCTATTTAGCTGTTGCAACTAATGTATGTAGAATTCAGGCTCATTTCTTAAAATGGGCATCCTTGGGGAGAGTCAAAATTTGCAAGATGGGGGATGTGGCACTGCAGTCAAAGCCCTGGCCCTTTTATATGTACATGTGAATTGGTGCATGTACAAAGGTAAAGGTAAAGGTAAAGGTTTCCCTTGACATAAAGTCCAGTCGAATCCGACTCTAGGGGGCGGTGCTCATCTCCGTTTCTAAGCCATGGAGCCGGCGTTGTCATAGACACTTCCGGGTCATGTGGCCAGCATGACGACTCGGAACGCCGTTACCTTCCCGCCGAAGCGGTACCTATTGATCTACTCACATTTGCATGTTTTCGAACTGCTAGGTGAGCAGGAGCTGGGACGAGCAACGGGAGCTCACCCCGCCACGCGGTTTCGAACCGCCGACCTTCCGATCGGCAGCTCAGCGGTTTAACCCGCAGCGCCACCGCGTCCCACTGTACAAAACAGGTGTCTTATTCAGACTATGCACCCAGGCAGAGTAATATCAAAAATACTCTTTATTAAATAACTATTTACAATAAATAAGTCCTTGCTATATGAAGACTTGGGTTCAGTGAGCCCAACTGGGCCACAACAAGGCAGTGGAACAGGACTTCTAACTGAGTCATCCTTTTTGTGGGGAGATGGGCAGTGATAGAAATATGAATAATAAATAAACAAACAAACTGGAACTGTAGACTGGAATGCAATGTGCTGATGAAGCTGAAGGCAATGGGCCTCGAACTGAAACAATACTGGAACTGCTCTGGCGATGGATCACTGTATCGCTGGAGACTTGCGTTGGACTGGAAGCAGCAACTAGGACCCCGAAGCAGGACTAGGAACTGGGAACAAGGCTGGACTTGACTAGAAGCTCTGGACTGGGTTGAAGACTTGAAGCAAGACTGGAACTTGGAGCAAGGCTAGACTTGGTTGAGAGCCCTGGACTAGGCTGGATTCTCTGAACTGGAGACTTGGAGCAAGGCTGAAAACTAGGAACAAGACTGGACTTGGCTGGAAGCCCTGGACTGGGCTGGATTCCAGATCCAGATCAAGATAGGCGTGAAATACCTGAACACAGCTGAGCACATGAATGGATGGAACTGAAGGCACGTCGTGGCACTGGAGTTTCAAGGTACAAAGAAGCGGCTTGGAAGATGGAAGAGTTTCAAGACTGGAAGCAAAACTGAGGCTGCTGTGCTCGGTGAGCAAAGGATCCTCGATGGCAGCAGTAGCAGGATTCAACTCCTCTTCAGAAAGGAGTGAAGGTGCTGATTCCTCTTTGGCAACAGATGCTGTCTCTGATGCAGGTAAGGACTCTTCTGTGGATGCTGGAGGCTTGGAGGATCAGTTGTCTCTGGAAGCTTGCTCTTTGTGCGGCTGCCTTTTATCCCAATCTTTGGCATGCTTGGACCCTCCTGCAGCCAAGTGGGCTGCCTTTTCCTTCACGTGCTTTTCAGCCCATCGTTGGTGCACGCTGATCGGTGGATTCAAATCCTCCCCTGAATCTTGGCCAATCAGCCCCTTGGACTCTTCCCACACTGCTGACTCATCAGGGAGTTTCATTTTCCCGGTTTCAGCCAGGTAAGTTTCCAATTCCTCCTCTGACTCAGAAAGAGTTTTGCTTTCCGAGTCAGAGGCAGGCTTGGTTCTGACAACAGGCAGGGTGTTGATCATGATGCTTGCCATCCTGCATGTTTTGAATCTCCACGAGACACTGTTGCTTCTTAGGTTGGCAGTGATTGGCTACATTTCATTCTTGATGCACTCTCAGATTATTATTAATATTAATATAGTAGTAGTAAAATTATTTATTATTTGCCTTTATATTCTGCCTTTTCTCTGAGAAGTCAAAACAGTATATTGAGGCCTTGCCCTAATTCTATCTCCACAACAATAACCTTGTGAAGTAAATTGGGCAGACAGGTTAATTGGTATAAAGTCCCCCAATTAACTTTGTGATTCAGTAGAGGCTGCAACCTGGATCTCTGTGATCCAGTCCAAGCTCTTAAGTGCTAGTGTGGCAACTGTGTAATTTAACACCTTCCCCATAAGATTCAATAAACTATTCTGGGTAGCTAAATGTGGATGCTAACTAGGATTTATGAGCAAATAAGAACCCCCCCCCCCCACGTGTTTAACAAAAATAGGGCTGGAGGAAAATCTTTGAATCCCTTAAGGTAAAGTGTGTCTATATGGGAGGGAGATCTGGGAATTCATGTTTGTATTAAAACTATATCTCAACTCTGTTTAAAGCCCCAATGTCTGCTTTGAGTTTCTAGACTGTAACATGGGCTAAGCATTCCCTGTGTCCTAAGTATCCAAGAGAGGGAGTGCCCTGCTCTGATGGCTTTCTAGCTGTAGGACAATTCACAATGCTTTAAATCATTTTTTAAAATTCTGTGTTGAAAGAAACAATGAAACTGGATGAGGAACCTCAAAAATAACTCCATGCAAATTTCCTTCCAAGGTCGGTAAAATGAGGACCCAGCTTGCTGGGGAAGGTGACGACTGGGGAAGGCAATGGCAAACCACCTCGCTCTATAGTCTGCCAAGAAAATGTCGCGAAAGCTGCATCCCCCCAAAGGGTCAGACATGACTCGGTGCTGGCACAGGGGACCTTTCACCTTCACCATGGCAGAGTTGGACAATGTTTGGCTGGAAGTACTTGGAAAGGAGTGAGGAGCAATACTGAAGGGAGGGCAGTGATTCGACATGGGCATAGCCTTGTCAGAAACATGGCAACGTTATTATGGCAGGTTTTGGTTTTTCTCCTTTGATTTTTCATTATGTTAAGCCCATTGTAGAATGTCCTCTATAGTTTCTATGTGTTTCTGGCCTCAACATTCTGCCATTCTGCCAACTGGGGGCATTCATGATTAGAGGGGCTGCAGATGGTCCTGTGACTTCAGGCTCTGCCTTTGTGATCTGTGATCATGAAAAGCTGCTGGCTATTAGAGGAAAATCTGAAATGGAGAGTAAATCCATGAACTCAAACATTCCACGTGACCCAATCTGTTGAGGTGTTAGACTGAAGAAAACATCAGGAGGTTTCATTCTTCCTTTTTAAAGAGAACTCTTGAGTTCAGTGCCCCCAGACCATTCAATAGATGGGAAAAAAGAACTCTCCCTGGAATATGAAAGCTAGGCATCTTTGCCTGGAATTGTTCCTGAGCATGAAAGACCCTTTCCACAATTTATTTTATTTTTTTAAGCAAAGCTAGGACTCTACGTGCTGCACGTTACAATTCCATTAAGGAGACTGAGGGATGATCTACCCTACATCCGTTCTTTTGAAGTGTAATGTTATCAGCAGAGAATTAAGGTCTTGTTTAAGCCTTTCTCAAAGTGTGACTTAAAAGTGGATTATGCTTTTAGTCTGGGTGTGTACATGCACTTTTAAAAGGATCAATAATGACTCTACCAAAATATGAACTTTTATTTTTTTTATTTCGGCTTCCATGAAGTAGCTGTCTAGGTTTTGTTTTGCACATTTCTAATATTACACTCTTGAATTTGGGCTTTTATGCAATTTGAAGTCCCTTCTTATAAGAATTCCCTCCTGAAATGTATAGGCAGTTTATTTAATGCATTAATTCATGTGCCTTCCAATGCCAGGAATAATGAAAATGGCATATGTTGGTTTGTGTCCTGCAGCTACAGCTTGGCCCAGGGGATCCTGAGCTGCATTATGTTGAGGAAAACAAATGTGAATAAAAACTCAGACAATAAAGCTAGGGGCTAAGCTTCATCCAAGGTCACAAATTATTTATGAACATTTTATATTAGAATGGCGAAGTTGTTTTTCCTGTCAGCAGCTACATGGCACTATGACACCTGTCCCAGCTAGATGGCACTGTGGTATATCAAATAATCCAAGCCTGCCTTTAGAAGTGACCTGCTTTGCTATGTGTTCCATAATGCTCAATGTTTTATTTTCTGTTTGGAAAGAAAAAAAAAAAACATCTTATACAAAAAGATGCCAAGGCCCTTGTTTTTCTCATTTAAGTTGTGCCTCTAGATTGCACCAGGTATTGGTCGGACCTTTGTAAAGGTTCCACCAGCCAGATTTCACTCCACATGTTAATTAGTCAGGAAAGTAGCCAAAAAGGGATGGGCAAAAGAAATCAAGGGCACATACAATTGAGATTAGCTACAAGGCAGAGGAAGCAAAGAAGATTTTCACTACATGGAGGATAGAATGGCAACATAGTAGTAGATGTGCTTCAATAATTCACCTGTTTCCATTTTCCATGGTATATTGCCTGGAGTAGGGTCCAATTTCTATTCAGTTTAACCTCTGTTGCAAATGCAAATTCTTATTTCAGCAAAATGGAGCAAAGGATCTCAGAGTATGTGGTCATGAAGATTTTATTTATAAATTTATTAGTTAACGCATGGCCTGGCTTTCTGCAATAATGCCTGAGAGAGCCAGCCATAAAGAAGACAAAATAGAAATTAAAAATCTTTTAAAATATGATTAACAGAATGGACACCTAGCCAAATCAAAGAGAGACATGGGAGAATATCTATAAAACAGTGTTAGCATGAATTGTAATGGGGTTATCTTCCCTTATACAGTAATACACAACTATCCTAACTAATGATAGGTAACAACCCCCCCCCCCGAGTCCCTTTTTGGGGGGAGATGGGCGGTAGCAAAATTTGAATAATAATAATAAATAATAAACAATGAGGAGCCAGAACTTTGATCAAGGTACCTATTAACAAGAAGGAGGAGAAGGAGAAGGAGAAGGAGAAGCAGAAGCAGATACTGTTCACAAGCTGGCTTCTTTCAGAACAATCTGAGCACATAGGTCATTTTGCTTTCCTGCCTTTCTCAACATGGACATTTTGTTTTACATCCAAATAAGGGGGGCAAAGTAGAATTGAAACTGGGGGGGGGGATAAGTAATACCATTGCTAGTTAACATCGCTTGTTGAATGTGTCTATATCCTGGTTTTTATTTTAAGGGCAAAAAAGATAACATGCAGAATTCTCCAATTCTCCCTCCCTCCAATTCTCCTACCAACTCTGTGAAGGGATAACTGAAAGAGAGTGATGGGCTTATGATCATGGTTCTCTGTGTGCCTTTAAATGAGTACATGCACATGGGTGGTGTCATGAGTGCCGTTGAGCTGAAGTCATCAGCGCAATGGCACACATGACAATAGCAAGGAAACAGGGGAAGGGGCTCAAGATAAGTAGCCATCAACTCACAACGACTGAAGGTCAAGAAACAATAGCTAAACGGATCGCGGAGCAGACCCAAGCCATTAGCGCTAATACAACGGAGATCGCCCAGCTGACAGCAATCACCGGAGGAATAGAGAAACCGATGATGGGCGATCCCGGAACGCCAGCGGGGCCTCGCAACCCCTCACCCACCGGCAAGTCAACGTATTGGACAAAGGGGGGTGACGTGACCGCGAGTGAGGGGGCGCTGACCGGCGCGGGGTATTTAAACCCCGCACCGGCGCGCTCCTGTCACTCTCAGCTTTTTTCCGATGCTGTACCTGCGCTGTGAATAAACCAGAGCCTGTTCCACCGAACCAGTGTCTGAGCATTATTCAGAGGTAGGCAGCGCATGACATAAAGCTGAGAGTCATAAACTCAGCCTCGCCGAGCCCCACTGGACGACAACGAGCCGCGGGAGGAATAGACGGCGAGAAGACCAGAAAAATGAAGCCGGAGCGACGCGGACAAGGAGGGCGAGCCGCACAGCGAGAAACAGAGGCACCGCGGACTCCCGGAGCCATGGACGCCCACCCGACCCGACCCGAGCCTCAGCTCCAACCCCAAGGGGAGATGGCGACGGAGGCAACCCGACCGCGGGAGGGAGCAACATACCTTCCGAAACCAGCGGAGGACCCCGCGCCCACATCGCACCCCAGCAACGGGCGTGGAGCGACAGCCCAACGGCGGTCAGCACGGAGGACGATGGAGACACCCAGCAGACGGCGGAGGAAGCGGACCAACGGCAGAGGGAGATTGAACCCCGCCGGCAACCCACCCCCACCGACACACCGACGGAACCGGCCCCAGCGGAGGCGCGGACCGTGGACGAGGAAGCACGAGCTGAACTCGCGGCCATGCGGACCCAACTGGAGGAACTCCGGACCATGCTTCAGTCGCTCATGCCCCCCGCGCTGCCCAACGACGTCCCCGCACAGGCCCACACCCCGAACGAAGCACCGAACCCCCACGGGCCAAATGAAGGTCAGCAGACGGCCCAGGCGGATGACACCACAGGCCGGGAAGCGAGAGGAAGGGCCGCGCAAAACGCCCGGGCCCCAAAGGACTTCCCCATCTTCTTTGATGGGAACCCCACGAAACTGTCGTTCTTTATAACGAACGCCAGGGAGTTCATGGGGAGGCACGGACACTCCTACGACTCCGAAGCGGACAAAATCGCCTCCGTGGCGATCAAATTACAAGACAGGGCGGCGGACTGGTACGTCCAACTGTACGAGTCCAGCTCCCCCGCCCTCGCCAACTTCCCCGCCTTCATCAATGAGATGAAAAACTACTTCGAAGACCCACTAGCCAAAGTAAGGGCGAAAAGCGCACTCCAAAGACTTAAACAGGGCACACGCACTGTCCCAGACTATGCCCTTGAGTTCAAAGCCCTCGCGGGGAAGGTCAGCGACTGGTCCGAGACCACCCTGCTGGAAATGTTCAAAAGGGGGCTCAACCGCGACGTACTCCAATGGGCCCTCTACCGCGACGACCCAGAAACGCTACACGGGTGGATCCACCTCGCGGGGAAAGCCGAACACGCGCACCGCACCTTCCTCATGACAACCACGGAAGACACGAACTATACCTGCAAAAAGGTACCTGCACCACACGTGGGGACGGCCGGCCCCACATACCCAAAGAAGAAATTCAATCGGGAGCCCTGCGGGAGGTGTGGCAAACTAGGGCACAAGACGGCGGATTGCTTCGCCAACCGACTGCCGACCAGTGCGCCTAAACCCACCCCGAAAATTAGCCCCAAACCACCTAACCCGGTGCCGCCCCCTCACCGCCGAATGACCGTAGCCACAGCGACACCAGAGGAAGGCTGGGATGCCTACTGGGGGGAAGAGGACAACGTAGACCCAGACCAGCTGGCGGGAAAAGCTCCCCGCCTGCCCTGAAACGCGTTGCGAGGCAGGCGGTGGGACAGCAGCGCGGACCACCTCGACGGAACGGCGAAAGCTCCGTAATAATGGCGGCAATTAAACTCTCTGCCGGCAATGGAGCCACCACGGCTGCGGCACTAGTGGACTCGGGGTGCTCAAAAAACCTCATCCACCCCGACTTAGTCGCCAAACTCGACCTCCGCTGCTTCCCCCTCCCCACGCCGTTGGCATTCCACCAGCTGGACGGCTCTACAGCGGGAGGGAAACCAGCTACGATGCAAACCGAGCCAGTCACCCTGCAAATGGGCACTCACACCGAACGCACATCGTTCGTCGTCACTCACATCGGACGGCCCATTGCAGTCCTGGGAATGCCATGGCTCACGACAAACAACCCGCGCATCAACTGGGAGACCCGCACCTTCACATTTGGCGACGGCGAGTATCGGGCACCAGTTCCAGCGGGCAGAACCAACCCCACTGTGGGACGAGCGGAGGCGACTACACAGGACAACGCCGCTACCATAGCAGACCTACCGGAACAATACGCCGACTTCTCCGAGGTCTTCGGAGAGGCGGAAGCTGACCAACTACCCCCCCACCGCAAGACGGATTGCCGGATCGACCTGCTGCCCGACGTCCCCTTACCTAGACCGAAGATCTACTCGATGACCCCGAAGGAGATGGCAACCCTCCGGGAGTTCATCGATAAAAACCTAGACAGGGGATTCATAGAGCCAGCATGCTCACCGGTCGGAGCCCCCGTCTTATTCCGGGAGAAGAAAGACGGCACCCTACGGCTCTGCACCGACTACTGGGGCCTAAACGCGGCTTCCCTGTCCAACAAATACCCCTTACCCCTGGTGAAGGACATGCTCGCCCACCTGTCCACGGGCAAAGTCTTTTCCAAATTGGACCTTCGCGAGGCGTACTATCGCATCCGAATCAGGGAGGGGGACGAATGGAAGACTGCGTTCAACTGCCCCCTAGGCGCCTTCCAGTACAAAGTGCTGCCGTTCGGACTCGCGGGGGCCCCTGGGGTGTTTATGCAGCTCATCAATGAGGTACTGCATGAACACCTGTTCAAAGGGGTCCTTGTCTACATAGACGACGTCCTTATCTACACTAAAACGCACGAGGAACATGTGACCCTAGTCAGGCAAGTCCTCGACAAACTCAGAAGGGCGCAGCTCTATGCCAAACCTACAAAGTGCGAATTTCATAAAGCGCGCCTAGACTACCTGGGGTACCGAATCTCCGGGGACGGCATAGAAATGGACCCCGCAAAAGTCGAGGCGGTGCTAAACTGGGAGCGCCCCCGCAACAGACGCCAACTCCAGAGCTTCCTCGGCTTCGCGAATTTTTACAGGTCATTCGCCCGGGGGTTCGCAGAGATAGCCCTCCCCCTAACGGACCTCCTCAAAACCAAAGGGGTGGGGGACACCCGACGCGCCAAGAACCCGGGCACAGTATTGAATTGGACTCCCGCGTGCCAGACCGCATTCAACAAGCTGAAAGCGCTGTTCACCACGGAGCCAATCCTCGCGCACCTGGACCCAGAACGGCCGTTCGTGGTCCAAGCCGACGCCTCAGACTTCTCCCTGGGGGCCATCCTACTCCAAAAGGACCCCACGGGACTCCTGAAACCATGCGCCTACCTGTCAAGGAAGTTTTCCGAGACAGAAAGGCGATGGCACGTCTGGGAGAAAGAAGCCTTTGCGGTAAAATCGGCGCTAGAAACATGGCGACACCTACTCGAGGGAGCCACCCAACCATTCGAGGTCTGGACCGACCACCGGAACCTCGAGGCCCTCCGAACGCCCAGACGCCTCAGCCCAAAACAGGTCCGATGGGCCCAATTCTTCAGCCACTTTAATTTCCAGCTGAAGTTCATGCCGGGCAAAAAGAACTTCCTGGCCGACGCCCTCTCCCGACTGCCCCAAGACGAAGAGCCCGCCCCAGACACCATTGGGACGGTCCTATCCGCCTCGCAACTGGGGATGGCCGTGACCACCCGAAGCGGCGCTCGGAGACAGCTCGACTCTACGGCGCAACCGACGGCGGGACAACCTGCGACCAGACGAAGCCAACCGCAACTACCAGGGGGAATACGCACGGACATCGCCACCGCCCTCAAAACCGACCCCTGGTTCCTGGCAAACCCCGACAAGGTAACGATGGCACAGGACCTGGCATGGGGGGAAGGCAGAATCTATGTCCCGGACTCGCAACGCCAAGCGATCTTGCATAGGTCACACGACGCCAAGCAAGCGGGACACTTTGGGTTCCTCAAGACCCTACACCTAACACGGCGTCAATTCTGGTGGCCCGCACTCAGGCAAGACGTGAAAGCATACGTAGCGTCCTGCCCAACGTGCGCTAGGGCCAAACGGGCACCAGGCAAACCCGCGGGGCTATTACAACGGGTGGCAGAACCCTCCCGCCCATGGGAGGAAATCTCTATGGATTTTATAGTGGACCTCCCACCCAGCCAGAAGAAAACGGCCATCTGGGTGGTGAAGGATTACTTCTCAAAACAGGCCCACTTCATCCCCTGCACGTCGGTCCCGTCCGCACAACAAATAGCCAAACTCTTCCTCATCCACGTGTACAGGCTACACGGATGTCCCGCACGTGTGGTGACCGACAGGGGCACACAGTTCACCTCTAAATTCTGGCGGGCCTTCCTAAAGCTGACGGGGACCCAACAGGCCCTATCCACTGCCTGGCACCCCCAGACGGACGGAGCCACAGAGGTCCTCAATGCCACCCTAGAGGAATTCATACGCTCATATACCAACTATCACCAAGACGACTGGGCTGAACTGCTCCCGTTCGCCGAAGTTGCATACAACAACGCCGTCCACACAAGTACGGGGAAAACTCCGTTCGAGGTAGTCTCGGGGCGCGACTTCGTCCCCATACCGGAGCTACCTCAACCCCCGGAACCCCAGGTGGACGCTAGCGACTGGGGACGGAAGATCGCGGAATCATGGCCAATAATCACGGCGGCGCTGAAGGATGCACAGGCAGCCTACAAAGAGCAGGCCGACAAGCACCGGCGCCAACAACCGACGTTCCAGGCGGGGGATATGGTCTACCTATCCACCAAATTCCTAAAGTCACCCTAACCCTCGAAAAAACTGGGGCCTAAGTACATCGGGCCGTTCCGAGTCACGCAAATAGTGAACCCGGTGGCATACGCTTGGACCTGCCACACAACCTACGGAGACTCCACCCGGTGTTTCACACCAGCCTCCTGAAACTGGCAACCACCTCTCGATGGCACCCAAGCACGCCACAGCCCTCACTGGTGATGATCGACGGGCAACATCACTTTGACGTAAGGGACATACTCGACTCCCGCAAGCAACGAGGAACTCTACACTATTTGGTCAGGTGGAAACACTTCCCCCACCCGGAATGGGTGGCGGCGCACAACATTAACGCGCCTGACCTGACCCGGGCTTTTCACCGGGCATACCCCGACAAGCCAAAACCAAGGTTAGCAAGCCGTCCCCTGCAAAACCCCTCCCCCGCGGGGGCCCCCCGCCTACCGTGCCCCAAGGGAAAGGGCCCCCCCAAGCCCGCGACTTGGGTGGACCTCCCCCCCCGGGACTCACTCCCCCCGCCCCGGGCCCACGAGGCAGTAACAAGCGTTCGCCAGCACCCTCCCCCCGCCCCGGGCCCACGGGGGAGTGGCAAGCAAGTCAACAGGGCAACCTGGGAGCAACGCCCAGGAGCACAAATAACAAAGGCGACGCACTTTGAATAAAAAAGAAGGGCCCTACCTGGAGCTGATAAGCACCCGACCAGCCACGCCTCTCTCCTCGCCGAACTGAGCCAAACAAACAGGGTGTGGCCGGAGCATGCGCACGCCAGGGCGTGACCTGGGCATGCGTACTAAGGACACACCCTGGGAAGGCACGTGGTAGAGGGAGGAGCAAAGGGAGGGGCGAGAACTACTCTGGCGGGAAATTTTTAAAAAGTTCCGGTTGACAGCTCCACGAGAAAAAAAAAAAAAAAAACCCAGAAAACCGGGGGGGAGCACTATTCGGACAGGGGGCAGTATGTCATGAGTGCCGTTGAGCTGAAGTCATCAGCGCAATGGCACACATGACAATAGCAAGGAAACAGGGGAAGGGGCTCAAGATAAGTAGCCATCAACTCACAACGACTGAAGGTCAAGAAACAATAGCTAAACGGATCGCGGAGCACACCCAAGCCATTAGCGCTAATACAACGGAGATCGCCCAGCTGACAGCAATCACCAGAGGAATAGAGAAACCGATGATGGGCGATCCCGGAACGCCAGCGGGGCCTCGCAACCCCTCACCCACCGGCAAGTCAACGTATTGGACAAAGGGGGGTGACGTGACCGCGAGTGAGGGGGCGCTGACCGGCGCGGGGTATTTAAACCCCGCACCGGCGCGCTCCTGTCACTCTCAGCTTTTTTCCGATGCTGTACCTGCGCTGTGAATAAACCAGAGCCTGTTCCACCGAACCAGTGTCTGAGCATTATTCAGAGGTAGGCAGCGCATGACAGGTGGGCACTTGAAGACAGAAAGTTTTAGCAAAAGCAACATTCCCACCACATAAAAACAACACAAGATAATGGCTGCCTTGTTTTCATACACCTGGCAGAGTTTTGTGTAGGGAGGAGGCCAATCTTGTTATTGTTGTGTTCTTTGAGAGTGAAGGGGGTCCTGAAACTGCAGATCTGTTACATTTTTTGTTGTCTCTGCGGTGGGAAGGTAGGAGTCAATCCTCATCTGTTTCTCTGCTTTGTTGGATTTATGGTCCCAGTATCATTACTGGGGCTGGTCCAGGTTCTTTCCTTGCCTCTGGATGGCATTTTTGGGCCGTAGGGCTAGGCCAGAGGGGGTGAGGCCAGTCACAGTTCAGGAGCTGAGTTCAGGAGCTGCTAGTTGGTTGCCATCTTGGCTCCTCCCCTGGTGTAGGGAGGAAGATCAAACTCCAAACGTAGACAGGAATGGTTTAGAAAAAGAAAAATATTCCTGAGACACTCCAAAGAGTTGGATAGCCAAGAGCAAAATAAAAAACTATAATTTCTTATATCTTTAAATATGATTAACCGAAAATTAGACTTCTTAAAATCCTATTTATTTCAAAAGAAGAGATTTTAACTGCTCTATTGAAATCAATTAGATATTACAGTACTTAGTTCTGGATGAACTATACAAAGTGTGTGTTTGGTATGAGGATCCCTGGGTCATTTTCACTATTAAATGGGCCAGTCCTTCCAGAGATCTTTTGTGTTTTAACTGGGCTGATGCTATTTATATTGGATTGCCTACTGGCTCAGTTTTTTTAAAAAGAATCTTCATTTTAGTAAATATTTATTGATTATTTCTGTGGATTTTTCATTTATTTGTATACTGAGGATATTTTAATTATGTATCGATTATGCTGTGCACTGTTATGGGACTTGCAGATCACTGAGGTATAGAAATTGGATGAATGAATATGTAATAAATAAATACATAATATTATTATATGCTGTATACTGTACAGGTTCTGCTGCAGTCAAGAATGAAAGAGATCGTGGCAACAATTCAAGGTATTTATCTGAAAGGAACCTGAATTTAAGATTCCCCTCTCCCTCAGAAAGAATATTAGATGGAAAAATGCTCATTTGCCTCTTTTACTGTATTCCCAGCTAGTGTAAGATGTTCTTTCCATTTTAAAAATAAATTGTTTGAGAGAAAATGCTAGTGTTGAGCAATCCTGCATTAGAACATTAAAAGCAACATACATAACCGTATGCACGCAGCAGTTTTAGGCCCTGCATTTCAAGGAGATGGAAAATAGCCGCTGTAAACTGGGTGGGGTATAATAGCTCCATCATTCAAGTCGGAGTACAGATTTTATTGTTAATATAACATACTGATAAAAATGACTTGTTTGTTAGATTTGCTCCAAGGCAAAGGGACCACAGTGTTACTATACTTCTACTAGCCCTATTCAAGAGATAGAAAAATATGGAGTAAAGAGAATTAATTTTGCTTAGGAGGAACTATGAAATGCCACAAAATCTCTAAGGCAGATGAAAATGATGGGCTGTGAGAAGTGTAAATGGTTACTTTGAAAGTTAATCTGAATACTGAACAGTCATGCTGTGATAGAGGATTAAGCAAAGGTATGCAAAAGAAAGGCATCCTGAGGAACATCTGGGTGGTATTCTAGACATCTGATCTCTCCTTGAGATTTGTCTGTAGTTCCCTGAAAATTTCTGGACTAGCCAGAATACCTTCTCAAACAAACTGTCTGTGCAGAGACCTCCTAGTCAAGTCACCATTTATGCACATCTGTAATGCTTCGTGAACAGTAATCCAGTCAATGGACAACATACACAGATGGTGTAGTGGTAAAACTGCTAGAATTTGACCTAAATTTCCACTCAGTCAGAAAGTTCATTGAATGTCTTTGGGTTAGCTATTCCCTTTAAGCCCAAACCTCTCACACAATAGTTGCTGTAGGGATAAAATTAGGAGAGACCACCATGTACACTGAGAGAGCTATACTGGGCATGCTTTGCCTCCAATGAATGCCAATTTCTCCACCCTCCACCTGGGAACTACCCCCTTTCCATCCTTATTTCTTGTCTCCCATGTCCATATGTATCCAATTGCATGGACGTGTGTATGACCTGGAGCCAATCTAAAAAATGCTTTAACTGAATGTGATGTCTGCCTAGCAGACAAGTGCACTATTGCTCTTGCTATTTGAGAAAATATATGCTGGTTTTCATGCCAAATTCCAAAAGGTGACATAAGTGAATATGATATATTAATCACCTTAAGTTAGAAGTCCCCTAAACTAGCCTTCTGTAAGAGCAGGTATTCCCAGTTATTGTATATTCATTAGATAAATAACTGAAAACAACTTCATGAATTAAAAATAAAAATGGTTAAGTAATGGTTCTAGTGACAGAATAAAGGACTGGGCATGGGATGGGAATTGATTATAAAAATGAAAATCTGGAGACCAAGTACACTTTTAATATCACAAATACTTGGTCTCCAGAGCTATTTAAGTGGTGGGGATATATAGATGAGATTGTTATCACTTGGAGAGGGAGTTAGAAGTCACTTCAATCTTTTTTTTAAATGCAATGATTGCTTGAGATCCTTCCATTCTGAGATGCATGTAAATGAGATATTAATATTTTAGAGCAGACATTAATGTTTTAGAGCAGGTGCATGGTAGAGGACAGCAGCAAACTTCACCGATAGAAGTTTACAGGAACGTGATTGCAGTTTACAGACAGAAATGCATACCTTTCCTACGAACAGATCTCACCATAACTATATGAGACACAACTGCCATGTGGCCATTTTTGAAGGACTAGGAAAAAATTATTCATCTCTATTTATTTAGGCAAAAGGATGTCTTGTTGCTACACAAAAGAGATCGCACCCAGGCTTTTACAGAGGTGATAAATAAATAGATACATACATACATCCTGTTAAAAGCCTAATGAAAAATTTTGTTATAACCCCTTGATGGTTTCAGTTCATAGTCTCTAGAATAGTATTTCTGAACATCAGCAATTGGTAGAAAATAACTTGGGTCCAAAAACCAGTCCATTTCCTATTTTTAAAAGAATGAGATTTTGAAGAGTGCTTGGTACGTTGCAGCAGTAAATTCTGACTCTTCTAAGGTCTCTGCAACATGTATGGGGCATTGTGTATGCCAGTGCTAGGGACTGTAAATATGTACTGTATATAAATGCAGAGATTTTCTAATCCAGTAGACCAAAACACCTAATGCTCTCCAGTATTTCCCCATGAAATAGAATATATGTGACATAGCCGGCTCTAAGGCTTAGAAACGGAGATGAGCACCGCCCCCTAGAGTCGGACACGACTGGACTTTACGTCAAGGGAAACCTTTACCTTTACCTTTATACCTAAACTTAGCTCAAGCTTGTAACAAGGCTGCAGAATAAATCTACCATATACATTATTCCTTTGAGAACAGATCTGTGTGATCCACTGCAGGCTTCAGGGCTACATGAAGTAAAACAAAAAACAAAAACATCGGTCTCTCCCCCCCTCCCCTATATATAGTAGTGATCATACAGTAATAGATCTGTTTTTTTTTAAAAAAAATGCTTCCACAAGGGAAATTTACATAACGTATTGGAAAAAAGGGTATTAGGGAAACTAGTTTTAAAAGGTTCTCAAGCAATTAACAGCTATGTAAATTAGGGGAAGACATGTACAAGGGCACAGTTTGAGGCTCCAGGGGAAGTTAAATGATTGGCCAGAACATTGCCCTATGAAAGTGGACACAAAAGGACCATTTTTCTACTGATTCACACATCCATAAGCTTTATTTTTACCAGTATGTAATATGCTTTAAGGAGCCTTAGTGTGATGGTCCTGATCCTGTTTGTTATTTTTTTAATTTTTAATTTAATTTAATTAATTCAAAGACCCTTGCCACAAGCTATTGAAGGATATGAAAGAGATCTTTATTCAATACAAGTGATCATTTCCAATGTAAAGGCTAGACTGAAAAAGCCCACACAACCTGACAGGTATATTCTCCACTTTCACCCCAGCTCCCCCTGATGGGAGATTCACTCCATGACAACCCCTCCCCACACCTTCATAGCTTCTTTCTTCCCAGCTACAAATCCTTCAGTGCCATGCTGATAACATGTTTGAGCTGACCTTGGGGTTAGGCTGTTCGACAAACTGCCCTGCAGGCATGACAGACTGCTGCTTCAAAGCATTCCTAATGACTCCACAAATATACAAAACTAATTACTACAAAGCCCATAAACATGCTGGCAGGATGTTTATTCCATCCTGACACTAATCAATAATTCTAACAGTTCTGCATGCCTAACTCAAAACTACAAAACATTTCCAACAACCCTGCAGGTGTGCTAAACTAATTGGGAGGTGGGAGGAGATGGGCGGTGACAAATTTGATAGATAGATAGATAGATAGATAGATAGATAGATAGATAGATAGATAGATAGATAGATATTACTACAAATCCCATTACCAAAATTTGGCAGAATATTCCATCCTGAAACTTGGAATCTATGGCACGTTTTCTTGAAAGAACCTTATTACCAAAACTATTTAGCATTACTGAACTAGTATAAAGGCAGTCATCCAAGAGGGTTCCTGTAATGGTCTATGGGAATGACCTTGGGAGACAGGAGGAAGAGCTGCAGACTGGACAACCATCGTGTAAAAGGTATCTCAGCCCACCAAAGGAAAAGGGGCATGGGAAGCATCTCAGAAGGGACCCTCCCTAGTTTTCCGGAGAATAAAGGAAAGGTAGGGAGAAATTCTTTCAGTCTTGCAAGGTCCAGCAAGTGTAACCTTACAATAAAGACAGAGCTAGTACTCCTGGTTGTGCTTCTTGTCTGGACTACCTTGCAGGTCTAACAGTTCCTTTAAAAGGGCAACTTTAACACTGGCACTTTAAAGTTGGAGGGCTGCCCAACATCCTGTGAACCCGAAACTTCTTTCTGAGCAGATTTTAAAAAAATATATATTTTATTTTTCTCGCGTCTTTATTATTTTTATAAACAACTCAAGGCGGGGAACATACCTAATATTCCTCCCTCCTCCTATTCTCCCCACAAAACCACCCTGTGAGGTGGGTTGGGCTGAGAAAAAGTGATTGGCCCAAGGTCACCAAGCCAACTTTCATGCCTAAGGTGGGTCTGGAACTCTGAGCCTCCTGGTTTCTAGCCTGGTGCCTTAACCACTAGACCAAACTGGCTCTATGTATAAGATCTATTTATAAGGTGGTGACGCTGAGCTGTCCAAAATAAATAAATAAATAAATAAATAAATAAATAATTGGTACTGTTGCTCAAATTCCTTAAATTCCTGCAATATGTTAGAAAGGTATGTTTGCCTCTTAAGATTGCGTTCATCTTTCTACTTGAGGGCTGCATTTGGCACTATTAAAAATAAGAATGTGTGCACAGTGACTGATAGAAAGAAAAACAAGAATTAAATATATTAGTGGGTTTCACTGTCAATAATCCTTAAAATTCTATTAGCCTTATACACATACATGCACAGACACAACCTTTATTGTTTTTGTAATGATATCATATTTCTTCTCTTTTTCTTTCTCTTAATATTTGGGTTAATTTTGAATACTAGTTCTTTAAAGTTTTCATCTGATTAATTTCTTTCTTTCAAACTTAAAAAATTTCACTTCTGGGCCTAGTGTTTCAAAAAGCCAAGAATCTGGAATGAAATCTTATCAACATCAAGTGTTCCCTTCTCCCATGCTTTTAACATACACTTAAAAAAATAAAATCATTTTGGAGAGGCATTTCTCAACAGTCTGTATAAGTATTTTGGTGTTACTCTATTGTTTTGTATTTCTGTATTTCCTACAAGCCATACATCAAATTCAGTACTGCTGGAATATTTTCCCAGGGGGAGCTGTGATATGTATGAGAGAAAATATGGATTTAATTTTATTTTTCTTAGTATGAGATTCATTTTTGGCCGTAGACTTTTGCCCTCTTGTTTCAAGCAGACTTATCTAGCATTTGGAATGCTGGCATTGTGTTTCTAGGAATTTGCATCTGCCCTTTTTGAACTTTGTAAGATTCTTGTACACTGTGAGATTTACCATTTAATACTCTCCGGTTTATTGTTCCATATATATTTTGGGGTATTAAGTGAATGATGAAAATGATGGTGAAATTTATTTTCACATGGAGTTGAAATCATTCCAATTCCAGCAACTGCATGCACTTTCTTCAGTTCATATGGTTAATTTCTCTGCAAATGTGACCTGTTAGCCTGCCATTTTTAATCAGGATCTTCAAATGCTTTATAAGAGCCAGTTTGGTCTAGTGGTTAAGGCTCCAGGCTAGAAACCAGGAGACCATGAGTTCTAGTCCCGCCTTAGGCATGAAAGCCGGCTGGGTGACCCTGGGCCAGTCCCTCTCTCTCAGCCCAATTCACCTCACAGGGTTGCTGTTGTGGGGAAAATAGGAGGAGGAAGGCGTATTAACTATGTTCCCCACCTTGTGTTATTTGTAAAAATAATAAAGGCAGGATAAAACAATTAATAAATAAATAAATTTTTCAAAGTGGTTTGCAGATTTGATGGTTTTTCTGGTGCTTCTGGGGTTGTTACAGACTATATGCAATGTTCCCTTGTATGGGAAGAATGCTGGAGAGGTCAGAGTGATGGGATGGGTTCTCTGACCCAACATGAGTAGCCAGCCAATGAGTCTGATCACCTCATTAAACCCTCCACCCATAGGAGTTCTTTTGAGGTGCCAGTGTTAAGATAGCTTTGGACCTTAACTATCTTCTCAGCTCTCAATGTCTTGAATGTCATCAGCCAGAAGCATTAACTATTTCGCTCTCTCTCTTGTGCTAATGGAATGCTGCATTTCTCTGATGGTTCTCCAACACAACTGGGAGTCAACTCAGCTCTCAACACTCTGAATACAAGCTCCAGGCTCACCTATGCAGCCTATACTTTTAAGTTAAACCTCACTCTTAACATTGGCATAATTGGGAGAGTTTGTAAGTGTCAGCAATGAATGAATGGGATCTAGGATAACAATTGATATATGTTGGCAATTACTGCTTGGGAGTATGGGTCGGGAATGACAAAAACAAAAACAAAAATAAAAACAGCCTTTTTTTTTTCCTGCGGCCTACCTATCTTTGTGGCATTCTGCCTTGCTGTGCCAGCCTGTTTCCTGACATGACTGAATTTTGCCCAGTGGGGCCAGTAGTGTCAGTGTGCCCTGACCAGCTCGGCCCCTAAGCCAAATCTAGTGATGACGGAGTCCTTCCCAAGATGGGCCAAGTTTGTCAACAAACTATGCCAATTATTCTGCTATCCCACAACACCCAGAAATCAAAGGTAGCCAATTTTCATCACCTTGTAAGAGAAAACAAATGGGCATTTAAAGTCTTTTTTTCTTTTGTGCCTTCAAATCAGTGTTGACAAGTCCCTGCAGTTTTCCTGGCAAGGTTTTTCAGAACTGCTCCCCTCACCAACACAGACTTCTCTTCAAAAAACCTCCCATACATAATAACCCCTTCTTTTCCATAACATTCTATCAGAAAGTCAAATTCATTCATGTCTTGCAGCTCAATTTCTCCCTTTAAGTTCTTCAGTTCAGCATTGTCAACTTCATCCAGGATTCCAACAGAAGCCCGAATCTCACTCTTAGGAGAGACATTTCCATCGCTGTTAGATTCTTCAGTTCCATCCCCAACACCATTTGGTGTAGAGGGGCTTAAGAAAGGAACTTCTAAAAATAATCTACTTCCAGATATTTCAGACAGGACAGGACCACCCCAGGTTTGTATGACTTGTGTCATTGTCACTGATGATGAGGAGTCTAGGAACTTCTCTCATCTTCCAGCCATTTTCCCCTATAATAGTCTGCTATCAGGGAGAGAAGAGGATGGAATTTCCCTACAAACAACATAGAGAAAAAGGAGCAGGGATTGGCTCCTTTTATCCTCAAAATGATAATGCCACCAACAGAGCTAAAGGCAGCAACAAGGAGATCTGGAGGAACATTGATACTGTTGTGCCTGTTTTAAGGCTCTGAAGATAATAATCAAGTGTTATGCTCATTTCCAGTAGCTAGTGCCAATCAGCAACTTGCAGGGGGAAGTATGTATTTTGGACAGTAGATTTAAGGCAAACAACCTCCTCCCTCCCTCCCTCCCTCCCTCCCTCCAGATAGGGCAATGTTTCTCAACCTTGGCAACTTCAAGATGTGTGGACTTCAATTCCCAGGATTTCCGAACCAGCAAAGTCTGTCTCTTGTAGTTTTTATAGGTGCCTGAGCTAAAAGTCAAGTGAAACCTTATGGGGCTTTCTTGTAGTTCAAAATAGTAGCATTTTTCTAAGAACATCTGTTTTGGGGGAGAGATCTGATTTGTATGCATGATTAACAAGGCCCCTTGCCAAACCAATTTTTCTTAATGTTACTGCAGCCGTCTCATCTTTTAAAACAAAGTGCTGCATCTAGCCGACAGGCCTATATAGTTAGGAAAAAAATACAATTGGTATAACCAGAGCAACCGATTTTATATTATTATTTACAAAAGACAACAAATCATCATTACCAAGTCCAGTTATCATAGCAGTGTCTATGGAGCACTGACTGAAATTGCACTCAGTTTTTCTAGATAGTTTAAATACATACATATGCATATATACGCAATTCACTTTCTGAGGGAGTTCTCTCAGTTTTCCATTTTTCAAAATCTGTCACGTTTGCTTTTTCTCTTTTTCATTCATTTAACTTGTGATTTTTTTAAAAAATGCATTAAAGCGAATAAACATTTTGGGGTATATTTTTCTGAATATCCTTTTTTTGTTTGCAGTTTTACCAAATGCACATAAGTTGGTAAACAATTCCCCCTAGTGTAATGATTTTTATTTGTGCTTGGGATATATGCATTTTTGTACACATTTTTCCATAATGTACATTCATTCATTCAATTTCATAAACCGCACTGCAAAATTACACAAAAAAAACTGAAGAAAAGAAAGGAGTTGCAAGGAGCCCTTTAGGACATCAGGTCTAGCTCCCTGATTAATGTAAGATTCCAGACTAAATAATCCCTGACAGATCACAGTCTAATCCCTTGAATGCACATCCAGTGAAGGGGAGCCCATTACCTCTCTGCATAATTGGTGCTATTGTGGAATGTCTTATACTATTCAAAAGTATTTTCTAACCCTCAGCCAGAATTTGCCTTCTTGATATTTAAATCCATCATTCTGTGCCCTGCACTCTGGAATAATGGAGATAAGTCTTGATCTCCCCTTATGTAATATCCTTTCTCGTATTGAAGACTGCTATCATATCAGCCTCCATCCAAATCCTCAATCTCTCTTTATAGGGTTGAGTTCCAAGTTCCATGACTGTCTTTATTGCTCGTCTCTGAATCTGTACCAGTTCCTCTGACTCTTTCTTTAAGTGCTATGACCAGAAGTTGATACAATTTTCAAGGTGGTGTTTGACTCTCAGAATAAAATGGAAGTATTTCCTTTAGGGATTTGGAGGTTACACTTCTGCCGATGCAGTCTAAACATTGTATTTGCTTGTTCTGGAGCCAAATCATACTGCTGATTTATATTCACTTGGCAATCAGCTACTATTTCAAGATCCTTTTCCCATGTATTATTACCAAGCCAGGTACCACCCTTCCTATTCCTGTGCATTTGGTTTCTATTTCCTAAGTAAAGAATTTGGCATCTGTTTTTTAAATTTCATGTGGTTATTTTCAGATGAATTATGTAACCTATCCAGATGGCTTGATTCCCCCCCCCCCAATCTTCTAGGGTATTAGATATTCCTTTCAACTTTCTCACCGGCAACTTACAACCTCCATCTTTGTCTCCAAGTTGTTTATGTTCAAAATATTGGTTACAGGATTAAACTCTGTGGCCATCAGTATCTCCCATTTGATAAGTAACAACTGGTGAGTAATTTTTCAGTATGATGTTCAATGAAGCTGTATATCCTTTTAATTGTCAGGTGATCCAGCCCACATGTGACCAGCTTGTTAATCAGCGTGTTATGGAGGACTTGGGTAAAAAAACAATTAGGATTTGACAATTGATCCATAAACACCCAGGGCATTACAGTCATGTCTGAGCAGAAAGTACTAAAAAGGTTAGCTTTATAAATGGAAATGACAGAACATTACACACACACACACACGCTAAGGACAAAAGACTTAGATTGTGTAAGAGTGTTTAACTGAGAGTATCACTCAATGTTTAGAGATCTTCAGATCTCTAAATATTGAGCGATACTCTCAGTTTATTCAGTATGGCTAGAAACTGGGTCTTTTTTCTTTTTCTTTCATTTGAGCAAAAATAATTGGTGTCTTCTCTGGTAAACTGAACCTTTTCTACACATCCCTAGCTCTCAGAGGGAAAGACTGCAGATCCTCTGGGAAAGCTTTAGCTGCTTCAACATAAACTGAAGCCTGCCTGGATCCCACAATAGCAGTATTACACCAAGTTAATTCAATCAGCCGCTGATGGTCTATATCTATAAGCAAGACCTGCATCAGCCAGCCGTATCTTTTCTATTCGCTTTCTGTCTTTTTTCCTCTTGACAGTCAGCCAGCGTTCCTTACCCACTAAGCATGTTCCATCCTGATTCAACAGCTTGGGAAATTCCTCCCTTGGGTTTCTTTCCATCTTTCTAAAGAATGGAAACTTTGGAGCTCCATTGATATCTGCCCTTTCCTGGTGAATGATGCCATTTTAGCTACATAAGAGCCATAATGAAGAATCTGTATGCTACACGTACGCAATTCTGAAAAAAAGTAAATATCTTGAATTGGTTTAAAATGGAAAATACATTTGTTCAGAGGGAGAAAAAAAGAGATGGGGGGAGGGAGGGAGTCTGCCAGTGAGGTTTATTTCCTTCAAGACTGTAGTCAAGACTGCAGCCTCACTTCTGTGCCATCCATGAATTATACCACTTCATTAGCCATTCCTGGGAAAACCTTATTTCTCCATTTGATTTGAATTTTCTGCCTCTTCATTCTGTATTTATCACATCGCTGGATTTACCTGAAAGTGAGACTGATTTTTTCCTCCCCTAATTTATCTTTAAAATAAGTCCTAAACTGACTGACAGTACAGTAAAGGAGGGAGATTAGCTTCTGCCTATCTTCCTTCTTTTAGGATATCATCTTACATTCACAATTGTTTTCCTTTTGAGTAAATATTGTGAATTTTCTTACCTCTTTAAGAAACTGGTATGAACAGTTTGTTAGTGTGGGTGTTTGTTGTGTTATGATAGTATTAATGCTGCTTATTTTTTACAACTTTTATGTTTAGTAGGAGTTAGGTAAATTATAGGTTTTAATGTAAGATGGTTTACATGTTTTTATCTGTTGTGAGTTCAAAAATTAAATGCTATATATTTTACAATGGGCAGCTTTGTCCTATGCCTTAGAGTCAGACTAAATGTTTATTTATTTATTTATTGGATTTTGAGGTTGACAGACTCCAAAAAACTCTGGCTGGCTTACAATGTTAAATGAACACATACTTTTAAAATAGGAACATGACCTCCTGGACAAAGTCACACAAATAATATCCAAAAAATGCCCAAGTGCTCCACAAACACCCTAACCTCTGGTCTGGGAACACAGCTAGGCCTTGTGATGGCATGGGAGTGATATGTATCTTTGAGGAGATGTTCTTCCAGATGGCAGGTGCCATGACAGAGAAGGCATGCTGAAGGGACCTGGAGTACACCCATTGACAGCTTCCTCTGTGCAGCCCAGAGCTGAGATGTACAATTGGGTATCATCAGCATACTGATGATACCAGACCCTGAACTGATGGATGCCCTCACCCAGTGGTTTTGTGTAGATGTTAAACAGGAGGGACAAGAGTATTGACCCTGAGGCACTCCACAGGTGAGGGGCCATGGATGCAACCTCTCCCCCCATCAGTACTGACTGGAATGGACTACTGAGAAAGGAGGCAAATCACTGCAACACAGTGGCCCCATCCTAACCCTTGCAGTTTGTCCAGAAGGGTACCATGGTGGATGGTATTGAAGGCATCTGAAAGATCAAGAAGCACAAAAATGGATGCACCACCCCCATCCTGGCTCTGCTAAAAGTCATCAACAGGCTTAATCAATGCTCTCTCAGTACTGTACTCAGTACTGTCTTGAAACCTGACTGGAATGGATCCAGATTATCCACTCCCTCCAAAACTCTCTGCTCTCTGACCACTTTCTCAACAACCTTCTCCACAAAGGGAAGATTGGAGACTGGACAGTAACTGTCTAGAATGGAAGGGTTCAGAGATGGCCTCTTGAGATGGGGGCACACCACTGCCTCCTTCAAGGCCAGTGAGACCACCCCCTCCCTCTAAAAATGCTGACATCATTGCATGGACCTGGACACAACCATAGGTCACCTCTTGGGCTGCCTTGACAACACAGGAGGTGCCTGGCCAACCTCACAGTTCAGAGGACCTTGTACACTTCATCAGGAGTCACACTGTGTTATGCCCAACGTGATGCCCAGTGATACCAATGTGGAAACCTCTCTTGGCACATACCCAGATTCCTGGCATATCAAGATTCTTTTAACTTCTAAAAAAATCAGCAAAAAGTTATTGTATGCAGAACAAAATGCCTACCTCTAACATCCCCTTCATTTCCAAGAATACCTCTGGGCCCCAAGCAGGCTCAAGACACATTCTTAAGAAATTAAAATGGCTATTTGCTGCAACCTAGTGCTTTGTTTGGAAATGTGCCCACCAGCTCCCCCCACAAAAAAAGACAAAGAGGTGGTGGTAACACAGGGAGTGTAACAACAGGAGGGGAGGAGGTAAATAAGTAACGGAGATCAACTTACCAGTTTGCCTTCTGATGAATGTGAAGTTTAATTGGCCATTTCCACCATGAGAACATTCTTGTGAGTGGGCATGCCCCTCAGGAAACTTTCCATGAGACAGGTTCTCACACAATCATCCCTAATGCTGGTCTAAATGAAGCAGCTCTGGAGAAAGGTCAACCCATCCCTTTGTACCCTGATCCTCAGCCAGGTTGGGACCCTATACACTTAGTCTAGAGTAGGAATATCTGCAACCCTTTTGAGGATGCAGTCAACATGTGGGTACGATTAGGACAAACATTTTGATTTCTGTTAAGTTATTTATGTACAGGAAATTATTTCTTATACTTCAAATAGTTTTCTTCTTATGCCACCATAAGAACTACAATTTGATGGCAATTTTGGGATAGGCTTTTGAGATCACACCTAAGTTTTGGAGAAGCCACATGAAAACCTGAGAATCATAATCATATCGACACCACTAGCACCATCATCATCATCATCATCACCAGTAGCAGCCCCAGTAGTACCCATGCTACATAATACGTAGTTTGTAGCTATCCTACCTTTCTGCTTCTTCTCTGATGTATGAGTTACATATTTCGTGAAAGAAGGGAATTCATAATTGTAAAATGCTGTTCATGGAAGCTTTCACGTGGTGAAAATGGATGAATTCTGTTTCAGTTTCTGAAGGTATACTTATGTGTCATCTCCTTTTTTTTTTCTTTAATAATTGGAAGTCTTTCACCTGTCAAGCTCTTCACTGGATCAGGAGCCTAACAGGAATCAGAGAGTGTTGAATTCAGATTAATTTAATGGATGGAGGACCTCCCCACCTCCTTTTACATCTTTCCAGCCTGAGAATGTAATTTTTCCATCATCTTGGACTCTTCCCTAGTTTTTGCAGTTTTCCAGATGTATAAGAATATCAAACTTCCAGAAACTCTTAGGGCCTCTTTGAGTTCAGAATCAACAGTGAGGAGTGACAAAACGAAGGCTCTATGTTAATTTCCATTGAGCACAAACAGGGGCAGAACAACAGTTCTTGTACTGAGAATTAACCCAAGCTGTAGTTTCTTGCACACGAAGTTCCTTTGTGAATTTTCTGGTTATATCTGTCACATTTCCAGCTTTATTTAGCTCCTATCTTTTGCCTGTTGTCTACTCTGAAAAGCATTTAATAAGCTCCCCATTTTTTCTGAGACTGCTACTGACTTTAGCAATAGTTTAGCTTTATTACTGCAATAGATGTCTTTTTCAGAATGATTATATATGGACCAGCGCTCCTAAAAGAGATTTGGAAAGCAATGGAGGCTTCTTCCACAATGCCATTTTTAGCAACTACTTCGTAACGGTTGGCACAGTGCTTGTTGTCATCCGTAAACTGTCACAACAACCTTACGGTAACATTGATCCCTGCTGCGCCTTCCAAAGTTTTGTGATAAACTTCCTCATTATATTAGCATTTTGTCAGCCTGCTCCACTGATGCCTTTGTAATTAGAAGCAGAGGGCTTTCATGCAAATTTCTTGATAGTTTCATTCCAGAGAGGTAGCCATGTTAATTTCTTATTGCAATACACCGACTATTCTTTTCACACCTTAAAAACTAGTAGATATGGTGGGACAGAAAGTTCTATAAATAAGAAACCACTTCATCATACTGCTTTGAGTAGAGGGCTCCAGTTCACAAAAGCTTATTCTGCAATAAGTTTACAACTTTAAAGGAGCTACAAGAATGCTTTTGATATTGCTAAAAGAAACACTACAATTGATACTTTACAAATATGCATACACATACATGCACATTGTATTGAGAGTGTCTTTAGATTTTTCTTTAGATTCTGGAAAGCAGTGACTTTAAAATGCTTGATATCCCCAGGTGAGGTGGATAAGGTTTCCTGGATTACTCCCATGGAGAATTGTAGCTAATCTGTAATCACTCAGCAAACATATTACCAATCTCAGTCCCGGCCAGGGTGGATGAATGATTGCTGATCAGCTTCCGGAACATTTGATAAAATGGGTTTTCTTGACCCATTTCAATACTGTTTCAGTCCTGATTTTGGAGCAGAAACTGCTTCGGTTGCCCTGTGAGAAGACCTGTGTCAGGAGAGGAGCAGGCGGAAAAGACCTTGAAGAATCTCTCAAATCTCTCATGGCCCTTTGATCCTATTTGCAACAACATCTTTCTATACAGTTTGGAGAATGGTGGTTATTGAGCTAAGTTGGAATAGGGTGGGTAGGGTTTTATTTTTTTATTTTTATTTGCTCCATGGGGCAGGGGTCCTCCGGGTTCTATTTTATCCTCCATGCTTTTAAGCATTTATTTGTTGATATATTTATTTAAATATAAATAACAGTGCCAAATCACATGTGCACCTAGGCACTTCAGAATTATACCAGACCATACAATCACAAAAGGGGTAGAAGGGATGGAGGGAGGGAGGGAGGGAGGGAAGGAAAAAAAATAGCATTGAATGCTACCCTAAATAAAATGTGTTTAATCTGACTCACGGATGGTGCCTCTGTAACCCCAGCTGGGAGAGATGCCATTGCCTGGGTCCAGCCATTGCAAACTCCAGCTGGTGGCTCAGACAAGCAATACACACTCTGGGAACCTCCCATTTTAATGACCGCAAGGCTGGACTTTTAAAAGGCAACCATTTGTGGAATGCTCTTTTCTGAGAAAGGCACCTAGTGCCTACACCATGATTCTTTTGAAATCAGGAAAGATTTGTTCCTCTTTCCAGATTTCTTGAAATCCATGTTAATGATTTCAGAGCATCACTCTTACAGCTACTTCTAGTGTTGTGATTTTTATGCCAATTGTTATGGCTGATGATAATTTTTTTTTCTTGCTTTTGCCCCTTTTCCCTATTGGTTTTTAAAAATGGTTGACCTTTTACAAATATGTTTTAATTGAACTGTACACTGTCCAGAAAAGGGCAATAGTTGGGTGGTCTAGAAGTCAACAAAATATCTTACATAATCAGTCAAGTTTGTCTGGATACTGCCATCTCACCAATAGGAAATAAAGCTCATTCAGAGTGAGGGTGCTGCTTTAAGAATAAGCCCTTATTTGCTCTGCCTTGCTTGGGGAAATAATTAATTAGTTGCTGATGTAAGGCTGCTTGTCACTGTAGAAACAGGTGATCTGGAGGACAAAAGTTGAAACATATATATATATACACACACACACACATACACACACACATATATATATATATATATATTAATATAATATATATAATATATAATAATATATAATACGTGTAATGAAGAGCCATTTAATATACTTTGACATAATTTCCATAAAATACACGGAGAATAACATCTATTTGCACAGCTACCTTTTATGTGGTTATTCTAAAAACTGTCCCCCCCCCTCTCTTCATTCACCTCTGTCCCTGAATAACTTAAATTTTAGGAACTAAAATATGAAAGATTGAATTTTGAGCTCCATTAGGTGAACTGCAATTTTGTCATTTACTTCAGTACTTTCAGAATTTCACCACAGGCATTTATCATCTCAGCTTTAAGTTTATCTTTCCCTTCCCACATGCAGGCATCGTTATCTGGTATAATCATTATTGGGTAACAGAGGTCATGCTAATTAGCAAAACAATTTTTCTCTATGCACCGAAGATAATTTGGAATGTGCAGAATGGTGAAAGATTAGATAATGGAGAGCATTTTACTCCTTTCTCTCTCTACCTCTCCGTATTTGCTTTTCATTTTCCAAATGATGCTCAACATTCTGTGGAAACTGTGCAGGTACAGCCCTCACTGGCCTTTTTTGTGTCTGTGTTTTGGTTTGGTTTTGCCCACTGAAGGGTTTTTTTTAGCTCTGATACATTTTGAGAGTCCCTAGAACATACCAAGGTTACCTTTCAAACTACCACTCTTTTAGCTTCATTTCTGTCCACAATCAGTGTCCTGACTTTCTCAGAAAGTAATAAAGTGAGGATTGTCATCTTTTTAGGAAATCTGCCAATATCAGCCCTCCCCAACAATCTAATTTTGAGAATGATAATAATTCCTAGACTTCTTAGCTAACCCAACTTAGGACTCTGTAGGTACAAAATGTTGGGAGCTGTCATTGAACAACCATCCCTTAAGTAAAGAAAATTATTTGCATCTAAAATGATTGCTTGTTGCCTCAATTTGCAGTCCGAAATCTTGTTCCTAAAGAATAAATCCAACTGAATTTAAAAGGGCTATTTTTGATAAGCTTGCACAGCATCTCTCTCAGAGGAATGAAAACAAGAAAACTGGAAGAAAGGTAAGTATGTGTGTCATTTGGGACTGCTGGAAAAGATGCACCTTTAATAATGCTGTGACAGGGATCTAGACATATTGGCAACAAGGTGCTTTATTATGAGTTCTGACAGTTATGCTTATGGCAATGCTTTTCCATAGATGGCTGACAGATTTAGAAATATGGCCCCCATCCTGGGGAATGCCATTTCCTATGTGATTGATTATTAAATTTTGAATTTTTAGTCTTTGTTTGATACTAGCCCTTTGGTTTTCAGAACACCAAATTCCCATCTGGCAATAAGATTTCAGAAAATCAAGCATTAACAAAGACTGATATGATTTTCTGAAATCTTATCGCCAGATGTGAATTTGGTGTTGTGAAAACCAAAGGGCTAGTATCAAACAAAGACTAAAAATTCAAAATTTAATAATCAATCACATAGGAAATTAATACCTCGGCTTTATACAGTTTTCTCCTTGTATTGGTTAAGCAATTGTTTAGGATAAAAGCATCACATTGGGAGATTGTTTTATAACAGAACTTAAAAATTCCACCAGGCAGGAATAGACTTAAAGAACCACCCTTGCTCAAGGACTTTAAATTTGAGCGACACTCACAGTATCTGATTTTATTGAAAATATTGCTGGCTGTGGTGCCTTCAATAAAATGAAGGGAGGAATCTAAATTACCTAGTAAGAAATGGAGATAAGGACAAGCATTAGGCTAAATATTAGGTATAAAATTCTATCTTCACCTCATGTGTTTTTCAAATATTTATCTTGCTTACTCTACTGAATAGCCTGTTAATTAGATTTAGCCAGCATATTTAATAGAAGAACAAAACCCAAAGAAAAAGTTTTCTTTGAAATTATATTTTAAAATTATAACCCACAACAAATGGCTTTTTTGACCTATTTATTTATTTAATTTTTATCCCGCTTTTATTATTTTTATAAATAACTCAAGGTGGCGAACATACCTAATGCTCCTTCCTCCTCCTCTTTTCCCCACAACAACCCTGTGAAGTGAGTTGGGCTGAGAGAGAGTGACTGGCCCAAGGTCACCCAGCTGGCTTTCATGCCTTGGGCAGGACTAGAACTCTCGGTCTCCTGGTTTCTAGTCCAGCAGCTTAACCACTAGACCAAACTGGCTTTCTCTCTATTAGGTTGTGTGACAATTCCATATAGGTAGTCCTTGACTTATGACCATTCGTTTAGCAACCATTTGAAGTTCTGATGGTGCTGAAAAAAGTGACTTACAACTGGTCCTCACACTTACAACCGTCACAGTGTCCCTGCAGTCACATCATTAAAATTCAGGTTCTTGGCAACCAGCTCACACTTAGGATGGCTGTAGCATTCCAGGATCATGTGATCACCATTTGCAACCTTCCCAGCCAGCTTCCAACAAGTTAGTCAATGGGAGAAGCCAGATTTGCTTAATGACCGCAGTGATTTGCTTATTGACTGTGGTGATTCACTTAACAACCATGGCAAAAAAGGTTGTAAAGCGGGCATGACTCACTTAACAACTGCCTTGCTTAGCAACAGAAGGTCCAGTCCCAACTGTGGTCATAAATCGAGGACTACTTGTAGTCCATTTCTAAGAGTTGTATATAATGGTGTCCTTCTATGGACAAAATAGTATCTGCCAGCATAATAGATACCTCCTTTCCCTAAATATACAGTAAATCTAATCATCATCATCATGTAACAAACATTTACAGATATAACCAGTGTTTCCCGCTTCTTTGCCTTCCCTTCTTGCCATGAATATCAACAGAGGGAGTAGGGGAGGGCAGCTGACAGTGCAGTTTTTATTTATTTATTTATTTAAATTTATTGGTTGCCCAACTCCAGTCACATAATTAATGTTATTTGTGCAAAATGCCATGATGCATGTGACATCATTTTAATATCACTGTATGCTTTTACTGTATGCTTATGCTTCCTGCTGATTTTCCAGTAATCCCTGTCTCTCCCAGCCCAGGACACTGAATCTCTCCATCTCTCCTATGATTGAAAATTGGCAACTCTTCGTCTCTTTTTCCCTGCAATAATCAGTGAGAAACAAAGCCTCATTTCAACAAGCTAAACCCAGTCAAGAGATCAGATCTGATTCCCCTTGAAGTGATTCAGGACAGACCGAGCTGTTCCTGCCACTCTCATCCAGAATGTTAACATGTCCAGAATAGTGTCTTGTTTTCTGAAATTCTTGTGTTGCTGGCTAATTTAGAATTTGCAAGATGGGTATCAAAGCAGGAGGACGTTAAAGGAGGCGCCAGGACTGAAACAAAAAAGATCATGTTTATTGGAATTGTCCCCATTAGTTACTTACAGCCCCAACCTGCTGTGGTGAGCCCAAGAGGCAGGGACAGTCTCCGGAATTCCACTCACAAAGGGGTTGCTTTTATTGACCAAGTAAATAGGAAGACCTAGCTTGTTTAAACAGCCTCTCTTCCAGGTGTTAATTAAAAATGCAGGTCAATCGCAGGACATGTCTCTAAACCAGTGTTTCTCAACCATGGCAACTTTAAGATGTGTGGACTTCAACTCCCAGAATTCCTCAGCCAGCCATGTTGGCTGGGGAATTCTGGAAGTTGAAGTCTACACATCTTAAAGTTGCCAAGGTTGAGAAACACTGCTCTAAACTCTAATATAAAAAATGAGGAGGAACCCTGTTTTGCTGATGCAATCCCTGCATTAGATCATACATGTTGCTGTTCCTTCCCAATGCTGCTAAACTTCAGTTCCCATCAGCTCCAGCCAGCAGGACCAAGGATGAGAAATGCTAGTTGCAGTCAGTAACATCTGGAAGACCACAGACCGTGTGTGCCTGATGTAGGGGGATCTCCCCAGTGGCATAATCAGAACTGTATTCTTTTGGATGTTTCCATAACCTGAGCTAAAATCAGATTGGAAGGCGCATTTTTTTTTTTATGTCAGTGCTTCCATCCCAGTTAACAATAGTGGGGGAAGAACCGGAAACTCCCATGATGGCCATGGATCAATAACATACCTTTGTGTTGGCATTGTTCTAAATGACACCTTAAAAGCATTATTTGGACAGCTTCTGCAGAGACTCACCCCTCCCTCCTTCAGCTGCTGGAAGTGACAAGCATGCTTTGAAAGAGGAATAAGCTCTGACTGAGAGTTGGAGCACCAGGATTAACTCGAAAGGGAGGGGAGGGATGCATGTGTGTGCAGGAAAGAAATTAACTAAGGCTTATGGAGCCAGCAGATTAAAAAGGAAGGATAAGAAGGGGTGAGCGGCAGCTGCAAATCGGTGAATAGGCGAGAGTGAAGTTGCACCTTTCCCTTTGCAGAAAAGTTCAAATTCCTTGTTTCTGATTCAACAGTGTTCAAAGGCATTAAGCAGCTCCTTCAATTCCCCTTTGTTTCCCTCTTTCTAGTACCTTCCATGCTGCTGTTGGCAAGCAGCTGTTTTGACTTCCCCCTCCCTGCTGAATTAACAGTGAAAGAGAGCGGGGGAGACCCTTGCTGATGTCCTCCTCCCACAGATCCTGCACTTCTGGGTCACGTCAGATCACAGTCTTAGGCACGCAGGCTGCATCTTTGGTCTCCAGTCTCTGAGAGACACTGGATGGAGGACCACATTGTTTCCATATGGAAAGTCAATGAGGAACCGGTATAGATTCCTCAAGAGAAAGCTTGGCATGTCCCCAAAATACCCACTGTCTTTTACTCAGCTTTTTAGTTGGGCTGCCACATCCTGCCTCTCTTTCTGTTATTAGCATCTCTCTTTTGCTCTCTTTCACGGCATCCGTTTCATGAGGCAAACAGCTGTTCATTTGTTTTGTCAGTAATGGGAAAAAGACTTGAACAGCTGATGACAGGTAATTTGGTCTGATGTAGAAATTCTTATAATAGAAACAGCGCTGAAAGCTATTACTTCATCTTATGCTGACTGTGTATGTGTGGTGAGGCTTTCCGAGTAGGAGGAAACAATATCAAATCTGCACTTTGTGAGGTATAAATAAAACAAATTGGAAACCTCAAAAGTCAGAAACTTAAAATATGGCAGAATTGCTCTCACCAGGCATGTTTGCTCTTTAAACAGCAGTGTGGATTTAGGCAGAGTTTGGAAACCAGCCGCCTGCCCTGCCTTCTTTTTGCCCCTTGTGAACTCCAGCAGTGCAATCCCATCCAATGTCCATAAGAATATCATCAATCGGCATAACTATACATGGTCCAGAAAGCAGCAGTAAAGGGCATGCTGTGGATCTGGCTTATATTTACTCGGGATTAGGTTATATTTCTGTCTGCCTCCTCATTACATACCTGATTTTAGTTATTTTTAATGTACCCATCCCCAGAGAAGAAAATCATGCTTCTTTTTCCTACTGGTTCATGAAATATTTTTGGGAGTTTAGGGGCAACATGTGGCCCAGGGGAATCAGGTTGTCCAATCTGATCTACAGGACACTGTCCTCATTGGTTCTCTCTATTGGTTCTATCAGTTTACACACACTGATAGTCTAAAGTGTCTCAGCAAACTTAGCCAATGATTAGACAAGCTCTTTTGGAATGACTGGAGACAAGATAACCTGTACCTAGAGAGATCCAAAAGTCTATGAGGGTTGTATTTACCTAGGAAATATCTTAACTGTCAAGTTCATTTGTTCCTTGAAATCAGTTGCATACATACCCACTTCTGTACATGTCGGGGCTTCCATAATAACCTATCTACAAGATATCTAAAGCTGTCTTTGACTCTGCAAATAGAACTAATCAGTCCACCGTGCAAATATGAGTTACCCAAGTTCTGTTCAAAATCATTTAGGTAAATTAATCTCATCCAATTATTTTAAACTGGCCCCTTGTTCCCAAGTCAAAGAGTGGAGTATAATTAAACTTTCTGAACATACAGAATTTTTCCTGAACGTGTTAAGACTCAGAGGAGGGTCAGAGTGCAGCATGAAATGGAGAAGCTGAAGCAAGGTTATTTGTTGAACATTACCATCTATCTTGGTTTTTCACATATTGGGTAGGCAGATAAAGCAGAAAAAGAGAAAGCACTGCTGTTTAAAAAATGATCAAAAGAGTAGAGCTATTTCCTTGATGCCAAGAGAAAAGAAATGACAGAACAGGGAAGGTACTCACAAAGTCAGGTCAGCCAGCAGAAGCCAAGAAAGTTAAGCAGAATGTAAAATAGAAAAAATGTGTTGGGAAATTTGCAGTCAGATGGTTAAAACATAGCCCTATATTTTCCAGACTACATTAGTGAAGCCATTAGTGGACAGCTAGGACCACTGAATGGAGCAGAGCTTAACAGAGCAGAGAAGCTGCACACAGAAAAAGAATATTATCTAAAATAGCATTAATGAGCACGTTAGAGAAATATAGGTTATGGATCTTACACGCTTAGCCCACCCAAGCATAAAGAATTACACACTTAGACAAATTAGGTTCAAAAGTAAGTAAGAGAATATCTTACTGATTTTATTTGGTTCAGTTACATCCATCTCAGAAGAAAAGTTGATTATTCTGGTTCTTCGTTCTGTTCCCTAAACTTAATTTACCCTCAGCCCTCAATGCTGCTGAAGGCTGCATGGAGAAAGGGGGAAACTCCTTCCTTAGGCCCACTGCATGGCCCAAGATGAAAGAGCAGCATGCTGCATGCTGCTTCTCCGATGGAGGAAGGAGGAAGAGACTAAGGAATGTGGGAGGGACAACAAACAGCTTCTTCTGGAAGCACATAGAGAATTTGCATCCTAGAGCGAACTCATCCACATGCTAATGAGACATGCTGATTTGCTGGGACCTCCTACAATTAGATGGTCTCCCTTCTGTCATTCAGGCCCCAGATAAGATGACCAGTTATCTCCATCCTTCACTGAGGATGAGTCATTAGGCCTGCAACTTGCTGAGCATACAATGGGCAATTTGTATTTTTTCAAAGTGGACAGGCTAGCCGAAGTAGAAGAAGTAGATATATATTTTTATTTCTTTAATCAGAAGAGGAAAGAGGCCTCAAAGTTCATGCCTAAACCCAGTCCATTAGCTCCAGGCTGTTGGAATGAAGATGGTTATCAGGCAGATTTCCTGAACTAGTTAGAAAATAGGTGTATGCATTAAATTTGGCCACATTCTGGAGCTCACACAGACCATCAAGAAATATTTTGTATTCTGTAGTACTCTGAGTAACTGAGGATGCAGGGCTGCAGCAAGCAGGTGTAAAAGTTGTGCATTGCGCAAAGATGCCATGACAAGGGGGGGCACCAAATGATGGGAATGGTAGTAGCCCAGTGCTGGATTGCAGGGCACCAGGATGGAGGAAGAAGCCTGTCCAGATACTACTCTGTGCATCTGTGCATGTGGTGTAGATGAAAAGGGAGAACAAAGCACTAGAAAGCCACAACTGCCATATGACGTGACTTCAAGCTCTGGAGGCAAAAAACTCTTTGCACAAAGGTGTCTTCCGACTCAGCAGTGGTCCTGTGAGTAGGCAAGACCAATGAGGGCAGAGTTAGTATGGTTGCCCTTATTTAATTGTAAGGGGTGTTTTTGTACCAGACAGGATTCTTCCTTTCATGCTGTATAAAACCTATCTCACCTGGGACCTTGCAGGTGTTTTGATCTTCAATTTCTATCAACCTTTGCTATCAAGACTCATCCGATAAGTACAAAAGATCTGGAAGACAACAAGTTAAGGAAATTTGCTGTACATTAAGGAAGGACAGTTCTCCTAGCCAACCTTAAACGTATAATTTACAGTAAGTTAGACCAGGGCAAAATACTATCAGTGTTAATATAAATTTGAAACTACCTTATTTACTAAGAGCATTACTTCAGTATCACCTCATGTACACAAAGCAAGTGCTCCCTGGTAGAACAACTCATGTAATTAAATACGAAGACTGGATTTTTGATCCTTTAGAAATTTCAAATGTTGAATGAATCAGCAAACTTCAAAAGTGAAGATAGTAAATCAAGGAAATCTGTCACTGGTGTCTAGGTTCTGGCCTGCTCTGAAATTGATCAGTGATGCCTATTGCCTCTGTCACTGAGTCCCTTGAAACCCTTCTTATTTTCCCTTACTTCATGCATCTTCATGAGGTAAGAATGAACTGCTTGAAGCAAATGCTGAGAATGAGGCCCTGGCTCCTGGCTTGTATGAGCTTTGCAATGATTGGGGGGTTGGTAACATGGGCTTTTTAACTCTGTTGACTCCCCATACACTGTTGGTAGCCTGCTTCTAAGTTTCTGGTAAGGGATTTCGTTCCCTACCACCCTTCCTCGGTGAATCGTATCACACTGAGGATGCCTGGGAGATCGATGCCTCCTTTTTCTTAAGCAATGTGTAAAGCAAACTATCACTGTGATAAAATAACAGAGAAAGGGAGGAATGTGTGCTTTGAAAAATGATTGTCCTCTTGCATTCTGGTTCTTTGCAAAATCTTTCTTAAGAATGTCTGTGTCACACTGAGAGCCAGTAATGGTTAAGGCACCAGGCTAGAAACCGGGAGGCCGTAAGTTCTAGTCCCACCTTAGGCATGAAGCCAGCTGGGTGACTTTGGGCCAGTCCCTCTCTCTCAGCCCTGGGAAGAAGACAATGGCAAGCCACTTCTGAAAAACCTTGCCAGGAAAGCTGCAGGGACTAGTCCAGGAGTCAACAATGACTAGAAAGCATTAAAAAAAAAGTCACACTAGCCATGCTAGCTAGGAATTTTGGAGTAGAATCCAATACATCTGGAGGGTCACATGGTAGGAAATGTTGCACTAAATACTTTGAGTGCCGGGCAGAAAAACCCACTGGCATCTTTCTATCAATTTTCATTCCATTTGTTAAACCAGGATTGCTTTTCTTCCTTTTGTTTCAAAGAAGAAGAGAACTTCAGTGGGCGTCATGTGGTGTTCTTGCATTTGCCTAGCTAGTTAAGAGTTGTATGTGAATGTTCTGGCTTTCACTGCAAATCATATATCCAGTGGCCTACAATCACTTTGGCTTTCCTTGCTTCAGCTTAATCCCAAGACTGGGCATTATGATAGGACTTTTCCCATGTGGGATGGAGTGGAGTTTGGGAAGTGAAACGAGGAGGCTTCAAAAGAATAGAAAAATGTATCACAGGAAAGACCACCAGCTTTGGACTCCAGGTATAAAATAAACGAGAGAAATTTTTTGGTGGTGTGGGAATCTCAAACAAGATAAGATAAAACAACACAGCAGCAATAAGAAGAACAACTGGAAGCCCCTTTTGCGGGGATAAAATGAAAAAAAATCTCCTGAGGCGTGGCAAGGCAGACTTCAGCCCAGCATTAATACTACTTCATTTTAACTTCAGTCTCCTTCATCTTCTCTGTTAGTTGTCTGTTTCTTCCACAACGTTTCATTTGCCCCACCAGGCAATTGCGGCCTCAGATGTTTATTTGTTTATTTATTTTGAGACTCCCTGGGTCTTGATTTGTCTTGATCCTTTAAAAAACAGAAAGGATGAACACCAAATTATACACTTGCTGATAGTGGAGCCTTTTTCTGTACAGTATAAAACCTTGCTGTTCCTTTCGCCTAGGCCTTTTTGCAAATGACTCACAGATTCTCCCAGTAAAATAATTATTATCTCCAATTTATTTATTTATTTCATAAACATTCACATTTTTTTTGCCTGCTGTATAAGAGCGTTGGGTAACTGATTTAGTGAAAATGAGCGTTTTTAGCCTCCTTCTGTCTCTTTAATTTAGAGCTAAAATTACATTTCTGCTTCTTCAGTTTAGCAATCCTTGACATTTGTGTCTGCCTTCTGTGCTACTACCCGCCCTTCTCTCTTGTGCACCACCATGTAAAACCTTCATGCCTAAATGAGTATAATTAGAAACTAAATTAGCAGAAATATGGTGGAAAGGAGCTGGCAGCTTTTGGAACTATGGAAGCAGTATGGTAACCTGGTGAAGAGGTCTATGTGGGGAAAAGTCTAGCATTTCTGTGGCAAAGTTGGCATTCATGTCCCAAGGACAAAGGAGTCCCATTTCACAAAATGCTGTTGGGGTATTTTATGCTGAATATGTGGAAGAGGAGGAGTTACTATATAAAAAAGATTCAAACGGGGCTGTTTGTATCGATCAGCCTTCCCAAACCTGGATACCCTCCAGATATGTGGACTTAACTTCCAGAATCCTCCAACCAGCAGGGCAACTGTGTTTATGTTTATGCATCTAGAAGGTGCCCAGATTGGAGAAGGCCGGTATAAACTATGTAGAGTTCAAATGGAAGGAAGGAAGGAAGGAAGGAAGGAAGGAAGGAAGGAAGGAAGGAAGGAAGGAAGGAAGGAAGGAAGGAAGGAAGGAGTCTCTTCTTATTCCTGTCATTCCTGTGGCAGACTGCTGCTAGTCAGTAATAACAAGGAAATTGTTTTTGTTTCTTTGCTTACTTATTTTCCTTAATGTATTTTAATATTAGGCATGATAATGATAATATAACAAACATCACCAGATTAAAAGTACTAATAACAATGATAAGTCCCAGAAAAGAAAAGAGATAAACTGGCTGAATGACAAAATCTATGTATTTTACATAATCCTATCTAAAGTTATCCCATTTAAATCAGTGGTTTAAGTTAACTATGACTAACTGTAAAACAACTCCTAAACAATATCATCTTGCCAGTGTATCTAATCTTCCAGGAAGAAGGAAGACCAGCCATATTTAGAAGAGACTTCCAGAATTTTGATCAAATTCAAGCATTGTACAGTTCCTTAGCCTTCTGATTCTGCAGCTTCCTTCACTCATCAGAATTAAACATCCTGCCTTGGGAGGGTCGACCCTTACTTTGTCAAAAAAAAATATTCATGTATAACGTTGATAATAATAAAAATAATAGTAATAACACTGATAATAAAAAAAAATATTCATGTATAACACATAACAGCAGAAATGACATTAAAAACATTTCTCTCTATGTGCAGAAGCTTACTTTATATTCAGGGCAGTAGAATAACTTTGTAGGAAAAAAAAATATTAAATGTTTATTGTAATCAGTCACATTCATCTTACGAATCAGGTTAGTATTACGACCCTGGCAGCTACGCTGTGGTGTGTCAGAGAACACTATTTTCCCCACCAATTATATTTAAAGAAGCCATTGGAGGTGACCATCAAGAGAAGAAGTTGTACATGTTCTGAACCAATGTCTGGATGCAGCGATGGGGTGGATGAAGGACTGACATTAAATCCTGACAAGATGAAGACTACAAGTGAGTGGGTCACTTGTGGAAAACAGAATTAGAAAACTCTCTCTCAGAGATATGTTAATAAACTGCACATTTAAACTTGGAGAATAGGCAGTAATGGCAGACCTAACCGTTACATCCACTACAGAAGTTTAACCAAATTTAAGCAAGAATGGCTTCCATATATACTATATATTTTACAGCAAGGCAAACATAAGTATTTGGAGCATGGTTTTTAAGGGGGAAAAGAATTGACTAAAGAACTGAGAATTTTTGTTTTCAAATTAGAAATGAGAAATTTTTCACATTAGAAATAGACTAAAATTGTAAAAGCTTATTTTAAACATTTAAATGTTGTCCAGCAAAGGGGAAATTAGAAACTAATATTTATTTATAATGTTTTAGTAGTTGTTTTTTTTTAATTTTTAAATAACAAATAGTGGAGATTTTGGCACTTAGCTCAGAGATTCAAATAGTTTCTCATATTTATTTATTTATTTATTTATTTATTTATTATTTACATTTATATCACCGCCCATCTCCCCCAAACGGGGGACTCTGGGCAGTTTACAATAAAAGTAATAATAAAAACATATACACCTACATTACAATGTAAAAATATAAATAAGATAATAAATGTAAAATCCAAGAGGAGATGGAATCAGTAGGCCTGCAACTTGCTGAGCATACAATGGGCAATTTGTATTTTTTCAAAGTGGACAGGCTAGCCGAAGTAGAAGAAGTAGATACATATTTTTATTTCTTTAATCAGAAGAGGAAAGAGGCCTCAAAGTTCATGCCTAAACCCGGTCCATTAGCTCCAGGCTGTTGGAATGAAGATGGTTATCAGGCAGATTTCCTGAACTAGTTAGAAAATAGGTATATGCATTAAATTTGGCCACTGTCATGCACTGCCTACCGCTGAGTAAAACACAGACGCTGATTCAGAGGAGAGCAGGTTCTGGTTTATTCATACGTAGTGCCAGTTGCGAAAAAAGCTGAGAGTGAGGGGAGCGCGCCGGTGCGGGGTTTAAATACCCTGCGCCGGTCAGCGCCCCCTCACCCTGGGTTACGTCATCCCCCCTTTGTCCTGCATACTGTCGTGCCGGTAGGTGAAGGGTTGCGGGGCCCCAGCTGGTGCCCCGGGATCGCCCATCATCGGTTTCCTCCTTCAGCCGGTGATTGCTGTCAGCTGGGCGATCTCCGTTGCGCTTTTGCTAACAGCTTGGGTGTGCCTCGTGATCCGCCTAGTCTTTGTCTTTCCTTCTTTCTCTTTTGTGTCCTGATGGCTGAATCATCCGGCCAGGGTCTGTGTCTGTTGTTGTGCGTGCTATGCTTATCTTGAGTCCCTTCCTCTGCTTCCTCGTTATTGTCATGTGTGCCGTTGTGCTGATGTCTTCAGCTCAACGGCACTCATGACATACTGCCCCCTGTCCGAATACTGCCCCCCCCCCGGCCTTCCGGTTTTTCACCAGGAGAGCTGTCAAAAATGGTTGTTTTGTTTTTTTTTTTTAAATTTCCCGCCGGAGTGTTTTCGCCCCTCCCTTTGTTCCGCCTTCTACCTCATGTCCATCTAGGGTGTGTTCCCAGTGCGCATGCCCCGACCACACCCTGGGCGTGCGCATGCCCCGACCACACCCTGGGCGTGCGCATGCCCCGGCCACACCCTGCTTGTTTGGCTCAGTTCGTCAAGGAAAGAGGCGTGGCTGGTCGGGTGCTTTTCAGCTCCAGGTAGGACCCTTATCTTTTTGCAAGTGCGTCGTCATTGTTATGTGTGCATCCTGGGCGTTGCCCCCAGGCATGCACTGGTGACCAATTGTCACTCCCTCGTGGGCCCAGGGCGGGGGGAGGGTGAGTCCTGGGGGGGGGAGGTCTACCCAAGTCGTGGGCTTGGGGGGCCCTTTCCCCTGGGGGCGCGGCGGGTGGGGTGGGACCCGCGGGGAAAAGGGTGTTCAGGGGCCGGTTCGGCTTGTCGCCCCTTTGGCTTGTCGGGGTACGTCCGGTGGAATGCCCGGGTCAGGTCTGGCGCCTTGACGTGTTGCGCCGCCACCCATTCTGGGTGGGGGAAGTGTTTCCACCTTACTAAGTAGTGTAATGTTCCCCGTTGACGGTGAGAGTCGAGTATGTCTCTTACTTCAAAATGTTGTTGGCCGTCGATCATCACTGGGGAGGGCAGTGGTGTGCTCGGGTGCCATCGAGAGGTGGTTGCAGGTTTCAGGAGGCTGGTGTGAAATACCGGGTGGAGTCTCCGTAGATTGTGCGGCAGGTCCAGGCGTATTGCCACCGGGTTCACTATCTGTGTTACTCGAAGCGGCCCGATATACTTAGGCCCCAGTTTTTTCGAGGGTTGAGGTGACTTCAGGAATTTGGTGGGTAGGTAGACCATATCACCTGCCTGGAACGTCGGTTGCTGGCGCCGGTGCTTGTCGGCCTGCTGTTTGTAGGCCGCCTGTGCTTCCTTCAGCGGTGCCCTGATTATTGGCCACGATTCTGCAATCTTCCGTCCCCAGTCACTAGCGTCCACTTGGGGTCCCGGGGGTTGCGGTAGCTCCGGTATGGGTATGAAGTCGCGCCCCGAGACTACTTCGAACGGGGTTTTCCCCGTGCTCGTGTGGACGGCGTTATTATATGCGACTTCTGCAAACGGGAGCAGTTCGACCCAGTCGTCTTGGTGGTAGTTGGTGTATGAGCATATGAATTGTTCTAGGGTGGCATTGAGGACCTCTGTGGCTCCGTCCGTCTGGGGGTGCCAGGCCGTGGATAGGGCTTGTTGGGTCCCCGTCAGCTTCAGGAAGGCCCGCCAGAATTTTGAAGTGAATTGTGTGCCCCTGTCAGTCACCACGCGTGCAGGACATCCGTGTAACCTGTACACGTGTATAAGGAAGAGTTTGGCTAGTTGTTGGGCGGACGGGACCGATGAGCAGGGGATGAAGTGGGCCTGTTTCGAAAAGTAGTCTTTCACCACCCAAATGGCCGTTTTCTTCTGGCTGGGTGGGAGATCTACTATGAAATCCATGGAGATTTCCTCCCATGGGCGGGAGGGCTCCGCCACCTTTTGTAAAAGTCCCGGGGGCTTACCTGGTGCCCGTTTGGCCCTGGCGCATGTTGGGCAGGACGCTACATAGGCTTTCACGTCCCATCTCAGCGCGGGCCACCAGAATTGACGTCGTGTTAGGTGCAGGGTCTTTAGGAACCCGAAGTGTCCCGCTTGCTTGGTGTCGTGGGATCTGCGCAAGATCGCCTGGCGTTGCGAGTCCGGGACATATAGTCTGCCTTCCCCCCATGCCAGGTCCTGTGCCATCGTCACCTTGTCGGGGTTTGCTAGGAGCCAAGGGTCGGTTTTGAGGGCGGCGGTGAGGTCCGCGCGTATCCCCCCTGGCAGTTGCGGTTGGCGCCGTCTGGTCACTGCTTGCCCCACCGTCGGTTGCACCGTGGGGTTGGGCTGCCTCTGAGCGCCGCTCCAGGTGGTCACAGCCATCCCCAGCTGGGAAGCGGATAGGACCGTCCCGATCATGTCTGGGGCGGGCTCCTCATCTTGGGGCAGTCGGGAGAGGGCGTCAGCCAGGAAGTTCTTTTTGCCCGGCATGAACTTCAGCTGAAAGTTGAAGCGGCTGAAGAATTGGGCCCATCTGACCTGTTTTGGGCTGAGGCGTCTGGGCGTTCGGAGGGCCTCGAGGTTCCGGTGGTCGGTCCAGACCTCGAATGGTTGGGTGGCTCCTTCCAGTAGGTGCCTCCATGTTTCCAACGCCGATTTTACCGCGAAGACTTCCTTCTCCCAGACGTGCCAGCGCCTTTCTGTCTCAGAGAATTTCCTCGACAGGTAGGCGCATGGTTTCAGGACTCCTGTGGGGTCCTTTTGGAGTAGGATGGCCCCCAGGGAGAAGTCTGAGGCGTCAGCTTGGACCACGAACAGCCGTTCTGGGTCCGGGTGCGCAAGGATTGGCTCCGTGGTGAACAGCGCTTTCAGCCTGTTGAATGCGGTTTGGCACGCGGGAGTCCAATTTAGTACTGTGCCCGGGTTCTTGGCGCATCGTGTGTCCCCCACCCCTTTAGTTTTGAGGAGGTCTGTTAGGGGGAGGGCTATCTCCGCGAACCCCCGTGCGAATGACCTGTAAAAATTCACGAAGCCGAGGAAGCTCTGGAGTTGGCGCCTGTTACGGGGGCATTCCCAATTCACCACCGCCTCGACTTTTGTGGGGTCCATCTCTATGCCTTCTCCGGAGATTCGGTACCCCAGGTAGTCTAGGCGTGCTTTATGGAATTCGCACTTTGAGGGTTTGGCATAGAGTTTCGCCCTTTTTAGCTTGTCGAGGACTTGTCTGACTAGGGTCACGTGTTCCTCATGCGTTTTGGAGTAGATAAGGACGTCGTCTATGTAGACCAGGACCCCTTTGAACAGGTGTTCATGCAGAACCTCATTGATGAGCTGCATGAACACCCCCGGGGCCCCTGCTAGTCTGAATGGCAGCACTTTGTACTGAAAGGCGCCTAGGGGGCAGTTGAACGCCATTTTCCATTCGTCCCCCTCCCTGATTCGGATTCGGTAGTACGCCTCGCGAAGGTCCAGCTTGGAGAATACTCTGCCCGTGGACAGGTGGGCGAGCACGTCTTTCACGAGGGGTAAGGGGTATTTATTGGATAGGGAAGCTGCGTTGAGGCCCCGGTAGTCGGTGCAGAGCCGTAGGGTGCCGTCTTTTTTCTCTCGGAATAAGACGGGCGCTCCAACCGGTGAGCATGCCGGCTCTATGAATCCCCTCTCTAGGTTTTTATCGATGAACTCCCGGAGGGTTGCCATCTCCTTCGGGGTCATCGAGTAAATCTTCGGCCTAAGGGGACATCGGGCAGCAGGTCAATCCTGCAGTCCGTCTTGCGGTGGGGGGGGTAGTTGATCAGCTTCCGCCTCTCCGAAGACCTCTGAGAAGTCAGCGTATTGCTCCGGTAGGTCTTCTGGGGTAGCTGTGTTGTCCTGGGTTGCCGCCTCTGCTCATCCCACAGTGGGGTTGGTCCTGCCCGCCGGAACTGGTGCCCGGTACTCGCCGTCGTCGAATCGGAAGGTGCGGGTCTTCCAGTCGATGCGTGGGTTGTTTGTTGCGAGCCATGGTATTCCCAAGACTACGATGGGCCGTCCTATGTGGGTTACCACGAACGATGTTCGTTCGGTGTGGGTACCCATTTGTAGGGTGACCGGCTCGGTCTGCATCGTAGCTGGTGTCCCTCCCGCTGTTGAGCCGTCCAGCTGGTGAAATGCCAGCGGCGTGGGGAGAGGGAGGCAGCGTAGGTCGAGTTTGGCGACTATGTCGGGGTGGATCAGGTTTTTCGAGCACCCCGAGTCCACTAGTGCCGCGGCCGTGGTGGCTCCGTTGCCCACAGAGAGCTTGATTGCCGCCATTATTACGGAGCTTTCGCCGCTCTGTCGAAGTGATCTGCGCCTCTGTCCCACCACCTGCCTCGCGGCGCGTTTTAAGGCAGGCGGGGAGCGTTTCCCGCTGGCTGGTCTGGGTCTACGGAGTCCTCTCCCCCCCAGTAAGCATCCCAGCCTTCGTCCGGTGTCGCTGTGGCTCCGGTCATTCGGCGGTGGGGGGGCGGCGGCGGGTTAGTTGGTTTGAGGCTAGGTTTCAGTGCGGGTTTGGGAGCGCTAGCTGGGGTTCGGTTGGAGAAGCAATCTGCCGTTTTGTGCCCCATTTTTCCACACCTCCCGCAGGGCCCGCGAGTAAATTTCTTCCTTGGATATGTGGGACCGGCCGTCTCCACGTGTGGCGCGGGTACCTTTGGGTAGGTGTTGGTTTTGTCTTCCATCGTTGCCATTAGGAAGGTGCGGTGCGCGTGTTCTGCTCTCCCCGCGAGGTGGATCCAGCCTTGCAGAGTCTCCGGATCGTGCCGGTAGAGAGCCCATTGAAGTACTTCGCGGTTGAGCCCCCTTTTGAACATTTCTAGCAGGGTGGTCTCGGACCAGTCGTTGATCTTCCCTGCGAGGGCTTTAAATTCGAGGGCGTAGTCCGGGACAGTGCGTGCACCTTGTTTGAGGCTTTGGAGTGCGCTTTTAGCCCTCTCTTTGGCTAGCGGGTCCTCAAAGTAGCGCTTCATCTCGGTGATGAAGGCATGGAAGTCAGAGAGGGCGGGGGAGTTGGACTCGTACATTTGGACGTACCAGTCCACCGCCCGGTCTTGTAGTTTGATCGCCACGGCTGCGATCTTGTCCGCTTCGGAGTTAAAGGAGTGTCCGTGCCGCCCCATGAACTCCCTGGCGTTCGTGACGAAGAACGACAGTTTCGCGGGGTTCCCGTCGAAGAAAATGGGGAAGTCCTTTGGGGCCCGGGCGTTCTGTGAGTCCCCTCCTCTCGCTTCCCGACCCATGGCTTCGTCCGCCTGGGCCGCTTGTTGATTAGCATTTGGCCCATGGGAGTGTGACGACCCGCTTGGGGTGTGGACCTGCACGGGAACGTCGTTGGGTGGCGCAGGGGACATCAGCGATTGTAGCATGGTCCTGAGGTCCTTTAGCTGGGCCTCCATGGCTGCGAGTCTGGCTTGTGTTTCCCCGTCCGAAATCCGTGCCGCAGCTGGGGTCGGGTCTATCGGTGTGTCCGCAGGGTTGAGCCACCGGTGGGGTTCAGGCATTCCCGTCCGCTGGTCAGCTTCCTCCGTTTGGGAGTGCGTCGGCTGGATTGCCTCTCTGTCCTCCACCGTGCTTGCCGCAGTTGGGCTGACGCTCCACGCCCGTGGCTGGGGTGCGATGTGGGGCGGGGGGGTCTCCGCTGGTCTCGGGAGGTATGTTGCTCCCTCCCGTGGCCGGGTCGCCTCCGCCTCCGTCTCCCTCTGGGGTTGGAGCCGAGGCTCGGGGTGGGCCAGGAGGGTGTCCGTGGCTCCTGGGGTCCGCGGTGCCTCTGGCCTCGATCGGTCCTCCTCCGCTTCTTGCCGTGCGGTTCGCCCGCCTTGGCCGCAACGCGTCGGCCTCATCGCTCTTGGTCTTCTCGCCGTCTATTCCTCCCGCGGCTCGTTGTCCGGTGGGGCTCGGCAAGGCTGAGTTTGTGACTCTCAGCTTTATGTCATGCACTGCCTACCGCTGAGTAAAACACAGACGCTGATTCAGAGGAGAGCAGGTTCTGGTTTATTCATACGTAATGCCAGTTGCGAAAAAAGCTGAGAGTGAGGGGAGCGCGCCGGTGCGGGGTTTAAATACCCCGCGCCGGTCAGCGCCCCCTCACCCTGGGTTACGTCATCCCCCCTTTGTCCTGCATACTGTCGTGCCGGTAGGTGAAGGGTTGCGGGGCCCCAGCTGGTGCCCCGGGATCGCCCATCATCGGTTTCCTCCTTCAGCCGATGATTGCTGTCAGCTGGGTGATCTCCGCTGCGCTTTTGCTAACAGCTTGGGTGTGCCTCGTGATCCACCTAGTCTTTGTCTTTCCTTCTTTCTCTTTTGTGTCCTGATGGCTGAATCATCCGGCCAGGGTCTGTGTCTGTTGTTGTGTGTGCTATGCTTATCTTGAGTCCCTTCCTCTGCTTCCTCGTTATTGTCATGTGTGCTGTTGTGCTGATGTCTTCAGCTCAACGGCACTCATGACAGCCACATTCTGGAGCTCACACAGACCATCAAGAAATATTTTGTATTCTGTAGTACTCTGAGTAACTGAGGATGCAGGGCTGCAGCAAGCAGGTGTAAAAGTTGTGCATTGCGCAAAGATGCCATGACAAGGGGGGGCACCAAATGATGGGAATGGTAGTCGCCCAGTGCTGGATTGCAGGGCACCAGGATGGGGGAAGAAGCCTATCCTATACATTGTTTTTTATGGGTGCTACTGTACAATCCAGTAATTTCTGTTCTCCACTTATTAAAATAACATTTCTGCATTAAAAAAAAGAAAGAAAAAATAAGCATCAGTTTGAATAGACTTCTAAGATTCCTTGCCAACATTGGAAGTCACCAATTAGCTACAGAGCCAGATTGCAGGTTTTGCTTCTTATATAAGGGCCCTAAATGGCCAGGATACCTAATGGATCCAATCATTTACTAAGATCACTGGAAGAAGCCTTAATGCATGTACACAGAACTACAGAGTGCCATCTTATGACTGGTTGTATCCTGATGGTCCTCTGAAATTTGCATTCATTGTAAGATCTTTTAAGAACCTCCCTTCTTCCAGACCATTTCTACATGTAGATTGAATGATTTTTTTTTTCCTGCTCCCTCTTTTTTATTATGTTTAGCTTTTATATTGTTTTCAATTTTTTATTTTTAATGTGTTTGGGGTTTGCTTGTTTGTTTTTTGGTAAACTGCTGTGAGTTGCTTTTGTATAAGAATCAGGAAGGAGGAGGAGGAGGAGACATAATAATCAAGCCTATGCCCTACCCCATACATTGGTCCAGTAACAATTTGAGACTTACTATAGCTTTCGGGGAAACCAGGAAGTCCTGAGTTAATCCTACCATGGCAACCTGGTATAAATGTTGAAGTCCCACAGGACCACTGTCTCCTCACCACACTGGATATTACTTCAGCCAGCTTCAGGGAAAAGATGTTAGGCACTAAGATGGGCGAGACACTAACAATATTCCCATCTGTCTCATGAACCCAGTGCCAAGGAAAGGCCCTCGTAGCCAGCCTCAGTTTAGAGAGGTTTCCTGGTCAGCAGGATAAATTCTTATGCACCCACTTGCTGTAGAATATGAATATGTAGAACGCGAATCTATGAATGCCAACCATCCTAAAGTGTTGTCCTGGTGCAAACTATGCTTATGTGCGGTCATGGCAGCCTTTTGAATTTCCTTTGGAATACTGTAACATTGGAGGGCAGAGAATCTATAGGAGTAAATAACATTCCAAGGAATTTTTGTTGGTTGACTTGTTACACTGAAATCATCCCCAAGATGGGCAGGAAGAGACACTTTCAATAAAGATTCCATAGTGAATGTATCTTGCTGAATGCAACAATAGTTTTATATAGAGAGAGGGATATATATTTTTATGTATTTGTAACTGTCTTTATTCTCTGTCTGTCTGTCTGTCTGTCTGTCTATCTAATCATCTATCTATATCTAGTCTATCTACCTGTCTACCTGCCTACCTATCTCTGATGTTAGTTTTTTTTTTAATGGAAATGATTGCAATATTGTGCTATGGCCTTATAAAACAACATGTATCACAGCTTTGAAACCTGACACCAAGACAGCTAAAAAAAACCCCACCCCACCCCATTTTTATTTTTTCCTTGAATGACATTGGATGTTTGACATCAATTATGAAATTGCTGGCTTTGAGCAAGAAAAGCTGTTCTGCTGATCAGTTGGATTTAGACATGACATTTGAGACAACCTTTCATCTCCTGATGTACTAAACATTGTCACAAGTGACATATTAGCAGGAGGGCATCCAACTGCTTAATAGGCAAATGACTAAGCAATAGCCAGATGGTTTCTTTGAATTTTTAATTGTCCCTGGAGGATCAGAACAGAGATTTATTTATTACACGAGAAGTTATTTGCATTAAATGTTCTGTCATTTGGTAATGGTTTGACATGTCTATGCAATCTCTTCGGGATGATAGCTTGACTGTAGTGATCCCTACGGAAGGATTGTTGCTTTGTGCTGAGGCATGGAAGTTGGTGTTCTGTGGCCAGCTATCTCTTTTGGGCTGTTTGATTTGGGGATTTTAATACTCTGCATGGACACAACCCTTCATCAGCACATGAGGAGGAACATGGGATGTGGCTATTGCCACTCCCCCCTCCTCAGTCTAACCTTTCTCCATAGAAGAGTCCCTGAGGCTCAGGGATAAAGACCATGCTTTGACTGAAGATCTAACGTTCCCTTGCAGGCATCTCCAGGTATGGTTGGGAAAAATACCTTTCTCTTATGGCCATCAGTATAGGTTATAGTTAAGCCGAATGCATCAATCATTTTACTTCCTTGCTTATTTATTTATTGACAATTTTATCCCCACATGCTCCTGGCAAACAGCAACAGTTAAAATAGCATCAATAAAATAATGAAACAATTAATAATGCAAACAAAATTCACATGAAAACAAACCAGCCATCATACCAAGTCATAAAATGTACAAAGATTAAAAGGGAAATACTTGCTTATCCAATCCAAGTAGATCTTTAGATTTCTCTTAAAATCAGCTGGTGAGGGCAAGGACTGCACCCTGGGGAATTCAACATTGTTGGTGCCAGCACTGAGAAGAATGTAGCCCTAGTTGTTTCTGCCTGGGTCTCATTTGAGGCAGCACTCTGGATAGATCCACAGAGAATGAATGAAGCTCCTGGCTGATGATGTAAGCGGAAAGTTTTCCCTTAAGAAGGCAGGACCCAAGCCATCAGAGGATCTCTATCTTTCAGGAGCACATGGAAGTTAGTTTGGAAGGCCACAGGAAGCCTGTGCAACTGAATGAGAACAGAGGTCCTGTGTGCCCAGTGAGGAAGACTGGAAAGGACCCTGTCTGCCACATTCTGGGCCTAGAATGTAGAACTATAGTTTACTTACTTATTTTATTTATTTTTCAAATTTTGCCACCACCCATCTCCCCCCAGAAGAGGGACTCTGGGCGGTTTACAATAAAGCTAACAATGTAAAAACAATAGCCATAAATGGTATATAAAATATAAATACACATACAAGATATAAATATAAAAAAATAAAAATAAAATCTAGATGGCAGTAGAAGATCTAATTCAGTTCATATGTATGTGAGGAGCAGCCTAAGGCACTAGCCATCCCCAGGAATGACTACTCCCCTTCCTGCCCCAAGCGAGATGGGAAGCCAGGCCTTCAGGTTCTTCCAAAAGGTCGGGAGCGATGGGGCCTGACTCACCTCTGGGGGCAGAATGTTCCAGAGGGTGGGAGCCACTGCAGAGAAGGCCCTATGCTAGGGTTCCTATGTTTCCTTCAGAAGCATCCATATCAAGCACATTACAATATTCTAATTGAGAGGTAACTAGCTCATGGATCATAGAAGCCTGGTTACTGTAAAGTAGCTTCATATTTCCTTTCATACATCTGTTGAGCTAGTATAAAGGGAATGCCAACATTTAAGTAAATGTGATGGTTGCCTTATTCCCAAAGAGACACAGACTCACTTAGTCACGGTTAAGGATTTCCGGTTTATTAGGAATAGAATGCATACACAGAAAAAGACGGGAATGAGCACATGACGTGTGAGGTAGCCGGTAAATACCCGCGGTGCAGACCTGGTCCTTCTCCACCCCCCATTGTCCCAAAGTCCTGATCCGGAGTCTTGATGGGCAATCAGGGTGTGATCCCGGAGTCTCAATGGGCGATCAGGGGGATTAGTGCTGATTACCTCTGTCCTCTTCCTGTGTCCAGCGCAGGTGTGTCCCCCGGGGTAATGCAGAGATGTCAGGGAGATAGGATGATGGCTTCTCGGGTCAGGGCAAAGGTATGGCTCCTTTGTCCTTTATTGGTATTTGTCTTTTAGTGCTTAAAGGATTATCACTAATTCCTTCCTCTTTCCTTCCCTTCTCCGGAAAGGCATGTTCCCCGTTGTGATGCATGTATGCATTGCAACGGGGGACATGACAGTAAACCCTATTAAGTGTGCAAACTCTGCTGAATAAGTGTGCAAACTCTGCTGAAAAAGTAAAGTTCCCTTGAATCAAGCTTCTCTTCTGGTGACTTCATTGACATGAACTTCTGGTGAACTTCAGCTTCACTTCTGGTGACTTCACTGGCATCTATGCAGATTTATTGGCAGGATTACAGAAGTGTTTTGCCATTGCCTTCTTCTGGGGTACGTTTTCCAACTTTCCAGTCTAGCTCACAGCCTGGAATTCACTAGTAGTCCCTCATCAAAGTACTAACCAGACCCATTCCTGCTTAACTTCTGAGATCAGCAAAGGTCAGCTAGTTGCTGCATGCTCTAGGAAAGTTTGTTGAACTTCAGACTGAAAGTTCAGAGTTTGTTAACCTGCCTGTATTTGTAAGTTCATGCTATACTGTTGAAAAAACCACCCAGAGGTTTTTTATCACTGCCCATCTCCTCCCACAACCACTCCCTCCTTGTGGGGGGAGATGGACGGTGATAAAAATTTGATAGATAGATAGATAGATAGATAGATAGATAGATAGATAGATAGATAGATGATAGATAGATAGATAGATAGATAGATAAAATTATAAAATGATGGCTATTTCTTATTTGGGAATAGTTAGTAGTAGAGTCCATTTTTTTCTATTTTTATTTATTTATGCAGTATTTAGAATTTCATCACTGCCCATCTCACTCAAAGAGCGACTCTGGGTGGTTTATAATAAAACTAAAAATAAAGACAGATTAAAATACAATAAAAACTGCATTTCTTAAATATAAATGTGAAATATAAAATCCAAGATGGAGATATTAAAAGTTGTTAATTTAAATACATAAATTTAAATTTAAATTCATAAGTATGGATGATACAGAATCAGTTTAAGATGATGTGGACTTTTTTTGTCCTGTTAATTGGACCCTTAGCCAGATCTTATGCTGCACATCTCTAATACACAGACACAACGGAGATTTTTCCTTATGCTTTTCTGTTCAGTGTTGGTTGATAGACGCTGCAGTCAAATACGAGAAAGTCCATTTAATGTTTGATGTGAAAATGAGAGTGATTTTATGTTTGAACAGTAGATGTTCCTCAGGTTACCTTTCTCTGCAATTTCATGCTAAATTAATGCCAGTTCTCCCTTTCCCTTATTATAAACTATAATAAATGCATTAATGAATTAATTCCATAAAATGTAAGAACTGACATAGAAAAAGAAGTGGGAGAGAAAAGAAAGAGAAAGAAATACTAGGGTAATTTTATATTCTGGGAAGATAGTTTTGGAAGTCACCGTGAAGTGCTTTCTGTAGGTACCTATGAAGCCTTTTCCAGCAGGACTAAACCTAGCAGTAAAATGCTCTGTTCCCCATTCTCTTGAATAGTTGCAGTAGAACAAGAAGAAATGTTACTCTTGGCAGTACCTGCAATGCACACCCCTGTAAACCATGTGCCAGTAGGTTGAGCTGGACGTAGAAAGACATGGGATCCCAGGACCAGCACTGGAGCATTCGGTTAGTGCCGGGACCACATCTATGCCCCTACCCTTATCTCACGAAGTGTAGCTTTAGAGATTAGTCGCTCTTTGCAAATGGCCTTGAAATTACCTGAGATTACTCAGACTGATGTGCTTGAAGATATCAATCAGAAACCCATATAAGAGCTTTTTGAAACATAGTCAAACAGTTTGGTTGGGTTAGTTTCTAAGGAGACAAATTAAAGAGACTGTGCAGCTCACCCAATATACTGAGTATTGATAAAGCTTTGTGAGTTGGATATAGAAGCTTAAAGGATAAACTGCTTTTTAAAAAAAAAGAAAAAAGCCAGAGCTGTTTTTCTCTTTCTGTTCAGATATTTTCCATCTCAAAAGCAGACTTAATGCCACTATTCAGAGGTAAAAATAACTACTTTGGAAATAACAACAACAACAACAACAACAATAATATCAACGATGAAGTTTGCACAAAGCTTACTGCTTTATATAAAAAAGTAGGTTCAATATATTTCCAACAAAAATAACACCAACAAAAATGAGTATACTGTTTTGGGAACGTGACCCTTTTCCATGAATAAATGAAACATTGACATTTACAGATAAAAGAACTGCTGTGAAAGACAGTGACAAATGTCAGAGTGTCAATAATGATTGGTGAGTAGAACAGTTTCTCAACAGAGCTCTGAACAGATAACAAATGGAACTAGCTGCTTGCTAATATTGCTAGTGGGACACGCGTATCTATCCCCGAATAGCAGGAGAGAAAGACAATAAAACACTTCGGACTTTGTCCACTCTTGGCAGACGTTTGTATATATTTGGCTGGCACTAGGATATGCACGTTTTATCTTTTTCCAATATACAATATATCTGTCCAAACATTGATTTCTGATACAGTTGGATGATGATGATGATGATGATGATGATGTCAAGCTATGTGCTTCTTTTCCCAATCAGTTCTCACACTCATGGGCAAACCTTCTCTGATAACCCCAGTCAGTATGGTGGCTTAATCTCCCTCTGCCCAGTCAGTCATAGCTGGGACTGCATTTTGTAGGAAACTGGTTGCTTGAAGGATCCTCCAGCACCTGTCAATGGCAGAACCTGTCTTCTCTTGATGGCACGATCTTGCAGCCTATGTACACAGTAGATAGAAAGAGAAGAAAAATCAGTCTTGTTACACTGCACGGCCTGACTATGTCAAGGAGATGATACAGTTGGGGGCCTTCATTCAGTGGCTTAATATAACCCCATGCACATTTTTTTTTCACAGAGTCACTAATTCATACAAAACCATTCAATTTTGCAACCAGAATGGAATTTCCTGATTGGCTGTAGCTTCTGGCCTGTTTTCCAGAGCTACAGCAGAGTGTCAATGTTATGGAGAGCATTTGGGTGAAATAAGTAGGGGAATGGGGGAGAAAAAGCAGTGCCGCTGTTACTGTCAAACAAGAAAGTGTGAATGATGCTTTCCAAGATTAAAATGCAGATGTTTCAAGGAGGCATGCAGTATTAGTGAAGGGAGACTTTAATTCACCTGCTATAAAATAGGAACCAGTCAAGATCTTTCCAGAAAATTCCTGACTTGATAACTTGATAACTTTCTCTTGAAAAAGTCCAGGAAGGTACAAGAGAATCAGGTATCATTGACTTGATACTAAACAGCTAGGAAGATTTAAGTGAAGAAGTGGAAATAACAGGAATAGTCGGGAAAGTGGAATGCTGGAGTTCTTGATTTTAAGGGGAACTAAAGCTAAATATAGATGAAGGTGTCTTGAACTTCAAAAATCCAGATTTTAAAACTTAGAGTAAGGAGAGGTAGAAATCCTTGCTGAGAGAACTAACTGGGAAAAGACCACCAAATAAGTGGAAATTCCTAGAAAAGGACTATTCCAAAGCACTCCAGTGAGAAAAGAAAATTGAAGACAAAGAAGAAACCAAAGTGTCCACACAGAAAGCTTAGTGATGACTGTCTTGCCCAAGGAATGCAGCATTAACAGGGAGTCTGGAGGGCTTTCAATCTTTTTCTAAGACACCATAATCCAGATCTTGGAACCTGAGACAAAGCCTGTAGAGTATAAGGAAGATGACCTTGACAAAGATAGGCCAGATCTGTTACCAAAACAATGATGGGAGAAACATGACTTAAGCCCAAAACAAAAAGAAAGCATGTACAAAAGATTCAGGCAGAAACCTCCCTAATTCACATGAGTATAAATGGTGGTGGTTGGGTTGGGAAGGGGGCAGGATAAAGCACAGTCAAACTTGCAAGGTTCTGTTAGTATAGCTAATATCAATAAAAATAGTTTTAGCCTTCATGTGGAATTGATTTCTTGGTTTGGTCTGTATAGTGGGGCTGACAATAGCACTGCCCCTGTGTCTAAGGAAGCAGCGTTGTTTCCAGAACATGACAAGAACACTGAAATTTAAGGCCAAGCTCCTTGGGAGCAACAGCCTTCTTAAGTTTCTGAACAGACTCATCAGCCCATAGAGTTGAAAGAAGCCACTTTGGGTACTGAGCCCACCTCCTCGTTCAATGCAGGAATCCTCTTCTTCTACTGAAGGCCCACCCAGAAAGGCTGTAACAATTGAGTTGCATTATTAATTGCCTTTCTTTTCATTGTACTACTGTTCTCACTATCATAGCTTTGTAATGTGAGAAAAGGGCTATCTGTATTTTCTGCTCTTTATAAAGGAAGTGGAGTTTCAGAGGAGTTAATCTAGTTGGCGCTGATGCTGAATTTCTCCGATGCTGACTGAGAGAGTTGCTTTCTATAACAATACCACTCTGCCACAACCCTGGAGTAGAAGGCCAGTAGCTCCAGCCAAACAGTGATGTGTTTTTATTTACAGTTGTAATATACTTTATTTTGTTGAATTAGACAGAAAGATCTTTCTGGGCTTGGGTTTCTGTGCTGAAATAAATCCTCCTGCAGCTGTGGCAGTGCAGGTTTCTCATGAATTACTAAACAGGCTAAGCTGTTTTGTGAAAGCAAGAAGTGATTTCCTTTCACTTTGAAGAGGCCTTGCTTAGCCTGGACATTTCTGGCTAACATTTGTGGCTCATATTGAAAAGAGATGTGGACACATTTACAACCCACATATCATACCTTCTCGGGGGCAGGCTGATCTGGCTGATCTTGTCTGGGTTGGAAGCTAACAGAAGATGGAAGAAAAAGAATAACCAAAGGGGCAACGATGAGTCACTTTCAGGTTGCTGCCAAATTAGGTTTAAACAGAAGGAAACTTAGTTTCATCACCCATATTTAAAATGAAAAATATCAGGAAGAAAGGTATTGGGTATACTCAGAAGCCACCTTTGGTTCATTTCAAATTTCTGGTTGCTGGCGTGATTCCCTTAGTGTCAAATGACCCTTTAGGGCTGTGCCATGATCTGGATTCAAAAGGAAAAGGTGATCTGGCATATGCCAGCATGCGCATTTCATCTGACAGCACCGCCTTCAGGCAGCTAGATATTTTTCCTGGGCTGTCAGCATAACTTTAATTCTAATTCCTCAGTTCCTGGATTGTGGAACAGTTGCAGCTTTGTGAGGAGTTGCCAACAGGTGTGAACTGTGTTCCTTTTCCCCTGCACCTGTGTTTTATATTCCAGTTGAGTGTGTAGCATACAGCTACAGCTTTGTTTTCCCTTTAAATAATTTCTCGCCAGGACTATTGTAATTAGGACTCAGACGCATAAGGTTTATCTCTTCACTCTCCAGCTGCCTTCTGGTCAAAGATCCCCTCCTCTAATTGGGCTTGAAAACTGAGGACATTGCTTCTTGCGATGCATTCTGTACAGAGTAGAACTAGTTCAAAGATGGGACTGTACAGTCAAAGCTACCTCTTGGCCCTTCTTGATTGAATTTATATCCTGGTTTTCCCTCAGGAGCTCAAGGCAATATATAGCATTCCTTCCTCCAATTTTCCCCACAACAACCCTGGGAAGTAGCTTAGGCTGAGAGGGTATGCCTGGCCCAAGGTCACCCAGTGAGCTTGCATGGCTGAGGGTGGACTTGAAACCTGGATTTTTCCAGTTCTAGTCTGATCCCTTAACAGCTACACCTCACGGCTCTCCCTTTAGCCTTGGAGGAGAAGCTGCTGAGATGAGCATGTGCACCAGCAAGTCTCTATACAGGATGCACCAATAGTCAGGCCCCATAGATAATTTATTATATAAATCAGATTGGTTGCCATTTTCTCCTAAATGCTTCCTTACTTGCTTGATACATGACCTTTGATAAGTACAGTGACATTGTCTCTAAAAAAATTAATTAATTAATAAAACATATTGTGATTGGCTTATGGGGGCAACTGACTTTTGGTACGCCCTGTATATGAAGGAATCAGAGGGCAATGTAGACCAGCCTCATTCGATCACACTTGATGAACCTGCCCCTATTAATCCTTTGCTAAGTGTGAAGAAGGGCTCTAACTAAACAGATGTCTGTGAATGCAGCTCTGCCAAGCAAGGTGTGGGATGATTGGCCTGCGATCTTCTTTTTCTGGAGAAGCCCCATGCATATAAGACACCATGTATACCAGGTGTCTTCTGACTTAATGACCCACAGATGGGGGGCTGGCCAGTTGCATATGTTGAAGGTGATGAGCTGTAGTTCCTCCTCACTGTAAGGACACACAGGGCTATTTGTCTGAGTGTCCTTACAATGCACTCTCAACTCTGTACCTGGTTTCTGGTTTATTTGTTTATGTATTAAAACAGGAGCTAGTCAGGGCATCACATGATCTTTGGTTGAAGTTCATGGCAGGAATGCTTGATGGCAGGGCCGCAACTAGGGTCTGTGTCACCTGGGGCAAACATGGATTCCATGCCCATTTTGGCACCCCCCCCCCCAGCGCTCATTTTGGTGCCACCCCAGTGCAGTGCCCAGGGCACATGCCCTGCTTGCCCCACCCCAGTTGGCATCCAACTGGGCAGTATTTTGAAACCATCTTCTGAAAACACAATCAGATATATAAGTGAAAATCAAGAGATAGATGGAGCCTTAATTTCTAAGGCCTTTTTTTTTTTTTTTGCATAATTCTGATTTAGAAAAGCAGGACAGAAATATCTAAATAAATGCAGGGAAGTGACATGATGACTGTATTCTGCATTCCAACAAAAACATCATCCATCTTAGATACTAAGCAGATGGTATACTGATGCAGTTCTGTGACAAGGCGACTAAGCGAATTTAGCCTAACTGCAAGAACCCTGATGCAGTTGATGGGATGTTTAATTAATCAAAATGGATACACCTCAGGTATTCCATTTGGAATAATGGAATGGAGAAGCAAGAATATTATGCAGTACAGGTACATGAAGCATGGGCCCGTGTGAGAAAATGGAGAATCCATTTCTTAAAGCTTTTCAGTACAAGCTGTAAGGAGGACTGATCAAAGAGTGGATTTGGAGAGTAACATGTCAAGATGTATTTTGAAAAGCTATATAAAAGCACACGAGGCATTCCCTGGACATTCAGCACAGCTTGTGCTCTGGTCTATCAGCTGCTTTTCTCCATGCCTGCATGGAATCTCTTTCCCCGCTCCCCTGCCCCTCAGACTTAACTTTGAGATAGTCTGATTGTCAAGTGTCTTTTTTAAGGCTGGGAAGAGAATTGGGGCATCTTCAGTTTTATACAGACTGGAATAACAATAGAAGCTTAGAAGCTTTCTAGCAATTGTCTGGGAATACTTGAGTGCTGAGCTGTTTATCCAGCTTGCTTAATTTCAGGAGCTGGCTAACATTTTCTGCAAATTTATAGTATGCTACAGGATTTTTGCACTCTTTTATTGTTCCAAGAGAGCAGGCTTGGCTTAGATGTGTTAATGTGCAGAATCTTGGAAATCTGATTGGGTGTGTGTGTGTTTTCCCAGTCACACTGGGGAAAGATACTGTAGTGAAAAGGAAAGAAGGAAAGGAAGGAGGAAGAGAAATTTGGGGTCCAATCCATTAGGCTGAGACATGATAGTGAGACTTTTTGTTGCTTGGTGGAAGCTGGAAACTGGCTAGGGAGAGGACGACCCAGCTAGTTCTCCTAGACTGCTTTGTGGGTTTTGATGCCATTGACCATGGCATCCTTCTAGATTATCTGGAAGCACCAGCCCTTGGTCATACTGGTTTGTAGTGGTTCTTCTCCTTTCTCTCAGGCTATAGCCAGAAGTGGACGTGTACTAGGTCCCACAAAAGTCTTACTTTTTCAATATCTACCTGAAAGAATGGAAGAGATTCCTCCCAATATTTGGAATGGAGTGTGGCTGGTGTGCTGACAGCACCTAGCTCTATTGATCTTTAATATGCAAATCCAAAGAAGCAATCACTAATCCTGATTTTGTTTAAATTCAATTATGAACTGTATGAGGGAGAACAGGTTGAAATTTAATACAGCTGTGATGGAGGTGCTATTGGTAAACAGGAAACTGGACTCACAGATGGAGGTTCTGCCTGGTTGGAGTTGTACTCTCCCTGAAAGAGCTGGTTTGCACTTTGGGAGTGCACTTTGATCCTCAAGGATCACTGGATTCACATGCTACTGTGACCAAGGAGTGCTTTTGTACAATTACAATGAATGCATCAACTCAACTGTTTCTGAGCCCATTAGATTTGAGGACAGTTATTCATGCCAGGATTATATCCTGCCTTGCAATTACAATGAGCTCTACACGTGGCTACTCTTGAAAAATATCCAGAAGTTGCAAATGATTCAAAATGTGGGGCTAGTTTGCCATCTGTAGAAGGTACAAGGATCATTTGGTGCTTGTATTGAAATATCTGCACTGGTTGTGAATTGCTTGCTCAATTCAAGGTGCTGCTATTGATCTTTAGATCCTGATTAACTAAGGGCCACTTTTCTTATTATGAACATGCTCAGGCCTTAAGATGTACAAGAGAAGCCCTTCCGAAGATGGTATCTGGCATGAAGGAGAGGCCATCTCCCAGGCTGGGAAATGCACTCCTTCAAGACTCCCACTCTCTCTCCTTTTAGAAAAGCAGCCAAGACACATCTCTTTCATCAGATTTTAATTCTTAATTGATTTTAAATTAAATCTAATGCACTTTAATTAATGCATTGGTATTATTCAACAGACTCGTGTCATTGAGGTCAGGTGGCATACAAGTTTAATTTATTATTATTATTGCTTTTGATTTTTTATTGTTTTATGTCTCAGGTTTCATTGAATATTGGCCATCTTGGGTACTCAAAATAAGTATAAATGCTGGATATAAATCAGATAAATAATACAATTTTAAAAGGTTCTCTATTCCAATTTTTTTCAACTTGATTAATTTAGATTTGCTTTTCATGCTCTACAGATTTTGTCTATCTTCTGAATAAATGAGTCACTCATTTCCCAGAAGTAAATCCCATTGCACACAGTGGGGCCTGATTCTGAGTAAACAGATATTGGATATTACTAAAAAGAGGTGTGGTGAGTGGGGATGGAGCCACATTGAATTTTTCTGACACAAAGAGAAGATAATAATAAAAGTATTTCCGTAACACAAATCTCTTACAAAGCCACAACACTTTTCAATGTCTTCTTTGGATAGCCAGGTTTTTTTCCCCCTCCATTACAGAAGGGTCAAGGCCAGCTTGACCTTGAGACAGAATTAAGTGACAGGTGCCAGGTGGGGGCCCAATGCAAGTACCCAGCTGCTTCACCAGGCCCCCTGGGTTATTCCTTTCAGGTAGAGGTTGAATCTATGACCAGAATGGCACTGATTCTGTACTCCCTAACCTGGTCTGCTGTCCTCAGCCTGGGATAGAGGAGTCTCCCCCATGCCCAGTATTGAAATACCATCACATTGCCAGCTTTATATGTAGAACAGAGGCTGGGTACCAGTTTGCCCTTTTCTATAAGCAGCCCAATGTCTTCAGCCCAGGAAGGCAGAGGCAGAAGCAGAAGATCATCCTGCTCAACTCATATCTTGAAAGGCTGATCTTGTTAAGTTCAAACTATCCTGCCCATTGACAGAGCAGACTCTTTGATGCCATAGCCCTTGTTAGGGCTATTAGGACTGCATACAGGGCATTTATTTGCAGCCATTATTCTTGGCCATAATTTGCCTTTTCTCCCCCAGCCCTAAAAACTGCCTGCTGACTCAATAAACCCTAATCCCATAATTTGAAATTGTTACAATAGCATCCATTCCGCACAATGATACCGTAGCAAGCTTTGCACATCAAAAACTATTTCAGCTTAAATTGCCAGTTAAAGATCCTCTTCAGGTTTACTGTCTGAGACTTGCCTTCAGTCTGTTGGTGGAAGTGAATTACTTGGTTGTCAGCAAAAACCCTCCACCCATCCATAATTTAGGAGTAAGGCACAACTGGATTGTCTACTTCACCCTCTCCTTTTGTGCTTTGATTATCTGGGCAGCTCTATTTCTTTTATCATTCAGATATTCCACAAAATTGGCTGACATTTACACTGATCGATCTGAACTTCAGCAAATGATAAGACCTAAGTGTCTTTTGGGAGGGCTATTTGGGAGAGGATGCCCTCTGCAGTAATCCCCACTCAGCAGGCACACACAGACACACACCACAACAACAATAAAAATCCATTTGTGTCTCATGTACTGCGGTCTGCCTATAAGCAACCTTAGTAAGGGTGAACCAAGGGGAGGCAGGCACTCATATCTGAATATGTCTATTTGATAAGTACAAGAATCAACCTCTCGGTAAGGAAATGCTTCCTAGGAAAAACAAAACCCTCCTTACACCAACTATTTCCAGCTCAGGAACAGTTATTCAAAACTCTGACTTGCAGAGCTTGGCTCCAGATTTGAAGTATTTAATCTCAATCTCATCCTCCTTTGATTGTAGGTGATTCTAAAATGTAAATAAGTAAATGAAGTGGGCTTGAATGGTATGTTGTAATTCTCAATGACAACTAGAATGGAAATAAGCTCTCATGTAATGGGTTTGAGAGAATGAAAAAAACCCTGCAGAAAAAAATCATATTTTATTCAGCAATCGTGGCACATATCTATACTGAAAAACTCCTAATAAGGAACAGCTGCCATGTTGCAAAGTAGAGAACAAGCCTCCAAGTTCTTGGTACTCTCATTTGGGCTGATACTGCATCAGAGCGCGTCCAACAGGTGACAGCACGTAGCCAACCTTGGTTGGCCCCAGAATTTCAACAGAATTGGAAATAGTTAACTTTTGGATGGAAGACTACCAAGGATCTCCCAAGGTTGTAGGGTAGACTGGAGGAAAAACAACCTGGGAGGGGGCAAAGGCAAATCAGTTCTGTCTGGTTTTCCAGGAAAATGGCATGGATGTTATACAAAGGGACAACATTGCATTCCTATATATAGACTTTAAAGAAGCAGGAAACAAAGAGTATTGACACCTTTGAACTTTGGTGTTGGAGAAGACTCCTGAGAATACTGTAGACAGCCAAGAAAACAAACTGATGGATCAACAGACAACTCAACCCAGAGTTCTCACTCAAGGCACAAATGATTCTACTTCAGACACCTTATGCAAAGAGACCCAGCTCTCTGGGGAAGGCTGTAATGCTGGGAAAGGTGGAAGGAAAGAGAAGAAGAGGACAACCAGCAGCAAGGTGGATGGGCTCAGTTACAGTGGAGATCAGTGTACCTTTGGGAGATCTGAAGGGCCAGGTTAGGGACAGATTGTCATGGAGGAAATCAATCTATGTGGTCACTAGGAGTTGAAAATGACTGATGGCACATAATCAATCAATCAATCAATCAATCCCTATATACCGGAGATGGCAAACCTTCAGAGGAATATTCTGTGGTCCATAATTCTCTTTCTTTTAAGATCATCACTGCCTGAAACTCTCTCTCTCTCCTCACACATAGGGGCCATAACACCCCTATCTTTCTTCTCTCACATGTATGCACATGCACACACATCATCTCTCTCTCTCTCTCTCTTCACTCACTCACTCACTCACACACACACACATACACACAGAAACAACAAAAAACTGGAAGCCTAACTTAATATCACAAAAAACTAGGAACCAAAGGAGTTCCTCAGCCATCCTACCTCAGCCATCTTATTCCCTGGGGTCTAATATGATTGGAAGAGCTGAGATTTGAATCATCAACTCAGTTCAATAAAAAAAATATCTGCAAATCCTTCAAAGTGCACAGGAACACACAGAGCACACACAGTCACTTCACTTGGCCACTTCACATATGTGTGGAGAGGGTCAGGAGCAGCTTCCACAGCTGTCTGGAAAAAGATGCAGCTGCTGTAGCAATTTTGTTTTTAAAAGGTGGCTTGTATGTGTCCCTGCACATGTCAACAAAAGGATTTGCACAGCTCTAGTGTTCTCATGCACAAGAGTCCATTACCTGCCAAATCAATTCAAAGGCACCAATTCCAGCTGACGCTTCAGATTAGCTTGGTGATTCAGCTCAAAGGAATAATTCAAACCGAAGGCCCTAAGAATTAGCCTGTCTAGGCAGCAGCTTCCAGAGAGCCCCTTGGTCTGTCTAACTGTCACACATGGCACAGCAGAAGTGTGTGCAGGTAGGGATCCCTGGTGCAGACACAAGGCCCAAACAGAGACCTCCAGGTCTCAGCCAGTCGATATTTACTTCTCTGTGTGGGTACAGTGAGCAGTCTTTTCTCTTTCCCATCCCCAAGCGTTTCATTTACTTAAACATTGCATCCCTTGTTTCTTAACGGTGACAAAATGTGAAAGCCTCTAAGCCGAGAGATATACACAGATGACTTTGGGGGGGTTAGGATTCAGAACAACTGAATTTAGAAAGCCATCCTCCATTCTGTCAGATTCATGCTGTTCGCCATGCAGCTCTCTTTATGTTAACGTCAATACCTTTTCATGTGATTCACTGGTTTCCTAGGAGATGCCCTAAATGGCTGAGCTTCTCTGCTTTAGTGCTGTGGTTGGATAATATCTATGTGCATGATCTGTGAGGTTCATTCAGGGTTGCTTTGCCCTTTTTCCACTGGTCATTATATTCCCTCTGTGGGTTTTTAATGGATACTAATGAGATGGGGGAGATGAAAAAAATAAATAGATGCCCATTTTACCTTCACAGCTTTGTCGTGTTCTGCTGCCAGGAGCTGTGCACCTGGTGAGAAAGAAGGGTCCAAAAATGGGGATTAGTGTATCTTTGTTCTACAGTCAGAACGCAAACGCGCTCCTTAAGGACTAAAGTGTCCTTGCACAGTCTGCAAAAGGCAATTAGAGAAGTGGCAATTTCCATTTGGGGAAGACAGACCCTCGTGCCTGAGTCATGCCTTTCAGATGGCATCATACAGGTTGCATCATTAATTGAAGGTTAAGATGCCAAATGGGAAGGTTTTGCCTCCTGTTTCTTAGGTTTTCCTGTCAGAAATTCATCAGCTTTGTTGCGCGTTGGTGAGACAGAACACAACAAGCCGAGAGAACGATCTTTAAGTTTCACCGAGCCTGCTGTTACTGCCGGAAGAGAGGCTGACAACTTGGGTGGTATCCCATCCCAAGCTATAATTTCTAATCTGTCAAAAATCACTTCCTTTCAGAACCCCTGATTGCATTAGCATGTGCTCTTCCTGATATGACTGTCTCTCTCTTAGCAGCAACTTTCGGGTTTCAGCTGCCACAAAAGCCAATCAGATTATGCCGAGGGCAGGGAAATAAATAAATCTTTCCTTTCTCTCTCTCAGGCTGCAGATGAGTTTAGGTGAGAATAAATCAGACATGACTAGATTTAGCTGCTACTTGATGAAGTGCAAAACTTTGGTGAGGCAGCAGACGAGGGCTCAAAGGCGTTAAAGAATGATCGTGGCTAAAGTTGCGGGGTTTTTGCCAGAAGCCTTAGGAAAGGCCGCCTTGCGTCAATCCAGAACTCTTAATGCCAAGGATGCTTCCATGCAAACTGGCTTGCAAGGCACTCATGGCTGTGAATCCAGCATTGTCTACCTTTGCCTGACATGTCCATAGTAGAACAAGATAGATCAAAGGCACAGGGCATCCTTTGGTGGTTGGTGGTCTGAGAATTGCTTCCTGTCCTGTAGCAACTGCCTCTTGGTGTGAACAACAACGAGCTAGGTTTAGAAATAGTGTGCGGCAGCTTCATGTATCCATAGGCCAGAGGAGGCTTCAGGGATTCTCCTTCCCAACCCAGCAGGGAACATTTATGCTCTTCCCTCTGGCTGTAGCTGTTGCTGTTGGGAGCATGTGCTTCAATCTAAGAGCTTTGACATTGCAGCAGTATCTCTCCTACTCAGAAAGAATGGGGTTTTCTTTGCCCATTCAAGAGCATTAACTAGTCCAGCCTGACTAGCAACAGCCTTCTTCAGCCCTGAGTTTGATCAAACCTCGCTTCAAGGAAAGAAAGTAGTGAACGCTGTACTCAGTGTGCTTAGACAGCTTGGGTGGCCCTATTTAAAACAGACTCTTTAATAAAGAATCTTTACTTATCTTTAATAAAGAAAGGCAATTAAAACTGAAATCAGAACCATGGCTGATCTTTCTTGCCAAGAAAACTGCAGAGGCGGAGTGTTCATTTTTTAAACAAAGACAGGCCACATGGCTATTACTATTGCTACAAATAATAATAAGGATAAGGATAATGCTGTAGAGCTTTATGAACTATAAGTTCTCGACCTGACACTATAACCTGGGGTAAGAGAATTGGTAGGTTCAGAAGAAATTAGAGGAGTGGCTGGTTCAGTTGAGGTGAGCTCGTCATAGTAAACTATAGGGGATGCCTTTTGCTATGGATGGATAGGGGACTTGGTTACCTGTCTTGGGACTGGCTAGGTTTCCTTTCCAACTGATGGCTTTATATTTTCAGAACATTGGAAGGTTGGATTAAAAAAGAACATGAAGTGGCATGCTGAAAAGTAAAGCATCAGTTTCCAGCATTAATCTTATGTCAACGTTAATCTTCTGGCCTTGAACCAGCCCCATAGGAGTCTTTAGAACATAAAAATGGTGGTGGAGATACCTAGGACTTTGTTTTGAAATCTACAACCCACTTAGCAGAATGCTATAACTAAGCAAGGGTACTGGGGTCATCCTGCAAGAGGGAAAGCAGGAGCAGCAATCTGATGAAATGGTGCCTTGTCATTGGTTTTATCCCACTACATATTCTCAAAACTCCAAATATGCCTCATTAGTTCTAAAAAGTTGGGAACACCCTGGCTGAAATGTTGCACAAGGGCTGGGGAGACCCAGGTTCGGGTCCACCTTCTGCCACAGAAGCTCCTTGGGTGAATTAGGGCCAGACAGTATCACTCAGCTGAGTCTAACCTCACAAGTTTGTCACTGTGGGGAAAAATTGGAGGAAAAGTTTAAGACATGCTGCCTAGGGTTCTTAGAGGAAGGACAGGATAGAAAACTCTCAAGTAATCCAACCACCAAGGATTTGGCAAATCTGCCAATAGCTCCGAAGCCAAAACAGCCAATTTAATTTTATATAAATTAAAATTACAGGAAGTCCTAACTTAACGACCGCAATTGGGACCACCAATTGCTAAGTGACACAGTAGTTAAATTAAACATCAGTGACCGTGCTGGACTTAGATATCAGTTCCACCATGGTCATTAAGTGAATCACCCACTGTCATTAAGCAAAACATCATGTGATCGCGACTTGCAACTTACTTCTCCGTTGACTTTGTTTGTTGGAAGCTGGCTGTGAAGGTCACAAATGGTGATCATGTGACCACAGGATGCTGCAATGGTTATAAGTTTGAGGATCAGTTGTAAACTATTTTTTCAGCTCCATTGTAAGTTCAAATGGTCACTAAACAGGGTAATCATTAACTAAGGACTACTTGTATATTCAGGAATAAGCAAAATGGCATCAGCAGCACCCAGGGTGCCCATTCCCAAATGTAACCAGTGATCCCCTCCAAAGACAGAAAAGTTTCAGATGGTTGAAACTGTATTTTGTTTCATACAAAATCTCTTAAGGTCTTGTAGTGGTGCCCCAAACTGGAAAATCACCCTCTGTTCAGATCAGAATCATCTGATTCAGAGATCCGGAGAGGAAAACAGATGGACAAAATATGCTCCATTCTGGATGTGAGACACTTGACTGAACTTCCTTGGAGAATGGAATTCTTGGCTTAGTAGAGGCAACTCTCTTAGCAGTGCCTATAAAGTAGGAATCTTGTTATGGTGGAATAGATAGATAGATAGATGGATAGATAGATAGGGAGAGAGAGAGAGAGAGAGAGAGATGATAGACAGACAGATAGATATAAACCTTCTATCACTGTTTACACATTGGGACTGCTAGGAAGATGGGTAAGAGTGTCCGTGCCAACATTAGCAAGGCTGCTTCTAATGCTTCAGTGCTGTCTCATTATTTGCATTAATGTTAATTAATCCAAATGCCTGGGAGAGCCAGAAGGATCCAAGTCCACACAAACAATAGCTGTAGCTCATATAAAGAAGTTAAAGGGGAAAGCAAAATATGTACAGGAAGCAGTGTTAGCAGTCTAGTTGGCAACTGACTCAGGGTCTATCAGTAAATATGTAAATTATCTATCTTACAATGATAGATGTAGATATACATCCCTCAACTTATACTTTTGCCAGATGTGATGACATCATTACATAAGCATACGTTTGTGTGACAATGTTATGACATAGCATTTTGAAGGCATCACAGCTTATTATGGACACCTGCCAAGCATGTTAAATTTCAACCACACACTAGATCAGAAACAGGGTTAAGAAAAAAATGAGACTCTGCCTTTCCATGGGAAATTATGCTTTTTCCATGGGAAAAATGAGACTCTGCCTAGAATGGGAAATTCTCAAACAGCTGAAATGATCTTCACTGAAATGGAATGCAATTTTTTGAATTGCTAAAAAGTTGCAGGCATGAAGCACAACTGCTTTCTGAGAAATAGAAGTCAGGGATTTGGTGGTCTCTGTTTTTGAAATGTGGATGATGATGATGACGATGATGATGATGATGATGATGATGATGATGATGATGATGATGATAATTGTGGATGTGATGAAATATGTAGCAAGGCTAGCTCATGTGGCAATGAATATCCAGGGCCAATTTTAGAGACTGTAGATAGATTGAAGGGAATAAATGCAGTGGAGCTGATTGTGAATGAAAGGAAATATTTCTCTCCCCCACCCCCACGTGATAACCAATTGTGTCCAAAGCAGAAGGGTCACTCTGATTTCACCACAACAGTCTGGCAATATTTTATATAAACAACTGAAGCTCTGCTTTTGGGAGCAGCTGTTGCAAGCATTGCCACTTGCACCCCATGCCAGACAAACAGATCAGGAACTGTAGCTTTATGGAGCTTTTTGATTTAGAACAGAAGGGATTAGACTCTTCCACTTTGCCTTGGGCAAATGAAAATCTGCTCAGAATTACTTCCAGGTTGCTCTGGAAGTGGGTTTCAGCTTGATCAGGTTCATGGTCCCAGTTTTGATATCTCATGCATTTTTTTTTTAATTTATGGAAAGGCAGTTAATACAATGAATGAATGAATGAATGAATGAGCAAACATAAACCAGTATTTCCCAAATCTTCTTTCCTTCCTTCATTATGAATGACAGGGAAGTATAGAGGAAAAGTAGAGTAATCCCTCCTTCTTATTATAGTCTTCAGAAAATAGGGTTTGTTGTTTCTAGCCCAAACACTTCTCCAGTGTCTTCAAGTCCTTTTCCATTTTATCTCCCTTACAGAGAAGCCCTTGGCTGCTCTCCTCTTGCATGACAAATCTTCTTCTTGGAGAAAGCCCAGATTCTTTTTTACCACAGATAATTGCTTAAAGAACCATTGATCCAGTTCACTCAAATCTCTCCAGGATGTAATTCTATAACTTTTCAATATATGCATTCAAACAGTGCACTTAATGTTTGTTTGATGTGATTTGATCTATTTTAAGGTGATGCTTCAAATGTGACCGGGTGCTCCTCTTCAGTAAAGAGGAGAATTTGTCCCCTTTGATGCCAGCTGCTTTTTCTCTCTTTGGGGAAACTCCTTTGATTGCCATTAATTTCATTTGGACCATGTAACCATCCCAGATTCCAAGAAGCATCTTCATTAGCTGCCAACAAAGATTACTCTGTCTATTAGAAGTGCATATCTTTTATCAGGCCAAATTTCCCTAGACAACATGGACATTAATCACCATAATTTCAAGCCAGTCAGGGAGAATACAAGTGAGAAGATGTTTTCTGAGTTTGTAATTTGGTAACAGCTGGTGACCCCATTCTAGAAGGTTTCCATGGGATTAATGGTATATTCATGACCACAGAAATTTGTTGTCCTAATTTTTGATGCCTCCTTTACTGTGGCGCTGCGGGTTAAACCGCTGAGCTGTCGATCGGAAGGTCGGCGGTTCGAAACCGCGCGGCGGGGTGAGCTCCCGTTGCTCGTCCCAGCTTCTGCACACCAAGCAGTTCGAAAACATGCAAATGTGAGTAGATTAATTGGTACCGCTTCGGCGGGAAGGTAACGGCGTTCCGTGAGTCATGTTGGCCACATGACCCGGAAGTGTCCTATGGACAACGCTGGCTCCAAGGCTTTGAAACGGAGATGAGCACCGCCCCCTAGAGTCGGACACGACTGGACTTTACGTCAAGGGAAACCTTTACCTTTACCTTACTCCCTATAACTTGCCATCTTGCCCCTTGAACATACAGAATTGCCTTATGCTGTCAGACATCCAAGTCAGTAAGCTTTCTTTTCTTCTACTTCTCTAAGGTCTTACTTAGAAGTAATTCTCAGCTCTGCTTCACTGTTGATTCACTGGGCTGCACTGGTGATGCACTCATCACTGGTGATGCAAGGGTAGGACTTTCTTTATCAGTGGAAATATGATCTCTCACAGTGTCTCATGTTCTTACTGGGGGGCAATGTGGTGTGATAATTAAGGTATGCGACTAAGACTAGGTTCAAACCCTTCCTCAACCATGGAAGCTCACCAGGTGACTCTGGCCAGTCTTCCCTTCCTCTCTTTCTTTGCCAGCCCAAATCAGTCCACAGACTGGTGGTTATGGAAAAACATGTGAGAAGAGAATCCTAGATATATTGCTTTATGTTTCTGGAGGAAAAGCAAGATATACAACTAAATCACTCTTTTTCAGAATGTCCTGAAAATTCACACACAAAGAGTCTTCCATACTTTACTACCCCAGTGCATACTTTGTTTCTACTCAGATGATAGATGACAGATAGACAGATAGACAGATGATAAATAGAAGAAATATCCCGATGCAACTCTGATTATATTTCAATGCCACTTAGCCTGAAGCACCCCTTTTTAAAATAAACCTTCCCTAATTATATGTGAACGTTTACAAATTTCTCTAGCCAAGAACAATGGATATCAGCTTGTTCTGTCCATTGCTGCTATCCATGCTATTATGGGATCTGTTTGACATACATATCACAGCATTTCATCATAAACAAAAATTAATGACTGGATTCTTTTACACTTTAATATAAATCTAGGAGGTGTACATCAGGATTTAAAAGCAGGGCTAAATCATGTAACGAGCGCTAGTTTGGTGTAGTGTTTAAGGCATCAGGCTAGAAACCAGGAGACTGTGAGTTCTAGTCCCACCCTGGGCACAAAGACAGTGGGGTGACCTTGGGCCAGTCACTCTCTCTCAGCCCTAGGAAGGAGGCAAGGGCAAACCACTTCCAAAACCTTGCCAAGAAAACTGCAGGGACTAGACCAGGGAGTTGCCAGCAGTCAACACTGACTTGAAGGCATCAGAAAATAATAATACAAAAATAGAAATACAAAAATCATGTAATCCAAGCAGTTTTACCATTGTTACTTTGTAGAAACATTCTTAAGTCTGAAAGGGATCATGACAGGCATTGTAATCATAGCTCTGTCATCTATCTTTTATTTATTTATAATTTACTTCCATATTCCCCACCCACCTCCTGCCAAACTACCAGGTAGCTATGACTATATAATTTACAGGTAAACAAGCAGGACCAGTGACAGGTTGGAAAAAGGGCAAAGAACCCTCTATTGGAACCCCTCATGTCTCACCAGGTTGACATTCTGACTGCCCAGAATGACTCTGACGCAGCATTGCTCTAGCTTTTGGCTCTGGCTTTTCAACTGAAAAGGGATGCGGTGGCGCTGCGGGTTAAACCGCTGAGCTGTCGATCGGAAGGTCGGCGGTTCGAAACCGCGCGGCGGGGTGAGCTCCCATTGCTCGTCCCAGCTCCTGCTCACCTAGCAGTTCGAAAACATGCAAATGTGAGTAGATCAATAGGTACCGCTTCGGCGGGAAGGTAACGGCGTTCCGAGTCGTCATGCTGGCCACATGACCCGGAAGTGTCTATGACAACGCCGGCTCCAAGGCTTAGAAACGGAGATGAGCACCGCCCCCTAGAGTCAGACACGACTGGACTTTACGTCAAGGGAAACCTTTACCTTTACTTTCAACTGAAAAGGTTTGAAAGGGTTTGCTGCTTTGGGACCCAATGGGTTCTGCTGGATTTGTAGAATCCTATCAATTGTCCAAGAGGCTGGTTGGTTGCTGATCCTTAACTTGAGGCTTAGAACAACAACCAGGATCCTGGAGTTCCTTGCAATTCTCCAAACCCAACCATCCCAGTCTATGTCTTGTGTCACTCATGCTTTATGGATAAAATACTTTTGGTCCTCCAGATGCCATTGAATAGCATTCCTTACCATAGTCTGTGCTGGCTGGGGCGGTTGGGCACTGTCACTGAGGACCACCTGAGGGGCTATCATTCCTCACTTACATGAAGAAGGCCAACATCCATGAAGCTGGTTGCTCAAGGTGGTGGAGAAGATCTGTATTTCCTGAGCTTGCCTCATCCGGGATCTCAAGGCCTGAATAAATACTGTTGAGAAACAGATGGGGAGACAGTAGAAGAAGGAATCAGACCTGTCTTTGGGAGAAACAACCAGGAAGCTGGTGTTTGCAAATAGAGTAGGACTGAATCCTTCTAATCGATGTCTTTTATGAGTATACTTGAATAAATCAGTTGAATAAGAGGGGGGAAAGGTATTTAAAGATCTGAATGCTTCCAAGAAGTAAAAAAAGTATGCTTCTCTTGTGATACTTTGTGCTCTGAATGTTAGAAAGATCAGAAAAACCTTCTAGAGTTTTGCATGGTTCCTCTTTCGGGTATTCCGAATGTGTTGAGGATTGACCAGGATCATAAGGTAATGAGACAGTCTTCCCATTCGCAAAGGCTGCACAATATGCCACTGTTTTGTATGCACGTGGGAAAGATGCACTTTTAAATACAAAGCCATTGCTTAAGAGAACAAATCTATACACGAATTATACCAAGTCTGAGATAACAGTGTTACAAAGAGGAGTGGCTATTCATATGCAGTTTGTGTTTCAGGAGGGAAGGAAAAAGATGGTGCTGGTAGAGTGACGCCCATAGCGATGTCTCTGGAAATTGCCATTCTGCCTACACACAGGAGTTGGCAAACTCATGTGGAAGAGAACATGGTCCCTGGGTTCATCCCTGCACCACAAGTTACTGCAAGACACAAACAATGGCAGAACCCCTCGGCTTTGTGACTCTGCATGTGCTTGTCCCAGACATTCCATGGCAGAAGTTTCAAACTCCTTAGCAGAGAAAATCTAATTTGAAGGGTTGCTTCAATTCAGATGGTCAGTTCAGTTCAAAGGTCAAGTTCATTTTGAAGTCTCTGTTCAAGTCATTAATTCAGTCGTCATGGTGTATCAAAAAATGGATACATGCATACTTGCAAAAGGCACCTGACTCCTGCAATTTGCTGCTGGTGGTACCTGGCTGAGAAAAAGGAGACAGGAATCCAAGCCCAAGGAGATGTAAGATGGGAAATGGAACAAAGAGAGGCTGTTGGGGTTAAAAAAAAAAAGGGTTGCTCCATGGATGAAGACTAGCACTGTGAGCCCTCCAGAGCAGTTTCCTGTCCACTCAGTCATACATGCGGGGTTACCAAGTAATTGTTCTGGCACAGCTTCTGTATCCTCAAGTCCATTGACAAAGGGTAACCCTCATGATGCCAATCCCATTTTAAAAATGCCTTCCCCTCTTATGTGTTTTTCATAAGCTAGCAAGGAAATGGGAATCTAGAAAGCGGGTTCTCAGCTTCACAGAGGTTCACCTGGGATCATCATGGTCAGGGTTGCTGGCCATAGACTGTGCATGGCCTCCCATGATCTGCAAGGAACAGCACAAAAATGGAGCCTGTATCTATGGAACTGATATCATAGCTAATGGAAGGCAACCAACAATATGCACAAGTAAATGCTGCTGATGCTATGCCTCTTTTTTATTGTCTCCTGAACGCAAATAAGTCTTTCAACACTGATGTATCACTACTGTCATTATCTTAATCATAGCTTTCCTGATTTACTGCTTTAGAGGTGCGAATGCAACCAAAGAATAAGAAAAAATAAAGACTGCAATTATTTTGCCCTTGATTTTATGTGTTCATGTATATGGGACATTTCATCTGTTTCTTAAAAGAATGATATGAAAAGAAACTAGAGTACATTCATTTCAGAATGATTACTTTGAAAACATTTAAGAAGTCATTCTTGAGTGCCTTCAGGAGACCTTCCTGTTCATATGGTTGCTGAAATTACCTCATGGAAGGAAGGAAGGAAGGAAGGGTGACGGACATTGTCTATTGTTATTAGAGAGATCCAGATTAGTCTAAATTCACTATGAATCCATACGGCATACATTTGAATACCAGTCTGTTCAATTTGTCCACAAATTATGTTTTAAAGAGACAATACTCATAGTTCTCATCCTCATTGTATACAACTTCCTTTGAATGATTGATTGAAAGATTTATTATGTGTCATCAAGTCAGTGTCAGCTCTTAGCAACCACATCATTATTCTCCACTCATATTACAGTATAATATTTACTTACTTATACATAACTTTCCCTATTTACAGATTTTTGTATTCCTTACATTGTATTCCTTACATGGTCTTTCTTCTATACAACTTTCTCAAATATATGCTTTATTTTTGGCACGTCTTTCCCAAATGGATTCTTTCTTCGCATGCAATTTCATTAAATATGTGGTTTTTTGTTTGTAATTATCTAAGTTTCAAAATATTTCAGGATGGCCCCTTAGCAGACTCTGAGTCTCACATGCTTATGCAGAAATAGCTTTGGATTCTGTTTTAGCAGATCATGTCCTTTTGCTTAAGAGAAAATGGATATATTATTCTTTTACATCCCTCCTCATCACTAGCTCAGGGACCAAAGGGGCCTGGAATAGCTCTTACAGGGATGTTATTTGGGGCTGCTTAATTGAGAATTTGGTTAAGCTTCTTGCTTTCCTTCCCAGTCACCTCAAAACCTCAAACAACCATCATCTCCTTTTTTTACTACTGACTTTATTTTAGGAGTGTGGAATGGATTGATTGGCAGATTACAATATGCCCCATTGCTACCTTTTTACAAAGAGCACCATGGAAAGGGGAGGACGAATCTGGCTCAGCCATTAGCCATAGACTAAGCAGCTGCAGGAGCCTTACTTTGCCCTCCATATAGACAAGATTATGCAGTTGAACAATTGGTTTTTCTGTGGCAGTAAACATAAGGGGAAGGTCACTGAGGCTCTAACAAGAGGAGCAAAGACTGGTGGGTAATTGCATTGCCACCATCTGAGCAGGAATACCAGTAAACTAAGATCAGCCGGCAAAAACTGGTTATAAATGCCTGTTAGCAAGACAACATACCTCTTTGTTATGACCTGACAAATTGATCTCTCTTTTCTTCCTTTACCCTCCAGACTTGCTTTGTCTGTGTTGTATGTTGATCTCTGTACAATGCCTAGTTAATGAAAGTGCTCTACAAATAGACACAGAGAGATAAGGATAGGTTTGGTGACTTGGGCTTCATCTTTTCATCTTCTAAGAATAACAGGAATTGATGGATTGAACATTCACAAATGGCAAAGTGATAATTCAGTGCATCAGGTGCTAATCTGGGGTTAGAACATATTACCACTCACTCTCTGCAGCTAATGATGGGCAAGTTTTCTTCAGCTTGATTCAGAAATCCATGACTAATTTCAAACACTGTTAGAGAATATTCATCTGTTCTGAAAGTTTTCTCATCCATGGCTACTGCCGTGTACATATGCCTGATTATATTGCCCCTTGGAAATTATGGGCGTTGTGGAAAACCTGGAAAGTTCAAAGATAGACCTGCTGCACATTTACACACACCAAGGAATATTGTGCATACTCAAATGCCACAGAAAATGCATGATCTGTATGAGGGAGGAAACCTAGGGCTGTACAAAACTTTGATGGGGTGCTTTAATTTGACAAAAGTGGATTCATGGACCCACCTAGGTACAGGTGTTTGCTTTGAAGAAACAGATTGAATCAGATGGCTTCAAAGCACTTCTCTGCCACTTCTTGGGTTGCTATAGGCAATATAAAATGTCATAGCATCATTTACAGATATGGTGAATGCTGGAGGAGTAGGATTGAATGGTCTGATGGCCTTTCTGGCACTGATAGCCAACCAATTACCTTTATATAGATATTCATGTCACTTTATCTCTCCACCTATCAGAGCTCTTTTGGGGTAGGAAGGTTAACGTTGTTTTGGCATCTTTCACATTCTCAGCTTCTCTCTCCAGATCAGCCACGAGCCTTACCTAGTCTGGTATGTACTCTTGGGTTGAAATTCACTTTTAAATTCTGCCTAAATGGGACAGATTTATATCTCTTGACAGTGAGTGAAAACATGCCAGGCAAATGTTTACTGTAAGGAGCATAAGGCTATGAATGCCTGCCTCTTTCTCTGGATTGCCTGTCTGCATTGTGCTGTATCTCACTATACCAACTAGCTCCTGCTGGCTCAGTTTCTGAACTAATTAATATCAAATACTACTGGCAAGTCACAACCTGAATCAAGTCCTACTAGGGATGAGAGGAGACTTGCTAGTAGGGACCAAGTCTGCCAACTGGCTATGCCAATTCCCCAACACACCAAAAACCCAGGGACTGGTAGCAGCAAATCTACACCGCCCAGAATGGTAAATCAGTCATCATTCTTTAGTGCTATGCCAAGCCTGTGAAAGCAATAGCCTGTTTTTTAAACTATTTTTAAAAGAGTTTATCATTAAGACCCTTGCTGTATTAGTTAGAAAAAAGATGGACTCTTTGCTGGACCATGTGGAGATTCTCTTTGCTGACCTTTCCTCATCCCTGTCTTAAAAGAAGTACAGGGGGAATACTTCAAAAAGCTCTTGCAATGAACTCTTGAAGATATTCAACTGAAGCTTGGCAGGGGAAATGTGCTCCAAAGGATCTATCATCTGTTCTATTTTCATCCATGCTACCAAAAAATAAAGCAGCTGCAGGCATTTTCATGTTTCCCCATTATAACCTATGAATGAATCTTATTTTGAAATGAATCTCAGAGCTCAAAGCCCTTGAAGCTTGAATCACAAACACAAATTGTCTTATGCCTTCTCTGAATCTTGCATCAAAGGAGTGAGATTGCTTCTCCTGACACTGGCCTTGATGTTGCATGACCTTTCCTGAGCCTTCAGTGAAGGTCCATGTATTAAATGCCAGGACTGCTAAGAGGAAGCCTGTACATCAATAGTCAGATGTGGTTGGGAACCTAATTGCTCAAGGCTCCTGATTATGCGGAAACCTGTGTATGCCTGTATATCTTTATAGGCATACACTCTCCATGTGGAAGTGAAACTTGAGGGGGTGTAAAATGTTGGAGGCAAGATTGGGAGATACAATTTGCCTTCTCTGCTAAGAGTCATCACTCTGTGGATGAAGCAAAAGTTTGCAAAGTCATGAGAATTGACGTAAGTAGAGAAAATGCACATAGAGCAAAGGGTTTCTAAGTTATGTTGATCGGTTACAGAGTTAACAATAATCAAAGGGAGTCCCATTGATAAAAAATGTTTATTTTAATATTTCTGGGTCAAAGAACTGAATTCTGGGCCAGAGCACAATATTATGATTGTACAAAATTACACACTATGCATTAATTACATGTGAAATTTTGGGAGAAATTGTGCAATATTTGTATTCCAAACTAGTTATTTATTAATTCTGACAGCCTCTCTCATTACCATGCAGATTTTTTACTAGTGGAATGTCAGGTAAGTTCTTGCAAACAAGTTGTAGACTTTGTGTGTGGGGTGGGAGTAGGTTAAAAAGAAATTCTGAAATATACGCTCTCTATATTCATGCTGTCTATTGAACTTTTTCATAAAACAGAATATTTTCAAATCATGCCTGGGGTGGACTTTTTTTAGGGAATGCATAATTAAATCAGAAAACATTGTTGCACGTGACGAAGAGCTAAGATGCCATCTAAATTATTCATCAAAAAAGTCTCCCATTGCAGACAGTAAGCATTTAGAAGCCTTCTTTTTCTCCTTCTTCTTTATCCTCATCATTCTTAGAATGGTATCTTCAAAGACCTTCTTCTCCTACTCTCATGAAAGGCGACCTCATTCAACAGCCATGCTGATCTGCTCATTACCCTCTTGCAAAAACCAATAAGGCAGGGAAAAGCATGGGAAGTAGTAGACATAGAGAGATTATTTGGTCCCAATCCATCTTTCACTTTCTGCTCCGTCACATTTTTAACATTGCAAAGTAAGTGTGAAAAGCCATTACAAATGCATCTCTCAAGTCAAATTTCTGGGTTTTATTGCCCCTTAACAGAATGACAAATGTGCTGTCGTGAAAACATAACCAGTAAGATAAACCTAACCAGACCTCCACAGATTTCAAACAATTCATCTTCCTTTCCAAAGGTCTTTTAATTATAGGAAGGAATATTGAGGAAACACTAATATGTAAAACTTGACATCGTTCTTTTGACTCTGTTTATTTCATGATTTTGATGAGGAAACATTAGCACTACTATTACATGGAAGGCTGCCTCAGCCAGCTGATTTTGGATGACCTGAAAGGGTAGCAAATTATTCATTAAAAAAAAAAGGTATGATGTTGATCATCATCATCTTCATTTTCTTTCAGATAAATGAAAAGCTGTTCCTGAAATTCTGACCCTAGAATCTGAGCAATAAATCCCCTGACTTGTGAAAGGCTAGCCATATTCTATACTTAGCACAGGAGAGGCAGAGAGACAAGGACAGAGCAGATAACAGGGATGAGCAAGTGAGGCTACCATCACTCTGTTAAGTGCTGCAGTAGGGTGGTGAATTAAACAGGAAGAGAAGGCAGTCTTATGTCTTCAAACAAACCATAGAAATTATCAGTTGTCCTCAGTTTAGTTCCAATTTGCAGGGTCTTTGCATACAGGAATGGTGATGCAAAAGTTGGATCTGTATTTCCAAGCTCTTTAATATTATGCTTTACCTCTCTTCCATTTTTCAATACCTCAACCTTATTTTTGATGCTTGCTCTTGGCTGTTCCTTCCCCCAGCAATTATGGTGGGTTTAGGCCTTCTAACCTCCTTTTTTGCAATCTATTACTGTTCTGGTGTTTCCTCTTTTCATTCCTTCTTGTCAGTTTGGACATATATGAAATGAATCCCTGAAGATCAAGTCTAATGCAAGACATCAACAGGTAGTAATGACTAAGCACTCAATCCACAAACTCCATCTTATAATGGGCTTTGAATATCAGGTGTGTTTCTTTAACCTTGGTTTAATAAAATGACCCCTGGGAAGGTAGGAGTGGAGTCATGTTCTAGGAAGAAAAAGCACAATCAAATCCCTTATGGAAAGACTAGAAGACCATGAAACTCCTATCTAAGACAGGCAGGGCTACCTTAATAGCCACACCTATCGCCCCTTTGAATTTTAAGCATGGCAATCAGGTATGAAGCAAACATTTAATTAATGATAGTCACAACAGAGAGAAGAACAAATGTGCACAATCTCTTCTGATTAATAGAGCTTATTCTAGCTTGTCTCTTTCAAAATAAAGGCAATGCAGCACTTTACACAGCAGGGTTTTTTCTTGCTGCTGGGCACACGTGGAACTATCATTTCCATTCTTTGCAGTAAAAATGCAAAGTATGAACTCAATGCATGAATGGATGTGTGTCCTTAAGTAGTTGCATATGTATCTCTGAGAATCAGGCCTAAATAGGGTTCCTAGTCACATGTATAGCACAGGTGCCTAAGAATAGTAACTGTACAAACACACACGCTTAACTTCTACACTGTGCATGGGTTGTGGGTGTCTGTCTGTCTGTCTATCATCTGCCACCTGATTTATCAAAGTAATTCTACATCTGTGCATCTCCATCCCACAGGTTTGTATCTGTCCTTCATGTCTTTTATTTAAATTGAGAACAGGTCTTCGGGAGCTGCTGGGTACAAGAGCTAAGCCACTCAGCACTCTATGTTTATCTCCTCTAGCAGTTCCTTTTTTCACTGGATTAGAACAGTTACTGGGACTATGGCTGAATATGCTGCAGGAAGACAACCACTGCTGTGCCAGCACATGGATACAAGAAGGCGTTGCTGTTTAATTCAGTGGTTTCCTTGCTCTACCATGTTGTGGCGGTAGAGGCAGAGAAGTGGAACGTCTTTGTTCTGCCAATGGCTTTTGAGGTTTGGGCTAACAAGTTCCCAGGAGCAACAACAAGAAGAAATATTTTATCCTTTATGCATTCAACCAGATCAGCCTCTTTATTTAACATTTCTCATCTGATCTCTGCCTTCAGAAGACCCTTTAATATTTCAAAACCAAGCCAGCCTTTTTCATAAACTTTCCAAAGAATGAACTGTAGCAGATGTATTCCAGCTGCCGCTGAATATGTTGTGTTTGCTCAACCCTGAAATGATCTTTTTAGATGTGAAAATAAAATGCTTCGACAGAGCTGAGGCATAAATACACAAATGACCAAGGATAGGAAAGTGCTGAAAAACAAAATGTTTCCATTATCCATGAGAACGTTTTTCAAAGTTCCCTGAATGAGACCCCAATATTGACTTAAATGGGTGATGTACTTGAGCCTGTTGGGTAATTTTATGTGTCAGACAAGCTTGAGGAAGCAATTCATTTATAGATTTGCTTTCTGCTTGAACGAAAAGTTGGGAAGACACAAGGAAACTTAAGGGGCAGTCCTTATTTGCTGGACTAATCCAAGCTCACTGTTGTCTTGTCTTCTGCAGATATTCACTCAGGACAGCTTTGGAGATTGCAGAGAAAATGCGATGGTTTGATGGAGTTTGCTATGATGTAATAGCCTCTGAGCACAGGGCTAAAGAAAGAGGAATCTTTAGACGATGTTGAGGGCTGATTACCCCAAGAAGCATAGTATTCTCCCCCTTTGATAGAAAGGCCTTATGTGCAACAACACACATCAACCCCAGGTTGATCTGTATGTTCATACTAAAGTAGAAAGGAAGAATCCACATTTGAAAATTGCAAGGCAGTTCTTTTGTCTGGGTGGAGTGTAGCTTGTGACAGGTTGTATAGTGGATTAATAGAACTACATGCTGATTTTTTATTTATTTTTGCTATTTAGGGAGTTGCATCACAACTATCATTTGCAAAAAAAAAGTGAGGAGTGACAGTAGCTTCACTTAAAATGCCTAGGTACCGGCTGGTAGCTGTAAGCACTTCATACCCCACCTAGAATTAAGAGATTTACACATTCTTTCCAAATAATAAGGCTATAATAAGTAGTTATAAACACTTTTGCTTATTTTAAAAATATATATATATCAAGTGGTTTAGAAACTAAACAGGAGATAATGCTGTAGAAATGGATATTGTGTGTTCTTCTGAATACACACAAAAAAAATCCATGCTACTCTAAGTTTGAAGGGACACTCACCGTCAATTATATAATGGCCTGAATAACTTAACTCCTACACTTGAACAAAAACATTATGAAGAGTCCCAACTGGAGGACTGTTTATAAATTTGGTCCTCATATATCAATTTATATTTAATTACCTATTTTTCTATTGTTAAGTAAAATGACTTCAAAATTTAATTGCGTAACATGAGATGATTATGAGATGTAAGGCTAAGTTTAACTCATATAAGGTAGTTATATACTATCCCTTCCTTTCCCTCTTTATTTTGAATATGTAAAAAAAAATTGTGGCACTCATTTCACATGCCAGTAAGGTAACGCTCAAGATCCTGCAAGGTAGACTTCAGCAATTCATGGAGTGAGAATTGCCCGATGTACAAGCTGGATTTAGAAAAGGCAGAGGAACTAGGGACCAAACTGCCAATATCCGCTGGATAATGGAAAAAGCCAGGGAGTTTCAGAAAAACATCTATTTCTGTTTTATTGACTCTTCTAAAGCCTTTGACTGTGTGGACCATAACAAATTGTGGCAAGTTCGTAGCGGTATGGGGATACCAAGTCATCTTGTCTGCCTCCTGAAGAATCTGTATAATGACCAAGTAGCAACAGTAAGAACAGACCACGGAACAACGGACTGGTTTAAGATTGGGAAAGGAGTACGGCAGGGCTGTATACTCTCACCCTACCTATTCAACTTGTATGCAGAACATATCATGCGACAAGCTGGGTGTAATGGTTGCCTATTCTAAAACACTATCAGACTCATGAGCAGGAATTCAAAGATATCTGATTTGTTAAAGAATAGTATGCAGGATCACAGAGAAAGCTGAGAATGATGAAAGCGCACCACATTCAAACTAAAACCCCTCGGTGCAAATGAAATCCCTCCCCCCGTAGAATCTTCTCAAGTTCACAATCCCAGGTGCTCCTAACGGCTTCTGATGGTCTGCGGGAAAAGTCCTTGAACAGATAACATAATTCCAAACACATTCCATTGTACTGATTCCATATACAGAGCTTGGTACAAGGTCTCACAGCAGCTCCCTCCCAAACAGAAACGTGCGTCAGCGCCATGGCATGTGAAACGTTACGATGTATAAACTACATTGAATCAGTGAACATGACATACTGCCCCCCCAAAATAAAGATTACATCAAGCAGCAGGCTTTAAAGGATAAGCAAGGTGGAAACGGTTAACTAAATCAGGAGCGTTAACATGGTGAGCAGACACCCATTCAGGATGAGGAAAATGTTTCCATCGGACGAGATACTGCAGGGTGTCTCGAAGTTTGCGGGAATCAACGATGTCCTTGACTTCAAAGTGTTGTTGGCTGTCAATCATAATTGGAGCAAGAGGAGGAGGTTGAGGGTGCCAACGCGGCGAGTGGTGCACAGGCTTAAGCAAGCTGCAATGGAAAACAGGGTGCAAGCGTTTCAAATTGTGAGGCAGTTCCAATTTAACAGTAACTGGATTGATAAGCTGAACAATAGGAAAGGGACCAATGAATTTGGGAGCAAGTTTTTTAGAGGGTTGAGGTGATTTGATAAATTTAGTAGATAGATACACCTGATCCTCAACTTTGAAGTCGTGTTGTAAAGAATGATGCTCATCAGCTTGAGACTTGTAAGCAGCCTGGGCATCAGCCAAAGCTTCTTGAATTACTGGCCAGGAATCAGACAGTTTAACAGCCCAATCAGACACACAACATGTTCGTGAAGGGGGCTGTGGCAGTTCAGGGATGGGAACAAAGTCGTGACCAGAAACCACGTGAAAAGGGGTTTGTCCGGTACTTTGAGGCACAGCATTGTTGTAAGCAACTTCAGCAAAAGGTAATAACTCCACCCAATTGTCCTGATGGTAGTTAATGTATGCTCTAAGAAACTGTTCGAGAGTGGCATTTAAAATCTCAGTAGAACTGTCAGTCTCAGGATGGGAAGACATGGACAGCACTTGTTTAGTGCCAATCAGTTTTAAAAATGATTTCCAAAACTGGGAAGTAAACTGTGTCCTGTGGTCACTGACCAAATGGGAGGGGCTACCGTGGAGGCGGTAGATATGGAGGAGAAATAGGCACACCAATTGTGGGGCTGATGGGATGGATACACATGGAATGAAATGCACTTTCTTGGAGAAAAAATCTTTTACAACCCAAATTACAGTTTTCTTCTGACTGGGAGGAAGATCCACAATAAAATCCATAGAAATCTCATCCCAGGGATGGGAAGGACTGGCCACTGGCTGTAAAAGCCCCTGTGGTTTCCCTCCTTTATATTTTGACATGGCACAAACCTGACAGGAAGCAACATAATCTTTTACGTCATGTCTCAAGGTTGGCCACCAAAATTGGCGGCGAACCAAATGCAAGGTTTTGACAAAACCAAAGTGTCCAGCAAGTTTATCATCATGGGAACGCTGTAAAACATCAGCTCTTAAAGTTTCAGGCGCATAAAGGCTGTGTTCCACCCACGCCAGACAGTTTTCAAAAGAAACATTGTCTCTATTAGCTAGCAACCAAGTGTCAGATTTCAGTGCCTGGAGAAAGTCCTTCTGTAACTAACAAGGAACTTGCACTTTCTGCTTCCCAGGCTGGGCTGGGGGTGGGGTTGCCTGTGCATGGGTCTGGCTCTGAGTGACAGCAACCAAGCCCAGTTGTGGTTCAGTGAGAACAGTCCCAACCACATCTGCCACCTGGTCAAGGTCCTGAGGTAAACGTGACAAAGCATCAGCCAGAAAGTCTTTCTTCCCTGGGATAAATTTTAACTGGAAGTTAAAGTGACTGAAAAACTGAGCCCAGCTAATCTGTTTAGGGCTGAGACACTGGGGGGTGCGGAGGGCTTCCAAATTCCTGTGGTCGGTCCAAACCTTGAAAGGGCATTTAGCACTTTCAAGGAGGTGATGCCAGGTTTCCAAAGCGGCTTTTACAGCAAACGCCTCCTTTTCCCAAACATGCCAACGGCGTTCGGTTTCAGAAAATTTCCTGGACAGATAAGTGCAGGGTTTTAAGTGATTTTCAGAATCCCTCTGTAACAAAATAGCCCCAACTGAGGAGTCAGAAGCATCAACTTGGACCACAAAGGGGTGTTCAGGATCAGGGTGCTGTAGAATAGGCTCAGCAGTGAAAAGGGTTTTCAACTTTTCAAATGCTGCCTGGCATTCAGGCATCCAAATCAGCATGGCCCCAGGGTGTTTTACTTTGTGTGTCTCCCCCAAGCCCTTGGTATGGAGTAAATCAGTGAGGGGCAAGGCAATCTCAGCGAACCCTTGGATAAATTGGCGATAATAATTACTGAACCCTAGGAAACTTTGTAATTGCCTCTGGGTGCGGGGACATTCCCAAATTAAAATCGCTTGAATTTTTGCAGTGTCCATTTCTATACCCTTGTCAGACATTTGATAGCACAGATAAGTTGGGTTTTGTGAAATTCACATTTGGAAAGTTTGGCATAGAGTTTGGCATCTCTAAGTTTGTGTAACACCTGTTTGAGGAGGTGTTCGTGTTCCTCCTTGGTTTCAGTATAAATAAGAACATCATCTAAGTAAACCAGAACCCCTTTAAACTAATGATCATGTAAAACTTCATTAATCAACTGCATGAAGACTCCGGGTGTCCCTGCTAACCCAAAAGGGAGGACTTTGTACTGAAACGATCCTAGTGGGCAATTAAAAGCAGTTTTCCACTCATCCCCAGCTCTTATGGGAATGTGGAAATAGGCTTCACGAAGATCGAGCTTGGAGAAAATCTTGCCCTTTGACAAGTGAGCTAACATGTCCTTCATGAGAGGGAGAGGGTACTTGTTAACAATAAAGATGGAATTTAACCCTTGATAGTCTGTACAGAGGGACGCGGTGGCGCTGCGGGTTAAACCGCTGAGCTGCCGATCGGAAGATCGGCAGTTTGAAACCGCGTGGCGGGGTGAGCTCCCGTTGCTAGTCCCAGCTCCTGCTCACCTAGCAGTTCGAAAACATGCAAATGTGAGTAGATCAATAGGTACCGCTTTGGCGGGAAGGTAACGGCGTTCCGTGTCGTCATGCTGGCCACATGACCCGGAAGTGTCTACGGACAACGCCGGCTCTAAGGCTTAGAAACGGAGATGAGCACCGCCCCCTAGAGTCAGACACGACTGGACTTTACGTCAAGGGAAACCTTTACCTTTACCTAGTCTGTACAGAGTTGAAGCATGCCATCTTTCTTTTCCCGGAATAACACAGGGGCCCCAACTGAGGAATTAGCAGGTTCAATAAATCCTCTTGACAGATTTTTGTCAATGAAGTCCTGTAATGCCTCAAGCTCCTTCTGAGTCATCGGATAAATTTTTGGCTTGGGCAATTGAGCATTAGGGACTAACTCTATTGCACAGTCAGTTTTCCGGTGTGGGGGGGTGTAACTGATCTGCTTCTATCTCCCCAAACACGTCAGCAAATTCTTGGTATTGAGCAGGCAAGCCTTCTAATTGGGGTAAGTCAGGGCGCGGTGTGGCAATTGCTGCCCTTCCAACCCCTGCATGTGCAATCATCTCCGCTGTAGGAGCTTGGTAATATCCATCTGTAAAAGTCACAGTTCTGTGCTCCCAGTTTGTATATGGGCTTCGATAGGTCAACCATGGGATCCCCAGGATTACCAAGGGATTGCCAACAGGTGCTACAACGAATTTCAAAGTCTCACGGTGGCTGCCCATTTGCATTGCCACAGTTCCAGTGAAATGGGTCGCCGGGCTGCCCCCCCGCCGTTGAACCATCCAACTGTGTGAAGATCAAAGGCTGCTGGAGGGGGAAGCTAGGCAGGTCCAAAGCAGCAGCCAGATCAGGGTGAATTAAACACCTGGAACACCCAGAGTCAACCAAAGCCCAGACCTCTGTAGTCTTTGTGCGGGAGCCCAATTTCACTTTTACTGCTAAAGTGGGACAGTCAGCACTCACCATAGCATCTTCGCACCCATCCTCATCCACCTGCCCGGTGGCGCCCTTCATGGCAGGTGGCTGGTGTTTCCCGCCGGCTCCTTGTAGTCGTCTTCAGCCTCCCCTGAGAAGTATAGTACTACTTCAGCATCGGGTGTCCCTTTGGCCACTGTCATCCACCGCGAGGGGGGGGGGGTGATTTGGCCAGTGGCTTCCCAGCTCGATCTCCAGCCTTGGCTTTTGGGCAATCAGCTGCCCAATGGCCCTCTTTTCTGCATCAAAGACACTGACCCCTCGCATAGTGCCACTCTCTCTCCTCATCCCAGGCTCTATAGCTTGGCCAGGCAGCAGTCGCAGCACTTCGGGGTCCCCTTATGGTGGCAGGAGGTTTTTCAGATTTTCTGGTTTGCATGAAGTTATGTTGAGCATGCTCAGCCTTTCTGGCCAGGCAGATCCAGACGTACAATCACTCCTGGTCGTCTCTACACAATGCCCACTGTGGGATGTCCCGGATGAGTCCCTCTTTAAACCGTTCTATTAGGGTTGACTGAGACCAGTCAGGGATCTTCCCAGCTAGAGCCTTAAACTCTAGGGCATAATCAGCTACGGACATTTGGCCCTGGGTAAGATCCTTCAGTGCCTTCTTAGCTCTTGCCTTGGCCAGAGGATCTTCAAAATGCAGCTTTAATGCCCACATGAAATCATTGAAATAATCAAGTGCAGGGGAGTCAGCATCACTTAATTGAACATACCAGTCAGCCGCTCGGCCCTTCAACTTGGTGGCAATGGCAGTTATCTTAGCCTCTTTGGAAGGGAAGCATGCTCCAAACTGCCTCGTATAACTTTTAGCATTAGTTAAAAAGAAAGATAACTTTGTTGGATCCCCATCAAATTTGACAGAAAAGTCTCTCACCCCCACTCCGGTTGGAGTGGAATCGGCAGCCACTTGAGTGGTTGGGCCCCAGGTTACAGTAGCTTTCCCTCTTTGGGTTGGGGACACTGGTGATTGAGCCCTGCGGGGTGGAGATTCATCCCGGAGCCATCTCCGGCCCTGGTCTGCTGGCGGTCCGGATGAGAGGATGGGGGATGGTTGCGGGAAGTGGGGATCTCCTCTGTGCCTCCCCTGCCCCTCCAGTGACAGAGACAGGTTTTTTAGCATGTACTCTATCGATTCTATTTTGGCTTCCATCACTCTTAGTCTCTCAGGGGTTTGAGAGTCCTCCCTCCCTTGCCTGTTCGGCTTTCTCTCTGTTGACACCATAGTAGATTCTTTGTCTGGGGTTAGCGGCAACCGATACTTCCAGGATGCCCCCAATGTCCCTGGCTGGGGTTCCCCTACTTCATCCAAGGTGATCAACTCTGCGAGCAATTTGCTGGGTGCCGGTTGCTCTGGCTCTTCCCCATTATCAGATTCCTCCACATCAGAATTGGAACTCAATTCATCCTGGAAGTCTGAAGGTTCTGGGGTGAGGTTCAGTTCTCCGCTCTTGACCATCAACTCAGGCATCAAGCTAGCCATCTCCTCAAGTCCCCCGGTCGTGAGCTTGGACTCAGCCATCGTTAACTATTTTCCCTCGCAAGAAACTGATCTTGGTAGGAGCTAACGGTACAACTTCAGGAATTCTCAGCTTTATGTAATGATTGCCTATTCTAAAACACTATCAGACTCATGAGCAGGAATTCAAAGACATCTGATTTGTTAAAGAATAGTATGCAGGATCACAGAGAAAGCTGAGAATGATGAAAGCGCACCACATTCAAACTAAAACCCCTCGGTGCAAATGAAATCCCTCCCCCCGTAGAATCTTCTCAAGTTCACAATCCCAAGTGCTCCTAACGGCTTCCTATGGTCTGCGTGAAAAGTCCTTGAACAGAGAACATAATTCCAAACACATTCCATTGTACTGATTTCGCATACAGAGCTTGGTACAAGGTCTCACAGCAGCTCCCTCCCAAACAGAAACGTACGCCAGCGCCATGGCATGTGAAACGTTATGATGTATACTGTACATTGAAACAGTGAACATGACACTGGGCTTGAGGAATCCAAGGCTGGAGTTAAAATTGCTGGAAGAAACATTAACAATCTCAGATATGCAGATGATACCACTTTGATGGCTGAAAGCGAAGAGGAACTGAGGAGCCTTATGATGAAGGTGAAAGAAGAAAGTGCAAAAGCTGGCTTGCAGCTAAACCTCAAAAAAACCAAGATTATGGCAACCAGCTTGATTGATAACTGGCAAATAGAGGGAGAAAATGTAGAGGCAGTGAAAGACTTTGTATTTCTAGGTGCGAAGATTACTGCAGATGCTGACTGCAGTCAGGAAATCAGAAGACGCTTAATCCTTGGGAGAAGAGCAATGACAGATCTCGATAAAATAGTTAAGAGCAGAGACATCACACTGACAACAAAGGTCCGCATAGTTAAAGCAATGGTGTTCCCCGTAGTAACATATGGCTGCGAGAGCTGGACCATAAGGAAGGCTGAGCGAAGGAAGATCGATGCTTTGGAACTGTGGTGTTGGAGGAAAATTCTGAGAGTGCCTTGGACTGCAAGAAGATCAAACCAGTCCATCCTCCAGGAAATAAAGCCAGACTGCTCATTTGAGGGAATGATATTAAAGGCAAAACTGAAATACTTTGGCCACATAATGAGAAGACAGGACACCCTGGAGAAGGTGCTGATGCTAGGGCGAGTGGAAGGCAAAAAGAAGAGGGGCCGACCAAGGGCAAGATGGATAGATGATATTCTAGAGGTGACGGACTTGTCCCTGGGGGAGCTGGGGGTGTTGACAACTGACAGGAAGCTCTGGCGTAGGCTGGTCCATGAAGTCATGAGTCGGAAGCAACTGAACGAATAAACAACAACAACAAAAATCCATAAACAAAATGTGTATATGCCAATTCTCATTTCACTCCATTTCACTTAATGAATTTGTCTGTTTTGGTTTCCTTTAATTTTTCATTTTGTGAATCGGTCAGTTTTAGTTGTCTTAGTTTCTTTTTTCTTCTTCTTCATTTGTAAGTAATAACCAACAGAAGTTTTTGTATAATAGTACTGAGCAGGGAGAGTTTTGAATTGTACCTATATCTCAACCATGACTTTTCTTAGCACAGTGTGGAAGTGATGACTAAATAAGAAGTCTATCACAAGGTTAATATGCTAGAAATTAAAAAGAAAAAAAGAAGATTCATTGTTGTCTTGCTGTTACATTTCCTTTTGGGAACCAGCTTGATCCAGTTTCTCCCATTCAAGGAAATGGGCCAAGAAGTAATTGTTTTTTTAAAAAATTAAGGAATGTGGGGCTTTAGAAATACATGATAGAATACTTCTCTCTGGAACTGGTTGCCTGTGATCTAATACCCTTAAATCCATGGGGATGTCTCTCAATGTGCATTCTTTTCACTTACTGAATTCTCTTTCTGAAATTTCTTCCCCATAAAAATACTATAATATTTTTTTCAGTCCTTGTGTGACTTTTCTTTTTTTGCTTGGAGTCTTCACTGATTTACTTGTTGCATGAACTTTTATTGTTTTTTCAATTGTTTTACGCTTGCCAGCTGTTTCACTTTTATTATATTTTAGGATTATGTGATAGTTTAGAGTGGGAAGGCTGGTTTTGTGCAGTACACTGATAGCTACTGAAAAATGGTTTTAAAATCTTTGATTTCATGCTAAAGGCAATAATAATTAAAACTGAATCTCTGCTTCTGAATCATTGTCTTAATAGGCTTATTTACAAGAAGCTACCTTATGTAATGAATTTTAAGTAGCTGTTTTAATGTTCACTCTGATTTGTTTGTTGATGTACTTCTTTATATTCATTGTTGTCTTACTGATTTCATTATATTTTCATTATTGTTGATAAGAAAAACAGGATATAAATTTAATAAACAAATAATAAATACTGGATACTCACTGTAGATGTTTCCTTGAATAAGGGGTTGTTGATGATGATAAGGATGGTGATATCACCATTTATAATCAACAAACCATAGAAAACAAAACAACTGAAATGTAATAGTGCTTAGCCAAAATGATTTTTAGACAGATTTTTTGAATCAGTCTTCCCAAAATGCCCATAACTCCCAGTCAGAAATTATGGAGTATGTAGTCAGTTACATATGGAGAAAATCAGGCTGTGTTAAAATGTATTTCAGACAGTGGAGAATATTTGAGTAATTTTAGCTGCAGAAGCTGCAAAAACTGTCATTCTAGTCAAAATAAATCTGTCCCACAGAGTCAAATCCAACATCTTGTAACTGAGCATACAGACTGAAAGAAACTAAGAGGAATAAGGAAGGAAGGAAGAAGACAGATTTTCATTGCAGGGCTGATGGTGAATTTGAAGCAAGGAGATACTGATGACGTGCCCCTGTCAGAAATTTTTCCCAATCATCTGACTTCAACTCTGCCCTCACTGCCACGATTACTGGCATTGTGGTGTGCATTACTGAAGATCACCAAGTGAAGACAATGCTGTTGATGAGCCTGGTCAGATGGCTGACGTCAAGCCTTCTTTTTAATGTATATCTCTTGATTTGCTCTCCAGGACTACCTTAACCTCCCTTTCCTGACAAAAGCATGTTTTTCTTTCCAATGCATGACTGAAAGGAAGTGGCCATCAACCAAGCCAGACTCTTGGTCCATCAGGGTAAATATTGCCAACATGAGTAAATGTTTGAGTAGGATTTCCCCCCTAGCCCTGCTGAAGCTCTTGGTGATTGAATGTGATACCTTCTCCAGGCAAATCAGGTGCTCCATCACCAAGTTCTATCCCCTCATTACTGTGCTGAATTAAGGTAGTATTACTAGTTTGAAAGGTAGTAACACCAAGAATTACAGAAGAACATTTCTCTATTCTTAGCTTCCACACAGTACATACTACCACTCTTGAAGAAACTCTTGGTTTCACTCAGAACTCATTGGCATTTTGTTCAAGAAAAAAACTTTTACATAAACCACCACAATAGACCCAAATTTATTCTATTGTATAGAAGTAGCATCATATTCATTTTTGGATATGAACCAATCCACTGACAGAAAAGCATATAACTTGAGATTTTAGGACTAAATACCATTCTTACAAACTGTGGCTGCAGTTACCAAAGCCTATCCA